>NC_138194.1:84273723-84873723 GCF_964194105.1 Spermophilus citellus
TGGGAACCCATTCCCTGGTCCACGTGAGACATGAACGAGAATCCACTTCTGCTACACTCGTTTCATTGTTATTTCGTCTCTGATTATTTTTCTTGATATTTTAACTCAGTCTTGATAAAATGCCGTGTTTTAATTTCCCTGCTTGTAAAATGTGCCTACTTCTTAGAGCTATTAGTTGGAAGAGAAGTTGTAAACTGTTCAGCAGGACTCTGCAAAGGGGGAGTACATAATCAATGTTGATTACAATTCTTTTTTTTTTTTTTGTGGTACAGGGAATTGAACTCAGAGCCTCACCCATGCTTGGCAAGTACTCTACCACTGAACTGCATCCATAGTCCTTTTATTTTTTTGAGACAGGCTCTCACCAAGTTGCCTAGGCTGGCCTTGAACTTGTGATCCTTGTACCTCATTCTCCCAAGTAGCTGACATTACAGGTGTGCACCACCACACCTGGCTGATCATAAATCACATATGTGGACACATAAAAACAATACGAGATATTATGGACAGCTGAGATTTCATTGTCAAACACTGGGACAGCAAAAAACTAGAGCTTTGGGGATCCGTCATTGTTTAAGTATTGGATATTGGGAGATGGAAATTCTTTTGACACACATTTTACTGAAGGTAGATGAAAAAATACTGTTCAGGAGCACAGGCACATGTATCCCAGAAAAAGTCTGCTAATGTGTCAATCCCCATGTCCACAAGCTAGCTTTTTATCAGCACTATTAACCTTAATGCCACCAAGAGATGGAAGAAACCTACAAATACCCCAAAAGATATCATTGCTGACTTCTTTACAGGAAAGTCTCCAGCAAACACAGAGCAAAGCATAAGTGAAAATATAATTTGAAGAACATTATATGTAAAACTGTATATGCCTAGGAGATGCTGAATAACCTCCCCTGCTGCAATATAGGCAGCACCAGAGACGAGGAGAGGAGAGGAGGGCAGTTGGCCCTGCCTGAAGCCAGCAGAGATGGAGATGAAGCTCTCCATGTTGGAGACTCTTACAGTAAATGCACACACAGTTCTCAGAAAGCTCCTACCAACTGTAAACGCTCCTCTCCTAAGCCAGGAGGAGACAGTTTTAATCATGTAATTTGAGATTTCCTTTACTTTGGGAAAGCTGTAGCCATATTCCATCGTCATTGAAATAGTGCTACATTCTGTTGCTTATAAACATAAGTTTATTTCCAGTCTCAAATCTAACTTTCTTATACTGTTTCTTAAGAACACCTGCAAAAATCAACACAATCCTCAAGCTCTCCGTGGCTTCTGTCCTCCCAGCTCCTTAGTGTCCTTTGCAGGCTCTATAACATAAGCTCAGATGCACCCTCCTCTGCCTGCTCTCCTTCCCAAGTTCCAGTAATGGATGTTCTCAAATCCTGGACTTCTGGCCATCTTTTACAAAAAGCATGTTCTCATATTCTACTTTAATAACATAAATAATCATGTATTGGAATAGTCTTTTTTGTTTTTAAAGCCAAAAAGGGAATACAAAAAATTATTTTCATAGAAAACATTCTGCAAGCCCTGGTGACCTGCCACCAAGTCACCAAGATACTCAGAGCTGGTTGTTTTTCTAAAGCTGGTTGGAATAACTTACTAGAGTGAAAAATAATATGGCTGCCATACACATAAGTGAAGTGGGTGAAGGTGGAAGGCCAAGGGCAGGGAGAAAACAAAGTCTCTGTGACAGAATGAGAACTGGAGTCTCTGAATGTGGCATGGATATCTGTACTATTTTACATATGCTAGCAGAGGCAGGGGACGAAAGACTTTACTGCTGCTACCTATTGGCAAATCATGGAGAAGGGAATGACATGAACTATTGTGGAGCAAGTGGAGCAAGTTGCAGACTTCAGTTGACACATGATTATCCTCTATAGAATGGATGGGGACACCAATAAGGGAAGGTTTATTCAGAAAGTTTCTTCCCAGGCCCTCCATGTTCATCCTGCAAAGGGTAGGGCTTGAGGAATGCTGCTCAGTCATTCTCAAGTTAACTGGGTGGATGGAACTGTACTGAATGAGGCATTCTCATAAGGAGGACATCCTGAATCCTGTTATCCTGGCACTATCATCACTATTAAGTTTATTGGGCATCCCCAACTCTCCTTAGGACTTGTACATCTTTGAAACATCCACAAATGGCTAATTGATTAGGACTTGACCAGACAGTTCCAGGTGGCTAATTGGTAAGGCGATATCGCAAAAAAAAAAAAAATTGTTCTTTAATTATGGACATTTGACATCTTTATGTAAGTTTTGTGAGATATTTAATATATTTCCACTAGACATCCATTGAGGCCATATGGCAGCCTTGAACATGTAGTACAAATTGGATATAATGAAGTATTTATTTATTTATTTACTTTAGCATGGCGAGGCATTCTGTGGAGGGCACTTTTTACCAGTTGAGGCTGGAAATTTAGGAATTTGGGTAGTAGACAGTCTTTATGTATTGCTACAGGCTGAACAGAGGTGGACACAAGGGCAGACAGAGTCCAAAGAGCAAAGAGGAAAGAAATGCAGAATCAATCCTTATTCCAAGGGGAGTATCAAAGACATAAAATAAAATAGTGCATTCTCTCAATGTCCTTGTTTTCAACTAATAAATCAGTTCAAAATAGTTTCCCTCTCTTTGCATCCATTCAGTCACTGGATTCAACAGGATTTAGAAAATGATGTGAACTAGACTCATAAGAGGCTCAAGGACATTTAGGTGGTCCATGAATGAGCATTGGGACCCTGTGATTCTCCCAAGGCATATGTAAAATCTATATATAGGATGTCTTTTTGAAGTTGGTGTTTGTAGCTTTCACAAGAATAAGAACTTCATACCTGAAAAAGAAAAGTCAAAAGCTATAGAGCTTCATATCGAAGACTGTAAGATCCTTCAGTGTGAGACACTAGGGTGCCCGGATGTCAGTTCACCCCTGTGAGAATGGCAATTCTCAAAGAGACAAAAGATAAGTGATGATAAAGATTCAGAGGAAAGGGAACCCTGGTACACTGTTGGTGAGAATGTGAGGAAAACAGTATGGAGATTCTGGAAAAATTAAAACCAAAACTACCTAACGATTTAGCAATCCCACTTCTGGGCAGATACCCAGAGGATATGAAATCGGTATGTGGGAAACATATCTGCACTTCTTGTTCATCACAGCATTATGCACGGTTGTCAAAGATATGGAATCAATCTATGTCTCTTCATCAGTGGGTGAGGAAATCAAGAAAATGTGGTACATGTGCTTAATGGACTATTATTTGGCCTCAAAATGAAGGAGATTATGTCATTTGTGGCAACATGGATGAACCTGGAAGCTATTAGGTGAAATAATCCAGGCACAGAAAGACAAAGACAGCATTATTTTCTTACTTATGTGTGGATTCTAAAGGAGTCACACTCATAGAAGCAGAGCAAAGAGGAGCAGAGACTAAAGTGGACAGGAGTTAGGGAGATCCTGGTCAAAGGATATAAAATTTCAATTAGGAGTAATAAGTTAAAAAGATTTATTATGTCTTATGGTAACCATAGTTAACTATAATATACTGTATATTTGAAAATGGCTAAGAAGGTGGATTTTAACCCATTAAGTCTCAAGTTTTCAGTTCTGTGAATATTTAAACAAAATTGACATAGGTGCATTAAAAGAGACTGGAAATTATAATATAGTGCCTATATATTATTATATGGATGGGTATTATTTTATAATATAATATTGCTATTATACAATTATACATTATATGCATTTTAAAATTTTTATAGGGGTTCTACATCTAAGATGATGGAACAAATGGGTTAAATGCTCTCACAACAAAAAATAAATTGATTTAAGGTAATACACGTATGTATATTTGCTTGATTTACATTCTAAAATGTTTACAGATATCAAAACATCATGTTGTATACTGTAAATATACATAATTTTTATTTGTAAATTTGAAACAAAAAACAAAAACCAAAACAACAACAACAACAAAAACAAACAAACCCACAGAGCTCCATGTTCAAGATTGTAAGAAATCATGCAATTTAAGACACTAATATGTGCAAATGACTTCCTCCTCCACCCTGGCCTTTTAAAGTAGACAGCCTATATGACATTTATTCTAAAGAAGGCAGGTAAATAGATTGCATAGACCACCAATAAATTTTTTGAGCCTTCATAATGCTATGATTTTTCAGAAGATACTTTTTTTTTTTTTTTTTTAACTCTCTGCAAGATCAAGTACTGTCTCAAAGAAATGCAACCCAAAGTGGAGGATAAATAAAAGCAGTTAACATGAAGTGCTCTGAGAAAGCAGTGCCATCTGATTCCTACCATTTGTAAGCTGGGGTACATCATTTTGTCAGCTCAAGGGTGAAGGCATTGCTTCAGTAGCAGGTGGACAGAGTGGGTTTGTGAAGAACTATGTGGAAATGGGGAGGAGAAAATTCATGGTTCCCTTCTTAGCTCTGGTGAAGATAAATTAATTTGTCTCTTTAGCACTTATTTTCATCTTATTTTATTAACTAGTTTGAAAATATTTATTGCTTTATTACAATTTGCAAGCATTTCCCCTTGATTATGATTTCATCTCTCTATCTATCCTCCAGTATACAGGCCTACAGTTTAAAGAGTCAAATTATTCTACATGGTTTGTTTGCTTTAAAAGAAGTGTTGCAGTAACCTTCTTCCTCTCGCTAACCTAATTATCTGATTATTTTCCACTTTCTTCCATATCTCTAAAAGACGTGCTTTTATCATTGCTTTTAAAAAGTCCATTTCCCACTGTGGAGTACCAACCTCTCCTTCCTCCTTCCACTTCTACCATGTTTATTTTCACTTATTCAATATTCAGTGCAGGGAGTAAATGACCTTCACAATTCCTTTCCTGCTTAATATATGGTTTTCCTGGGAGATGATGAGCTGTGTCTTTTTGTTTGTTTGGTTTTCTAAATACTTAGCACTACTCACCTAGCCCTAAACTCTTGACTAGCTAGCTCCCAGTTCCCTCTCTAGACCTTCCATTCTTCAGCTGCTCTGTCTCTTTCACACTCCTGGAGGCTCATGCTCAGCTCTGCCTGGTGTGCCCCATTCCCAGAGACCTTCACTTTCACTCTGTTCAGGATAAAGTCTCAGCCTTGGGCCAGGTTGGCCATAGTAGCCTCCTGAATATAAGGAACAGAAGAGAGGATTCGAGGATCTTTTGTTTCTCAAACTTTCTAGTAATGTTTATTTTAGCTCTGCTATCATTTGCTAGAACCTGTCAGTGTATTTTTCCATGGGTTCATCTCCTTTCAACTCTCAAAATTTTCTAAAATTTTATGCTGTCATCGTTCCTTTGATTTTCCATGTCCTGATGGATTTATACCTTCCACATTTTTTCTTTGCTGTTGTTTCTCTGGGGTTTCTCAGTAGGGAACAAAGGTAGAAGGGTGCATTCAATCTGCTATGGCTGTTTTGAGAGTGCTTTAGAAATCAATATTACAGAAACGTAGGCAAATACTTTAAGCAGGCATTTTATCAACAGCTATTTATAAGACAATAACCAACATATGCTCATCTGTGACTTATAGGTGAAGAAAATGAGACCCATTGTGCCTCAAGTAAGTCATTTGCCAGCCTGACACAGATATCGAATACCTTGTGCCTCAGCCCCTTTTACACTTAACCTCCCTCATTTTAGGCTTCTGTAGAGCATCGCCTTCTTGGAAGTCTATAGCTGTTTTCAAGTTCCAAATACCTGAGAATTGCCTCAGTCAATCAATACCTTTTGTCATGCTCTATTACAGCTGATCAATATGGACAAGGATGCAATGAGGTGGAAGCAAGATGTTTTATTCAATCAAGTTTTTGGTCTCTTTTATTGATCCCAGTGCTTTAGTAGTGTTTATAAAACTTCTATATTCCTCTCATCTAATTTGTTTTATTCTAGCTAGCGAGAATTGTTTGCATAAAAATACCTGCTTGCTCTTACCTTCATAGTTTCAGACTGAATCCATCAGCAGGAAAAGATCTAGATTCTAGACTCATTTTTGCCCTGTTCAGGTAACCTTGGGTGGTTAATCACTACCCCTATAGGTCTCCCTCATCTGTGCAATGGGAATTGTTAAGGCTCACAGAGTAAATTCCAGGGATCAGTTTTGGTCAGCAGATATATTCAGTGTGGCTACCACAATAAAGAAAAAAAAAAACTGAGGTGGGGTAATGTGATTGCTTTTAGTGGTGGGGGAGGGGAAGTACTCTTTAGTTTTCTGCAATGATAGCTGCTTCTTATAAAATCACAAATTCCTATAAATTCTCTGCCACTTCACAAATTATTATTATAGACCACTTCACAAATTCCTATAAACTCCTTGCCCCCAAAGTGAATTTGATTTATTTTTTAAGGCATCATGACTAAATATTCTCTCATATTCTCTTTAGCTCTAACTTCCTTTGAGTTTACAGACCCTGCAAACAACATTAGCCAAAATCATCAGAATCTTGGAAGTGGAAGAAGTAGACTTGCTGTGTAACCAGCCAAAGGCAGAAGGAAAATGTTGTAAAATAAAGTATCCTCCCCTCCTCTCCTTCTATATGTTTGTGTATTTTTCTTTGATGAGGGCCTAAGAACAAGCTGACTCCTCTTTCTATATATTTCCATTTCCTGAAGAGACATTAGTGCTGGCAATATCATTACCACCTCCTTTCCTTTCTCCTATCTCACTTGATATGTTTGTCATATTTACATTGTGACTCCTACAAGGTTTGATGGTACTGAGTTTTTATTCGTCTCTTCTACATTGTTTATTTAGATTACAATTTTTGCACTGCAAACATAGCAGCACACTGAATGGAAGCATTCCTCATTTTTATTTGGGTTTTTCTTTGGGGGGTCAGGGAGCCACAGAACACAGTGTATGCTTTTAGTACTTTCCAGGGCTTGTTCATTAAAGAGGACATTCATGCCAGCTATAAGCTACTCTTTTCTAGAAATCTCTTGTGCATATCCTTGATTGTTTCCTAGACACACATTTGATTCCACTATCCCAAAGACAACAGTGACATATATTCTGAATCACAGCAAGAAAGAAAATGAACACAGAACAAATGAACAGAGAACAAACAAGCATAAAGAAGAGATAAGATAAACTATTTGTACCATAAGAAGGCCAAAGGGATATTGCATCAGTTGAATGTGATGATTGGTAAGCGAAGGTCAAAGGAGTTTCAAGCTTAAACCAAATGGAGCAAGGGTGAGTTATCATCTCTCTTTTTATTAGGATGGAAAGCCATAATTCATTGTTGGAAGTATGAGACTGCCTGAATGCTAGGAAAGAATGTGAGGGGAAGAGGCTGTGGAACAAAAATAATTTGAGGATCTTTTGGATGTTATCTGTGTATAGTAGCTTTTATACAAAGGCACCTCGCTGAATTCTATGTTAGGAAAAGGACCTGTAATGACTGACTGGACAAAGTAGGTGGTCAGCAAAACCATTTGAGGGATGAAGAGGATACAGCTCAGAGTGAAGCGGATCAGGAAGTGGAACCCTCCAAGATCGACCTGTGATGAGCTCTGAGATACCAGGTGATGACTCTGGGAATCAGGTTGTTAATACATGGCCTTAAAAGTGAATGGGATGCATTGGTCCAATCCATTGAACATTAGGGATCACCCAGGCAATGAGGACACATGGAAGAGAAATTGGAGAACCTGCCTCAATGATTGTGTCTGACGGAAACAGGACTGAGAAGCCTGGACATAGGTACAGTCCTGAAAGTAAGGACAGTTGCCTGCAGGTCATAATAAAAGGGACACAAACAAAGCCTGGATCCATGATACTAGGCGTGGCTGCAATGTGTTCAAGATCTGCCTTGTGCCCACCATTGGGCTGGCATTCTACAGAAGCTGTTTCACTTCTCAACACTAAACAACAATGAACACTTATTTGGTGCCTACTGATTTCCAGGCTGATATCATTTTTTAAAATTTTGACCTCCTTGATATAAGGCAGGTATTACATTTTCTGCTTTGTAGTTGAGGAATTAGTCCAGGGAAGTGAAGATTTGCAAAGGATTGAGTGAGCATGTGGTTAAGAGTACTGCATGACATGGATGTATGGTTTCATTGTAAGTGAAGGTGGCATGGATTTAGAAAAAGGAAAAGACAAGTAAAATAGGAGAATTTGACCATGAACCACATAAAGACAAAAGGACAACAGTTAAGTGGTTACTCTGTGAGATTTCTTGCAACAGACATGGGCAATTTTCTAAATGATGCCTTTGATGGCATCATTTAGTACATCAAGGACAAATGTGTATTCTGTCCATATTCAAAATGACTTTTTGTTTGGTTTGGTACATTGTGAAATATCGTACAGATAATACAAAATGTAGGCTAAATGGCAAAAGAAATCATTATGCCTGTGCATCTATTACTAGATGAAGATTATTAATTATATGAACCTTTTCCTGACTCTTATCCCTGTACTCCCCTTAGATGTAACCAAGCTTTTGAATATTGTATTAATCCCTGACTTATTTTTTTACAGTTTACATATATATTTCAAAATAAGCATTAAAAATTTCCTATTTATTAACTTTACATAAATTACAAAATAGCTGCTTATGTAGTCTCTGATTAGCTTTTATGCTCAATACTATTTATCTAGGTGGACAGTCAATATACAGGGTCCACTTGTTTTCCTGCTGGATAGAAGGCCATTAAATAAAAATAACACAATTGACTTTCCCATTCTAAGTCAAAAGATAATTGGGTAATTTCCAGTTTTCTGCTATGAACATTCTTGTGTATATCTCCCGGTATACAAATTACACTTTATCGTTTTGCTCTGTTAGAGCCTTCAAAATTATGTTCAATAAATGTGGTGATAGCAAGTATCCTTAATTTATTCCTAAATTTAAAGGGGATTTTTAACAACTTTTCATTATTGTCTATGATGGTTTCCATGTTTTTTCATAGACTGATTTGATCAGATTAAGAGAATTTTTATCACAAATAGTTATATAATTTTATCAAATGATTTTTGTTATCTATTGAGATAACCAATGGTTTTCTCCTTTAATAATCTGATAAGATGAATGACATTAGTTTTTTAAAATGATGAGCTAAACTTATTTCCAGGGATAAGATCAAATTTATGATCTCTTATTTGAAAAAAATCCACTTGGTTTGATAGTGTTCTATTTACTTATTAATGTTCTAGGTATTTGAATGGCATATAATTGTAGTTTATTATATTGATTATGTCAAATTTTGACTCAAGGTTAATGATGTTCTTATAGAATACATTTGGGAATATTCTCTTTTTCTATTGTCTAAAATATTTTATGTATTTTGGAGATGAATACTTAGAAAAACACATGTCAAACATTTTGGTTTAGTGTTTCCCAGTGGGGAAATATTAATTACTGATTTCATTTCTTTCATGATTATAGTAGGATTATTCAGATTGTTTTTTTTCTCAAATTAGTTTTGCTAATTTGTGTTTTTAGGTTGTCTATTTTATTGAAAATTTCGAATTTGTTTGCAAAGTTCGTAAAATTGCCTTTTTATCAGATAACTTCTCATATACATGTAATTATAGACCTCTTTATGTTTTTATTCATGCACTTTTTGGTCATCAATCATTTTTATTCAATATTAATTTCAGAGAATCCACTTTCAGTGTTTGTGAGCCTGAATTTTTTCTCTGTAAGTTTTTGTTATCTTAATACCCTCAATACTTGTGGGTTGATTCTGCTATTTTCTAAAAATTTCAATTGATGACTAATTCATTACACTTTTTTGTTCTTATATAAGCATTCAAGGCTATAAATTTCTCCTTAAGTGTTACTTTAGCTTTATCTACTTATTTTGTTAAGCAGTGCTTATATTATCATTTAATTTCCATGATTTCTACTATGATTTATTCTTTGACCTATGCATTATTTTAAAGTGGATTTTTATGTTCCATATTTATGCATTTAGGTTACATTTTATAATTGATTTGTTTATAGTCTGTGTGATGAAATGGACTCTTTAAAATCAGTTGAGACTTGCTTTGTGCTCTAGAACATGATTAATTTGTATACATTTTCTGTGCTTCTCTCAAAGGAAAAACTTCTCTTGACCTGTGGGAACAGTATTCTGTATATATCTTGAGGCTAAGTTATTGTGTCCTTCCAGTGTTATGTATTCTACCAAAAGCCACATAAAGATTTTCCTATATCATGTGGAATTGCATATTTTTCTTTGCAGTTCTGTTGATTTGCCTTTAATATTTGAAGCTATATTGTTCAGCATACACAAGTTTAACATTACTGTAGTTCCCTGAAGACTGTTAACTTTTAAGAAAACACAGTATACCTCTTTATTTTTAGTATTTTGCAGTTTACTTTTAATCTTATTTTGTTTGACATCATCATACTAAAGAAAGTTTTTTATTTGCCTGAAATACAAAATTTCTAACCTTTATTTTCAACTATTCTGTGCTTCTTACAAACAACACATAGGAAGATTTTGTCAGATTGTGAGTTAATCTAGTATGAAAATTTTTGTCTTTTAATTGAAGAGGATAATGTAGTTGTATTGATTTTGTTGAATAAAATACCTCGGTTTGTTTTTACTATTTTTTCGGGGGGGGGTAATCTGTTCTATAGTTTCAACTTTTCTATATTTTCTCTATTAACATCTTCCTTTGTTGGTTTATTTTTGGTACTGGGGATTGAACTCAGGGGCACTAAGTCACATCTCCAGCTCTTTTTGCTTAGGGATGAGTTGCTTAGGGCCTCATTAAGTTGCTGAGGCTGGCTTTGAACTCGAGATCCCCCTGCCTCAGCCTCCGGAACTGCTAGGATTACAGGCATGCAATACCACACCTCGCTCTTTCTTGACTTCTTGTTTAAAATTTTTTTTCTCTCTCTTTAGTTTCTCTTCTGCAAACTTCACAAATTGATCACAAGGACCCTCCATTACCTGGAGTTGTGAAATGCAAGTGTTCTCTGTGGGTTTTTCCCTAATTCATCTACTGCAAATGTCTCCCTTTGGATTCCTGTTTTTCTTTTTTGGAGGGGAAGTATGTGAGATACAACCTGAAATCCTGCTCAGAATCTAAGTGTTAAGTTCTGCCCATCTCTCTCCCACACAATGCACAGCTCTTAACCTAGACCACCAAATGCCAGTTTTAAGACATCTGTGAAATAGAGCTTTCTGGTTGTTTCTTGACTTTGACTTACTTCCTTTCTTTCTCTCTTTCTTTCCATCCATTTATCTATCCATCACAGAGCACTTTAAGTGTAGACTGGGAGGATTTTCTCTATATATATGGTCAATCATCTTGCTAGAAAGGGAAGACCATGCTTTGGTTTTGATGCAATCATTCCCTTTTGTAGTTTTGACAGGTTTATGGAGGTCTGGGATAAAGGGAGGAGAGTAGTATTTCTGTGTCCTGAGTAAAAACATTTGCAGATTTCTACTTCCAGATGATATTATTTAGGGATCAAGAAAAAAAAAGGAACTAACCCTAATGAAATATTTTCTATCTAGTATATATATTCTTTTCATATGTTCACTTTAATCCTTAATAACAACTCCATTAAATAGTTATTATTACTCATTTTATAGATGACATATTGAGACAACATTTTGAGTTAAGTGACTGAACTGGGATGCAAACTCTTGCACATCTAATTTCATAATTCATGTCTTTCCCCAGATATATTTCATAGTTCATGACCTCCTAGTGATTCTTTTCAGAGCTTGTAAGAACAATCCTAGTTAGTATTTTACTGGTAATTTTCATAGCAAACAATGCAGTTATTTACCGGGTACTGGTTAGAACTCTGCTAATTGCTAGTGCTCATTATGTTAGTACACATGATATTTACTGACTCCAGAAAAATTCCAGATTGTGGGAAAATCTAAACAGTGATAATATAAACAACTGCTTTCAAAGCAAACCTTTGTTTAGGTTCCAGTGTTAAGCAATTTTAATTGTTATTTTTACTTTTGACCAAATATCTCATATTTAAAATCCTTTAAACCTTTGAGAGCAATTAAGCCTTCCATGAAATCTCCTGATGTTGGTTTATATAATAAATCTCACAAAATACATCTATCTGTTTATGCAAGAGCCCACGTAGCCCTGTAGACTATTCTTAAAATGTTAGTGAAAGCACCTTGCCAATTCTCACGGATGACCCAAGAGAGTCATATATGAGCTAATCTCATGTTATCACTATGCTTTATCACTGTGGGACTTAACCACAGGCAAAGGGCTGAGGAAGAGGCTTTCTTTCCTTGTCTTTCCATGTGTTCTCCCTTCCTCCGAGGAATGTGAGTGTCTAAAGTGGATTGCAGAGAGCTCCAACATCTGGGTATCCTAAAGAGCAAACCATAAAGATGGCCCTCAGGCCAGTACTCATTATTTACTGGATACTTGCTGTTGCTAAGTCTTCACTAGTAGAAGGTAACCATTTCTGCTCCAAACCAGATTGGAAACAACATACCTCCCTATGGGAAAGAGAGTTTGGATCACTATAATTTAAGGGTCAGTGATCACAAACAGAAAACCAAGTTGGGCAAGTTTTCCATTTGGGAGCTTCATGCATGATCAAAGAGACCAATATGGCAGTATACGGAGAAATACAGGGAAGCAAAGATGCATTATTTCCATTATACATCGCCATGTGTATTTCCAAAGTTGCTTTTAAAATATGTTAACGCCCAAGGTTATAAAAGGCTTGAAATCCTTCTTTGTTTAAAGTTTGTCCCAAAATATAATAGAGAGAAGTATTAGCATGCTTCCCCAGTGGGTGTCTCTTGCTCTGCTATTAAAATGAAATGGGTGTGTTTATATAATCTGGTCATTTATAAAAAAAATTATGCAATTCAGTATAATTTTCCCAAAGGAGTTGAGATTGAACAGAAACCAACTGCACATCTGGGTCTGGGTCTGCTTCAGCCTCTAATGCGAAAAGGAAGATGAATTCCAACTGGTCAAAGAGCTCAAATGTTCACTCCTGACAAGTTTTCCCCTTGCTGGAATAAAAAGCTTAAAACTGTTTTTCTGAAATATAAATTACAATCAGCTGGTGTTAGTTCTGTTTTTTCTTAAGATTTTCTACTGATCATAAAAAAGTCTTTTATTACTAACTGAATACACATGAAAAGGAAAATACCCTAACACCTCCCATGCCTTTTGCTGGAATGGAAATTTAGATCAAACTTGGGTGTGCCCTGTGTTTGTCAATATGAGGCAAGGATCAGATAGAACTGTCTCCTCATTAATGTTCATGAGTAACACTGACAAGAAATGGTTACATGAGAAGCGATGCAAATGCTGTTATCTTTTAAAACTTGATTTTAGTCACCTTCTGGACTACATTGCATTATGCTTTGAAATAAAGCTATCAGATACAGAATTGAAATAGTTAATTCATCCACCACTTCCTTGCTTTGATACTGTGGAGGGTACTTTCAGTGCTTCATATTATTTATATAAGAGGCAATAAGTAAGAAGTCTATTTTAATGTCATAATTTGGATTTGCATTTATGATGCATTGTTGCTGATTTCCATGCGCACAGTCTTGTATCCCATGTGTATAGTATTGTATCCCACGTGTCTAAGATGTCAATGTTTCTTTTCAGGGCAGCTTGTTGGAGATGAATAGTCTGGCCTCTTGAGATTCATTTCATCCAAGAGGCACTTGGTTAAGCGGATCATTTGAGTGTAGACAACATACAGAAACAACATACAACCTGTGATAACAACTTTCTCATCTGCCAAAGATTCCCTTCTAAAGGAGACCACAGAGATTCAGAGTCGGACCTTGCACTCTCTCGCCATGTGTACATGGGCTAGGCCATTTTCTCCTTTCAGTGGTGGTGATGGGGATGAGGAGGGAGGCTGCAGACAGTAAGCTTACAGGCTTCAGTCCATTGCAAGTATTCACATAAACAACAAGATCAGTAGCCATAATATTTTCTTTAGCTGAACAAGGCATACCAGGGGCAACCCCCTGTGTAAATGATAGCACAATGTCCTCATTCTTAGTCAAAATATATTTTTAGTCCAGTTGTTATGGTGTCACAGCAAATGCAAAATATTCCGTTAGTGCCATTTTGTAGCCAAGCAACATGGAGAGGAGCATAGGCCCTAAAAGCACAGTGAACTTATCTCGAATCAGCCACACTGCCCGCTCCATACTACATGGGCAGGGATAAGCCTGAGTTTAGATAGAATCAAGGACAAAAATTATCATCGTCAATACCTCCAGGGTGTTTTTGTATTACAGCCTTCAACAGAAATATGGTAAAGGTGGCCTGGATGTTGCTGATATTATTTACTGACCTGGAGGGGGTTATAACTCTGTACTATCAAGCTTAGGAGGAATAAAAAAGTTGTAGGTCAGCTCCCAAAAGCAAGCTCCAAACAGCAGCAAAAGGGAAAGAGAAAAGGCTTAGCCATTCTTCAGAAATGAGAAACCGGTTTGAGCTCAGCTTGTAGTGAACACACATAAATGGTGACAGGAGATTATTTTCTCATTAGGGAACTGAGACTTATCTCAATTGTATTATTATATACATGCTGTGCCCCAAGCATTGGGTGAGGAAGGTTCTCTAGAAATAAGAGTGCTTAGTAATTGCAGGCTGTGTTAGCCACCTGCACAGGGGCAGGTGTCCCCATGCTTTCGGCTTACATGGCGGGAGTGTACCTTCTGTGTCCTGAGCAGAAAATGCAAGGCTGCTTTTGTTTGTTCCATGTTGATGATCATAGCCCAGTCATAGCCTTAGCAGCACCTCAAGTTTACATGCACATGTTATATTGTTAAAACTCATCCATATATATCTAAATTCAATTTCAGAAACAGCTAGTGATGCTAGCAGCACCCATATCATCGTTTCTCCTTGACAAATATGGAAACCATGGCACAGAATTTCCTAAGGTCCAGGAATTGTTATTCTAGAATTGAAGGGTTCTGGGAGAACTCATGTCAGCCTCTAATTTCACAGAGAAGGAAACAGAAGACCAGAAAGTTCACACAGCAAATCAGTAAGAAAGAAAAAAACTGAACTTGAACCAGGACTTGGAATCTACTGCTGTTCCAAACTGTAGCATTGCCTGTGTCTAGTGGCGAGAAGTTTTTCTTCCTTCAGGAGCTTTTCCTTGTGCAGTGGCTGCAAATATCCAGAAATCCAGATGCTGTGCAACAGAGACTGCTCCATCACTACTGACCTGTCATTTCCTAGCACAGTGCCCATTCTCTAATGGGTACACAATAAATATTTGGTGAGTGAAATATGTCTTCTATTAGATACCAGGCATTAGTAGGAATAGATCTGCTGACATTTGGCATAAAGTGACAACCTCTGGGCCAGACGTGAGAGAGTATGTGTCACCTGCAAGTCAGTCTTCTATGTAGATGACATGATATATGCAGAAGTAGTTTAGAAACCTGATTTGGGGTGGGGGGTAGGTAAGGGTTGTGACCTAAATTCTGAGACAAGCTGGTTGAATGTTGAGGAGCCTCAGTTCTGGGAGCCCCAACTAGGTATGATTCCAGAGCTGTTCAAAACTCTTCCCAAGTTCTAAGCTGATATTGCTTCTACCTTCCTTTTCATCTGCTCATCATCCATATTTTCATATTAAAAGCTCTGGTTCTATCCAGGGGGTCATTTCAAACTGTGTCTCCTCTCCCAATCAGTTAGTTAGAGACAGCTAGTTAGTCAGCCACTGTTAGAGACAGGCCTTGGATCCTTAAGGTGCTTTTGGTAGAAATGAGGTCAATAAGCACCAAAGGAAGACATTAATGATCCCTGTTTCAAGGCAAGTCATTTGGAGAAGAGGGTAGCAATTGGAGCCGAGTGACATTGGGCAGTAATAGCTTAATTTGCCTCGGCTTCGGTTCATCAGGTCCTTTCACTTCAATTTTCTTATATGATCATCATGACTTTATGGTGTAAGTAAAAAAAATAATTTCTTTTACATAAAAGGGGAAATCAGGTTTGGAGTGGCCACATAACATGCTCAAGGTCAAAAACTTGGGAGGAACTTGAACTCAGGTCTTCTGACTCCAGGACTGCTGTTCTTCCCACTTTCCTGAGGAACTGAGTCCCAGGCAGGTGAAGTCTGTTTCTTCCTTTCACTTCCCCTGCACAGGCTGATAGGAGGTGTTAGAAAGCTGGACTCCAGCCGCTGCCTATTCCTTCTACGGTCCAAAGAATTGCTGATCCAAAGAGAGGGAAACCATGTAAACCCTGTCTTTCACTCTCCTGCAATTTATTCCTCTTGCTTTTCAAACACACAATATTTTTCTCTAAGCTTCAAGAAATTGTTGAAGTTGAAATTCCAATTAACCTCGGAAGTAAGTGCTGTAACTATAGGGGAGCTTATATCCTTCATGAAATGAGAATGAACCTCAAATATTACCGGAATTTGCTGAAACTGGACAGGGATAAGGATGCAGATGCTTAAGTTGACACCATCTAGTTGTTCAGACTGGAAATACAGGCAAGAAGTTCAGGTTTTAAAAGCAAATATGATTATTTTTATTATGCAGACTGTTTTCATTAACTGTGGTTCTCTATGATCTTCTGATTTTGTTTTCACAACACACATATGATATACAGATATTTACACAACATATATGATGCATATCCACATGCATGTATAGGTATGTGTGTATATTTGGGGGTTATAGATTAGATCTGAAGTGTCCTCCAAAATCTCATATGTAAGACAGTGCAAGTAATTTCAGAGGTGAAATCAATGCATTAATCCACTGAATTGAATTAACTAGGCAGTAACTGTAGATAGGTAGGCTGTGGCTGCACAAGGTGAGTCACTAGGGATGTGACTTTGGGATTTATATTTGTCCCTGGTGTGCTGAGCACTCTCTGCTTCCTGGTGCTGTGTTCTGAGCTGCTTTCTTCCTCCACACCCTTCAGCCATGATGTTCTGTCTTAACTTGGGCCCTGAGCAATGCAGTCAGCCATCTATGGACTGAAGTCTCTGAAACTGTGAGTCCCCAATACACTTTTCCTCATCTAAGTTGTTCTTCTCAGGTCTTTTAGTCAGAGCAATAAGAAAACAAATCAAAAGCAAAAGCCTGACTAAAACAATGTGTATATATTTATTTATATTTTATTTTCTCTTGTTCCTTAAGAATATCATTTAAGCCCAATTTAGGCAACAGGTAGAATGAACTGGACAACTGATTTGGTGAATAAAATACACAAATAATAAAAATTCCAATGGGTCTAGACCTATCACAAATAAAATCTAAGTGCAGCTGCATGTGGAATTTCACATTATCTTGATATTTCGCCAGGGCTCATGGAGAAAATACACAGGACTCCTTCTTTGGCACTTTAATTTTAAAAGAAACATTATCCTTTGGCAAACATAATACATTGCTTTTCCAACCTCATTTAGATTTTACTCCTGATAAGTTAATGGTACCTTTTGAGAAACTGGTTATCAAATGTGGTTTGAGCCTCTGTGGTGAGGTCAGAGCCACATTAGGTAGCAAGGTAGACACCATACTCTCTGGACACTCAAGGGCTAGTTATGAATGGGCAGATATGGATCCTAAACATTCCATTCCTTTCTGCTAAGCTAATCCATCACAACATTTCCTCTATCGATACTGCAATCTTTCCCTGATCAGCCATAGTCAGTCTGAACTGGCATTAGACCACCCCTGCCTGATTCTGTGAGGTAAAGCTAAAGACAAGAGCAAGAAGCACCCAGCACTCAACTCCAGGGAAAGGAGATACATCTTGGGCTCCAATGATGAATCTGTAAAGAGGATGGTGTGTACTGTGTCTTCTAGCATAGCCAGAACTCAGAGAGATGGAAGGAAACAAAATGAGCAAAGATGATACAGAGAAAATGCATGAATTGAGGAGACCGAGAAGATGAACGTCGAATAAAAAGAGGGCTAGCCTTGGGGCTGGAGAGTAGGGTTCTCTTGTCATTATCTAGGAATTTCATTCAGAAACTTCATCTCTTACCATACACTCCCATCATAAATATCAAGGGTAGAGACAGAGTGATTTCTAGTTTATAGATGTCCACTGGCACACTAGCATAAACTGTATCACATTCTGATAGGTATATGACTCTGAGTCACAGCTTTCATGTCAATAAAATGGATAATATAAAGGGGACTTCAAAAAGACTGCCTAAACTTCCTTCCACCAAGCTCATTAAGTGAAGCACTTTGACATACAGTCTGGATTCATTATGAGCAAACATGATGATTACTTTTTTTCTCCTTCTAATGATAAAATGAAGAAAGCTCCAGGTTTCTTGCACTTTTACAAGACAGATGAAATAATCAGCCAATCTCTTTACCGTTTATAGTTTGGGTGTACACCTGGCTTGAGGCAGAACAGATTGAGATGACCTCATTACTTCCCTTCAAGCAATATGAGTCTATAAATTTTCACACTGAATTGGACAAGAATCAGCATATCCTGTTTTGAACATCTGCACAATTAGACTGATAGGTGAGTGATTCTGATTGCCTGGGGTATCCTTGTCCCCTCCAATCTTCATCCATAAGGACTCTTACTTTTTCTACCTAGACAAAAATGGAACACCAGGATGGACTGGAAATGATGGCATAAAATTCATTCAATTCCCTTGCAGTTTGCCTGAAGTAACATATGTATACTCAACCTAATTTTTTTTTAATAAAATGGGATATATAAGAATCTTGGAAAAGTAATGGATCAAAATCTATCTGTTTTTGGGAGCCACATAATCCCAGGCAGACAAATGACCTAGCCAATAATTCTTTTAATTCTCAAGTGATTGCAAGAATTTACATGCTGCTATACCCTGTTAGATCCTCCCAGGTTCCTCCTCATCCCCTGTTAGATTGTTCTGCTCTGAGCCATGTTTGTTTCAGAATGGTCAATAGTGAAGAGCCTAGGATATAAATTGCATGAGTACGTTTTGGGATTGTATCTCCTCATTCTGGTTTGCAAATCCTTCGAGTCTTACATTAACTTTCCATGAGAGGTCTGATAGAGTCCATGTTATAGTGATCACATAAACTTCAGAAAGGATATAGAGATTTAAAAAAAAACACCTCAGGTAAATAGAAAAAGGCAAACAATCCATATTGCAGCTTTAAGTTTTCCTGTATTTAATGAAATATGAATGCTGCCAATAAAAAAATAAGGAACCAGTGATATTTTCTCAGGTCACTGTGGCATCAATAGGCTTAAGACACCTGTTTTTCACTCCACTTCCATTCCTCTAATGAAACTCTCTAATGTGGCTTGTCATGCTTGAAAAACTGTCCTGCTTCTGATAATGTGGGAATGTACACAAGCTTTTCAATAATAGGAATCACTTGTAATACCAGATCTGCCCTTTTCTAACTGTGTGACAGTAAGCAGCTTTCTTAAGTTCTCTCAAGCTTGGTTTTCTCATCTGTAAGCAGGGAATAATAATCTACCAAGCCAGACATAGTGGTGCATCCCTATAATCCCAGTGGCTCAGAAGGGTGAGGCAGGAAGATCTTGAGTTCAAAGCCAGACTCAGCAACGGCAAGGCGCTAAGCCACTCAGTGAGACCCTGTCTCTAAATAAAATACAAATAGGGCTGGGGATGTGGCTCAATGGCTGAGTGACCCTGAGTTCAATCCTAATAATAATAATAATAATAGTAATCATCATTATCATCATCACAATTTCATAGAGTTACAGCAAACAATCAGTGGGATGCTATATGTACAGGACCCAGTTTAGTATTGGGCACTGTGGGTATACAATAATTGGTGGCAAGTACTCTTATAATGCCTGGACCCTCTGAGAATGCATTTGACACTTGGGAAAAGACCCAGCACCACTGGCTGAGTCTGGTGGGAGGGGATGAACATATGTTAGAAAGCTGTGCTGGACCCTTCTGTCTGAGATACAATTAGGAATGGCACTTTTTTGGCTTTGTTAGGTCCTGTTCATCTCTGAGCATGGTTTGTTTCCTGTTTCTCAACAAATCCCTCTTCCTTCCTTCTGAAACCCATCCAACCTTCTTTTTCTTTCCAGCATCTTAAAAGAAACAATAAAGGCTGACACTGCCACTCCCTGAGCCTACTGAGAACATTTTCTTCCGTTACCCCTGGGGCCATGTGTCATTAGCTGGCAGGGTGCTCTATCCTCCTTTGAACTGGAAAGCCAGGGGGGCATGACCAGGAACTGAGTATGATGGGGAATGACTAAAGGAAGAGGGAATAAAGTGTGAGAGTTAGATGGATTTGCATCTCTTGGTCAACCCCTGGGCACCAGCAGAATTGGGTAGATTCTTTTGAGAATGGTAAGGAAGGTTTGGAGAAGCACAGTTTGTATGCTCATCACACTGTCCGCAGTTAGAATCGACATCTGGCTTTTCCTGTAGGAATCCCATCTGAAATCACAAACTTGTGTCCACCACGTTGAATATACAGCCAGGAAGGCAGCCTGGTCTGAACCTGAACGTCTCACTCAAGTCCTTGCTCTGGCCCTTACTATCTGGATGTCATACACATTTTTTTTCCTCAGCTGTTAAAAAATTGAATTGTTTTAAGGATTAATTACATAGCATATGTAAGATACTTCATGCTTGGAATATAAGCAAAAATCAGCAAATTTTGTATCTAGCAACCAAGAAACTGGCTAAGAAAGAATGTTCTTTAAGCCAAAAGCAAAATGAAAAATGAGAAGTCAGAGCAAAGAGCTAAGGAGAGGAAAAGGAAATAGTTTATTGATGACAAGAGTTGCGATAGTGCTGGGAGTTAGAGGGAACCCCTGGACCTGATATTCATCATCTCTGCCTCCTGACAAACACCTGGTGCCCAGTTTTTACTAACCTGTATAACTCATGGCATCAATTTGTAACAAAGAGTAAAGAAAGAGTAGACTAAGGGAAAAAGGACATTTATGAGGCCCATCTCTAGGGCTTTTTCTTGTTGTTTGATGTTTCAGTTTTCTATGATCGTAGTTCACCTTTTATTTATTTTCCCCATTGTCCTAGAGAGATGGTGGCAAATCTTCATAAAGTTGGGATTGGGTAAGCTCGCAAGACTTGCTGGTTCATGATAGAAAGCCACTAATAAATAAGTGGCCTGAACAGTCATATTTTCTACCCATGTTTGACCTGACGTTGGCCCCTAGGAATAGGAAAATGATGTGAAAAACTTCTGCTTTTATGGATTCACTTAAGTCCCATGTTCTTGTTGGATACAAACTTGCCATTGGAAAAGTGAATACTGTCACAGGATGGACTGTCTTGAAGACCAAGCATGAGCATATGAGCAGCAGTAAAATTTATCATAAAAATAGCAATGGAAAGGACAATAAGTATGATAATAATAATAGCAACTAATGATGACAGACTCTGTCCTAAAATTTTGTTGACATTATCTTTAATCCTCAAAACAATGCTGCAAGGTAGATATTATGATTCCCTTTCTACCAATGCAAAAACAGTCTGAGCCGCTAAAGTAACCTGCCAAAGGTCAGTGTGTAATACAGATGGAGTGAAACTCAGACCCCTGGTGACAATAAAGCTTCTTTTATGTCATCTCCCTGCACAGCTGTCTATGATGATCTTCTCACACATGAGTATTCTAGTTGCCTGAGACCCCTTTCCCATCATTTTGCTTCCTTCTGGTTTGAAGCTTGCAACCATTGGAGACTAGGACTCTAAGGCAGTGATTTCAGAGTTCTTGAAGACTATCATAAACTACAATTAGTTTACAATAATTAGCAAGAAGCAAATACTTTTAAAAAACCATCCATTCACTTAAAATGATTTTTAATTTTATGATGACTAGTATATAATTATAGCAGAACAGAGCTATTTAGTTAAAAAAAATAACTTCAAAGATGAGAACCCATTTAGTGTTTATTTGCTCCAGGGTTCTAATTACTTTGAAAACTACCAAAACTTCATATATGATTACTAACAGCATTCAATAACAGCTTTGAGGAGTTGAACCAACCATTTCTTTTTTGAGTTCCATTAACACGAGGAAAATAAATAACAAATGATAAATATGAGGGCAAGTATAGATGACTTCATTGTTACTTTCCCACTTTGCTAACAGTTTCTCAGGCTGGAAAAATGAAAAATAATACCATTCGTGTCTTCCTGGTCATTTTTGAAATGAGACCAAAAAAAAAAAAAAAAAAAAACAAGATCAGTGAGGAACAATAAACATGGTATTGTTTTTTCTGAAATATATGAGCAAATCTTGGTAGCTCCAATTTTGTTTCATTACATTTCCAATATGTGCATGCATCCATTCATCTTCTTTTCTTTCCATAGTTAAGATTTATGCACTTTATTAATCACCCCACGACAGTAATCTCAGCAGTTTCATTTAGCAGAGTAAACCAGTCAAACCCCATCAGACTTCTGGGGATGTCACATGGCAAACTTTGGATTCCTGGCAACTTGAATTACTCTTGACAATATGAGATGTTTTAGAGTGATCTGTCTTAGGGCCATCTAATATATCACATCTGCTTCTGCTCTTTTCCTAATTGATAGGTTGAAAGAGAGACACCCTCTAGACCATTGCAAATGTCCCCCTGAGGAGCCTTGGCATGTAGGCTCCTTGATAGCAGTGGCTCAAAATCAGTGGCAAGCAGCTAAATATTGTTTTAAAAATGTAACGTGCATGGCATGAAGAACATACATGGCATTTAGCAAACCTAAACTCTCTGAAGGGCTTTGGTGCCACACATTCTCTGCATGCTCAGGTGGTCTCAAAATGGGATGCTGCTAGGTGTGGTGGACCAGTCCCTGGCACCGGCTCTTTAGCCTATTGAATGCTCACCAGAAGTGCAGGCTACCAGCACCATACTTAAATTGTTGTCCTCTCTTCTAATTCTTGATGGCACTGTATTTTTATTTTTATTTTTTTATTTTTATTTTATTTTTTTTTTGGCACTGTATTTTTAAAAAATCACTTTCCCAATGTCAACTTCACTCTCTGTAAGGATAGAGTTTTAAACTAAATGTGGTCTCAAATAATTTTCAAATACTCTTTATTAAATCCCCAATAGCATTTCGGAGTTACCTGCCAGCTTCCTTTGAGATACTGAGGGTACAGAGCTGGATTCCAAATGTAGTTATTATCCGAAAGAAGCAAATTTACAAAATTATTCATTTACGAGAGGTATCTTCTGAGGCTTTTTGGTCCTGACTGTTTCTATGATCAAACAGAACAGTTTAGTGGGGCACTTTTCACACTGAAGAACTCAAATAAGGAAGAGTCAATGACTTGGCAAGCTTGCAAAGGACCAGCTAAGTAAAAATTATAGCCTTTATATAACAGCATGGCACATGAGACCAAAAATAAAAAATGACCAATTTGATCTTAAGAAAATTTAATGAAAAATCCAGAGAGGGAAATGGGTTACTGCAGTGCTATTTCTATGGTCTTTCAAATGCAATCACACTTTCAAATCTTGGAATTAACATCATTTGAAACTCCCCAGCCTCATGAGTTTATAAAGTTGTGGTGCAGTTTAGCCAAGAGAGTACTTGACTAGAAATTGAGAGGCCTGCAGTTTAGCTTTGACCTTGCACTAAACTGTATAAGGTCTAAACCATTATAGCTGCTATGCAAAAAGGGACTGGAATAGACAGTGGTTATCAACTGGTGGCCCTCAAAGGTAGCAGGCAGTTTCCTTTCTTATAAAAACTAAACAGATGTCATGTGTTTATGCATAATATGATTGAACAGGTCAATCCAAACATTGCACTTTATTTGCTTCATATGTAGATTATATTAGTTGAAAGAGGTGACACCAGTTATTTAACATAAATTTAGCGCTTTCATTGGAGGATGCTGTTTTTACTCACTAGGAATTCAAGTTTATTACTACCTAATAAGTGCAAATTATAAAGAGAATATTTTTAAAAAATGAAATTCATAGGGAAAAATTAGTTTAAATGAAATTCGTGGCTCCCAGTTTAGACATGGTTTCATGAAAATCTCAGCTTGGGATTTCTAGGATTTCCAATAAGTAAATACGAAAATAAATTCTTTCTTTTTTTTTCCCCTAAATAGTTGGTTTTTTTTTAGTTGTAGATGGACACAATACCATTATTTAATTTATTTATTTGTATGTGATGCTGAGGCTTGAACCCAGTACCTCACACATGCTAGGCAAGCGCTCTACCACAACACTGAACCATAACCCCAACCCCTGAAAATAAATTCTGTAGTCTTTTTCCAGTGTCCTTGGAGTTTCAGTGTAGGACTGTTTTTATTTACTAACCCTAAGCTTTATAACTCTTTCCCCTTTCAGTTCGGTGTATACCTGCAGAGAGAGCACTTCAACCAAGCCTCATGATTTCCTAGGCTTGCTCCTTGCTTCACTGGCCTAATTATTTTAATAAGCAGCTTAACTGAAATGCTGGCTTACATTTACATTTCAATTTAATTGTGCACAGTTCCTAATACAATAAACCTTAAAAGTCTTTTCCCATTTGTGACAGGGTTTCACTGTGTCTGTTAGGAATGCTAACAAAAAACATCTCTTTACTTCTATACATACACCTTTTCTTTTTTCTTTCTTCTTCATTTGTTTTCTTTCTCTTTCTTTCTTCTTTCTTTCTTTCTTTCTTTCTCTCTCTTTCTCTCTTTCTCTCTTTCTTTCTCTCTTTCTTTCCTAAATTAACAATGCACATAAAAAAGAATACTAAAGCTCTATTGTTTGACCCTTTAAATGAAAAAAAAAAAGTCCCCGTTCAGGTCTGTAGGAGAGCAAAGCTGGTGGCTGTCAATGAAGCAGTAGCAGCATTCCTTGGTCAGCCATAGCTCAGGCAGCTTGGGTTCCCATCATTCAGCAAGATGAGTTTTCTCAAAAGGGGAATGAAGAGGAAGTGGAAAAAAGAATGACGTGGAAAGTCACTTACTAATCATAGTCCTTGGGGACTGGAAAATAGAATTCCCCTTATGGTCTAATTATTCTTCAGTATCTTTAATGAAACCAAATCAGGCGAGTTTCCAGCATCTGGCTGATGTTTCAGAGGCCTGGTTTCTGTGTGTCCTTAGCTCTGAAAGGAAATATTTACTAACTTCCTGGAGTTTTCTTATTATCATCTATTAACATTAAGTACCCAGAAATATCTTTGCTTTTTTTTTCTAACATTGAAGGAAAAACTTAGAAGAACGTATAAGATCTATGTAAATCGTCATGTGTTTTCCTTGCTCCAAATCACAAAGGAGTGACTTTGGAATGTGGTTATCAGGTCAACAAAGAGCGGCTGACTCTTGGCTGACATCCTGTTAGGCACTTAGCAATGGATCTCAAACACGACCCCGTTTTGCCTGGCAAAAATAGATATTCACTCTCATCTGAGCTTCTACATGTGGGCCTGTCAAAGTAGAAAATGCTACAGGGTGATGCTTTAGAAACTGAATCCTATTGCCTACTATTAATGGCAGCAGGCCAGAATCAGGGATCTTGGTTAATCTAGTAAAACACATTCTGGAATCCTTGGATCAAAAGCAGTGTTTACAGGAAACACAGAAAAAGCAATAATAGCTACCTCTACTCCATACTACTATGGGCTAAACTTTAATCTTCACTCCATTAAAAAAAATTGCACATTGGGCATTATCTCATTTTATTTGTTCTTCATTTGAAGCTCAGAAACTTTAAGCAGTACCCCCAGGACCTCAAAGGTGCTAATGGCAGCACCCAGCTGGATGTTTTGCAGGTACCTTAAGGACCATCCATCTCTCTTTTCTTCATTTTACACATGAGGTGCAGCACAGAGGCATCTAGACAGAACAGGGAGTGTAACTGGTAAAGCTCTGGGTTTTTCACACAATCAACTTTGATGATTCATGCTAACAGC
This sequence comes from Spermophilus citellus, assembly GCF_964194105.1. NCBI lineage: Eukaryota > Metazoa > Chordata > Mammalia > Rodentia > Sciuridae > Spermophilus > Spermophilus citellus. The sequence continues at coordinate 84,299,580 of NC_138194.1, forward strand.
AGGGAATATTACTTTGATGGTTAGCTTCTTGTGGGTCAGAAAAATGTCTATTTTGCTCACATCAGTGGTGGTACAAGCAGGGCATTTAATCAATATTTGTGAATGTAAAGACAATATAGAAAACTAAAAAGAGAAAAGGGAGAAGTCAATTTGTACTTGGCTTCAAAAGATATGGTTTTCCCGAGCCATTTGCCTTCTTAGTGAATGATATCTTCATTAGTATTATCATAGCCTACTGTTTTTTTTTTTTAAATAACATTTTGGTGATGGAAACTGGCACCAGATGAGGGCAGCCTGCTTTCATGTCAGACACATCTTCCTGTCAGGTTACGTGGGGAAGACACATACGCAGCAATGAGGTATGCGCTGACATTCGGGGACATAGGCAGAGAGTCTGCCATGCAACACTGGAGAGTCAAACCCTTCCTTCCAGACTAACAGCCAGGAATACCATTTTCTTGTTCAATGAGTGCAGATCTTTTTATTTCTATCCCAAAGCTCTGGAGCCTAACAGTACATCCTCACTCTCCCCTGAGCTGAGCAAGCTGAAAAGACTGACACGGGTCAGTCAAACATGATCAACTTAGGCATGCACCATTGTTGGCAAATGGAACAAAAAGTAATTGCCTCACCAGTGAGGCAGTTTCCCTCACCTGGAGAGTGGGGTGCTGCCTGTGCCTTGAACTCTGCAGAAATTGAGGATCTAGTTTCGCAGTTGTTTTTTTTCTACAGTGACATTAATAATTTATGTGTAGGCTAGTACACTAAACCACATGTGTAAGGGGGGCCTAATGGTGGGATAAATCGGGACTTCTTGTTTTTTTTTTTTTTTTTGTGTGTGTGTGTGGTGCTGGAGATTAAACCCAGGGCCTTGTGCATGCGAGGCAAGCATTCTACCAATTGAGCTATACTCCTAGCCCAGGACTTAACTTCTTAACAAAAATAAAACAGAAATACAGAAGGATGAAAAAGTAAAAATTAAAGTAGGTAATGTGCAGAGCACAAATATTATCTTTTACATACTGTCAACAATCAGAAAATATAAAAGATTCATGTAGTTATGTAACAAAAGGTAAGACTTTGTAGTTTCTACTGTTATCTGTTTGCAGGGCATCTGATTGGATCTGGGTACATTTATCTGGCTAAAGGGTGTTTTTACAATTATTTAGACTCATCAGTTAAGGAAGACTAGTTGCATTCCACTCTGTGTATGTACTGTCAACAGAACTGTCCCCCAAATTTGGAGTGCAGGAACTTTATTAGATAATCATGTGAGAAGGAAAAAGAGAAGCCGGCTTCTAGTTTTCAGAATTGGTGGTAAAGAAGAGGAAAACAATGGGATAGACAGCAGAACACATCAGTCACTAGAAAGGCAATTTGTAAATCAATGGAAATGTAACTGATGTGACACAGCAATCTGTATACGGGGTAAAAATGGGAGTTCATAACCCACTTGAATCAATCTGTGAAATATGGTATATTAAGAACTATGTAATGTTTTGAACAACCAACAATAAAATAAAAAAAAAAGAAGAGGAAAACAAACTTTTTGTTTTGTTTTGTTTTTGCAATTGGGAGTCATCTAGTCACAAAAGGGGTGGAACTTGTCAATTTGGGGCATACAGATTAAATCAGAGTTCTCCATCAATTAGCAATAGCACAACATGAAATAAAAAGAGAATTGGATTCCTCTAATCAGCTGAATTGCAAGGTCAGAGCTCTAAATTATTGCTTGGTTGCTTCAACTGCAAATTATTGCTTAAAGGATATTTTTATGTTTATGCATTCATTTAATCTCTGTATTTATATGCTTTTCTCATAACTATCAGAAAAATGCTGTGATGCAACTATGTATAGCAATCCAATATGTATAGATTCCATTTTTTATTATTCTAAATCTTAGAGTTGCTTTGAAGATCTGAACTAACCAAATGGAATCATGTCCAAACAGCACATATGAATCCCAACTATCAATGGGCAGTAAAGTTACGTAATTCCACATACATGAAAGTATCAGATGCTGGAAACCCAATTTAGCATTTTAAAAGTACACAGCAATATTTTACTAAATATAAAATACATGGTGAGAAAATATATGTTAAATCCCAGCTCATAGAAGATTGCTCAGTAAGTGTGATGAGAATGCCAGCTATCATTTAGTGAACATTGACTAAGCAGTTCACATAAGGACAGGTGCTAAGGAGATCCGCTGAAATATAAGACTGAAATCTTGCTCATAATGAACTCAATATAAAGGTAATAGAAGAAAGAGCAACAACAATAACAAAAATGAGCATCACCAAGCATTTCCGATAGACTCTGCACTCAGCAAAGAACCATGACAATAAACTTGACACAGTAAATGAACCAGGTAGGTGCTCTCCTGCTCAAATTGCTGGTAGAGGCTGAGAGTTGGTGGGGCCATGGTATAGCAAAGCTGCATCTTACTGCTCTCCACCCGCCCCTGAGCTCCCTAAACTTGCTTGCTCTTGGTTCCTCTAGTGCAACATGCTCTCGTTTTACTGTTGTTGTTCAAACTGTGTTCAAAATGTTCCTCTGCCTCCAAATGCTAAAACATTCCCATCTGTCTATAAGAAAGGCTTCCTTGAGCACAGGCCAGGTGAGCCTCTCCTGTTATATGCTTGGCATATAGAAAAATCAGAAATTTCCTATTTATTTGAAAGAAGTTTTTATTTCTGTCTTTCTCCCCCATTAAGATGCAAATTCTTTGAGGTACAGCCTGCATGCGCCATGTTCTTCACGATCTCCAGCATTTGCCAAGTGCAAAGCACAGAGCATGTGTGCAGTGACCACTGGTGGAGACAACAGCCTAGCTAGTCCTTGATAAAGCCAAGGCAGAAGCTCTGCTTGCTTCCCTTCATACCATGCCATTCTTCCTATATGGTGAGCTCCCCACTAGTGACACCTGAAAGTCTCTGCCAGCTTGCATTATCCTGCAACATAAGGCAAGCACAGTTCTGGCCTCGATGCCCAGTGGTTAACTGCTGGTTCCTCATTCATTCATTTGTTCATCCTCTATTCAGCAAACATCTTTTAACCATCCAATCTGTGCTTGGCACTGTTCTAGATGCCAGGGATACAATAGCCTTAAAACAGACATGAATCCTTAAAATGAATCACATTCTATTCTAAAACATTTTACTTTACCATCTTGATCCAATTTCTAGGTGTCTGATGTATATGGCTATGTATTTAAAGCTGTATGCAGACAAATAGCTATTAGTTAATATAGATATATTTAATATGAGGTTTATCTAAGAAAAAATAATGTAATGATAAGCCCTTCATGATGGATGTATATGAACAGCCACAGTGCTTTTCAGGAGCCAGGTGTTTATATTTTGTTCATGCTCTTGTGGCTCCATATGTAAGTGGAATGCTTTCTCATAGTGGCTTTCAGGCTGGTTTATGCAGACAGAAGAAAACTGAGGTCATTGCCATGCAGTTGCTCAGCATTTTGTCCTTAATTTGATGTAACTGATCCTAAGAATATCCAGGCCATTGTCACTAGAGTCTGATGGCCATTCAAAACTCAGAGTTACCCAAATGTTTAAGTCATTCGTACCAGAACACCACCTTCCAATGTCATGGAAGAATGTATATTAGATGAACAAGTTCTGATATGCTCATTTAAAAAGCCAGAAGAGTGAAAGTAGGTGTCTAGTAAATAAACTGTGACTGAAATTTAATGTTATTAGTAAATAAATGTAGATTAAAATTGAATTCCTAATTAGAAAAGGTTAAAAAAGAAAAGACCTAGTTAATGGAAGTTTCAGGACAGGAACTGGCTAATACACACTTGGTGAGAGAGTAGAATCATCAATTTCAGAAGGGCAATTAGTTCACATGGGTATACAATATGGATTCTTCAAAATGTCTGTGTAGATTTTTTTGAGTGCATTAAATGTGTCTTGTGAAAAAAATCACATAATTTTTATAATATGTTTACTTCTAATTATATAATAAAGAGAAAAAGTTAGATGTAGTGCTTATAATAGAAAACATCTGTCCTAGTGACCTGATTTCTAGATGTAACCACTTTTAAGTATTTTAGCTATTTCTTACAGTATTTACCCCAATTTTTCATAAACTTATACCAAGGGATTTATTTGCTAAGAATCAGTTCTAGAAATATTATCAGGTATGTTCATAGAGATTTAGGTATAGTTAGGGACATTTATCCTATTGTTATTTATAATAAAAAAAACCCTGGTAGCAGCACTTGTTTAGAATATTTGATTAAATGATGATAGCCTAAGTGTATATAACAGAACATAATCAGATATTTTTAAATAGCATGCTAATAAATAAATACAAATTACATAAATAAATAATAAAATATTGATAAAGATTTTCTTGGGATAGTGGCTGGTATTAAAGATGAATTTTTCCTTGTGTACTTTTTGGCCTCGAAATTTTCTTCAATAAATACCTGCTTACTTATAGTCATAAAAATTAAGAGTTCTAAAATATGAATTATCTATTTTATGTAATCTTTGGGCTTTGATGTCAAAGAAGTAATGTGGGGTAGCATGTGAAGGAGGAGATGAGGGAAGGGCATATTTTAATAAGGCATATTTAGGACACATTAGTGATGTTGTCCTATTCTATGTGGGGGAAACATCACTGGGTCAGTGATACAGCATTTGCATAATGTAAGAAAGATAGCTTGACTACTATCAAGATCATAGGGTATAATGTATGAGGAGATCTGGAGAGAATTGGTGTACTAGAGGTTGGAATATACCAAGTCCTCAGCTGGGAAAGGAGTCAGGCTCACTGGGATTGCAGAGGGCAGGGAAGGAGAACATGCATCTCTAGGCAGAGTTTGGATTATAAAGTGGGTAGATCAGACATTCTGCAAATAAAGTACAACTGGCCTCTGCAACCATGGGTTCCACACCTTTGGATTCAACCAACCCTAGGTTGAAAAAACTTCAAAACCAAAACAAGCAAAAACTAAACCAAACAAACAACCCTGGCTGTTACTATACTGAGCACCTACAGACCTTTTCTTGTCATTATTTCCAAAAGAATACAATAAATATTTACACAGCATTCACATAGCATTAGGTAGTACAAATAATCTAGAGAAGATTTAAAGTCTATAGGAATACGTACATAGGTTATGTGCAAATACTAGACTATTTTTATAAGGGACTTGAGCATCTTTAGATTTGACATCTGTAGGGGTCCTTAAACATGACAGCTATATGTGATTTAGATGGCTTTCTCCAATACACAATTCATAAATGGAGGTGACTGCATCTATACAGGCTGCCATCTGCAATATGTGGCCATTGGCCATTGTGTTCGACTAGAAAAGGGGAGAGAATGGAGGACCCTCAGGGAATTGTATGGTAAGTTTGGAAGTGGTAGATACATGCTATTTGCCAGGATGCAGTCACTTGGTGAGGCTGGGAAATAGTCTTCCTGCATGTTCAGGAAGATGAGGATAGCAGCTGTTACTCATGTGTAGTCCCAGATCAACTGCATCATGATCAACTGGGATCTTGTTTGAAATGAAAATTCAGAAGCTCCACCTAGACCTACTGAATCAGATATTCAGCAGTAAGTACCTAAGCAAGCTCTTTGGGTGCTTCTGATGCACATCCAGAGTTGCTGAGACACTGGGATGAGTGGTTATCTAACCAGTCACTTTCACATCTACTTGTTAATTTTTAAACGATACAGATTACTGACAGTGCATGTTCAAAAAGTTGTATGCGATTCCGAGCATCTGTATACTTATTCCACTGGGAATTAAACTTACAAGTACTATAATGCACAAACATAAACACATCTTACCTTTTTTGAACTTTACATGATGCATAAAGATGTTTGTTAGAACTACATGCATTTTTAGGGCATTCACTTATGGAATAAAATAATTTTATGCACTTGTAAGCATTTCTTAAAGGTCAAAGGGTTTACACATGTCTAACAATGGCTGAACTGTTAACAGACTTTCAAGCAAATATACTGGAGTAGAAATGCTAACAACAACTTAGCATCAAATAGACTGACATGAGAAAAAATCTGGAAACTAAAATAATCTAAAAACCTTAAAGAGAAAACACCATAGCAAATCCCACCATTGTGTATATCCACAAGAATGGGGTACTAATTAATATAAGATATATTCCATGCTTGTGTAATTACATCAAAATGCATTCTACCATCATAAATAACTAAAAAGAACCAATTAAAAAAAAAGAATAAGAAAGATCCACTGGTTGTTAATAATTAGCAAGGTGTATTCAATGTGTAGTGACTGCATCTATATAGGATCCATAGCATGTGAAATGCTAAAACAGTAAGCTCTATTAAGGGCAAAATGAGAAGTAAAAAAATAAAAAGCCATTACAATGGAAGTGGTTCTCTTGACCCATTGATCCACTGAAATATTTTCCAGCTTATTAAAATGCTCACTGGAGGCAGGTCATTCAAAGCTAAAAGCTAAGATACAAAAGCAGCTGGGCCCTCATATGCCCACTAATGCGTCACGGGATGAGTCACTGGACAGTATTTATCATGGACACCTTTGAGTTACTTTGAAAGCTGGAGTACTGCACTTGTGAAATGCTGTACCTTAAAAGAAAGAGATTGTTCACACTAAACAAATGCATAAGCAAAATGCCTTAATATTTCATTAATTATGTAAGACCTATCAGAATGGCATGGGTCATGATGTGCATAGATACTTTGTTTATTAACCAGCTTTTCAATCATAAAAGCCATACAGCTTTCTGGATAAAATGATCCACATAAATGGATATAGCATGAAAAGTAAATATTCTCTTCTGCATTCTCAGACATAACCACTGCCATTTGTTCCAAATGCTATTCTTAGAGAAGTTTCCTACAGGTAGAGTTCTTAACTGGTGTTTTTGGAACATTTCATTTAAAAACAAGTATCTTAATAATCTGTCCCAAAGAGAGCAAAGATAATATGCAGGAGATGATGACAGAAAAAAATGATAAATTTGAAAAACTCAGGCTAGGGCCAAGAATCAAACATATGAATACATAAATGCTGGAATTGGGAAAACTCTCCCTAATATTTTCTAGCACCATATGTTTGAAGTGTTTTTTTTTAAATTTTTTTCTCCCCCCTGGAGTGCACTAAAAGGGAGAGGACTTGAGGGAGAAAAATTAAGCCTGTATCTTAGCCATGGAAGCAGAGAAGAATCTGGATTCCTTTCAGGAAAGGAGAGAGAACATCCTCAGTTGTTTACCCTTCCTGAATTTCTGAGGTCACGTCTCATAATAAGACTGGTAGCATCTTGAATCTGTAGTTGCATTTGTTTACTCTTTTGCTCAAAAGCTCATTTATGATATATTTATTGAGTGTCTACTGTGTGACATTATCTCTGGTCTCCAAGAGCTAACAACAGAGCTGTAGAAAACAAGACTAGTGTACGTAAAATATTCGGAAAAATAAAGAGAGATGATACATAATAAAGGGCTAAACTGAATATAATTAAGTGCTGGCCTGCATGGTGCCATGAGCAACACTTAATTAAATCCAGGCCAGAATCCATGTCCTGGTTCAAAAAAGAAAAAAAGAGTCTTCTACAATCTCTTACTTTCCACTGTAACTAATACCTGAGCTCAGCCCAGTATGTAATTTAACAATGACTGTATTTCCAAGTTCAAAAAGGAAAATCTGTTTTTCTTGAAATGTGTACGTGTGTTCAAAAATATGTTTAGTTTTTTAGAGAAGGGAAGGTGGATTTGATTGCATTTAGTGATTGATTCTTCAAATTTAATGCTTCTGGGAAAAAGATAACTTAGGCTCACAAAATACTGAGAGAAGCCTGAGAAATCAGCAGGGCCAATCCCTGACCTCCAGATGAATGAAACCTCTGACCTGCTGCCTTGCCAAGAAATTAAGGTGAAATTCTTGTCTAGTTTTTCTTCCTGCATCTATTGAATAAAAGTGCAAGTTGGCATCTGGTATGGGAGCATTATAAAGCCACATGTGATGCTCACTAATACAAATGCCTGGAAGGAAACTAAGTTAATACGTATGGTTTTAAATTTACAAAGGAAGACTCATCCATCATCAAAGACCCAGAACGCTCTCTGCCATGACATTAAAAAGAAGTGATGACGGATATCTGTTTTCATTTGTGTATCATCCTCATCCACACAGACAAGCAAGAGAAGGACATGTGTGCCTTCTTAGGACTTAATCTGGGACATGCAGCACATTCTTCAAAGGAAACAAAAGGTCTGAGTTCTCTTGGACTTGCTATGCCAATCTTGTGTTAGGGACACTGATGTTTTGAGGTCTTCAGAAGAATGACACTTAGGCATACTACCAAAGTCATCCAACTAGAGGTTTTTTGAAAAGGGGGGAAAACACAATTATATGCAAGAGACAAATTCTGGAATGGAATCCTGTGTGATACCCCTGATACTGAATAGTTTCCTTTTCTAAGAGAAAGAACATGTAGCCTGCTCCTTATCCCCATGCTATTGATTGGAGTAGATATTAAGGAGAAGATCTGTTTGGGCTATGATGACCAAGTGAAAGGTGAAACAGAATATTCCATGTCCTCCCTGTTGGCAGGACCTCCTTAGGATCTCCAAAAGAAACTTTCTTTCCTTTCCAATTTTGGCCTTTTCTATTTGGCAGATGTTGATTTTTTTTCTTCTGCCTGTGTTTCTAATGGAGCTTGAAATTAACATGGCTTTTTGTTTACCATCTAATTTGTGTGCCGCCATCATCAATGCTGTCAGCATAGTGCTGGGAATAGGGTTTGCTTACTGCTACTGTTGAGCCAGCAAATGGAGAGATACAGAAAAGACGGTTCTGCTCATCCCATGCCAGTGCAAATTCTTTTTGCTGTCACAGAAATGGCTTTCACTAAGCAGCCAATGACCTTCTGCATTGTCGGCTATAAAAGCCAACGACCACCTTCAAGTGCTCATCCTCAAAGACATTATATCATACACTTAGCCTTCGACCCAGGAAAGCACATCCTGACTACCCTCCATTCCCTGTGAATAGTGGTACCCAGACTTAGAACATCTTCCTTATGATCTCCATCCTTTAGATCATCCCCCATAGGCCCTTGGGTTTGCTCCCCTTCTGCTCTTCAGATGTTCCCGATATACAGTTGGCACCCAATTCACCTGTTTTCTTTGTTTTGCCTTCGCCTTTTCATTCTAAATTATGTTTATGTTTCATGGTCATATCAGGTTCAGTTTGGGAAAGAGAGAGGTAATATTTCTTCCTCCAGAAAGCATATTGAAGCTGCAACCATTCTTGGAAACAGAAGTTGTGCTTTGGTTTGTAAGTCTTCACTGTCATTGACCCCACCGCTTTGTCTGTTAGTCAGCTTCTGTCGCTTCCTTACCCACTCAGCTTCTCCATAAAGGGTTTTCCATCAGCAAATATATTTGAGAAAGAGAAATGCCTTTATGTTTATGCTTTAATTTAAAAAATATTTTTAACAATTTACTATTTTAACCTTTTGAAAATGTACAGTTCAGTGCCATTAAGTACAGCCACAATGTTATGCAACTGTCACTGGTATCCCCTTCCAAGAGAGCCTTTCCATTATCCCCAAAAGAAACCCTGTGCCCAATAAAGAATTACCCTCCATTGCCCTCCACTCCCAACACCAGGGAACCTCCAATCCAATATAGCTATTTCTGTCTCTATATTTTGCCTATTCTAGATACCGCCTATATGTGGTATTATGCAATATTTATCCTTTAAGCATCTGGCTTAATTTACTTAGTATAAGGTTTCAAGATTTATTCATGCTAAAATATGTATTAGAAATGTAGTCCTTTTATGGCTGAATAATATTTCATTGCCTGTATACACTACATATTGTCCATTTGTTTGATGATGGAAATTCAGGTTGTTTCCACCTTTAAGCTATTGGTATACGTGCACTTTGTTTGAGTCACTTCTTTCACCAAAAGGACCCTCTTCTGTTTTGTTAATTTCTCACCTTTATTCAGAAATAACATCTGATGACATCTCAGTGATTAGCAATCTACGGGTGTACAAACTGGGTCTGGATGTGGCCTCAGTTGCTTACCTGTTCACTTTCAGGTACATGCTCTACTCTCCTCACCTGTTCTGGTTGTGTGAACCTACATTTCCCAGACTCCCTTGCACCCTGGCTCCTAGGCAGTTCTAACTTGATGTGCAGTACTGGAAGGAAACTGAGGGGCAGGAGAAGGGAAAGGCAGCATATTTCTTCCTCTGCCATTTGCTTCTGGTGGCATCTTCAGCAGTGGATGCATTTCTCCTGGCTCTAGATTCCACTAGAACAGCCCACTGGATTCTGAGATCTGCCCGGCAGCCTGTACTGCTAGGCTCTGCCTTCTCTGTCTCCAGGGAAGGTAGAAACTTCCTACTGTTGCCAATCTCTTGGTTGCCTCATTTTTGAGGTTTTGATACTCAATTCTTTTATTGCTTGTGTTGCCTGTATTAGTTCCTGTATTAAAGTTAATTCCTGCATTAACTTCCCTCTGTTTCCCACTGATGATTGTCTTATTAGAAAAAGAAGATACAAAGTTTCTTAGGCCACAGAACCTGAGGCAGTGACTTCAGTTGCCCTGAGCATATTACCTACCTAACAGAATAAATAGCTGGGATTCTATTTTATCAGTCTCTTTGGTAGTTTTGTGTCGTCATGTGAATAATTTTTAGCTAAAGTTATATAATGAGATATGCTGCATGGCAGATTCTAAACTTTCAAAAGTTAGTTGCCCCATGTTTCGTCTGGAGTTCTATACTGGAACATGAGAGCATGGACCACATTCTAGGGAGGTCAAGACCAAAGGCTAGAAGGAGCCTGAGTCCTTGAGAGTATCTCGAGTTAAGCTACCACTGCAGCCTTGCTCTGCTTACCTCTGCAATTTTACATGAGCAGCAAGTAAAACCCTTTTTTGTCTAAGCTGTTGTTATTTTGAGTCTGTGTTTATGGCAGCCACAGTGGATCCTAATCACTTCAGGACCCAGATCATGAGCTCGGTTTCTGTCTCTGACTGCTGATGAATTTTCCTGTATCTTTTCTTAATTAAAGCAAGGTGGCTGGTCCTCTGATCTTAACTTAAGTCTTGGCCTCCTCCTGTTTATACTTAGAATTGACCTGTTCTCCTCGAAAAAGCTTTCGAAAAGTTGAATTCCATTTAACAGCTTCTGCTTTGCCTATTACGTTTTCTCTGAAAGGGGGGTAAAATCCAAGCTGATATCCAACCTAGAAAATGATTAAAGTCTGGATGTTGGAGAATTTTTAATTAAAAGCCTGAGAACATTGTTCCTCAGGTATTAATAAAGTCAGTAAAATGGAGAACCAGCGTGACCTAACATCACGAGACAGGCTGTTAGTGTCCTAGTCTGATGGCCCCTTTTCATGGAGCTGATGGGCTGTAACTGAACCTAATGACTGCTAAGCACAGATAAATCTCACCTGCACTTTACCCAAGTGGGCATCAATTAGAAATATGGACTTTTAGCATGGTGGTTACCAAAGTTTATTGTGTGTGAAAATCATTTGGGGGAACTTGTCCGAAATGAAGATTCACATCTGTCCACTCATGATTTAGTTGCACTTGGGTGGGGGCTGTGGACTGCCTATTAAAAAAGGACCCCAGGTGCCTCTCAAGCACATGGTCTATGGGCTACACTATGAGGAACACTGTTTCAGGGGAATTCATAATGGCTATGAGGCAGCCACAAATAGAGAAAGCAGTCATCAGCTGGGGGTGGGATTATAGGACTTTAATTGACATCTGTCATGTGCCAGGAATTCTGCTAGATGTTATTCATACACCACATTAGTTTATGCTCATAACAAACCTGCATAACTATTATGGTTCCCCTTGCTTTACAATAAGCAACCCGAGGCTTGGAAAAATTAAGCAACTTGCCTAAAGTTACAGAGGAGCTTCAGAGCCTGTGAGTGATAGAATGTGTGTGTGTGTGTGTGTGTGTGTGTGTGTGTGTGTGTGTGTGTATATATATATATATTTTTTTTTTTTCATTCTGTGCCTTTCTCTGTCATGCTCAATGTCTGGCACACTGACCTGCATGGAAACCATCACAGACCCTTCATCTCTGGCTTCCGGTTGATTGGATTCTGCCAATGTGAAGTGCTGACAGAGGACAGGAAGGAGGGAGGGGAGTGAGCTCAGGATGTTTATTCCCTCAGCATCCCTTACTGCAGGTGGCCAGTGATGGTGCCCTGACCCAAGGTCACAGCTCTTGTTGCTGGCTCTTTCTACATGACTGTTTCCTTCCAGGTTCCTCTAACTGTTCCTCTCTGCAGAGGGAACACTGGCCTCAGCTGGTAACTGACACCCTTCCTCTTTTCCTCTTTAACTAGTTGCATTCAAGTATGGAGAAAATAATTTGCAAATCAAGAAGGAGCTTAGCCTTGAAGTCTTTGTATCACCTGCATTTGAGCTTATTCTAGCAGTTATCCTTTGAATTATATTGATCATTTCCAGAAGGATGACCCTAATCAGAAGGATTACGGTCAGCCCTTTCCCTGCTCTGCAGGTTGTGCATGACTTTGGAGTCACAGTAGTTTCTTTATCAAGTTCTCCAAGTCATTCTGTTGGTGTTTCATCTGATCCTTGCCAGGAACCTCCCTGACTCAGACTGCCTGGTTCTGAAGTCTTCCTCTGTCCACTATTCTATATCCCTCATTCTGCCCTACCCACGTGGTGGCAGTGATGTAGTAGTGACACTGGCTGAGCACTTACATGCAAGGTGCTGTGATGAGTTTCCTACACTGACATTTGTATATAATTTCCACATCCTTGCTATGTCTGAGGTACTGTTTCACGCTCATTTCACAGAGGAGGAAAACGAGGTTCAGAGAGGTTGCTGCTGACTCCAGCAGGCGATGCCAACAATGAGCAATGCACACTCCTACCAGGCACGGGGCTAGCACACATTGTTTCCCCAATGAAATGTGTGGGTGAAATCCTTGAAAGTAAAGATTTTGAAAGGTCTATGCCACCTATTTTTCAGACCTGTATTGGGAAAAATGCATTGCACCCTGTCCTCGCATCTCAGTTCAGACCCTTCCTCTGCACAGCTGGGCAGCTGTAATAGCTGTTTGACTTGTCTCCAGCCTTGCCCCTCTTTCCCCTGCATCCTGCTTATCACACCGCTGGATTAATGTTTCTCAAATTCCTTCTGATTAGGGTCATCCTTCTGGAAATGATCAATATAATTCAAGGGATAACTGTTAGAATAAGCTCAAATGCAGGTGATACAAAGACTTCAAGGATAAGCTCCTTCTCAATTTGCAAATTATTTTTCCAGCCTTGAATGCAAGTACTCCCTATATAGCCAGTGGCCTAAAAAGAAAAAAAAAACAAAATATATTCATGATTAAACCATAATCCACGAGGACATCTTATATTCCCAACCTATAGGCCTTTGCTTAGGGAGTTTTCTTTACTTAGGATTCTATTCCTTCTCTTAAAAATTCCATGAAGTCTTTTCTTATCATCTTCACTTAGTTCCTGAGTCTCTGATCGTACTCGTCCCATATTCCCTGTCTCACTTGATCACAATCTGTGCTCCTGGTTAGGACACGAGCTCCATTCCTGTTCATTGATTCACTACCGTGCTCTCCTCAGTGTTTCTGCTCTCATGAAACCTACTCCTTGAGGCAAGCAACATCGGAGGTACTTAAGGGATAATGATTGAAGGAGAGAAGATCTTTAAGGCTTTCCTACTTAAAGAAAAGTTGAATTCACATCCAAGATGTTTGCTGTCACTTCCAGGAATGAGGACTGGCATTTTGCCTATAATGTGCCTTTTGCTCAGAAGGTATTTCTTTGATCTAGAGTCCTCTTTAGTATCTACTCACCCTTCTACCGAGGTATTACCTCTCTAATTAGAAAATAATCACCTCCTCCTGAAGGCTGCCTGTTTACTTTAAAATGTCTACTTGTTTTTTTTTTCAGTTTTGTGTCTTCCTTTTTTTTATTGATTGTTCAAAACATTACAGAGCTCATGATATATCATCTTTCATACATTTGACTCAATTGGGTTTTGAACTCCCATTTTTACCCCAAATACAGATTGCAGAATCACAACTGTTACATACTCACATTATTACATAATGGCATATTAGTGACTGTTGTATTCTTCTACCTTTCCTATCCCCTACTATCCCCCCTCCCCTCCCCTCCCCTCCCCTCCCATCTTCCCTCTCTACCTCCTCTGCTGTTGTTTTATCTGCTTGTTTCTTTACCTTGATGGGTAAGTGGTGTTCAGTATCTATTCCATTTTGGAGCACAGTGTGCCTCACTATCCTGAAGAAACCACAAAGCCAGAGAGCTACTTGTTAAATATTCCCTTGCAGCTAGCCTAGAGATGCAGCCAAGTAGGTACTCTTATGTGAGATTTGGAGAAGGGTAGAGAGGTGGCGGCTGCACGTCCACAGCTGTGGAGACTCTGAGTTCTATTGAGGCTATGCTCTGAGGAACAGCCAGCACTCATGGTAAACAGAGGCAGCTGCAGTGATGGTGGGTTCCTGGTCTCTGGATCCCAGCAAAGACGGTGTGCACCTGGCTTCAATGGTTTTGCTGATGTTCTTCCAAATCTCCACCTCCCTTATTGAGGCAGAGTCACCAGGTGGGTGTCTTGCTCAGGTGGCCTTTCTAGGATTTTAGCAGAAAGCCTGAACTTCCTGTCAACAATTTTGTAGGCATCCAATTTCTTATGTCCAATATTTTCTGCTTAAAATAGCTAGGATGGGCTGGGCACAGTGGCACATGACTGTAATCCCAGGGACTGAGGAGACTGAGGCAAGAGGATCACAAGTTCAAAGCCAGCCTCAGAAATGGCAAGGTTCTAAGAAATTCAGTGAGACCCTGTCTCTAAATAAAATACAAAAAATAGGGCTGGAGATGTGGCTCAGTGGTTGAGTGCCCATGAGTTCAATCCCCGGTATGGAAAAAAAAAAAAAAAAAGAAAAGAAAAAAAAAAAAAGCTAGGATGGTTTCTAATTCCTATACTTGATCCTTGATTGAAATTCCTACAAAGAAAGCTTGTTGAGAGCAGGGTCTGTATCTTTCTATTTTGTTTTTCCCCTGAGCCTAGGACAGTGCCTGTTACACAGTAGAAAAATTTTAATGTATGTTGATGTGAATAAGAATTTTACTAACCTAATGATCACTTACTGTTCTCTACTAACACATTTAATTTTTAGATCTGTGAAGTTAGGACAATTTGTTTCATTTTACAAATAAAAAGTTGAGTTTTGAAAAGGTTTAGCAAATTGCTCAAAGCATCTCAAACAGGACATGGTAACATGATCAGATTCCAATTCAAGTCTGCAGTCTTCAAAATCCTTACTCTTTCTATTATGCCTTTACTACTATCTATGGTAAATGGAGCACTACCCTTTCACCTGATTTCAATAATCAGAAGAAAAAAATAGAAACTAATTTTTTAGTATTACTAATTCTTGATTCATTGTAAACATCATTACTTAGCTGAAAATGTTGACTTTTGAGAAAGAGGATGGGTTACCTTCTTGAAAAGTCAGTTTCCTGCTATGTGCAAGATACTGAATAGGTGGTCCAGAGCCTTCCTTGGAGTACCTTCCCTGCCCCAATGAGCCTTTATACTCCTCACAGTCACAGATCAACAGAATGCTGCTGAAGGCTTCCTGTCAGGAGCTGCCTTAGTGAAAACCAAAGGAATTCACAGCCTTTTCGGATTTACCAGTTGCTGGGTGGAAGATAATTGACTTGAATCCAACGGAGAATTCCTGGGACACTGAACTGGTCGACCCAAAATGGCGTTCTTCAAAAATGAGAACCCTTAGGAATTTGCACTATTTTCCAATCCCATTATGGTAATTGCAGACTGAACATATTTGTCTGTTTTCACTTAAGATTTGCTACTAGACTGATGCATCGGAATTTTAATGCCATATGATTGTGTATTCTGTAAATTAAAGTTGCATGGTGTATTGGTTGGGGATAGAATATTTTACATTTCATTACATCTGCAGCAACTAGACTTCAGCTAAGCTGTGAATTTCCTAGAACCTCAAGACATCTCTCAGACACGTGCCAAATGTTTGCTTATTGTAGGAGACACATCAAGGTGTCCTACTGCAAACACAGACCATACAATTTGGAGAAGCTGGATGTGGAAGCTGCTCTGTCTCCCCTTGGATTATGGAGCATTCCAGAGGGGACACCTAGAATGCAAGAGAAAGACACGAGGTGGGTTGAAGTCATATGCATTCTAGAGAAAGGTCAAGGGTCAGCACATTATGGCCTCTGGCCAAGTCTGGTCCACCACCTAAAAAAAGCTTTATTTTTATCAATAAAGTTTTATTGCAACATAGCTAAATACACACTTATTACATTTTACTAATGGCTGCTTTTGGGGCTCTACCAAGCAGAGTTGCATAGTGGCAACAGACTCAAAAATTATCTGGCTCACGAAACACAAGATATTCATTATCTAGTCCTTTATAGAAAAAATCTGGGGGTCTCTGTTTCAAAGCATTTCTGTAAAATGTAGATATGCTAGATGCACATTAAAGTTTCAGATTCATTCCAAAGCAGGTTTAGGTGACTGAAAATAACACACAGATGCTGAGGCTCACGTGAACTTGGAGTCTCTACAGGGACCTTGGTCCTCAAGAAGTGTACCAGAAGAAGTCCCTCTTTTGAATTTTCTTAGTTGGCTTGTTCTTTTTCTTTTCTTTTTTTTTTTTTTTTTAATCTCTGAACTGTGACTTCTGTTCTGTGGAACTCTTTTCTCTTTAGCTAAATTCTCAGAGAGTGCTAACCTTTCACCTGATTTCAATAATCACTGGTTAATTTCCTCTGATTAATTCCCTTAGAAACCGATAGCCATGCTCTAACAGCATGTCAATCTTTTATTTTACCCCCTTTCTTGTGAGATGAGCCTGGGCAACATAGCAAGACCATTTCTTGAACTCCTGGGCTTAAGCGATCCTCCTTTTCTAGCCTCCCCATTTCTGTAACTACAGGTACAGGCCACTATTCCAGGCTTGATTTTTGCTTCTACATTTTACTAGTACCTTGAGCTCAACATGTCCAAAGGCGATTAATCATCTACTTTCTCATTAGTGTCTGTCTTTACCACCATCCTATGAGTCTTCTTATATTTGACCTTGAAACCAGAGTGGCTTTTTCAACCTTACTTGCCTTAGAAATGCATTTACAGAATGGTATTTTCTCTTCACTCAGGGATCACTACTCCTTTACAAATTTTTACCACCTTATATCTGGATTGTTCAAACAGCTCGTGTCTTTCTCTTGCATTCTAGGTGTCCCCTCTGGATTTCTCCATAATCCAAGGGGAGAGAGAGCAGCCTCCACATCCAGCTTCTCCAAATTGAATGGTCTGTGTATGCAGTAGGACACCTTGATGTGTCTCCTACAATAAGCAAGCATTTGGCATGTGTCTGAGAGATATCTTGAGGTTCTAGGAAATTCTCTCCCCCACACACCCAACAGCATCTTCTAATCTTTAGCAATTGCTACTTTCATCATGTTTCATAGCTACTCAGAATTTTGGGCTGTTTATTTGCTCCTTCATCGAATAGAAACACCCTTCAAAGATGAAAGTTATGGATACTGTGCCTCTGCCTCCATTTTCCTGGTTTCTACCATGCTCTCAGCATTCCAAAATCCCTTAGTCTGTGTGCCTACTGCTGCCTAAATGTTCTCCTTGTCACCTCCATGTCACCAATCCTCATATCCTTCAAAGCCAAAATCATGCCTCACCTCATGAATACTTGCATGAACACTTCATCCTTGCTTTTGTTCTGTTCTCTAAATTCTTACAGAATTTACAACATTAAATTATAAATGGTCTTAGTATATTGTTCCATGTGGGCTCATTCTTCTCTTCTTGATAAATACGTCTATTCTCCCCTCCTCACTGTTCCTACCATCCCCATCTCCAACAGCAGCTTCTATTACTCTATTTATAGGGTGAATATCCTTAAAGAACATGCTCTATACATTCATAAATGTGTCATGCCTGATACTACAGGTATTTGGTAATAATTTTATCTAAAGTGTAAGACTGGGGAAACTGATATTCAGAAAGGTTAAATAATATGTCCCAATAAAAGTCAGTATGAATTATCTGGCAAGAATTAGAGCTAGATTCAAAGGCTGGGATTACTTCAAAACTCCTGGTCTTTTCAAACTAGACTCACATGATGTATATAATGAGCCAGGGAAAGTTAGTCACTGTGGTTTGGTATTAAATGAAATAAGTATATTTCTATAGTTATGACTGGTCCCTTTTTTTTTTAAGACGAAACCAAATTGTTAAGCATATAGCTATGGAAGAAAAATTTGAAATTTGCAGCTATCTGATCATTGTATGGATCATAAGATTGGAATTTTCCCTTCTAGCCAGAGCCACTGGTACCAAATCACTAAGAGGCACTTAAGAGATTCCCTCCGTCTCAAGTCTGCTGTGGGAAATAGGGAAGGCATTTTTCTATCACAAACACAAACTCAAACTAGAAATCCATGTAGAATAGAAACCAATTTATGCCCCTGTATCGACATATTAGCAGAAAGTA
The DNA here is from genome assembly GCF_964194105.1 of Spermophilus citellus. Lineage (NCBI taxonomy): Eukaryota > Metazoa > Chordata > Mammalia > Rodentia > Sciuridae > Spermophilus > Spermophilus citellus. The sequence goes on from NC_138194.1 coordinate 84,318,191, forward strand.
CTGATGGTATGCAGGTGTGAGAGCAGCAGGGAGGAAAATTAGATAATCTGATGGCAATTTGCTAATTTATAAGGGGAGAGAAGGTGTTCTGGCTTTTCTTCACTCATGCTTGCTTGCTTGGCCAAGTACAAGACAACAGCTCCAACAGCTGAGGAGATGGTTTTGGAGTTCATCCAAGATGTAAATGTGAGACCTGCCGATCTTCCCTTCTTTCCTGCAGGTACCTACCTACAGAGACTCTGCCAGCAACCTGAAAGTGCTAGGGTTTATGAGGAAGAACATGGAAATTAACAGTTTTTTTTTCTATAAAGAGCATGCTATATGAGGACCATTTGGGACAGAAGACAGGATGTATAATTAATGACTTCAAAATGCAATACTATTCCTTCAGGCTGAAGATGGTGGCTATGTAGGAGTTAATCTAAGGGAAGGGGTCAGATAATATTGACTTTTTAAGGAACTTCTACTGTGACCTCATATATTACATTTCCTCCTAAGTCTGAAATATCATTCTGGTTTATATGACTAAATGGAAAGAATGCATGCTCCAATTTATAAAGATTTTCACTAAATAGATAATTTAGGAATTATCTGGTTTCTAAATGTAGCTTTTGTTTTATATATGTAATAGTGTTTGGGGGATGGGTAGAGAGGGGGAAAGAAGGGAAGGAGAGAGAGAGAGGAAGGAGGGGGGTCCTATGTTGATGAATAATTCTGCAGTTTTACTTGAAAGATATAAAAATTAAAGGTACCTGAGGTGATTTTCATCTTTAATCTTGCTAAAATGGACAATGAAGTATTATTCCAAACACTTTCAAAAGTCCCTATTCCAGATTTCACAATCTCCATTAAAGTGGCAGGAGCAGATCCATTTTTCTATATATTATTTTCTACATACTTTTTTTTTGTTCTGGGTCTATCAAGCTATTTCGATTCAAAAAATCTATAGAATAACATCAAATCTAAATGTCATTCATTAAGTAGGATGTAACTCTATTGCCAATGGAAATCTGAAGATGTTTTATTTATCATCTGTCTATACATTTTATTATTCACAGGAAGTCACAGAAAAATGGACACAGAGAGGTGTTTATACATCCAAACTTGGAAACCGGTAATGGCACAATCCTCTGGTGTTACTTTTGTGTGTGTGTGTGTGTGTGTGTGTGTGTGTGTGTGTGTCTGTGGAATTCCACCACCTGTGGTCAGGTAACCAACTCCATGGTCCTGTCTAGCACCAGCAGGGCTCCCTCATGTTGCATACATTCCTACAGCCACATCCATTACCAAGTCCCCATCCCTCACTCCTATAACCACTAATTTGTTCTCCATCTGTATAATTTTATTATTCCAAGAGTGTTGTAATCATAGGGTATACAACTGTCTGAAATTAGCTTAATTTCAACATAATGTAGCATAATTCCCTTGAGATCTATTATCTCATATTTTGTTGCCATATATCAATAGTTTGTTCCTTTTTATTGCTATATAGTATGTCACAGAATGGAGTTACCACAGTTTACTTAACCTCACACCCACTGAGAGGTATGGGGACTCTTTCCAGTCTTTGGCTATTACAAATAAAGCTATAGCATACAGGATCTTGCGTGAACAAGGTTTTCATTTCTCTATGATAAATGTCCAATGGCTTTCTTTTTAAAGGAAAGAAACTTCTTAAAAACCTTGGGATGCTTTATTTGTGCTTTATGCAATAAGTAGAATAATATAATATATTGTATACTTAGTAATATTATGTATTATTATATGTCATATAATAATACATAATAATATATTGTATATTTAATAATATTATATATTATTATGTCATATAATAATATACAATAATATATTATGTAATAATGTATTATCTAGTATATATATATATATAAATATATATTATCTAGTATATATTTATTAAATGTCCCTGCTCCATACTTAATAGCATAACTATATTATCTAGGGTTTCAGAATGATTCTTTTCCTCAGTTTCCTAATCAGAAGCTTTGAAAGACTGGCTTAGTGTGTCACTCTTAGAGATACACTCACATGGAACTATTGTTGTGTGCTTTTTGTGGATACTAATTTTCCAACTGCTTTTTGTAGCTTTTCTAAAAACAACAACAAAAAGCCCCATTTTTTTTTGTCATTGTTGTTATGTGAAGTCCCATGTTTTTCTACAAATTTAAAAACTAGAAAAATAGCAAATTTAACCACCTAATCAAAATATCAGGTCAATTATAGATTTGCTGACTTACTCCTTGAAGTTATAGACTACTTCTATAATTTTCATAATTAGCTTCCCCTCAAACTCCTAAATTCTGGAGTGTGGATTTTCCCCAGAGGAGTGAGATTCATCATCTCACCCTTTGGTAAGACATCAGTGGAGTGAAGACATTTCTCTGAGCCAAGAGATGGCCATGAATTTGTATCATGCATTAAACACTGGCAACAGGATCCTAGGAGGTGGCAGTGATATTGCATAGACTTATTCAAATGTGGGTCCTGGAGGGTTTTAGTTAAGAGCTTTGAAATAGTTATTTTAGAATGAACCTCAGGAAACTTAAAAAAAGAAAAAAAAATCCTTGATAAGAATCACTTTAAAGACTGTTGGAAAAACAAAATCGAACTCCCAGCTATGGAGGAGGGATGAGGAAGGGGAAACTGCTGTGGGCCCATAATGAGTCTACCACTATTAGAACTAATAGAAACTTCTAGAATATAGTGGTGGGGGAAGCATCTGTTGAGAGGAGTTACTACTAGGTTTCATCCTTAGAACTGCATTTTCAATATCAGATTGAAGAGATTAGAGATTTCTGGCACCATCTTCCCTTTGGGGTGAGTTACCTTCAAAATGCAGAAGGAAGGCCAGTCAACTTTTGAAAATACAACAAATGGTACCAACATTTCTAGATTATTTTTAAATTTTATTTTGCCTAATTATATAAAAATATAAATTCTATAACTAGCTAATACGATGTTAGAACCAAAGTTTCCATGAGACTTGAAGGTAATAGATGATCTATACCAAAGGAGGGTAGAAGACTGCAAGGCAAAGTTTGAAAGAGACATGTGGAAACCATTATCTTGACTTCTTGGCCAGAGAGAATATAAAAGAGCATATAAAAAGGTTGGGAGTTTGTGTTTAAGGAAGATTAATTTAAACCTTAGATAATATCAATGGTTGGTAAAGATGTGGAACAATCAGAATTCTGATACACCCTGGAGAGAATGTTGATTGGCACAATCAGTTGGAGAGAATAGAAGAATCTACTGTGAAGGTATGTAGAGTGGACTGAATTGTGTTTTCCCCGCAAATTCACATGTTCATATACTATCCCCCAAGTACCTCAGAATATGACTGTATTTAAAGATAGGGTTAAAGATATAATTACATTAAAATGAGGTCATTAGGGTAAGCACTGATCCAATACAGCTGGAATCCTCATAAAAAGGGGAAATGTGAACATGATACAGAGAGGAAATACCCTGTGGAGACAGGGAAAGGATGGCCTTTTCAGCCACGGAGAGAGACCACAGAAGAAACCAACCCTGATCTCAGATTTATAGGTTCCAGATTTGGGAGAAAAATTTCAGTTGCTCAAGCCACCCAACCCATTATACTTTGTTCTGGCAGCTACAGCAAACTAATATGACAGACCAACCCTATGGCCCAGCCATTCCAGTCCTAGTCTTACCAAGAAGATGTATAAAAGTGTTCCCCCAAAGACTTGTCCAGCTATATTCAAAGCAACACTTTTTATGGGTTGAAATACATGGAATACCCATGGACTGTGGAATATGTAAATTAAGTGTGATATATTCACATATCGAACAGTTTGGAGGAAGGCACGGATTCTCTAAAACTGCAGGCAACACAGAGAATATCACCAAGAAAATGTTGAGTGGAAGGCAGATACCATGAGCACATAAAGTATGATTCCCTTTATACTAAGTTTAAAAAATTAGATGGCACTGTTCTTTACTATTAAAATCATATTCACTCCTTGGTGGAGGGGGGGGGTAACTGGAAGAGAGCAAGGAGGGAAACTCCTGGGGTGGGAGTAATGTTCTATTTCTTGATCTGGGTGGTAGTGACATGGTGCATTCAATTTGTCAAAATCCAGTGAGCCGTACAATTAATATAGCTGCACAGAAAGTGCTATATTTCAATGGAAAAGTTTTAGAAGGAGTTTGTTTTTTATTATAAAGAAAGCTGGCAGAAGCTCTCTTTCCCTAAATTGCTTGTTTTTACTTGAGGGATAGAAAAAGGAGGTGCTGTTTCCTGTCCTCAGCTTCAAGGGAACTTTCAAACAAGGTGGCATGTCTCTGAAAGCCTGAGGACAGGAAACAGCACCTCCTATAAGGAACCTGAAGAGCCAGACCTGTGGCTCAGTAACTGCTCTGATGGCAGAATGCACGAGAGGTTTTTTTTTTTTTTTTTTTTTTTCCCTAGGATACTCTTTTTTTTAAAATTTTTTTTTATTGGTTGTTCACAACATTACAAAGCTCTTGACATATCATATTTCATACATTAGATTGAAGTGGGTTATGAACTCCCAATTTTTACCCCAAATGCAGATTGCAGAATCACATCGGTTACACATCCACAATTTTAATGCCCTAATAGTAATTGTTGTATTCTGCTACCTTTCCTATCCCCTACTATCCCCCCTCCCCTCCCCTCCCAACTTCTCTCTCTACCCCATCTACTGTAATTCATTTCTCTCTTTGTTTATTTTCCCATTCCCCTCACAACCTCTTATATGTAATTTTGTTTAGCAATGAGGGTCTCCCTTCATTTCCATGCAATTTCCCTTTTCTCTCCTTTTCCCTCCCATCTCAAGTCTCTGTTTAATGTTAGTCTTTTCTTCTTACTCTTCCTCCCTGCTCTGTTCATAGTTGCTCTCATTATATCAAAGAAGACATTTGGTATTTGTTTTTTAGGGTTTGGCTAGCTTCACTAAGCATAATCTGCTCTAGTGCCATCCATTTCCCTGAAAATTCTATGATTTTGTCATTTTTTATTGCTGCATAGTACTCCATTGTGTATAGATGCCACATTTTTTTTATCCATTCATCTATTGAAGGGCATCTGGGTTGGTTCCACAGTCTAGCTATTGTGAATTGTGCTGCTATGAACATCGATGTGGCAGTGTCCCTGTAGCATGCTCTTTTAAGGTCTTCAGGGAATAGTCCGAGAAGGGCAATAGCAGGGTCAAATGGTGGTTCCATTCCCAGCTTTCCCAGGAATCTCCAAACTGCTTTCCAAATTGGCCGCACCAATTTGCAGTCCCACCAGCAATGTACAAGTGTACCCTTTTCTCCACATCCTCGCCAGCACTTGTTGTTGTTTGACTTCATAGTGGCTGCCAATCTTACTGGAGTGAGATGGTATCTTAGGGTGGTTTTGATTTGCATTTCTCTGACTGCCAGAGATGGAGAGCATTTTTTCATGTACTTGTTGATTGATTGTATATCCTCCTCCGAGAAGTGTCTGTTCAGGTCCTTGGCCCATTTGTTGATTGGGTTATTTGTTATCTTATTGTCTAATTTTTTGAGTTCTTTGTATACTCTGGATATTAGGGCTCTATCTGAAGTGTGAGGAGTAAAAATTTGTTCCCAGGATGTAGGCTCCCTATTTACCTCTCTTATTGTTTCTTTTGCTGAGAAAAAACTTTTAAGTTTAATTAAGTCCCATTTGTTGATTCTAGTTGTTAACTCTTGTGCTATGGGTGTCCTATTAAGGAATTTGGAGCCCGACCCCACAATCTGTAGATCGGAGCCAACTTTATCTTCTATCAGACGCAGAGTTTCTGATTTGATATCAAGCTCCTTGATCCATTTTGAGTTAACTTTTGTGCATGGCGAGAGAAAGGGATTCAGTTTCATTTTGTTGTGCACGAGAGGTTTTGATGCTGTGGATAGCCTCCAGTTTGTCCAATGGGCATTTCCTGTGGACCAGATCTGGACCATCTGTGTATGAGCTGGTATGGAGAAACTAAGGTGTCCCCAAGAGGCCACTTAAATGGGGAAACACATCTCAACCCAGAGGTGATGAAGCATTGGAATACCATGAGTCAACGAAAACACAAATTTGTGGAAGGACACAGGTGCATTTGCCACTGGCGAGCTACCTGCAGCTGGAGGTGATGTTTGAGAAACTCATCAGAGTAAACAGCTGCCACTCCTCAAGGGCAAGGGCCAGCTTCTGAGAGTTGGTCAAATGAGGATTTTCCTGACTCATTTTCCCTGTCCTGTTCCAATCAAGGAAAGGCTAGAAACCCCTAATTAGCAAAGAAAGGAACACTATGTGGCTGGTTTTTCAACATGTTTCACACTGAGAAAGAGAGGAAAACCACTAATATTTTTATGCTTGATAAGTTTCCTTATCAAAACCCAGCCATCAGACTCCTGGTGGAAATTGTGGCCCAGGGAAAGATAGCTAAAAAAAAAAAAAATCAGAGTGATTTATAAATTGCTATTATAAATACTTACTTCTGTCCCAGTAGTACACATGATCTGGAAGTTGGGCCAGTTGAAGCCTACACCCTCAATACCACACAAGAGGAACTGTGTTCAACATAAGCAGGGGTGAAGGAGAGGTTGAAGTAACCCCACAGGATGAGGCAGAAACTCATGTCAACAATAAAATATGGACACAGGGAAAGAGAGCCCGTTCAATGGTTGGGGCATTATACCAGTTCCACTTTGATATGCTGAGTTTGGGGTGCCTCTGGGATATGAAGATGAAAATTTTCTTGGAACAGCTGGAAATTTAGTAATGAGGCTCAGCAGAGCTAGCTGGGATTAGCATTATCAGCATGTGTGTGAATTTCTATCCAAATTCATCAGCTCCATGGAATTCCATCCATGGTTCCCTTGTGGGAGGGAGGAGTTTGGGAATCTCAGGCTGAGAACCCATGGCTAAGGGAAGAGCAGTCTTCTTTTTTGGAGAGGAAAAATTATTTATGAATAGAGTGAAAATTTCATCTTGCCCTGGTAGTGTGACGGTACAATGCATGTAGGGGCAGACTTGGAGCTAGACTCTTTGGGTTTAGATATTACCCCCTTCTGTTTATGAGCTGTGCCAGGCTAGTTATTGAACTATGTGACTTCTTTATGCCTCAGTTTCCTTATCTGTATAATGAGGAAGATAACAGCACCCACCTCACAGGTGATAGTGAGGCTTGACGATGACTTTAGCTATTCTTATCCTGACCACCTCCACTCATAGATATCTCTGGCCACACCAGATGCCTTTAGTTCCTGAAGGTCTGCATTCTCTTTGCCTCCAAATTGCTGCTCCTATTATTTTTTCCTGGGTTCACTTCTCTTCACATGACTGACTCCTTCTCACCCACTGAGATGCAGCTTAAATGCCCCCTTCTCAGAAATACTTTCCCAGAAGCCATCTCTGAAGTTGGCCACTCCCCATTACTCTGTCTTTGGCATCCTTCATCACAATTTGTAATCTTTTTGTTAGCTGCTGTTGTCTGCGATGAGCTCCATAATCGCCGGATTATGTCTGCCTTGATCCTCTCTGTAACCTGTGCCCACCACATAATCAACTCTCCACAAATATTCATTAAATACACAGTGGAACAGGGAGCAACTGAAATACAAGAAAGATCTCTGGTTCTATTCATGCCTGTGGACAGTGCATAAACTTTCAAGGTGGGTATGGGCTTTATTTGTCTGTTTTCAGTCATGTTTTGGAACAAATAAAAGGCCCGACACATTGTTAACATTAAAATGTTTTCAAGATAGCATTTAGCATTTCTTCAAGTATTAGAAGGACTCTCTCTCTGTCCTAGGCTGAAGTAGATAGAGTAAGACATTTATATTAAATCCTGGAGTGTGGTACAACAGTTCATATCCACATAGGCAGTACACACAATATTTATAGGAAATGTTTCTACCAAGCCAGTATTTTGCTATCAAAGTAATGGAAGAGAGATTGATCCAGTATTCAGGAGCCACATTTCTAGTTCTGATTATTCTTGTTTAACTGGGTGACTTTATCCAATCACCATTTGAGCCTTAGTTTTTCATCTTACAAATGACAATCTAAAAAATATATGCTAGCACAGAGACTGAAAAATGTCCATCAAAATCCATTTTCCCTTTCACACTCTAGAATACAATTCAAACTTCTGAGACTGGTGTGTTTTTGTGATTAAGGTCTTGCCAACAGAACGTGAGCACAAGTGACATTTGTGACCTGTTTGTTTCCTTGCTCAAGGCCCTTTACTTTCAGGCTGGATCCCTAACTGATTATGTGGGACAGAGTTACCCACTGACCTGTAACCTTCACCTAGAAATATGAAATGACAAAGAACTAGGCCACTGACTTATGGAACACCTTTGTTACACAGCTAGTTTTTCTATGACTAATACACATGTCCAAACTACTTTATAGGACTGAGAAATGGTCGATGTGATGTATGGGGAACAGCTTTAGGAGGTAACAAGGGCTATAAAAATGTGTCATCATTATTATTAATAAAGAGAAAAAAACATCTAGAATGTCTGACCTAGGGTCCATATTTAATATTTATTTATTGGATGAATAAATGAACATCTTGTTGGAAAAAAGCTTGAGATAAAAACAAGTTCTATATAACACAACAGCATTAGCAAGTTATTTGTTTGGACGGGGAAAAGTTTTGATTCATTTGGATTCATAAAGTTAAAAAACAAACAACTCCTGGATATGTTCTCTTTTCAAGGAGATTCTTATTTTTAATACATTTTTTTTCCATAAAAATAAATACTAGGGGCCGGGGTTGTGGCTCAGTGGTGGAGCGCTTGCCTAGCATGCGTGAGGCCCTGGGTTTGATTCCTGGCACCACATAAAAATAAAAATAAAAACAGAATGAGATAGTCATCATTACCCTAAGCACATGTATGAAGATTCACACACACACACACACACACACACACACACACACACAATTAATAAATAAATAAATAAATAAAAATAAAGATACTATGTCCATCTACGACTAAAAAAAATATTAAAAATAAATACTAAAGAGCATCTTGACAAAGGAAAACATCCCTGATCCTATCACCCAAACATAGCTCTTTTATTTCTGCCCATTGCCTTCTTGTATCTACATGAATATCTCGTTTTTATAGTTACAAATTTAATTATTTTCTACCTTATTTTAAAAATACATTTAATTCGCACTAAGGAAAGCACAGTCTTGGCAATTCTCCAGAAGTGATTTCAACAAAGAACTACCTAATATTTCTAATGCTTCCAATTTAATTTTGCCAAGGGGTTCCATTTTTATTAAAAGGCACACCATGGAGGGAAGGTGATTTTCATAAAAAAAATACATAAGGGTGTTAATTCTCACTATAATCAGGTGATAAAGATTATGAATGTCACAATTTTTCTACTTTCAATTTAACAGCTATCTTGTGGGTCTTATGAATATTTCATGAGGGGCCACTGAGTACATATGGACCATACCCAACAATAACAATGACTTCAATGGTTAATTCAACACATAATAAATATTTGTTGAGTGCTCCCTATATTTCAAGTAGGAAGTGAATTATAATGAGTCAGACCACCTCTGTCCTTGAAAAGGTGTCATATAGTAGGGATGAAAGACAAGAAGACACTGCAGTGAGTTTAGGGTAGGGGTGAGGCTAGGGGAGGTACATGGAGAAAGTGAGACCTGACATGTGGCTTGAAGTCAGACAAACAAAGGATCCCAGCTCCCTGAGCACAGGGACAGGAAGAGAAGCAAGAAAGGTACGACGTTGATGGGCTGCAGGTCATTCTACTTAACTGGAAGTGAGCCAATGAGGACGGAGCAAGGCAGAAGTCAGATAACACACTCAATGACTAAGCTTTGTCAGAGTAGTGATGGGGTCTGTTCAGCAATGCCCAGGGCAGCACCTGGCATGCTGGCATTCAGTGTATAGGTTTGGAATGAATAACCTGCACCATGCCAGGTAGGTGACTCATTATTGGTCATGGGGATTGGCTTCTGGGTACAAAGGAGGAACACTCATGGCTGGGAGGGGACAATCACTCCTCTCTTTATAGATACTGCATTTGTGATGGTGCTCATTTACAAGCTGGGTATGTCACCTGACCATGGCTGCTTGTTTATTCTGGCTGGTTCAACCTGTCTGCTGCTAACCAGGGAGGATGCGGCATCTTGAGGCCTAATCTGAGAGTTGCTCCTTTCCCTCAAATTCATTTTTTAGTAGCCTCAAGAAAACCACAAATGTAGCCTCTCAGAACATGCTTGCAAAGGAAATGTATTAAAGCCCCTTCTAACTCTGAATTTTAGAAGAAGAAAGTTGGCCTGAGTGCAGAAAGATGTGGGGGAGTGGCAGGTGAAATAAGATTGAGAAGGGTGAGAGAAAGGCTATAAAGACATCTGCTAGGTTTTTTTCTCCCTCCACCTTTATTGAGGTATAATTGACAAATAAAAATTATATACATTTAATGTAAATGTATAAAATTGTATGCATACATTGTATGATGAGATGTTTTGATATGGGTATACCCTGCGAAATGCTTGCTACAAGCAAATTAGTATAACTATTCCCTCAAGTATGTTTGTGGGGGTGGGTGGGGGGGTAACATCTACTCTCCTAGCAAATTTTAAGATCTATTCTCTTAGCAAATTTTAAGTAAAGTCATCCCTCAGTATACTAGGGGTCTGGTTCCAGGTCTATCACACTATGCTAAAATCTGCAGGTGCTCAAGTCCCTTAGACATGTTGTATAGTATCTGCATATAATTCATGCACATCCCTCCACGTACTTTAAATCACCTTTATATTATTTACAATAGATAATAGTATGTAAATACTGTGTAAATAGTTGTTGAACTCTATTATACATATAGTATATTGTCATCATTCCTCAATGACAATATATTATTCAGTATTGAGCGATATATGTTCAGTGCAGGTGCAACTCTTTCCCCCTGAACATTTTCTATATATGGTTGATTCAACCCATGGGGGCAGAACCCGAGGATAGTCAACAGCACATGACACAGTCTCATTAACTGTAGTCACCATGCTCTGTATTAGGTTTCCAGACCATTTCTTACTGAAAGTCTGTGGTTTTTGACCAACATCTCCCCATTTCCCCCATCCCCAGACCTTTGGTAACCTAATTCTTTCTTTATCCTTGATTCTAGCCCTATTTTTGAAACTACTTTCTGTTGAAATTGAACGCCAATGATGTAAAAGTGTCAGAAGTCTTACTCTCTAGGGAGATGAATGGATTAATAAAACAGGTCTAGCAATACTGAATAATTTGGAAGCAAAACCAGCTTTGACTCACAACAGCCCAGCAGGGTGGCTTAATTTGGAACCGTTTTGCCACTGCTCTGCTGGGCATACTAAAAATACATGGTGCTGCTGACTCTGTGGGGAGGGGGCACATGGATTCAGCTGCAGAAGAGTGATGTGAAATTAAAGACAGAATGAAATGTGTGATCTTATTTAATCACACCTGGTGCTTCAATTTCTCAATAACAGCACCCTGCTCCACTGTGTCAAATTAGATGGGACACACACACACACACACACACACACACACACACACGCATTACAGGTAGAGGATAGATTAACTCTCTAATGCCTGTCAATCATTAACAAGGATCTAAAATGCAAATGAAAACCGAGTATTCTCATAAAGAATTTGAGTACAATCATTCCAGGATCTGCATCAGCACACAACTGCCCCAACTGAAGGGTAGATGGTAACATGTCATTTCTTTACAAAGGCCAAAACCTCAGGTTCCCTGACCGGGAAGTGGTTTGGAAAAGAACATATATTTTTACACCCAAAGTATGTTCTCATTCATATTCTTCTTCTGCTTTGCTGACCTAGTGAGTGGTTTATGTACATTAGATTTCTAGAGGGGTGACAAGTACCAAGAAGAAGGGAAGAGAACCATTTCAGAATATTTAGTAATATATATTTTTGAGGAGTTTAAAAGTTCATAAGCATGTGTGTTTAGGGGAGATCACCATACCTCTCCCCTACTTTGATCTCCCTCTCCAGATAAGTAGTTGTTATTTTGGGGCATCCTGGGGTTTGTCCTGAGTATCAAACAATTTAATTGTGCAGGACCTACATGTTTCCCTGGCTAGTCAAATAATTTATGGAAATGGGGTGCAAAATGACCTATAAGTCACTCTCTGTAAAGGACAGCAATGTGCTTCACCTAATATAAAAATGGTTAAATGTTCATTCCTTTAGGTTGGAGTCGGGGGATGCCTTCTACATTATTCCATTTAGCAGCACAAGATAAATACTTAGATGTAATTAGTCTAAAACAGCCAGCTTTATATCACATTTACAGAAAATGTAAATATGATAATATTTGAAGCAAATCAAAGATGAAAATAACTAGAAAATAGCTATTTTGGTCCTTTCCACTGAGTGACCATGTACAGACCTGTAAACTAGCACATGAGTAATCTCCTGCAGATGCACTTCTAGCTCGGAGATTTGTTTAGAAAGACTGATTCAGTGAAGGGATGTATGTAGGGAAGCCATGAATGCATTGACTAGAATTTTAAAGTAACCGATTTTTGAAGAGCGTGGACTTTCAGTTCTCTGTTTTTAAACAACCTCCTAAAAAACTCCTACTGTTAGAAATCCACAAACAACTGAAAGACCTTCTAGTTTCCTTCTTGCTTCTGAAAATCCAGTGCGTTTGCCATCTTGGTAGCATTCTGTCACCTGTCTATGATCCTGGTCTGTTCTTCTAAGATTGGTCATCTCCTGAGGGCAAAAATCCGACCTGTTCATCTCTGCCATCCATTCCCCAAACATACCCTCTGGCCATAGGTGCACAATAACACGGGTGTGAATGGAGCCATTAGTTATTTCAGATGGCATTATTCTGGAGAACAATTAGTAATCCCAGTCTTCCAGTGAGTGGGAAAACAATGGATACATGTGAGAGGAAGGAAAAAAAAAGATGGCAGAAAATTAAGTGAAATCCTATTGAAATTAATTCTCTGATATTAAAAGAAGTACTGAGTAGGTCCTTTATAGTGACTGAGGATCTGTATTATTTTTGCCATGGGGTGCTGTTCTCTAGCTCTTGATGAGCTTAGTGGTCTTCAGGGACTGTGGCCCTGACCTTGACTGGTAGGCAGTGAAGTCTGCTTTGCCAAGGATGGGCAGAGGCCAGGCTGACAGGACTTGTACCAAGCCTCTGACATCTCCTTTTCAGAAGACAGATCTCCAACTTGAAAAGTCACAAAATGCTAGGGATGCCTTCCAAGGCTTGTCAGATCTGTTTTCAGTCTTTGGTATGTAAATTGAGTGTGCCATGTTTTCAACCACTTGAAGATTCTTACTATTGCCAGTTACCGTGGCTCATGCCTGTAATCCCAGTAGCTCTGGGGGCTGAGGCAGGAGGATCCCGAGTTCAAAGCGAACCTCAGCAACAGTGAGGCACTAAGCAACTCAGTGAGACCCTGTCTCTAAATGAAATACAAAATAAGGCTGGGGATGTGGCTCAGTGGTTGAGTGTCCCTGGTACCCAACCCCCTAAAAAGATTCTTACTATTGATACTATATGTTTATAATCCAAATATATTATAATGTAATAGATAATCAGATAATCACACTAATCATTTCTGAATACATTTTGGCTCAGTGACAGCAGTCTGTATGCTTTACCTCTCTGGAGAAGCAGCAGTGGATAAAACCATGCCTTCCCTTTTCTTTAAATCCTGCAGAAACTTTTCCATACTTTTAGGATAAAACTACAATCTGAATTGTGACTTTTCCAGGCCCTGCAGAGTGTGTCACTCCCCATTCTGGGTCACTGTCTGCCTTCCTTATTTACTGGTTCTGTTATTTTATTCAGCTCACCAAGTATTTTCCAGCTTCTGGGCTCTTCCTACAGACAGTACCCTGTTACATTGCTATTCTCCCTGTTTCTTTGCTTTACTTATTTATCAATAGTGGTTCTGAATATTGGTCACTTCCTTAAAAATCATTTCCATGACCCTTTAGTTTAGGTCCCCCTTCATATACAACATACACAGCTGTTATTTGGTAATTATTTATGCAATCCTTTTTCTACTCCCTAGGTTCCTTTTTATATTTTCGATGTCATGGCAGCAATGGAAAGACATGTTTTATTCATTGCTGTGTCCTCAGCACCTGTCCCAGCACATAGAAGGTGCTCAATAAATCTTCGTTGAATAACTAAAGTCCACCTGAGTTGACTACAGATTTGCAGCGTCAGGCTGTGTGATATAGGGCATAGTGGGTGGACTTTGTACTGTATTTGAATCTAGTTTCTGTCCTTGACAGTAAGGGGAATAAGTTTTCAACTGTAAGTGTGATTACAAATCCACTGTGGAGATGACATTTATGCACAATGCCATTTGAAGATGAGGATCCTCCTTGTTCATAGTCATGTTGCTAGTAAAACCCCCTGGCCTGTAAGCCCAGCCATCCTTTTGCATTTCTAGGGGAAACGTCTCCCATAAAAGCAAGTTTCCCACCTTCCTTTCAGAAATCCAAAGAGAAGCAAGAATCAGGAAAAGCTTCTACTTGGTACAGGAAAAGCTTCTACTTGCTAACAAAGTCACTTTGTAAGCTTCTAGAAACTTGCATCAGATGCCACATAGATGATCGAAAGTCTCCAGCCTGAGAGCAGAGCACAGCTGTTTGATGAGAAATTAACTGGAACATATTTTGAGAAAGAAAAAAAAAGTTCACTAAATTAGGAAGTTGGGTATCATGAGTAGGTAGAAGGAACGAGGTACCCATGAAGCCCCTTCTATATCACCGACATGTGAACTAAGACCACAGTGAAGGTAGCCAAGGACAGTGAGTGGCTACTCCTAACAACTTTTTCTCTTACATGTTTTATTTTGATGTTAAATTTTAAGTATAAAATAGCAAACATACAGGAGTGACTAAAATCTTTCAATTACAATTGAATGTTAAGTTAAAGTTTTAAGTATATAATTATTAAAAATCACTATTAAAATTAGTATTACTATTAAAAGTTACAGTAAACCAAAAACCTATGCACCAACTAGTGACTTCAGAAGTAGAATATCAGCAGTGTTTTTGAAGCCCTGCAGTGCATCTCCCTGATTTCACCCCCAGCCTGTACCTGCAATAACCACTATGCTGCAATTTTGTTCATCTTTTACCTGATTTAAAAAAATACTTCTAGCACCTATGTATGTATGTATGCCTCATAATACCAAAACTGGTGCTACTTAGCTTTGCCTGTTTGTGAAATTTAAGTGAAGGGATCATACTGAATGTCTCCTATGATATGAATCTTCTGCTCAATTTTTTTTAAAACTTTTATCCATAATTATTTGATAATTAGTGGCTAATTAGTGTTTGAATTCCATTCTACAAATATACCATATATATTTTTTAAACTATAACTGCAAATAGATGTGAGGTTTGTTTCCAGTTTGGGGTCATTACTTGCCCTTTTTTGTGGACTCACTTTGACATCTGAGGAAGAGGTTCTTAATACCAAAGGCTGAGATCTGGAGTGAAGAGCAGTCCTTAGTCCTCAGAAGGAATTAAAAATTCACTTTTATAGAAAAAGGTGGAAAGTACAATGCAGGAAAGAAAATACACACAGCTCAACCACACAGAGTTCCTATGAAGGTGGGGATTTTCTCTAACCAAGTTTCCACCAATGTGGACATTCATTTAGAAACAGGGCAAAACTCTCTGAAACAAGACAGCAAACTGCCTCTATGCATGTAAATTCCATCCAACTTACACAGACATTTCATGTAAGATACTAGATGCAACAACATTAGGTACAAAGAATAGTGGCAAGGTGAAGTACACGCAGACATGGGGAGATGGGTCTTCATGAAAGAATTCCTAGATACGTAGAAAGATGCTAAGGCAAAGTTCTATGGCTGAGTCCCATGGACTTGGCTCCTCTCCATTCTCCTCAGGCTGCTGCATGATAGAATCTACCACATTGATGCACATCATGCAGGCCCCAACTTAAAAGTGCCTGGGAATATAGGAAATAACCTCAGGAAGTTATCAAATAAACCCCCATCATGGAATTAAATAAGTTCCTTTACTTTAAAAAAAAGGAATAAATACAACATCCAAAAGAAGAGAATAGCATGCTTTGGAAAAGATTTTACCACAATGCAAAAGTCCAACCGCTTTGTATTTTGAAGGTAATTACTCAAAACACAAATGTGCTGAAAGATAGGTAATGAGGCCACAGATTGAGATAAAAAAAGGTTCTTAGGAAAAGAATATAAGCAAGAAAATGATTCCATTAATAGAATATAGGACTACATGGAAAGCTGTAAAGAGGAAAATCATCCATAATTTAATAGATTAGACTGGGGAAGTGGGACAGTGGTTCCCAAGTGTAGATGATCACCAGAAGTACAAAGGGGCAGGAGGCGTATGCTAAAACATACATGCCTCGGGAGAAATGTGGGAGATTTTCATTCAGTAGGACTTGGGCGAGGCCGGGAAATCCGTACAAAAACTCTGAGATGATTCTGAAAATTGGCCCGGTTTAGAGCACAAAAGAGAAAATTGCTCAGAGTTCAGAGGGAGGAAAAAGGCAGGTGAAAAAGATTAAAGAGAAAAAAAAATGGACTAGAAACATGGACATGGTCAGTGCAGCTCAGGCACAGGGAGTGAAAGAGGAAGGAGTCAGAGCCCCCACCATAGAAGCAACGTTGAAAATGCATGTTGAAGAACATATCCCTGAGATGG
This sequence comes from Spermophilus citellus, assembly GCF_964194105.1. Taxonomy (NCBI): domain Eukaryota; kingdom Metazoa; phylum Chordata; class Mammalia; order Rodentia; family Sciuridae; genus Spermophilus; species Spermophilus citellus. The sequence goes on from NC_138194.1 coordinate 84,334,946, forward strand.
AAAGAGAGCTCCAAAGTGCTTTATTATTGGGGACTTGGTAAAAAACAATAAACACTCAGATCCAATGAATGTTAAGTCTAAAAGAAAACACTTCCCAATATCTAGGAAACAGATCCCCCCACAAGACGGAAGATGCCAATAGAATCTGTCTATGTGGTTTTCAGGGAGGATGGCTATTTTATGATTCCTAAACTCTCACTGTCTGCCCAAAGCTGTCAGTAACAAATGAAGCAAAGAGAAGACATTTTCAGCTAGGAAAGGGATCTGGAATGCCAATGTTCTCCTCAGTCACTGAGCGTAAGCAAGAATGTGGAAATGGAGGAACACAAACATTGTTTCTAAGAGAAATGCAAATAAAATTCTTGAAACAGAGGATCTAATTATGTGAGAATCAACAATTCAGCTATTACAGACTGGGATAAAAATCTCACAGAATAACACAAACAAAGAGGGAGGTATAGTGTGTGTTTGTGGGGGTGGAGTTGGGAGCAAAGGGAAGGAAGATGTGGTCATTTCTTGTTACAATTTGGATATGAAGAATGTCCCAAAAGCTCATGTGTGAGACCATGCAGGAATGTTTAGAGGTGAAATGTTTGATTAGATTATGAGAGCTGTAACCTCATGAGTGGATTAAGCCATGTGATGGATTAATGATATGAATGGATTACTAGATAGTAACTGTAGGCAGATGGGGCACGGCTCATGGAAGTAGGTCAAGAGGCCCTGCGGGTGTGCCCTTGGGGATTACAGTTTGTCCCTGGTGTCTCTTATTCTCCTTTTGCTTCCTGGCTGCCGCAGGCTGAGAACATTGCTCGGCCATGCCCCTCCAACCTGATGTTCTGCTTCACCTCCCACCCAGAGCAACGGAGTCAGCCAACCGTGGACTGAACCTCGGTAACCATGAGCCTGAAATAAACTCGTCCCCCTCTAAGTTGTTCTTGTTGGGTATTTTATTCATGAAAAGTTGACAAATACATTTCTTATTTGTACAAAGGGATGAATCAATGGGTCTTAGAAAAGATATTTTAAACAAGCGTCATTATTATTTAAAAAATTGAAAGGAACTGTCAGAGGAACTTAAAAACAGAAACCATAGTTTCCAAATTCTTGGGATGGGAGGAAGAAATCAAAGAAAAACTTAAATGTACAGTAGAACCAGCCCTCCCGAAAAAGAGGAGGCAAAAAAGAAAGCAGCAACAAAATAATATTACAAAAAAATACTAAATATTAAGCAAAAGATATTAAACAAAAATATTAAAACATTAAATGTAATAGTTTGAATCTGGAATGACCCCTCCAAAAAACTCATGTATTTAAGGCTTGGTTCTGAAAGCTTCAGTATTCAGAGGCTGGGCCTTTGGGAAGTGATTGAACTTGTGGGAAGTGCACCGTTGGAGGGGAAGGCAGGGGCCCCATCTAGTGCCCTCAGCACCCTCTGTCCATCCCCTTATTTACCCCCTCTCCAGCCCCTCTTCTCTCTGCTTCACAGCTGCCGTGTGGAGAGCAGCTCTGCTCACTATGTCCTCTCTGCCATCAATGATGTTCTGCCTAGGCACAGACCTAAAAGCAATGGAACCAGATGGCAATGGACTAAAACCTCTGAAACTGTGAGCCAAAATTAGCCTTTTTTTTTTTTTTTGCCTTTTACTTGCTTTTCTTGGCTATTTTGTCACAGTGATGGAAAGCTACCATACTGAATATAAACTAAGAGAACAGAAGAAACAACAAAAGGATTATTTTTAAATAAATGTTCCTATTTATGAAAACCTAAAAATATGTCCACCAAAGTGCACAGCTAGCTGCTTTTGCATGGTGGATTCAGAGTAAACTTAAGTTTTTTTTTTTTTAATTTGTGCATAATTAAATTAAAAAATTTCTGATACCGATTATATACGTTTGTGACAGAAAATAAAATGTAAACTTAAAATGTCTCTTCTTTCATCAGAATGAACACACACATCACGAAGCTGCTCATTAGAACTACAAATGATCAGCATGGCTTCAGTGGCTGAGATTGACATTTGCTGTGATTCTTCCACCTGTTTCACTGATCTGACTCATTTCCCAGAACAGGATGCTCAGGTGTCATTCACTTATGCAGTCCCCACACTAATTACTCTTGCAACTGTGCTCCTCCCTGCTTTTCTCAGCATGACCGCTGGGGTGATAGGAAGGTGCCCTTGTTATGCTGGCTTATGTCTGTGTGCAGAGGATAATCTCTTTAGATTGCACCCTGTCCTGGGGTCAGTTCCCGTAAGGTCATGAGGGTTTCTGGTGACATTCTAATACTTTAGCACCAATATCTTTATACCATAAGCTTTTATTAATACTTTAATACTCAGTCCTCCTAATTGACCCTGTCACAGACATCCAACTCCAACAATCCTGAGCAAGTCACTTCTTGAATCTTGCTTCCATCCCTGGGATGCTTTACCTTTTTTAGTCTCAGTCCTGGAGTCCCCAGCTCCCTGAACTCTGGAACTTCTTTCTCCCTTGCAGGGGAAGGCAGGGGCATCTTCTAGTGCCTTTGGCACCTTCTTCCTATCCCCTTATTTATCTTGTGTTATTGTGACTACTTAGTAATCTGTCTTCCTGAGGAAATGTCTGTCTTACAGAGAAAAACTCAGGATTCCTGCTGGCAGAGAATGTGTGGTATTTGCCTCTGGCGTTACCTCAGTGCCAGAGAAATAGAAGTCTTGATGGTTACTGCATGAAGGGCTTCTCAAACGCTCACCTCTCCCTCACATCTCTTTCCTTGGTGGGAGGGTCTAAGAGACAGCAGTTGCCAGAAGCTTTTACCTGGAGCGTCTGAGCCTCACAGAGGCACTTTGTCCCTTGCACAGCTGAGCTTTTTATGTGACAAGATAAGTTGGCAGAGGCTCAATGGCAAATTGGTTACGCGGTATAGTTCCAGCCTCACTGAAGACCCCAGTGTACTTCATGCTTCTTCTCATCTACATCCTACACTGTCGCACCACTCTTTGGTGGGACACCAAGCTTGCACAGCTTCATCATGGTGCCCAGGGTGCCACTATGAAAGAGAAGGGACATTCACAAATGTTCAATGTTGATGTCAAATATTCCCTAGGTGAGGAATTACCTTGTGTACACTTAATTACCTTGTGTACAATTACTTAAGATAAATAAGTAATACATTCTTTTGTTTCATGTATGTACAAATGAAGGCAAGAAGGAGAGTCCTATTTTCAGGAAAAGGTCAAGGGAGTGTTAATACAGTAGAACTTACAGTAAATGAGTCACTCATCACAAGGAGCTCAAGAGATACTAAGGAATTGGGGTTTATGTATTGCATCCTCCCCAGTATCTTCTCTGCTCACTGTACCTTCTTAACCTCTGCTGAATGACCTATATACTCCATCACATTGTACTCAGTTCCAAACCACCCAGGCACCACAACTCTGGGCTGTGGGCAAGTGTGTGTGTGGGTGTGTGTGTGGGTGTGTGTGCTCGCACGTGCATGCGTGTGTACCTGAGTGTCACAACCCTTCAATGCCTGCCTCATGAGCCAATAGGCACCTTTTAAGATGTAGTCCACATGATGGGTCTTTTGCAAAACACTCCCCAATTATTTCACCTACAGAAGTAGAAACACAGCACTGTGGCATCAGCCATTAGTACTATGTCATAGTAATGTAATTTATTTGTTTACACATCTTCATCTGTGCATTTATTCAACAACTAGTTACTGAGCTTCAGGCATGAGCTGGTGAGCTCTCTGAGGACCTGGCCTGCATCTGCCATACTTGTCACCCTAGACTTAAGCATTGCACCTGGATAGGCTATGTATACTCTTTCTCTTTGGTGCAGGAAAAGCTGATGGAAACATTAACTCCAGCTCTTTGATATTCAGAAATGACTATGCTCATTTTATAGCAGAGAGATATCAGCTTTAATATCTATGAGATGTAGGAAAGTCATCACAACTTTCTCCTCCCTCCTCTTCCTCTTTAATTGATTATTCTTATTGCCAGGAAATTCTCTTTGAATCTGATCTGATTCACATCTCCCATGATTCCAAGCCTCCTCCAGATTCTTCCTGTCTTTGAAATTGCAAATGTTGCCCTTCATGACTTTATTTATGTGAAAATTATTCTACCATTTTCTCAGTCAGTCCCACTTCCAAATAAATGTGGTGTGAGAATCTCAATGAATTTTACTCTGTTCGTGGAGATCACTTTTCAAGTCTAGATCTTTCAAAAATATTTTCTCCAGTGCAATGTTGAAGGGTTTATATCATCTTGCAAGCTGTGGGGGCCAGAAATTGGTAACCCTGGTGAATGCACAGCCACTACTAAAGCCAGAGGGATGCCCTGCTCTCCCAGGAGTACACACCCCTGCCTCAAAAGCCCTTTACCTACTGTGGGACACCCCTGGTGAGGCTCAACTAGCTCCCTTATTGCTGTCTCACCCCAAAAGCCAGGTTTTCCTTTCCCGTCTTGAATGTGTGTAGCTCTCTGTAGCTTTTCACTAACACATTTCCCTACTCCCCTAGCTACTGCAAGATGCTTGCTGGTCTTAAAAGGAATTGTCTTCCCTCACTATCTAGGAGGCTGACCACAAAGGTACTTTGTTAAGCCCCAAGTACAATGTCAAATAATATCTGACAAAGGATTTTCAGAAACTTCTAACTCTCCATGACTTAGTGTGACAGATAAATGTTTTCCCCCTTGTCTTGCTATTCTGAGGATGGCAAGCAGTTAGCTCCCCTTGAAAATTTATGCTGAATCTTCCAGTTGTCCTGTGCTGTCTCCCATCTTATGGAATGATCAGACACCTGACAAGCTCCCTTCACAAGGAGCCTGGAGAACACTAGTACTGCAATCTGAGGGTGTTGGGTCAGGCAAAGAGGAAAAACTAAGTAATGGGTATTGAGGGCAGCCCCTGTCTGTGCTGGGCACCATACATGCTTCTCTCCACTCTTTAAAACTAGGTCATGATATAAGGAGACTGTTACTTATTCACATGTTGCAAATAAGTTCAGATTTGGCAAAATCAGTCACAGGGAATGACAGCACAGACTTTGGAAACCAGCTCTTTCTGACTCCAAAGCCATACCAGGTAATTAAACATCAGGATAGGTTATCTATGAAAGCTAGCCCTTTCTTGAAGGGTTAAAAGCAGACACATGGCTGTCATTCATGGCGAGGTTATACATCATTTTACCTTGAGTCAGGACATGGACAATATCCTCTTTCAAAGTTCCTTTTGGGTCTATGATTTTTATAATGGTAGAATCATCTTTGTGAATTGAGGAAGAGAGAGCTTTATGCTTCCAGAATTTTATCTGTGTCATCCCCCTTTGAAATTTTTGTCACTCTGGATTAGGGGAGAAGACTATGCAATCAAGCGGGTCCTTAGTAATTGCTGGCTTGGGACCAGTCATCCATGCTGCATACCAGCTCTACTTTTGCACATCAGTGTTCCTGTATATGCCCTGGGTCCCGAGGTATTGATGGGTTCAGACCCCTTAGAAGGAAGGAGACCAAGCATGAGATCTGGACATGCTTTCTTTAACCTTATTTCACCTTCTAATCACCTCCAACTTCTGTTCACTTAAGGTAGCACCTTCTGTAAAGAAGGTTGACCCGAGGGATTCTAGATTTAAATGTACTAAAATCACTGGGGTGATAGATTGTCACAGCTAAGAGCAATGAATAGTGAATCTATAGGCCAAAGAAAGGTTGTGACACTTAAAAGGACAGAAACAAAAATTAGTAGGCAAGTTATGTTTCCATGAAAATTTAAACTTCTTATTTTCTGAAAGTTGATCTCTTTAACCAGAACTGGATGAAATACACCATGAGGGTCACACTATGTGCAGCTTATAATCAATCATTTTCTGTCAATAGTTGCTGCTGTTGATATTTTGTAATAACTTTAATTTTATAATTTTATGAATTATAATTTAAAATTATAATTTTATGAGACAAGGAGTTTATATTTACCTTGGATTCTAATGTTAAACTAAGAAGCTACTCTTTATTTTTATTTTTTTTATTGATTGTTCAAAACATTACAGAGCTCATGATATATCATCTTTCATACATTAGACTCAATTGGGTTTTGAACTCCCATTTTTACCCCAAATACAGATTGCAGAATCACAACTGTTACATACTCACATTATTACATAATGGCATATTAGTGACTGTTGTATTCTGCTACCTTTCCTATCCCCTACTATCCCCCCTCCCCTCCCCTCCCATCTTCCCTCTCTACCTCCTCTGCTGTTGTTCAATTCTCTCCCCCTTTCCCCCCCCTCCCCCTTGCCCCTCATAACCTCTTATAATTTTGTGTATCATTGAAGGTCTCCTACCATTTCCATATGCTTTCCCTTCTCTCTCCCTTTATCTCCCCCCCCATTCATCTTTGTTTACTATTAGTCTTTTCCTCATGCTCTTCCTTCCTGTTCTGTTCTTAGTTGCTCTCTTTATATCAAAGAAGACATTTGGCAATTGTTTTTTAGGGCTTGGCTAGCTTCACTTAGCATAATCTGCTCTAATGCCATCCATTTCCCTGAAAATTCTATGATTTTGTCATTTCTTAGTGCTGCATAATACTCCATTGTGTATAGATGCCACATTTTTTTAATCCATTCATCTATTGAAGGGCATCTAGGTTGGTTCCACAGTCTAGCTATTGTGAATTGTGCCGCTATAATCATTGATGTGGCCGTATCCCTATAGTGCGCTCTTTTAAGGTCCTCAGGGAATAGTCCGAGAAGGGCGATACCTGGGTCGAATGGTGGATCCATTCCCAGCTTTCCCAGGAATCTCCACACTGCTTTCCAAATTGGCCTCACCATTTTGCAGTCCCACCAGCAGTGTACAAGTGTACCCTTTTCCCCACATCCCCGCCAACACTTATTGTTCTTTGACTTCATAATGGCTGCCAATCTTACTGGAGTGAGATGGTATCTTAGGGTGGTTTTGATTTGCATTTCTCTGATTGCTAGAGATGGTGAGCATTTTTTCATGTACTTGTTGATTGATTGTATGTCCTCCTCTGAGAAGTGTCTGTTCAGGTCCTTGGCCCATTTGTTGATTGATGTTTGTTATCTTATTGTTTAATTTTTTGAGTTCTTTGTACATTCTGGATATTAGGGCTCTATCTGAGGTGTGAGGGGTAAAAATTTGTTCCCATGATGTAGGCTCTCTATTTACCTCTTTTACTGTTTCTCTTGCTGAGAAAAAACTTTTTAGTTTAAGTAAGTCCCATTTGTTTATTCTTGTTATTAACTCTTGGGCTATGGGCGTCCTAATAAGGAATTTGGAGCCTGACCCCACTATATGTAGATCGGAGCCAACTTTTTCTTCTATCAGACGCACCATCTCGGATTTGATATCTAGCTCCTTGATCCATTTTGAGTTAACTTTTGTGGATGGCGAGAGAAAGGGATTCAGTTTCATTTTGTTGCATATGGATTTCCAATTTTCCCAGCACCATTTGTTGAAGATGCTATCCTTCCTCCACTGCATGTTTTTAGCTCCTTTATCAAATATAAGATAGTTGTAACTTTGTGGATTAGTCTCTGTGTCCTCTATTCTGTACCATTGGTCCACCTGCCTGTTTTGGTACCAGTACCATGCTGTTTTTGTTACTATTGCTTTGTAGTACAGTTTGAACTCTGGTATCGCTATACCTCCAGATTCACTCTTCCTGCTTAGAATTGCTTTTGCTATTCTGGGTATTTTGTCTTTCCATATGAATTTCATGATTGCTTTATCTATTTCAACAATAAATTCCGTTGGGATTTTGATTGGCATCGCATTAAACCTGTAGAGAACTTTGGGTAATATCGCCATTTTGATGATGTTAGTTCTGCCTATCCATGAACAGGGTACATTTTTCCATCTTCTGAGATCTTCTTCTCTCTCTCTCTTTAGGGTTCTGTAGTTTTCATTGTATAGATCTTTCACCTCTTTTGTTAGGTTGATTCCCAAGTATCTTATTTTTTTTGAGGATATTGTGAATGGAGTGGTTTTCCTTATTTCCATTTCAGAGGTTTTGTTGCTGATATACAGGAATGCCTTTGATTTATGCATTTTGATTTTATAACCTGTTACTTTGCTGAATTCATTTATTAACTCTAGCAGCTTCTTTGTAGACCCTTTTGGGTCTGTTAGTATATTATCATGTCATCCGCAAATAGCGATAATTTAATTTCTTCTTTTCCTATTTTTATGCCTTTAATTTCTTTCGTCTGTCTAATTGCTCTGGCCAGTATTTCGAGAACTATATTGAATAGAAGTGGTGATAGAGGGCATCCCTGTCTTGTTCCAGATTTTAGAGGGAATGCCTTTAACTTTTGTCCATTCAGAATGATGCTAGCCTGAGGTTTAGCATATATAGCTTTTACAATGTTGAGGTAAGTTCCTGTTATCCCTAGTTTTTCTAATGTTTTGAACATAAAGGGATGCTGTACTTTGTCAAATGCTTTTTCTGCATCTATCAAGATGATCATATGGTTCTTGTCTTTAAGTCTGTTGATGTGGTGAATAGCATTTATTGATTTCCGTATATTGAACCAGCCTTGCATCCCAGGGATGAATCCTACTTGATCATGGTGCACAAGTTTTTTGATATGTTTTTGTATTCGATTCGCCAGAATTTTATTGAGAATTTTTGCATCCAAGTTCATTAGAGATATTGGTCTGTAGTTTTCTTTCTTTGAAGTGTCTTTGTCTGGTTTTGGGATCAGAGTGATGTTGGCCTCATAGAATGAATTTGGAAGAACTCCTTCTTTTTCTTTTTCTTGAAATAGCTTGAAAAGTATTGGTATTAATTCTTCTTTGAAGGTTTTGTAGAACTCCACTGTATACCCATCCGGTCCAGGGCTTTTCTTGGTTGGTAGTCTTTTGATGGCTTCTTCTATTTCTTCCTTTGTTATTGGTCTGTTTAAATTTTGTGTATCCTCCTGACTCAGTCTGTGCAGATCATATGCCTTATGAAATTTATCGATATCTTCACTATCTTCTATTTTATTGGAATATAGGGTTTCAAAATACTTTCCAATTATCTTCTGTATTTCTGTAGTGTCTGTTGTGATATTGCCTTTTTCATCCCGTATGTTGGTAATTTGAGTTCTCTCTCGTCTTGTCTTCGTTAGCATGGCTAAGGGCCTGTCTATCTTATTTATTTTTTCAAAGAACCAACTTTTAGTTTTATCAATTTTTTCAATGGTTTTTTTTGTTTCAATTTCGTTGATTTCTGTTCTAGTTTTAATTATTTCTTGTCTTCTACTACATTTGCTGTTGTTTTGCTCTTCCTTTTCTAGGTTTTCGAGGTGTAGTGTGAGTTCATTTATTTGTTGGTTATTTCTTTTTTTGAGGAAAGAACTCCAAGAAATGAATTTTCCTCTTAAAACTGCTTTCATTGTGTCCCATAGATTCCGGCATGTTGTGTTTGTATTATCATTTGTCTCTAAGAATTTTTTCATCTCCTCCTTTATGTCTTCTGTAACCCATTGATCATTCAGTAACATATTGTTCATTTTCCATGTGATGTAGGATTTTCCCTTCCTTCTTTTATCATTGATTTCCAATTTCATTCCATTGTGATCAGATATGGTGCATGGTATTATCTCCACGCCTTTATATTTACTAAGCATTGCCTTATGGCATAATATATGGTCTATCTTTGAGTAGGATCCATGTGCTGCTGAGAAGAACGTGTATCCACTTGATGATGGTTGATATATTCTATATATGTCGGTTAAGTCTAGGTTATTGATTGTGCTGTTGAGTTCTATAGTTTCTTTATTCAGTTTTTGTCTAGAGGATCTGTCTAATGGCGAGAGTGGTGTGTTGAAGTCACCCATAATTATTGTGTTGTGGTCTATTTGACTCTTGAACTTGAGGAGAGTTTGTTTTATGAACGTTGCAGCTCCATTGTTTGGTGCATACAAATTGATAATTGTTATGTTTTGTTGGTGGATGGTTCCTTTTAACAGGATATAGTGTCCTTCTTTATCCTTCATGATTAACTTAGGTTTAAAGTTGATTTTATTTGATATGAGTATGGCCACTCCTGCTTGCTTCCGAGGGCCATGTGAGTGGTATGATTTTTCCCAACCTTTTATCTTCAGCCTGTGTATGTCTTTTCCTATCATATGAGTCTCTTGTAGGCAGCATATTGTTGGATTTGTTTTTTTGATCCAGGTTACTAGCCTATGTCTCTTGATTGGTGAGTTTAGGCCATTAACATTTAAGGTTACAATTGAGATATGATTTGTACTTCCAGTCATGCTTCTTTATTTATTTATTTTAGTTTGGCTGGTTTTATTGAGACACCTCCTGCTGTTAGTTCTGGGCACTATTTTTCAATTCCTCTTCTTGTAGTATTTTGCTCAAAATGCTTTGCAGTGCTGGTTTTCTTGCTGCGAATTCTTTTAGATTTTGTTTATCGTGAAAGATTTTAATTTCATTGTCAAATCTGAAGCTTAATTTTGCTGGATACAGTATTCTTGGTTGGAATCCATTATTTTTCAGTGTTTGAAATACATTGTTCCAGGATCTTCTCGCTTTCAAAGTCTGTGATGAGAAATCAGTCGTTAACCTAATTGGTTTACCCCTGAATGTAATCTGCCTCTTTTCTCTCGTAGCTTTTAATATTCTCTCCTTGTTCTGTACGTTGGCTATCTTCATAATTATATGTCTTGGAGTTGGTCTATTATGGTTTTGAATGTTTGGGGTCCTGTAGGCTTCCAGGATTTGGCAATCCATTTCATCTTTCATCTCTGGGAAGTTTTCTAGAATTATTTCATTTAATATGCTGTCTATTCCTTTGGTTTGAGTCTCTGTGCCTTCTTCTATCCTGATGACCCTCAATTTTTTTTTTTTTTATGACATCCCGTATCTCTTGAATAGATTGCTCATGGGATTTAAGCATCTTTTCTGTGTTGACTATATTCTTTTCAAGTTGATAAACCTTGTCTTCATTATCTGATGTTTTTTTTTTTTTATTGGTTGTTCAAAACATTACATAGTTCTTGATATATCAAGTGGGTTATGAACTCCCATTTTTACCCCATATACAGATTGCAGAGTCACATCAGTTACACTTCCAATGATTTACATATTGACATACTCATGTCTGTTGTATTCTGCTGCCTTTCCTATCCTCTACTATCCCCCCTCCCCTCCCCTCCCCTCCCCTCTTCTCTCTCTACCCCCTCTACTGTAATTCATTTCTCCCCCTTTTATTATTTTTCCCTTTCCCCTCACTTCCTCTTGTATGTAATTTTGTATAACCCTGACTTCTACTTGATCAAGTCTGTTTGTAATATTCTCGTTTGAGTTTTTAATTTGGTTTATATTTTCCTGCAATTCTAGGATTATTGTTTGATTTTTTTTTAAGATCTCTATCTCCTGGTAGAGCTTGTTCTTTGCCATTTGAATTTGTTTGTTTAATTCGTTTTCAAAATATACTTTTATTGCTTGGACTTGCTGTCTCATGTCTTCCGTAATATTCCTTTCCATTCGAGTTAGGTAGGTCTTGAGTTCATTCCGTATCCCTGCTTCTGATGTTTCTATGTCCTCCTGTAGAATTGAGTTGTCTTGCATTGTTTGTATTCCTTTTTTCCCTTGTTCTCTCATGTTGTCCACGTTACTTTCCAGTTCTATTTGATTGCCGTGTTTCTGCTCTCTTCTATAGGTTTGTTTTGGTTCTGTATTACTCTGTTGTTTCTTCTTTGTTTTGTTAAACTGTGCCTGCTAACGTGGATTCTGCTGGGAAGGAATTCCGACGGCCGAACTCCAGTGACGACACTACTCTGGTATGATGTGCCCCAGGCTCCTTGCTGGGGTGTCCTAATGGGGCTGTGTGACTGGACTGTCTCTGTTTGGTTTCAGCTCCCCGTCAAGGCAGGCGGGCGGTCTCCAGCTGCCCAGTATCTCAGGCAGCGGGCGGGTGATCGGTCGCCGGCGGGGGAGTGGACTTTAGCCGCCCAGTCGTGCGGGCAGTGGGCCGGCTGTCGCTGGTGGGCGGGCGATCTCTAGGCACCCCGTCCTGCGGTCGGTAGCCGGCGGGCGGGCGTTCTCCTACCGCCCCACTACGCGGGGAGTGGGTGAACTGTCGCCGGCGGGCCTGCGGTTTCTAGCTGCCCAGTCGCGAGGGCCTGGCCTCTAGTCCCCTAGTTTCTCCTGCTAGTCTTGGTTTCTCCTGCTAGACCAGATTTCCCCTGAGTGATGGCTCTCGGCAGTTCAAACTGTACTCTGGACCTGCCGTTTGTTGGGTGTGGAGGGTGTCTATTGGGGACCCCGGCACTCTATTGTTTTGTTCCCGTTGTGGGGGATAGAACTGTACCGCTTCCTTCCCCCTCTGAAATCCCGTACTCAGCCAGGGGGTCAGTGCGGGCTCATCCAGCAGGATTCCACGGAATTGCAGCCACTTTTCTCCCTGCTTGCTAATTAATTACTTCTCTGCGGCTCCCCGCCTTCTGTAGCCGGGGGGAAGGCCGGGCGAATCAGTCAGCCCGGATCCCCGGGGTCGCTCAATTGGTTATTGGGATCTCTGGCACTCTATCGTTTTGATTTTTTCTGCTTGCCCCTCTCCCAGCGCTGGCTAGACAGGTTTCGTTTTGGCTGCTGATGGGAGGGGGAGTTGCAGGTCAGGTGTCTCTAGTTTTCCCCTAGTCTTTATGCGGGCTCACTCTGATACTCCCTCCCCTGGAAAGCCTAGGAGAGCCTAGGAGACACAGACCTGTTTTATTGTTGCAGTCTGTCGGAGAGTGGCGGTGGATACTTCAGCTCTCCAAGATGGTGGCCGCTGATTGCCTTGGAGGGGTTTCCGTTGTGGGGGACGGGACTGTATCGCTTCCTTCCCCTGTCTGAAATCTCGTACTCAGCCCGGGGGTCAGTGCGGGCTTGGCCGGCGGGGTTCCACCGAATGGCAGCCACTTTCCTCCCTGCTTGCTAATTAATCGCTTCTCTGCGGCGTCCCGCCTTCTGTAGCCCCGGGGCAGGCCGGGCGAATCCGTCAGCCCGGATCCCTGGGGTCGCACAATTGCCTGTCTTTCCCTGGGAGGGAGGTTCCTCGTATTGAATCTCCTGATGGGACATGGAGTTTTGATTCACATAAGACCCTCTCTCTGAGTTGGTGGTAAGGACCTTAGTATATCCTGGTAGTTGATGAGGGGAAGTTTCTTTTACAGATTTCCAGCCAAGTTCCTGTGGTTCATAGATGTGTCTGTCAACTGGGATACAGGATTGATGATTCCCATCTTCTGTCTAGCTGACCAAAGAAGTGGGGATTTTCTGTAATCCCAGCAGCATGGGAGGCAGAGATGGGAGGATGACAACTTCAAAGCCAGCCTCAGCCTCGGCAAGGCACTAAGCAACTCAGTGAGACCCTGTCTCTACATATGAAATACGGCCTTTTTACAGAGTAGCGGGGTCACAGAGGGCGCTTCCTTGCCTTACCCTCCCGCGCCCCGTGTTTACATGGAAATTAGGTCTGGGACACCCTGGAGCAGGACATCACGCTGCAAGGAGCCAGTCTCTCTCCCTCCGCAGTCAGCGGGGCACCGAGTCCCAGAACAGGAACGAGGTGACTTGGTTCTGAGATTCTCCTCGTCTTCTGTACCCCAGGAAGGCTCAGTCCCCACCAAGAAGCACCCACACCCTCCGCTGAGTTCAAACCCCTGGAGGTGGGGCCCTGCTCTCCAACTAGAGCAAGTCGGTCTCCTCAGAAGCTACTCTTTATAGACAAAGATATCTCTTATGACATTTTTTTCCTCAAAATGTTAAGAGGCTGATAAACTTTTAAACTGTGGAGAAGAGAGGAGTTTGGTTACTATTATTGTTTTACCTTTTTGTTAAGGTATTTCTACTTGAGGGAACTCAGAGTTTATTGAACAAAGGTGGCAAATTGGTTGAGGATGTCACTGGGTTATCCTCTGTAAACAGGAAGTCATTTGCACCTGCAGGGCTCCACTTGCAGAGCTAGACCGCAGCAATTGCCCAGACAGGGAAGTGTCCCCCACCCCAACTTCCTGACACCCTCCTGTCATTCAACAGAAACAGCAAGAAATCTTTCAAGACTGAAATATATTTAATCAGCACTCTACAAAAGCCCAGATATCAATACTCAGTCTCTCTGGCAGAATAAAGACCTACCTGAAGGGCCACTTAACTAGAAGACTAAAAATGGTCTTACTTCTCCTCTGACTTCAGTAATTGTAAAGAAAGAATGGAGGACAATTTCAAAAGTCAACACTTTGTCAAACATACTTGAGAAGAAAAAGAGAATTCCTTGAAAGCCCAAGGCAGGAGTGGGGGATGATTAAAATCAAGGGCCTCCCTCAACTCTTTTTAATTATCTTAATTGTACATATTTATGTACAATATGATAATTGATACATGTATAGCATGTGTAATGATCAAATCAGGGCAATTAATATTTTCCATTCCTTTAGATATTAAAAAAAATTTTGATTAACAATAATGGTACATATTTATGAGGTACAATGTCATATTTCAATGCATGTATACGATATGTACCAATCCAATCAGGGTAATTAACATCTTTTTTCTCCTTGTCATTATTTGGTGTTTGGAGACTTTGAGCTCCTCTCTTCTAGTTATTCACAAAATATATAATAGGTAATTGGGCACGATGATCACCTCACTGTGCAGCAGAATACTAGAATTTATTACATCTAGCTGCATTTGGGTCCCATTAACCAATCTCCCAATATCTTCCCTTCTCCCCACCCTTCCCAGCCTCCAGTAATCATGATTATGCATTCTGACTCACTTTAAAACAAAACAGAAACAACTCACACCTCTTTTTATAAAGCCAAACAAAACTGGTGTCTGCCCCGAATCTTTCGGCTCTAGCTGTGGCTTTGAGAAGTGTTGATGGAGGGGCCTGGCTGCTGTTTTCTGCAGTCAGTCGGTGCAAGCAGAGGCTGATGGAGTGATGCATCAGTGGTTTTGTTCTTGCTTTTCTGATGGGTCCCTGAGGGTGACTCTGAGAAATTGTGTCCAGCTCTGGTGGGGTGTTACTCTCTTCCTCCTTCCCCAGCACCACTGGGTGCAGCGAGGCTGTCTCATGGGGGGGGGGGGGAAGTGCTGTGCAGCCCCCTGCCCCATGCTGGGTATGTTTTCGCATAGCTTGTCATTTCATCTGGATGTAAGTGTGAACAGCAGCTAGACGGAGATAAAAAATGGTGTTTCTCAATAAAAGAATGTGCTACCCAGGAGGCATGACCAGTATTTAATTTGCTGCCTGTGTTCAATAGACTATGAGCTCCGCAAGGGCAGGGGACCGTGTCTCATTTGTCTCTGTATCTGCGGTGACTAACACACATTCATTTGTTCATTCATTTATTCAACAAATATTTACTGAAAGCTAGAGGTGCAAGATGAATAAGGCCCAGGCTTTAACAAAGAATTAGACATTTTGTTTGTTCCAATGGCTAGATTGTCATGGAATAAAATGATTCCTAATATGTTACAAGAAACATAAGTATACACTCAAAATAAGTAATACAAAAGCTGAGCTGTCTTACTCCTAGACTCATCAGTGTCAGAGATGAATGGGACCTGCTTTTACAGATAAGGAAACCCGCTCTCAGAGCTCACCAATCCTGGGCCTTGTGCTCTCTTCACCCTGAGCAAGGTGGCCCATTGAAGATAAGATACTTTAAGTAGAAATTTCCATTGCTCTCTGTTATCTTTCCTGCCCTCACTACCTAATTTTGTCCTATACAGGTATGCCTCTATATCTGCAGGTGACCGGTTCCAGGATCCCCCATCCACAGATGTTCCAGTCTCTTATACAAAATGGCATAGTGTTTGCATGCAATCTACACACACCTCCCACGTATCTCCAAATCATCTCCAAACTACTTACAATACCCAATACAATGTAAATGCTATATAATTAGTTGTTTTACTCTATTGTTTAGGGAATATCTACCTGTAAAACATAATTTTTTTTTCAGTCAGTGGTTGGTTGAATCTACAGATGTAAACCCTATAGAGATTTTATATACCCCTCCCTCATATGTAACCCTCCTTGTATATAAACATGTCTATGAATACATATACATAACTTTTTAATATTTAATTCTAAAAGTTTACATAATTCAAGGGTCTCTAGAGCATGGTTTAAATAAAAATCACGAACCCAAATTCCTTTAGGAACCAGGATATAAAACAATTTAAGTAAAACTAGGCGATAAAATGAGAGTCCAGAAGAGAGGAAACTAGAGTTTCTTGATTCAATTACTGAATACAAATTTGTAGCTTAAAGCAACCATTTTATTTTCCTTATGCTTTTGTGGGTGAGGCATTCATGAAGAGCTCAGCTGGGTGGCTCTTTGGTCCACGTGATGTCCACATACAGGGCTGAAGGATCCATTTTCAAGATGGCTTTTTCATTCATATGTGTGGGACCTGGATGCTTCCTAACCTTTCTTTCTTTCTCCACATGGTGTCTCTCTCACTAGGGCCTCTTCCTATGGCTTTGTCTTCTCACAGCATGGTGGTCTTAGGGTACCCTCACGTGTTTCAAGAGATGGAAACGGAGCACTACTAGTTTCTTAAGTCCTGGGACCAGAAACAGATTTAACCTCACCTCTGCCCTATTTTACTGATCAAAGCAGTTATTAAGGCTTCTCAGATTCAAGAAGAGGGACCCTAGGCCTCACCTCTCAAAAGAGGTTGTTAAACAACTTACAAAGGTCTTCTGTGTGCCATAGTCTGTTAAAAAAATAACCTCCACATACCAGGTTGTTGCCCTGAGAGACTATGGCCCTGAATATGTTTGCTGTAAAACAGGCCATAAATTGGGTGGCTTTAAACAACAGAAATTAATTTCTCATGTTCTTAAGTCTAGAAGTTCAAGGTCAGAGTGCCAGCATTGCTGGGTTCTGGTGAGGTCTCTTTGCTGTACTACAGACTGTTGACTTCTCATTATGTCCTCACATTGTATAAAGACAGCGAGAGAGTTCATTGGAGTCCCTATTCTAAGACACTAATCCTATTTATGAGGGCTTCATCCTCAGGATGCAATTTATAAGGGAATCAGTGTTTCAACACAACACACGCATTTTGGAAGGACACAAATATGTAGAATATGACAGGTCCAGTGTGAAAATATTTTGAACTTTATAAATAGAGGATGAAAATTTATATTTTAAGATGTTGAAGTCTCCTGAGTTTTACATGCTGGAAACTAACTCAAATTTTTTGAAGCCCTCTGTGCAGCAGACATGAACATGTATAGACACTGCCCATACTTAACCTGTGTTTACTTTCTGCTTCATGCACTAAAGCAAATTCTTTTTTTTTACCCAAATATTTTTTATTTTTTAAGTTAAATAGTTTTATTTTTTAATTTGTTTTAATTAGTTACACATGACAGTACAATGACCTAGACATATCATACATTTGAATCAGATGGGATATAATATCTCATTTTTCTGAGTATACAGGTTGCAGAATCACATTGGTCATGCATTCACATATATACACACAGTAATAATAATGTCTGTGTCATTTACCCAATTTTTAATGGGATTATTTGTCCTTTTATTGTTGAGTTGTAAAAGTTCTTTTTTTTTCTTAATTATTTTTTTTATTGGTTGTTCACAACACTACAAAGCTCTTGACATATCATATTTCATACATTAGATTGAAGTGGGTTATGAACTCCCAATTTTACCCCAAATGCAGATTGCAGAATCACGTCGGTTACACATCCACAATTTTACATGATGCCCTATTAGTAATTGTTGTATTCTGCTACCTTTCCTATCCCCTACTATCCCCCTCCCCTCCCCTCCCATCTTCTCTCTCTACCCCATCTACTGTAATTCATTTCTCTCTTTGTTTATTTTCCCATTCCCCTCACAACCTCTTATATGTAATTTTGTATAGCAATGAGGGTCTCCCTTCATTTCCATGCAATTTCCCTTTTCTCTCCCTTTCCCTCCCATCTCATGTCTCTGTTTAATGTTAATCTTTTCTTCCTGCTCTTCCTCCCTGCTCTGTTCATAGTTGCTCTCATTATATCAAAGAAGACATTTGGTATTTGTTTTTTAGGGATTGGCTAGCTTCACTAAGCATAATCTGCTCTAGTGCCATCCATTTCCCTGCAAATTCTATGATTTTGTCATTTTTTATTGCTGCATAGTACTCCATTGTGTATAGATGCCACATTTTTTTAATCCATTCATCTATTGAAGGGCATCTGGGTTGGTTCCACAGTCTAGCTATTGTGAATTGTGCTGCTATGAACATCGATGTGGCAGTATCCCTGTAGCATGCTCTTTTAAGGTCTTCAGGGAATAGTCCTAGAAGGGCAATAGCAGGGTCAAATGGTGGTTCCATTCCCAGCTTTCCCAGGAATCTCCAAACTGCTTTCCAAATTGGCTGCACCAATTTGCAGTCCCACCAGCAATGTACAAGAGTACCCTTTTCTCCACATCCTCTCCAGCACTTGTTGTTGTTTGACTTCATAGTGGCTGCCAATCTTACTGGAGTGAGATGGTATCTTAGGGTGGTTTTGATTTGCATTTCTCTGACTGCTAGAGATGGTGAGCATTTTTTCATGTACTTGTTGATTGATTGTATATCCTCCTCTGAGAAGTGTCTGTTCAGGTCCTTGGCCCATTTGTTGATTGGGTTATTTGTTATCTTATTGTCTAATTTTTTGAGTTCTTTGTATACTCTGGATATTAGGGCTCTATCTGAAGTGTGAGGGGTAAAAATTTGTTCCCAGGATGTAGGCTCCCTATTTACCTCTCTTATTGTTTCTCTTGCTGAGAAAAAACTTTTTAGTTTAAGTAAGTCCCATTTGTTGATTCTTGTTATTAACTCTTGGGCTATGGGAGTCCTATTAAGGAATTTAGAGCCCGACCCCACAATATGTAGATCGGAGCCAACTTTTTCTTCTATCAGACGCAGAGTCTCTGATTTGATATCAAGCTCCTTGATCCATTTTGAGTTAACTTTTGTGCATGGCGAGAGAAAGGGATTCAGTTTCATTTTGTTGCATATGGATTTCCAGTTTTCCCAACACCATTTGTTGAAGATGCTATCCTTCCTCCATTGCATGCTTTTAGCCCCTTTATCAAATATAAGATAGTTGTAACTTTGTGGATTAGTCTCTGTGTCCTCTATTCTATACCATTGGTCCACCTGCCTGTTTTGGTACCAGTACCATGCTGTTTTTGTCACTATTGCTCTGTAATATAGTTTGAAATCTGGTATCACTATACCGCCTGATTCACACTTCCTGCTTAGAATTGCTTTTGCTATTCTGGGTCTTTTATTTTTCCATATGAATTTCATGATTGCTTTATCTATTTCTACAAGAAATGCCTTTGGGATTTTGATTGGCATTGCATTAAACCTATAGAGAACTTTTGGTAATATCGCCATTTTGATGATGCTAGTTCTGCCTATCCATGAACAGGGTATATTTTTCCATCTTCTAAGATCTTCTTCTACTTCTCTCTTTAGGGTTCTGTAGTTTTCATTGTATAAATCTTTCACCTCTTTTGTTAGGTTGATTCCCAAGTATTTTATTTTTTTTGAGGATATTGTGAATGGAGTGTTTTTCCTCATTTCCATTTCAGAAGTTTTGTCGCTGATATACAGAAATGCCTTTGATTTATGCGTGTTGATTTTATATCCTGCCACTTTGTTGAATTCATTTATTAGTTCTAGTAGTTTCTTTGTAGACCCTTTTGGGTCTTCTAGGTATAGAATCATGTCATCTGCAAATAGTGATAATTTAAGTTCTTCTTTTCCTATTTTTATGCCTTTAATTTCTTTCATCTAATTGCTCTGGCCAGTGTTTCGAGAACTATATTGAATAGAAGTGGTGATAGAGGGCATCCCTGTCTTGTTCCAGATTTTAGAGGGAATGCCTTTAACTTTTGTCCATTCAGAATGATGCTAGCCTGAGGCTTAGCATAGATAGCTTTTACAATGTCAAGGTAAGTTCCTGTTATCCCTAGTTTTTCTAATGTTTTGAACATAAAGGGATGCTGTACTTTGTCGAATGTAAAGCAAATTCTTATGAAGAAATTTGTAGAAAATACTGACATGTATCTGGAAATTTTGCCCACTATGGAAAATGAAGATTTTAAGAGTGTTCCATCATCTCTGACAAGTGACTTTCACTGGAAACACACCAGTAGTAAATGGAATCCTTCTATACAACTCTATTGTGACCCATAAGAGAAAATTTATTATCTCCTATTGTGAGAATTTCCTTCTCCCAGTCCTATCCTGGCCAAATCACAGTTTGATAAAGAATATAGTGATTTTCATTTCTTAATGAATTTGACTAAGAACTAGAAATATGGGATGATGAGGGAAGTACTGACTTGGTGTCCCAATGGAAAGAAAAACCAAGAGAAGCTCATAAACTCAATAAGAAGTCACTGATATCAAAAGTCCCAAACCTAGATTAGTAGTTCTTCAACTCCAGTGATGCAAACACCTCCTGATTCAGCACTATGGAGTGTCCATAAATCTACACGTGAATACTCTAAATGATTCTGGCAAAGGTAGTCCATGGAGTTCATCACTGATACTCAATGACACGAACAGTGCTATGATTTGGATTAGTGTTCCCTAAGAGTGTGTATGTTAAAGGCTTGATCCCTGGGATGGTGCTGTTGGAAGGTAGTAGAACCTTAGGGAGGTGGACATATTGGGCAGGTCCTTGGAGGATATCCTTAGGTCACGGGGGGTGTGCTTTTGAAGGGGATTATGAGACTCTACCCCATCATCTCTTTCTTTGCTTCCTGGCTTGTTATAGGACCACTTGCTCAGACATGTGCTCTTGTCATTGCCATCTGCCACCTTTATCAGAGACCAACTGGCTGGGCTGCCCAATATTTAATTTGAATCTCGATTTGTGAGCTACATAAACTTTTCTCTTTATAAGTTAATTGCCTTAAGTGTTTTGTTCTGGTAACACAAGCCGATTAATACAGACAGACTTTTGAAATAGAGCAAAACTGGGCACAGTTATAGTATGGATAGTAATTCCTTTTATGAGTTGGTAAAGGCAGTGGCTAAACTCGAGTTTCAAGAGAAGAATGTATTTAGTAGGCTTTATTTCCCTGACTCAGTGTGGAGAATGTTCTAGGAGTAATAAATAGGGTTTCTAGCTCTGACTTTGCATTAGCTAACTAAGTGAGTTTAAGGGAGTCATTTGCTTCTCAGAGCCTCAGTTTCCTCATCTGTTCAGATAAGGAGGGCTGGCCTGGGTTCCAATAATGGCAAATACAACTCCCCCATCTCATACCTGAGATTGACCCTACTCACCCAGTACATCAATCATCCCACTAAGCCTTAGCCTTAACCACTTTCAACAGCATGGAGTTGGCAAATGGTTGAAACTAATTTTCTAGCCTTGTTGGAGAATCTGGGTGATTTCTTTCTCTTCCTGTTTCTACAGTTTTAGAAACAAAACCAGGTGGAAAAAAAAACATGAAAGCTAGTTTTGGAGGGAAGAAGAAACAGTTTTGGGGGCAAAAGCTATCTAGAAACAGCATCATGCAATCTGAGTAGATAGGAGTGTCAATGTGCTGGCAGTGGTCCTCATTAGGAAGGAAATCTTTATGTAGTTGCCTTGAGAGAATTCCAGCAGCCATATTCCAGAACCATCCATAGGAGAGGGAAGGCTGGGATTAAAGTTAGCAAAATTATGGGTTTGCACATGCATTAACTTGGGGGTGAGTGTTCCTTTGCATTTTGTGCCTGCAGTCATTTTGATTGACTTACCCTAGTCCTAGTTCTGAAGGGGGATACTGGAACTATAGGGACACAATATTGCTGTGAGTTTCCCTCTCCATCATGGACTCCTTGGGCAGAGTGGGAGTGGGTTATATGTAGAAAGGAAAAGGCAGACATATCTGGCCAACTAGGCCAGAAGTTTCAAGGAGCTGATTTATTGAAGGATTTTAATACAGAGGGCAGAGGCTCTGGAATACCTATGGAGTTTTGTTCAAGTTATTCAACCTCTTTATGTCTTAGCTTTCCAATCTTTAAAGTAGGAATGAGAACATCTTCTTGGTAAGAACTATGAAAAGTTTGAGAATGTGTATGTGGACCCAGGACATGGTATGTGGACATTATTTCCTTCTTTTCAACTTCTATTCTGCATCAAGTGACTTAAGGAAATGAAGCAAGCTAGAAACAGCAAACTTCAAGCCAAAAATGGATGTGAAAATTCATGTCCTTGTACAGAGGAAGCTTGGCCTGTCCTTACATGTATTGTTGATTTTCTGACTCATGATTCCATTCTCTTTTAGCTCCTACCATCCTGGTCAGGTTGGACCCAATGCAGGAAGGTTAACAATACAATGCTGGGATCTCGCCCACCAGAAAAAAATTTTCTAGTGCTTCCCTGAGGCCAGAATTCTGGGGAAAAATATCTCACACTCTTACATCACAGGCTGCATTAGTAAGAACTAGGAATACTATTTATTTGATTAGTATGTTCTTGGCATAGTGTTGGACATTTTAAAA
This sequence comes from Spermophilus citellus, assembly GCF_964194105.1. Lineage (NCBI taxonomy): Eukaryota > Metazoa > Chordata > Mammalia > Rodentia > Sciuridae > Spermophilus > Spermophilus citellus. The sequence continues at coordinate 84,357,469 of NC_138194.1, forward strand.
GCATTATCTAAGTCAGCTTTTGCAACATTTTAAGTGGTAAATGTGACTATTACCCAGTTTACAGATGAGGATATAAAGGCTAATATCTTTAATAAACTGTGGAAATTAGGATACAAACTGAATCTGTTCCTGAATTATTAGCCATTATTTACTATTAGTCATTCAGCACTCTGGAAATGCAAAAAAACATAACAGGAACTCACCTTCCTCAGGGAGTTTTAGAGATGAAAATAAAAATCAGCATTAACATGTGATTGAAAATAGTAGCATAAAACAGTGTCTCTCAACTCAACTGGACAGTAAGCTCCCTGGAGGCAGGGACTTATCCCCTTGCCAGTGAAATGAATGCTTCTTAGTAGAAGCTCAATCACAATGTGTTGGGTATATAAGTAAATACAATGTAAGTACTAAGGTGCATATCGATGGGAATCCAAAGGTCCCTAGGGGTATACTGGAGAAGGCTAGTTTTGTGAAAGACAGAATAGAACCTGCACTGGGATTTGGAAGGTCAAAAGGGACCAAGATATAGAAGAAACATGTACATGGAGGTCAGATGCAGCATAAGCATGGGGTAGTGAGACAGGAAGATGAACTGCTTAGAGAATGAACTGTTCAACTAGTAAGCTTGGCAAGGAACCAGTTAAACCAATAACTGGTTGTTCCTGGTGCAAAACTGTCCATTATTTGGAAACAGGTCAAAAAAGGCAGTGAGGACAAGGTCAAAGAAGAGCAGTAGGCTGGTCTGGACATGCAACACAGAGGAGTGAAACGAAGTGGCTGGACCACAGGAAACACAGTGCTCCACAGCGGTAGGGGATATGCAAATTTAAGTTTTGGCAGCTGTGGGAGACCAAACAGGAGGGCAAGTGAGCCATGAAGAATATGGAGGAGGAGGAGGACCAGGAAAGGCACTTGAAGGAATGCATGCTGGGGCCAATCACCCTCTCCAGTTGGTTTGTCACACACCACTGCAGCCTACCTGTTCTCGAGAGACCCTCAGTGCAGCTGTTTGTTCAATAAAATGAACTCAGGGAAATCACATTTATTGAGGGATAGCACAGGCTTAGTCATGAGGCTTGAATGGCATGTAGTCCCCTTAGTAGGGTTTTCTGATTAGATATATTAAAAATCACAAAAAAGGTTATTTTAATACATTTTCATATAAATACTTTTGTATAAATAAATTACATAAGTAATTTTAATCTGGGCTAAAGAGCTAAGTTTAAAATGGAATACAAAGGGTGGTTATATCTTGGGGCTAAAGGCTCCATGCTTATCCTTCTTACCCAAGTATTTTAAAAGGACAATGAAATTATACTATTCAAACTGTCAGTATATATGTCAGTATATATTCAATCTATAGGTTCCAGCCAGAATGTAAACTGTTACTTGGTAATATTCTCCACATGGGCCTGAAGAATTCTACCATCTATCACCCAAAAGCCTAGAGTAATGGTGTGGGGTGACCTTTGGCTGTAACTATAGAATCAAACAGTCCTCTATGGACCACACTGCATGGTGTAGAACCCCAAAGGTCCATGAGATGTTACAAGATGTAGTGAGGAAAAAGGGGTATGGATATGGCAAGGGTCCCTCAGAACACTCCCAGGTCTGGTGATTCATTTGGAGGACTCACAAGATTTGGTGTCTCGTTATACTTGTGGCTGATATACTGCAGCCACAAAGCAAATCAACAAAGGGAAATATGCATGGGCAGAGACCAGAGGAAATTGGGTACAGCATCCAAGATCCCCTCCCTGTGGCCATGTACATGCATCTAATTCCTCCAATTATATGTGTGCAACATCTACCAGGGACCCTCATTAGAAACTCACGGCTCAACATTTGTACTTGGAGGCCAGTTACTTAGGCATCCTCTGCCTGGCCTGGTCCAAAATTCCAGGATCCCAGAAGGAGGGCAGGTGGTCAGTATAAATGACCCTGCCTGTACAAACAGTTTAGGATCTCAGTGACCTATTCTGGGAATGGTGAGAATCTTCCCCATACCCAAGTTTCCAGACACCAGCAAGGATCAGCCTTCAATGAGTGAGGGCCTTCTAGGGAAAGCCATCTCAGACCTGCTATGTGAAAGTTTCTCTCTATGATGAGTATAAGTATAAAAAGTGGGTAAAAGTGGGGGAAGTGGGTAAATCCTGGCCACGACAGCCACTTTTTGGAGATTAATTATACAGGCTAACATATTAAAGGCTTTGAGAAGTCCTGCAGTATATTTGACTTTTTTCCCCTAATCAATATTTTCAACCCTGATAATTTTTTAAAAATGAAATACTTATTGTACCCTCTAAGGTACTAGCATTCTACAGAACACGGTTTGTGGGATCATCAACTAAATGTCTGACCTTCCATCACTTCTCTGGCTCACCATTCACTGAACACACTCATAACAAGGCCAGCATCTATCTAACAGTCATAGTGTTAAACACTTCAATACAGCTCACAGAATAAAACAGGATTTTGGTCTGGGTGACCCATGACAGAGGCAAAGCAGCAGGCAAGGGGTCACAGTGCAGACCCTCACTTTGACTGCCTGAGTTCCTTTTCCATCTTTGAGATCAGCCGTGTGATTAGGTTCTTAACCTTGCTATGATTCAGTTTCCTTATCTGCAAAACCAAAACAGTGCTTAGTACACAGTGAGGTCTGAATGCTACGAATGTGCTTATTATTATTGTTTTCTTAAGATAAATGAGATTCTTTTCTGCTCAAGAAATGGTGATCACAGTAAGGCATGGACAACAGATTCTGGTGGCTCCAGAGACTGTGGGATGGGCTGGACCGATGAGAGTGGACTGAGCATTCCAGAATGGGCCCAGCTTGAGCTGCCTCTAGGTCTAAGAAAGCCCTGACATCCAAGGCCAGTCAAGGCAGGGGCCAATTCTCAGGAAGAAACAAGACTGTCTCAGGCCAAAAGCACCGTTAATCTCCCGGGAGTCTAGGACGGAGGCCAAGAACAGAAGTGATCTGCTTTTGACGGCAAACAGAGCAAGACTCTAAACAGCTTTCAATCAAACTTGGCAATTTTATCCATGTGTTCAAAGAAAGGCACCTCGCAAGAAAATCACCCCCTGCCCCGAATCAAGTCTCATTCAGCTCTATGTGGCTCAAGAAAGAACAGGGAAAGATGCCAAATTGAAAAAATGACAAACTGCCATCCGGAAAAAGCCAATTTTTAATATGCCTTAACATTTTTTCTTTATTCCTTCTCAAGCTATCTCAGGTTGAGGAATGTTCCAGATAACTGAATAATCCTTTATGGAGATACATGAGAGTCAGCGGTGGCCTCCCTGAAGACGAAGGACAGTGATATATATTTCACAGAGTGTGGACATAGGTGGGGTGTAAAAAAGCAGGAAAAAAGCCCTCCAGGCACAGGTTATGATAAAAAACACCCTGGAGAATTTTGAAAAGGCATGGTGAAGAAGTTAGCCCGCCATCACCTTGAGATAATCCTAGGTTTTGTCATGTCCATAATTGTTCTCAGATATTTCCTTGCAGTCATTTTCCTAGGATTCTTCTGCTCTTTGAAGTCAGGATCTGAAACACTCCTTACACTTTCATGGCGCCTTGTCCACCTACCTCCAACACTGAGCTCATTGCTTGGCACGGAGCATGTGCTAATGAATGTGTATTGAATAAATGAAGGGCCTTCAGGGATCCTTCTGCTATCAATGTCCAGAGTTTACCTGCTTACCATGGACACATGTGATGTGTCCCTGCCTGCTTCCTCTCTACATCCTGCCTGACTCCCTGGGGAAGGACCAATTCTCATAGTACATGGTACTTTCTGGATAATGACAAGGGAGCCCTGACTTTGTTCTGAGCAACTGTACCAGAACTTTTACATAGATCACCTCTTTACTTCATAGAACCACCTATGAAGGTATGTCAGTTTGCTCCTTATAGATGCATGTTACTGAGGCTCAGTGAAGAATGGTACTTGCCCAATAACTCAGAGCTGGGTAGTAGAGCCTCTTCTCCATCTGCCTCAATCACAGCATTGACTACACTATGCCATGGCTTGACTTGGGTGAGCCACTCACTGGTCTGCCAGTGCTAACCTGTCCTGGTGGTGGGAGGAGTGTCCCTTATATAATTCCTCAGAGAATCAACAGACCAGACTGAACAGCCCATGATAACATACAATAAATAAATAAAACCAAGTGTTTGTGGTCAGACAGATGTGGGGTCAAGCTCCTTCTTCTCTAGTCAGTTCTTAACTATGGGACTGTGACCATGACCGTGTTATTCAAGTCTCTTGCAGCCTTGATTTTTTTTTCCTCTACAAAATGGGAGTTAAAGGGGAGCATACTTCATGAAGTCGTTTTGAGAATTAAATGAGTTAAACACTGTGAAGCGCTTATTCAAGTGCCTACCAGACCTTAAATAATACACTGACTCATCTAAAGGTCTGTTTCATAACCACAGAGCCTAGGATTTGCCTGAGGCTCAGGAGGTGTTTGACCAATATCTATTAGATGCATGAATTCATATATGTCTTTATTTGGGATCCAATGTGGTAAGATCCACAAAGAATGGCTAGTTGCATTTTGGCTGCCTCAGAACGAATCATCTTATTTCCAGGATTCAAGCCTCATAAGATATGTGTAGGATGTGTCTGGGCCAGAGCACAGTAGATTCTCAACACACATGGTACCCAATGACCACAGTCAGGAAGGGAAACCAGTCTCCTGCTGGCTGATCCTTCCTTGTCTTACTTATCTTGTGTCATTCCTAGTTCTGGTATTTTACTTCATATCCTTTGATCACATCCCATCATCTTCCTGACATATCTCTGTGACAATCTCCTAAGAATAAAAACCTCCTCTTTCTTGCCAGGTAGGACATAAGTTTTCAAAATTCACTTTTTTTCCATGGCTCTCTGAGCTATATACTTCTTCCTCTGAATGTTAAAGCATGGGGTGGGGGAGATGCTAGTTTGGCAAATTTATATCTTTATAATTTATTAAGTATGATACAAAAATCAATTATGTAATAATTATGGCCAACACCTGTTAAGCTATCTGACCACCCCACCATGACCACAGCTTAAAGGGACACCTCCAGGATGCAAGGGACATACATGCTGTCCCTGCTTCTAGCTGTTGCTGATTGGATCAAGTTTGGCCTCTGCTGCCCAAAGAATTTGGAACTGGAATGGGAAGGGTCAAAACTCTGTTGGGAGCAGAAAGTTGCTAAATTAGGAGAGCACTTGAGACAGCTCTGAAGGCTCCAGTCATTCCCATGAACATCTGAAAGGAGGGGGGAGTCATCTTCTTTCTATGAAGTGAGGGGTAGATAAATCACATCTAAAGAGTGAAGAAGTAAGTAAACAGAAAAGCAGAAAAAGAGATCAGACTATCCCGAGGATTCTTTCTGGCTTTATAGTTAACAGTTCCAATCTTTCCAGAGACTCTGGCTGCCTCTTATTCTTGAAGCCCTGTCTAAGACTCCTCTGTGTGCATTGAGACAAGCACACCATGCCCATTTGCTTTGCTGAAGTCACGTTGTACTGTTCTTTGCAACTGCAAGAATTCTAACATACGCAGTGGTAAAACGATGATTACAATTATGCTTATCAATAATAATCCTTATACACATTTAACACGGTGCACATTTACAGAGTGCTTATTATTATTAATATCTACTACAAGCAAGTATTACAGTAATGCTGCTGAAGCAGTCATCCAAGAACTAATAATTGGGTAGCAGCTGGAGGTTAAAAAGCATGCCAGGGAGAGTTAGTGAATTTACTGAAATGATAACTAATATGAAAAGTTATCAAACCACTGGAATTAATTCCATTCACAAGAGTCCATCAAGTTTAGGCGGCCAGATCAGTAAGAGGGTAGGGGGAAATTCCTTCTAATAAAAATGATAACACAATGGAATAGATGGATTGCTGTTTTTTAGATTAAGATTACAAGAGCACAAGACATTGGCTTTGCTTAGGTGATTCAGAAAAAAAAAAAAATGGCCACCATCTCCATGGTTCCTAAGAAATACGCACCATTCTTACAGATGCCAATAAAACATTACACAACTGTCAATTTAGTAATGGAAGTGCCACCAAAGATTCATATTTAACAGAGACCGAATGTAATAGAGAATGGGGAAAGGTGGTTGGTGGGGACCTAAATTAACTAACCGTGATTGAGGAAATAATTGAGGCAATAAAAAGATCAATAGGAAATCAGGCCATTCTCCAAGACCTCAGGGCTTCTCAGTGGAATATTTTAAAAGAAGAGCATTTCATTGACTTGTCCTATTTTTAATACACTAAGAAATGCAGCTCAGGTGCCTGGTCACTGCTGAAATGGCTACACAATGGGAATTGTGCTAACTACAGAGCCAGCAATTGATGGATGGGACTTGGAACTTGATCACATCCCTGTCTCAATGCAATACAGCCCTACAGACAGATCAAAAACAATACAAATATTGTTCCAGATCATAAAAAATACAGTAATTATGTTGCTTTTGAAAATATGAAAAACTCAGGAGAATATAAAGAGAGTAAAGTTTACCCTTAAACCACCATCCAGAGATACACCATCTAAACACTGCTGCGTTTCTTTTCAGTATTTTTTTTCTCCACGAGAATAATTATACTTAAATTTTCTATAGATATGCCACTTAAAATCAATATCGTGATCTTCCTGAGTATGTTTTCATGTTCTTCTTTTTACTTATTCTCTAGTGAGGATTTTCTCTTGTCATTACATGTAGTTTCAATGCAGCAAGACATTCATTGTACACTTTTCTTATAATCTAGCCAACATATTAGATAATTGAATAGTTTTCATTTTGCTACTTTGTAAAGACTTATTTGTATAGACTTATTTGCAGTCCTGAGATATTCATAAGCTGAGACCCAATTTCCAATGTGGTGGAATTTGAAGATGGAGCCTTCACTAGCTAATTAGATCATGAGGGTGGAGCAACCATGACGGGATTGGTGCCCTTCTAAGAAGAGTGATTCCTTCCCCTCTCCTCCATGTGAAGATGTGGCAAGAAGGCAACTGTCTGAAAACTGGGAAGAAGGTCTTTGGCAAGAGCCAAAATCTGCAGGCACCTTATCTTGGATTTCTAAGCCTCCCAAATTATTAGAAATATATTTTTCTTGTTTAAGTCCCTCTTTAGATTTTCTTGTTTAAGTCTTTCTTTAGACTTCTCTTTAGATTCCCGTATGACTTCCCTAGTTTATGGTATTTTGTTATAGCAGCCCAAACTAAGACATGGCTTTTAAACCTTATTTTTTAAGTGTAGTTTATTTCCACTTCCCTTTCCTGCCCTTCCTCCAGGTTCCACCCTCACCTCTGCTGGGCTCTGTGCTATGCAGGCAATCCCTATGGACTGCACAGTCCCTACAGATCCCTTGTACTCTGCTTTTGGTCTTTTGTGGCCAGTCAAGAGGCATCAGCAGGAGGCAGGCAGTAATTACGTTGCTTTTGAAAATGTGAAAAACCCAAGAGAGTATAAAAACCCAGGAGGTTGGGCTGTGCTTCCCTCTACCGGCCCTGCGTGCACTGTTGTCCTGGTGAACAGGATTGGCCCTGAGCGGTGGGAAAATGGAAGTGATGGCAGACCCAAAGGGAGATTGCAGGAATGTGCAGACTTAAGGGATGACCAACAGCACTGATATTTCCTAAGGCCCGATTAGCATAAATTTGGACCAATAGCACTGGTGGTTTTCCAAAACCTGATTAGCATAAATTTAGACCAATAACATTGATATTTTTCCAAAACCTGATTAGCATCAATTTGGACCAATATCATTCATGCAAGAGCTTTATAAACCTCTAGACTGGCACACTCCAGTGGCAACCTGCTATTGGGTTCTCATCTGCCCTGTGAGAATTTTGTTTCTTTTATTCACACTTGAATAAATCCTATTCCTTTCACTCTTGCTTTCCATCATCTGTGAATTTTATTCTTTGGCTTTGAGAGACAAGAATTGGGAAGGAAATTGGTGGTGAGTTTCTAGGGTCCCCTGTTACCCTGGAAGGCATGGTCCACCATAAAAGCTTTAACATTAAGAGCGGCCATTGGATATAGAATATTCCAACTTTGCCAGTTGCAACCCTCAGCACTGATGCTGGTGGGCATACTCTGTCATGATTAACTGCTCACACTAAAACAGGCTTTGTTGGCTGCAGAGGTCTGCAGCTTATGTAAACCCCCAGCCACAGCAGAAGCTGAGAAACTCCCGTTTCACTGGCATCGGCTGCAGCCCACCAAAATGATTCCTTCCCTCCCAATAGCAGACCACTTCCATGACTTCAGCTTTGCACATACTCTGAGAGCTCTCTCCTTTTGTGCTCTCAGGCTTCTGTTGTGCAAGCCCCTGGGAAAACTCAGCAACCTATGAGTTCCTTTAACCTAAGTAGTTGCTTTGACTTCTCTTTAGATTCCCCTATGACTGGTATTGAAAATTATAATGAGCCGCTTGTACATTACATGGTACAACACTGTGGAAATCATTTATTTATAACAGCATTAAAAAGTCAACATTATAAGCCCTATTTCAAATAATGGAAGGCTCAATGCAGGTAAAATAACTCGTGAAATAAGAGAAATGGTCTAGATTCTAGAACTCTCTTCCGAAATATTTTCAGAAAGTCTCTCTCATCCTATTTCCTTCAACCCCCTTCCCTCTGCAATTTTCATAAGACATTTACTTCCCACCTCCCAGCTCTTGCTTATCTCTTGACCTTAAATGGTGCTGTCTTCCAGTTTCCTCCTCATTTCTAAGCTGAGACTGAATGCTTCCTTCCTTCCTTCCTAAATTATTGGAGCCTACTACCTTCTTTCTTTGGAGAGATAGTTATGTTGTTTTATATGGTAGTGGATAGTCACATGTAATAAATTTACATTAATTAAAATTACATTATAAATTCAGTGTTCTTCTCTGTCCAGCTCTGTGCCACGGGAAGCTGGTCCTCATGGATTACCCCAATCTCTGCCCTCTAATTCTGGTCGTCTTTGGACAGTGAGGAACCAACAACAGGATGCCTCAACCACAACTGAAATGTTCACTTGCCCCATGTGCTTAGTGGTTACTGTACCAAACACTGTAGACGTAGAACTTTCTATCATTTCAGACAGTTCAATTGAACAAAGATGTTCTAGAGCACTTAATTATGTATATGACTCAGTGGAGTATTAAAACACAAATATTATTATCTTGTCCTTCACTGTATTTGCAGAGTGAAAAAAATAACAAGGAAGAAATTCTGTCTTCTTTGTTCTGAATCCAAACAGTGTGGGGCACACAGGAAATTTTAAGAACACTTGCTGACATGGGTAATTATCATGACTATTTCTCAATAGAATGTTCAAACATAAGGAACTTTTAATACTTGAAGCAAGGGTATAAAGTAGGATTATAAATTGGAAAGTTTGGAGGTAATGGTGGTAGGGATTCTTCTAGCTCCACAATAATATCAGATTAAACTCTTTGTGTTCTGCAAAACAATTATCTTATATACTCGGAAATGTATCTAAGACATTAGAAGAAGTTCTTCAACAAGTCATACATTCTGATCAAACAAAGTAAGTTCAGCAAAAAGACCTCAATGTAGGGATTGAGTTTGCTCAGTGGTAGTGCACTTGCCTGGCAAGCATGTGGCTCCAGGATCAAACCTCTGCTCAGGGAGAGAGAAAAAAAAAAAAAAAGAAAGACTGAGACAAGATCTTCTATATAATCTCATCCTTTAGATTCATTCACACACAAAAAAACTGTCTTTAGATATTGAAGCACCTTTGATTTTGATTCTAGCTGACAAAGAAACTGGCCTGTGTCTGAAGCAATTTATTGGAAGTGATAAAGCTATGCATCCTGTACAATGCCTTTTCTCATCTCACTGGCTTGAGATGACACAGAAGTTTAACAAAACTTGATTTGACACTTGATTGATTGACTTGTAAAATATCCACTTTATCCTTATATTAATCTCTAGAAAGAATGTGTTCCTGGAGGTAGATCCACTTACTCTACACCATTTATTGACATCTTGGCTAATAATCACTACAAAACTTTCTCTTTTGCTCCTCATTGCAACACTGTGAGGTAGGTATTTCTGTTCTATTTTATAGCAGAGAAAAACTTATTTTCAGAGAAGACACATCCTTTTCCTATGGTCATACAAGTACTAAGGGGCAGAGCGGTGAGAAGGAGTCAGATTCTCTGAATCTATAAACCATGATGGGAGCCACTCTGTGACAGATTATCCCAACACTGGAATAAGCAATATGTGAGGCATGGCATGATGGCCATTCTGAAGTCTCCCTTCGTCTGCACAGCTTCTTGTCCCCCTGAAGGCCTTTCCTGACATTCATCTCAACAATACTTCATCAGAAAAATTTCATGATCTGCACAAATGTTGACCTACATGGAAGAGGGAAGGACCCTTGGCACTTGCACCTCTTATTTGATATAAAACAAAACCTGATGGGCATAAACTCAGGAGTCCTTAGTGGTCAAGTGATGGCAACCCCCACCCCTAGCACTGTATGTTCTGATTGCTACAAAACTACTTTTTCAGTACAGATACCTATTTGTAGCTCTATAGTCTGACATCTGTCTGCTTTCTTAGGTGTGTCTAAGGGACCTCAAACTTAATATGTCACAAATGGACCCTCAGTTCCAGGGCAACCTGCTGCTCATGTGCCTCCTCTAGGTTCCTCCCCACCCTGTATTAGCTCAGGTAGGGCCCTGAGACTCACTTTTGACTTTCCACCCTACCCCCTCCCACCGACACACACAGTGCATCACCAAGTCCTGATACCTCTACCTTCAAATAGATTCATCCAGGGTCAGTTCATTGGCCTCCACTCTAGTTCTATCATCTGTTCTTACCTGTATTCTGTGAAATGGATAATCTGCCCCACCCCTGATTTCATTCCTATCATCACCCAGTACACTCTTCTGCACAGCACCTGGCACAATTTTTTAATAATGAAAATGAGGTCTCCTTTCTCCTTTGCTTATGACAATCAAAAGGGTAGATGTCAGTCAAAGGGTAAAAACTTCCAGTTAGATAGAAGGAATAAGCGGTAATGATCTATTGCACAGTACAGGAACTAAAGTTAATAATAATGTATGTTTCACAACTGACCAAAGAATGGCTTCTCAGGTTCTCATTAAAAAGAAATGATAACTAAGTGAGATAATGGATCTTATCTTGATTTAATCTTTCCACACTACATGTATACATACCACAATATCACATTATATTCCATAAACATATACAACTATTTTTTGTCCACTAAAATACATAAATTAAAAAATTCTTTCTTAACTGCTCATTGTATTTAGGATTCTCTGTGGCTCTGAGGCCCTGCAGGATCTGGCCTTTGTCTGTATCCTGGACATATGTCTCTCCCCCTGGCTCTGTGGTTCAACCTCTGGCCTTTGTTCAGTTCTTAGAAGATGCTAAACCCTCTTGCCTTACTCTTAGCAGGTGCTTTTCCACTCGTGGGCTTGCTCTCCCCCTACTCTTCATCTTTTATCATTTGAAGGCTGCTATCACTCCCTAGTCTAAGTTAGAGCCTGTCCTTGCATTTCATATTTTAGCTTCATTGCCCTTCAAACAATTTAACAGCAAAAACACACCCATCTCATTTCCTGCAGGAAGGACCTCAGATAGGGTTATGCTAAGTGGACAATGCTGTTATAGGGACAGCATTGGATCACCCCATTGGAGAGATGTGATGCAGGACAACTTTTAAAATTCTCCTAGATCCTGTGAAGTCTCTCATGTCTATTTTTTTTTGAGGGGGGTTAACAGGGATTGAACTCAGGGGTACTCAACCAATGAGCCACATCCCCAGCCCTATTTTATATTTTATTTAAAGACAGGGTCTCACTGAGTTGCTTAGCACCGCACCTCCCTGTTGTTGAGGCTGGCTTTGAACTTGGAATCCTCCTTCCTCCGCCTCCTGAGTTGCTAGGATCACAGCTGCTGGAATTACAGGTGTGTGCCACTGTGCCTAGCTTTTCATGTTTTTCACCATAGATTTGACCCCCAAACCAGTGACCAGTTTTAGGCAGTAGTGATATTTATGCTGAATTTCACTAGGTTCAGAAAATTCCCAAGTTCCTATTTATATTTACCCTGTCCTGCTTAGGCTATTATATGAAAACACAAATTTAAGTGTCTATAAAATTGGGATTTAACACCTGTAATTATGTAATTTTTGTTTACTGGCTTCATGCTACAGTTCTAGCACTACCCCTTGAATACCTTTTCTTTCTGCCATTGTGAGTCAACATTGGTCACCAGGTGACAAAAGAAATGGTAAGAAGAAAGGCCAAAGAAGAATACAGATAACCTGGGAAATATTTAACTTTGGATATTAAGAAAAAGTACTGATTAAGCATGTTCCAGAATAGTATATGGTTGCCCCAGGGCCAAAAAAATGCTATGCTAAAGCATTAGAGAGTCCACAGGCATATTCAGAGAACAGAAATTATATTAAAACTGTATTGTATACCTATAGATGTAAAAGAGGTCTTTTAAGAAAACACTTCAGAAAGACATAGCTATAGTGGATCAGTGACCCAGGGTATGGCACTGAATTATACACACAGTTCTGTGCTGCATGATGATGCTTCAGTCAACAAAGGACCAAATATGTGGCAGTAGCCACCTTAGTTTGTGTAAGTAGACTCTACGATGTTACACAACTACTACGGCACCTAACAAAGCATTTTCTCAGAATGGATCCCTGCCATTACATAATGCATCACTACAAACACATACACACCCCCCCCCACACACACACAGTCAACTAATAATGGTTTCACTGATGATTTTTTTGACTCTAGGATGCATTGGTAAGTTACACTATTTAGTAGGTGAGGCATATTAAATGCATTCCTGACATAATATTTTCAGTTTATGATGGATCTATTTGCATATAACCTTACTGTAAATCAAGGAAAATCTGTGTGTGTGTGTGTGTGTGTGTGTGTGTGTGTGTGTGTGTTCCTTCTCCTTCTTTAAGTCTATTTCTGTTATGGGCTTAGTTGTTTCCTCTCCAAAGTTCACATGTTAAAGTCTTACCCAATATACTCAAGTGTAACTATTTGGAGGCAGAGCCTTTAAAGAGATAATTAAATTAAAATAAGCTCATTAGGGTAAGTCCCAACCCAATATGACTGGTGTTCTCATAAGTAAAGGAGACTAGGACTTTGCCCCCAGAGAGAGGACTATGTGAAGACACAGGGAAAAGTTAGCCATATACAAGTTGAGAGAGAGCCCTCAGAAGGGACTTACCCTGTCACCATCTTGATCTAGGACCAGTAGCCCCCCAAAAAATGAGAAAATAAATTTCTGGTAAGGTACTTACTCTGTGGTACTTCATTATAGCAGCCCTAGAAGACTAATGTCATCTCCCACCCAGTTTTAAAACCAGCTAAGAGGTACTGTGTTCCCAGCTGCATCTCTGGTTCCCAGCACAAAGCAATGATGAAATATTATATATCCAGTGTATCCAGAATTATCACAACAAGCATGGAACAGCATTTAAGAACATCAGATCCAGAGAGTGCCTGGGTTCAAATCCTTGCTTCCTCATGCCTGAGATGTTATGGCCAGGTTCAAATCACCTAATAGCTCTGGACTCAGTTTCTTTCTTTCTTTTTTAAATATTTTTTAAGTGGTCAATGGACCTTTATCTTATTAATTGTATGTGGTTCTGGGAGTCAAACTGAGTGTCTCACACATGCTAGGCAAGTGCTCTACCACTGAGCAACAACTCTAGCCCTGGACTCAGTTTCTTGATCTGAAGAAGAGAGATAACAATAGCTCCCTTCTCAGAGTCATAAGGATGCAATGACATTGAAAGTAGAGGGCTTAGAAGAGTGCTGATGCACAATGAGCATGCAACAAATGATAGTTCGTATTGCTAATGATGCTACTCACTCTGGCCTCATGGGCTAAGGGGCTGTGGACCAATCCTGGTAAGACTTGGGGAAACTACAAGGCAGGACAAGAACTTTAAATACAGTTTGAAACAAAGAATGACTCATACTTCCATTAAAGTTTAGTTTTAAAGCCATGAATTTTATGGCTTTATAATTCTTAAGGTTCTTAAGGTTCAGATAACTAGCACCAGAAGTCATGTGGATACATTAGCATTATACAATAAACATAGAAAATGGAAGTATATCTTGAGGCTGGGGTGTTGGTGGGTGGCAGAGCACTTGCCTAGAAAGTGTGAGGCTCAGAGTTCCATTCCCAGCACAGAACACAAATACATAGCTAACTAAATGTATATCTGACTTACTCATAATAACCCCAAAGTGAAAACAACCCAAATATCCATCAACAGATAAATGGATAGCAAATGTGGTTCAGACATTGCAAGAAACATAAGTCAGCTTTCACAAGAAATGAAGTAGTGAATCATACTAAACATAACCCCTGAAAACATGCTAAGTGAAAGAAGCCAGTCATGCCAAACCACATATTATGTAATTTAATCTCCATGAAATGTTCAGAATAGGCAAATCAAGAAAGACAGGAAGGACAGAGTGGTGGCTGCCAGGAGAAGGAGACATGGGGAATGGCTGCCAATGGGCTTTTTTGGGGGAGTGATATAAATATTGGGGGGAGATGGTGGAGCTGGCTATACAACTCTATGAATATCCTAAACCCTGCTTTAACTGGGAAAGTTGCATGGTACATGAATTATATCTCAATAAAACTGTTATTTAAGAAAAGGGGAAAAAAAGAGAAAGAGTTGGGGGAGTTAAAGTTTTAAGCTTTTGAATACTCATTGGGCTAACGGATGCTTTAAAGTAGGGGCTGTTTTGGGTCTAGTAAGTTTCGAGCATGTAATAAGGACTCCATAAATGTTAATCTAATCAAATACTGGGTAAGTTTCTCTTGTAGGGTCTGGGACAAAGCTCCCAGGTTCAATCCATTCTCCTACCTCGATTGGGAGACGTTTAATCACCTTTTCCTCTTCACCTGGGTGGTAAGATTTCAGTTGAAGTCAACACCCTCAACAGCATCAAGGGGATTAGGAGTCAACTCCTTCTCAACCTTTTCTTTCTCAGCCCAGGGCTTGAATAGAATGGGCTCCCTGGAGTTTAAGTGATAATTATTTCAATTATCTTTACTGTCACAGCACTTACTATCTTCCAGAAGCTATTTTAAGGATGAGGAAACAAAAGTACTGGCAGTTCCTGACCCCAGTGCAGGGTTAACCCAAGGGACCAATTGACTCCGGGCACAACGGCTTCTCAAAATAGAAATTGCCGAGCCACCATAATTTTAGCTCTGATTATGATACAGAGAAGAAAACAACTAAGAACAGAGCAGGGAGGAAGAGCATGAGGAAAAGACTAACATTATACAGAGATGAGTGGTGGGAGGGAAAGGGAGAGAGAAGGGAAGCTGTATGGAAATGGAAGGAGACCCTCATTGTTACACAAAATTACATATAAGAGATGGTGAGGGGAAAGGGGGAAAAAAACAAGGGAGAGAATTGAATAACAGCTGATGGGGTAGAGAGGGAAGATGGGAGGGAAGGGGAGGGGGGATAGTAGGGGATAGGATAGGTAGCAGAATACAACAGTCACTAATATGGCATTATGGAGAAATGTGGATGTGTAACCGATGTGATTCTGCAACTTGTATTTGGGGTAAAAATGGGAGTTCATAACCCACTTGAATCAAATGTATGAAAGATGATATGTCATGAGCTTTGTAATGTTTTGAACAACCAATAAAAAAAAAGAAATTTAACAAAAGTATAAGGCATACATTAAAAAGTATACAATTTTGTAATAAAATTAAAACAACCTAAATAAATGGAAACATAAATCCAATTTAAAAAAAGAGAAGAAAACAAAAGGATGACTTATTTAAAGATTGAAATTGTGCCTACTTTATGGAGTGACTCCTCAAGTCATTGGAAATTAGACTCTCTGGCCCTTTAAACTTGGCTTCTTCTACTGATCTCTTAAGGAAAAATCATACAAGACAGGGAGTCAAAAGAGTGGTTGTTCTACAGGAGGAAAAACGGCAATAGGTGTATGTGACCTCAGAGTTGTGCAACAAAGGGTGGGTGATAAGGGAGTTGATACTTGTGGTTGTAAATAAACAGAGAGTCTAAATCTAAGTCTCCCTGTACCAGGTGGGGAACAAGAGGGTGTCTGCACTCCTTTTCAAAGCTGTGTATCAAAATGACCACACACTTAGCATCTTAAAACAACATGTTTATGATGTTGCAGCTTCTGTAGGTCAAAGTCCTGCCATGGTTTACCCTGAAGGCCGTCTCTGCTCCACTCCGGGGCTCATCAGCTGCCATTGGTGTGGGCTGTGGGATTTCTACCTCTGGAGGATAGATAGATCTTCTTATCAGCCAAATTGTTGAGCAAATTCA
Organism: Spermophilus citellus; assembly: GCF_964194105.1. NCBI lineage: Eukaryota > Metazoa > Chordata > Mammalia > Rodentia > Sciuridae > Spermophilus > Spermophilus citellus. Next base: position 84,373,886 of record NC_138194.1, read on the forward strand.
GTTCTGTGTGGTTGTGGGACTGAGGGTACGGTTCTCCCTCTGGCTGTTGGCTGGGGCTGCTCTCATCATTTGGAGGTATCTGGCAGCTGCCTGTGGTCCCACGACATGGCAGATCACTGCTTCAAACCCAGCAAGAGAACCGCTCCAGCTTAAGGAAGGACCCAGTCTCTCTTTAAAGAGCTTTCATTTGATTAAGTCAGGACCACCCAGGATGATCTCCCTTTTGATTATCCAAAGTCCAATAGCTGGGACCTTAATTAATCTTTAAAATCTCTTCACCTTTGTCTTACAACATAACCTTATCAAGGAAATCACACTATATAGCGTATGTTTGGCCCACCCTCAAGGAGAGGGCAATGAATGGTGAGTACACCGGGTGAGGGGATCATGGGGACCCACCAGTGACCAAATCTTTTGTAATTTCAATATTCAGAAAAATGAAAGAGTTCTAATATTTTCTCATTAAAGTAAAATTCACCAATTTAACCATTTAACGTGTTCTCTTCTATGAGTTTTAGTGTATTCACAAGGCTGTACAACCATCACCAGTCTTTTGCAACTGGTTCCTTTTATTTAGGATAATATTTTGAAGGTTTGTTCATGCTGTAGCATGTATCAGTATTTCATTCCTTTTAATGGCTAAATAATATTCCATTCACAGAGCAATATTGCATGCTCTCTTGTTTATCCATTCACCAGTATATGGGTATACAGGTTGTTTCTGCATTTTGAATATTATTATTGTTAATACTGTTATGAACAACTGTGTACATACTTTAGTGTTGATGTATGTATTCTAATTCTTGGGCAGATACTTAGGAGTGAAATTGCTGGGCCATATGACAACTTTACTTTTTTAGAGGTCAGGTTTACTTTATAGTTACATGTTATTTGAATTAAAACCAAATAAATACACTCAAATCCATTTTCATAGTCCTCTAAAGCCAGAGAAAAAAGTCTTCTGTTAATGTAAATACTTACAGGATAGATGTTTAAGATAGATAGATTTAAGATAGATTACTGACAACCTCCCATTATGGTAGCTGGAGAACGATCTTCTAAAAATGTACATTTTCTAATTCTCAGATCCTCTGAAAAACATTAGATGGTGCGGCAAAGGAGAATTAATGTTGCAGATGGATTAAAAGTTGCTCTTCATTTGATCTAGGGATGGGAGAGGATCCTGAGGTATTCATGGGGTCCCAGTCTACTCAAGGGTCCTTGTAAGTGGAAGGGGGAGGTGGAAGAGGGGGACTAGAGATGGTAGTGTGAAAGGACTTGGCCAGACCTTATTGGCTTTGAAGATGGAGGAAGAGAGCCAACAGATGAGGAACACAGATGGCCTCTGAAGGCTGGGGAGAGCAATGAGATGGAATCACCTTTGGAATCCCCTGAAACACCGTCTGCTGACATCTTGATATTAGCTCAGGGCAACTCATTCCAGAATTCTGACCTCCAGATCCACACAATCATGAACTGTGTTGTATTAAGTCACTGAGTTTGTGGTGATTTGTTATAGCCGGCATATAAAAATCATGCTAGCTTTCTCCCTCCCAAAATGTTATATATTCTCTATGGGGAAGTCAGTTATTGTCTCCAAATGGAACCTGATTATGTCACTTCTTTGGTTACAGCTTTGGTTAATGGGTGCGTGGAATTCTTAGGAATACAGTCCACATGTTTAATGTGGTCTAAAAAGTGATGGTGGGCTAGTTTTGGTAGAGCCCTGCAGCCTCAACTCACACAACTCTTGGATCTTCTGTAGTAAAATGCCTTAGCATCAATGTGTTTTCCTCCTGGACACACTCCCTGACATCTCCTGTCCAACCATGACTGTGTTAGTTCCCTACTCTACAACCTCACAAGCCCTTACAATCTTCTCTGAGGAGTCATGCATTTATAACTTCATAATTACTAGTCTACTGTTTACTTCTCTTGCAAGACTAACTTATCTATCTGCTCATTCAGTTTGCTAAGCACCTATTATGTGCTGGGCACTAGATGCTCCACAGGAGAATGGACTCAGAATGCATTGTTCATCACTGATCCCCAACCTTTCATTAGATACACAGTAGGTACTCAACAAGTTGTTGAATGAATAAATGTTTATTCCATTTTTATCTTTTAAAGTATTTATTATAATGATAGCTACAAAGACTATATTTTATTTTATTTTAAAATAATCCCTTTAAAAGTGTGGAGGGAAAGACTGGACAGAGTTCAAACTTGCACCTTCAATTAGGATTTTGAAAAGGCAAATATGAACACGCAGGTGGTTAACATAATACCTTTGACACTTAATGTCCCAAGGGACCACAGTGAGGGGTACTCCTCACCTTCCTGATCCAGCACCCACAGCTGTATGTGTGCTCAAACATACTCAAACATGCACATTTCCATGAGAAAACAACATGTACTAATCACAGCTTTGCTTTCATAAGACTTCTACATGGTGGAGAAGTCATTGATGAGTCTTTTAAACTGATGCAAGAGACATTTTCCAATTTATTCTGTGAGCAAATGTGATGAGCCTAAGTCCCCTGCTAAGAAATTCAAGCCTTGAGAACTGGATAAATAAATATAAATGAATTCATTTGACAGAGTGACATTTTCATTTAATTAAGGCAGAAAATCAGCTCTAAAACAAATGATTACCCCTGACAAAGAAGCAGAAGCTGGTCCTTAATTAATAAATTTCTAATAGCTCTTCCCTAGGCTTAGAGCAATCCTTAGGCCATGAGTACATTTGGGGAGTGAGAAGGAGGTGGGGAGAGAAGTTGGGGCAAAAAGGGAGAGGAAGAAGAGAGAGAGCACAAAAGGTAATGCACATGTAAACTTTCAAAGACAGGAAAGACCATTCATTTTTGCTTTTCTATGTGTCAAATCCAGCTTGACCAGAGTTACTATAGTAAAACTCTGTGTAAGAAAACGAATCTCCAGCTGGGAGCGGTGGCGGACACCTATAATCCAGTCACTTGGGAGGCTGAGGCAGGAGGATTGAGTCCAGTCTGGGAAACTTAGATTCAAAATAAAAATAAAAGAGGCTGGGGATGGAGCTCGTGGTAGAGGGCTTGCCTAGCAGGTGTGAGGCCGTGGATTCCATCTTCAGTATAGGAAGAAAATTTTAAAAAAATAAACAAATAAAAGAAAAAAGAAAACAGTCTCAGGAGAGGATTTCTCAGAACTTTTTAAAAAACACAAAACGATTTTAGGTCAACAACATTTTCTTTTTATTAGTTCATCTCTTGTCCTTTTTTGTAATTTAGTCTCAATTTTAGGGACACAAATACCAAAAGAAAAATCAAATTTCCTGATACTTAAAAGGATAAATATCTACATAAGTAGCTTGAAGGAAACATGAATCCTGACACCAACCACAAGTCATGTCAGGAATGTGAAGAACTGAAAAGAATACCCAAATGCTTCTTCGATATTTTCAGAATTTCCACATATTACTCTCAACAGTGCTTAAAAGTTTTAAGAGCTAAAAATTAGCTTTGTTCTCTGATATCACCTGGAAAGAGCCAATATACAAATGTATAGCTCAAAGCCTCGTCACCTCTTACATGGCAGCCACCTGAATTACTCAAGGTCACTTAATGATTCTCTGTGCACTCATTTATGCAGCTTCAATTTCAGTTACATGAATTAAAATGGCAAAGAGCAAAAATTTTATGGCCTGGACCCTAACAAGGTAGAATTACTCAGGATATTTGCAGGTCATGAGGAAATGCTGGGCTCACATCTCTATTTCTTTATGCTGTTTTTTGGAGACCAACAAATTTGATTTTTTAGTGACCCAGAACCTCAGAAATGCAGGAGGTAGCTCAGGAAAACCACACCACCAATTCTTAGCTGTCCAAACGATGGAAATTGGGGGGGGGGGGGGAATAACTATGTTTTTGATAAAAAAAAAAAAAAACTGTTAAAAGAAATAATTTGTTTGAATAGGTTCAAGTATTAATTTTTTTAAAAAAAAGTATATCACAGACAACAATTTATTTGTAAAGACAAAAAAAAATTTGAAACAAGAGATACTTCATACCAGGAAGATAGGCTGAAGCTTTAATTGACCAACTGTGATGGTCAATTTTATATATCAACCTGACGGGGGGCAGGGCGTGGGGTACCCAGATAGTTGCTCAAACACCATTCTGGGTGTATCCCTGAGAGTGTTTTTGGATGAGGTTAACTTCTGTATTTGTGAAGCAGATGGCTTTACCCAATATGAGTGGGTCCCATCCAATTAGCTGAAGGTCTGAGTACAATAAAATTCTGACTTTCTTGCATGCAAGAGGAGCTCCTACTACCTGCCTCTGAACCTACACTGGCCTTGTGCCTCGAGAACCATGGAGCACAGATCCTTTTCTTAGATCTTAGGGATATAACTTGCAAGACTAGGTGATAGAGAGCTCCACCCTGGCTTGGGCCTGAAGATGAGATTCCTTCACATACCCCATGGGCTAAAGGCTTCCTCTTAATAACCTGGTCAAGACAAGCAAGCTCATTAAGCCCAAGGGGAGTGTTCCTCTGATGGTATTAAGCGGCCAAGATGCAAGCCACATTGATGTCCTGTATGCTTCAAACCTGTACATTGCTAGGCAGTGGCCCTCAGGTTTCATATGCACCGTTGTCTCTGGACTTGGGCCTGAGAGTCTAATTCAGCAGTTTGAGGGTAAGGGCTAGGAATTCGTGTTTTGAGGAGGAATGCTCTCAAATTCTGCTTCAGTTAAGTCTTGAATTTGGGGAGGAGAACATATGAAGAGGGGTGAAGGACAGCACTTATTGTTTCCCAGTCACTACTGAGCAGTCTCCCGAGCTGACTTTTCTCCATCCATCGCCAGCACTGAAGTCCAGGCTGTCACTCTCTTCTGCACAGACAGATGTAACAGCCCAGCAACTGGATGCCCGGCCTCACATCTGTCCCTCTCCAGGGCATATTCTCATCTTTTGTTATATGAATCTCACTAGGACAGTCTGGGTGACGGCTGCTTAGTAGTTCCCTGCTGTCCTCAGGATAAATTCTAGATTCCTTGAGGAGAGCAAGGCACTCACTTCACCACCTGGACCTTTCTTGCCTGTGTAGTTCACGTCTTGCCCCTCTCCTCCCTTCTCACCCACTTCTTGACTCTCTAATCACATTAGCCTTTTTCATGCTCCTGGAATGCATCAAACTTTCTCTTCAACCTTGGCCTCTGAGATTGTTCACTGTACATGTCAACTTGACTGTTGTGGGATACCCAGATAATTGGTAGAAAGTTACATCTAGGTGTGTCTATGAAGGCATTTCCAGAGGAGATTAGATTTTGAATCCGTATGCTGAGTAAAGATGATCAGACCTCACCGACTTCGGTGGGCGTCACCATATCTGTTGAGAATAACAACTGAACAAAAGTGGAGGACAGCAGATTCTTTCTCTCTCTTCTTGAGTTGGGGCTTCTATTTTCTCTTGGACATCAGAGCTACTGATTCTTGGGCCTTTTGACTCTAGGACTTGTACCAACCATTTCTCCTATCCTGGTGTCTTTGGACCCACATGAATGACAGCACCAGTTTTCCTGGTTCCTCAGTGTGCAGATGGCAGCTCATGGGACTTCTTGGCTTCTATAATCATGGGAGCCAATTCCAACAATAAATCACCTCTCCTCTGTCCATCCATATCCGGTGGGTTCTTTTTCTCTGAAGAACCCTAACACAGGCTCAGAACAGGCTGTGCCTTCCAACCGGGACACTTTTCTTTCTATAGTGCCCAAGCACCACCTATCCTGGCTAGCGCCATTCTTTTTTTGGACCTCAGCTTCCTGAGGGAGATTTTCCTGATCTCTTGTAGCCAGGGAAGTCCCTTTGTTTACTTGCTTCCCTCTCATTTCACGTGTCTGGTTGCTATGATTCCTTGATTAGTGTCTTCCCCTTAAAAATCTAAAACCTTTGTGTGAAGAATGGGTCAGTCTTGTTTAGTGCATTTCACCAAAACAGAAAGGCCTGCCACATAGCAAACACTCAGTAAAGATACATATACAGTGATAGCATGGTCCACTTCTCCAGGCTCTTAGCACCTTGGTAATTTCACATTTGCTTTATGTCTAAAGAGAAACTAAACACACCTTGCTAACTATAATCCCTGGTTCAGCCCAGAGGTTACTTTCCCTCGGAGACCTTCTGGACACTTTCCTTTGGATCAATGCCCTTCCTATGTAGTCCCATGGACATCTCTGCTTATGTCTGTCATTCCTCAGATCTTCTGTGCTATAACTTTATATATATATATGTGTCTTTTTCACTTGGCTTTCAGGGCAAAAACTGCCCTCATTGAATCATCTCTAATATATAGCCTAGAGTGTGCTTATACTGGGGATTAAATATAGGGGCTACATCCCTAGACATTTTTATTTTATTTTGGGGGCAGGGTCTCACTAAATTGCCGAGCTGAGTCTGGCCTCGAACTTGCTCGAGTACCTGAGATTACAAACATTTGTCCCCACACCTGGCTCTCCATAATTTTTTTAAAAAATAAATTGTTGAATGGCTGTATATTGTTACTATATCAGATGAACAAAATGAAAATTGGAGTCTAAAATTACAGAGTTTATTTCAGAGAAAGTTAGAAAACTTTGCTCTTGTTTGGGTCATGAGGCTGGACAATGGTGGTACAATCACTGAGTCCTCTCCGTGTGGTCTAAGCCCACTGTGCCTCCTGAAACTGGGATGTAAAGGCCGATGTGAGGAAAGGCTTGCACAGACCCCTCATGTCCATGTCAGACACCGAGAACTGTCACCCCAAGAAAAAGGCTGGAGAAATTTGATAATATGCAATACAAGGAACAGAAATCCTAAAATTACATAGATGATATATTTCTGTTTTCTTCTCAGAAGAGCTGGAACAGCTCAATGTATCTCTGAGAGTGGCCTCGATTTCCTCTACTCTAATCCATGTGACATTGTCCTAATACAACTGACTCTCTGAAAAGCTCATAGGACATTTGGCCAGACTGCAGGGTCTAGGCTTACCCTGAAGAAAGAAACCAACATCAGTGGTAGAAAACCCATAATATACCTGTCTTCAATGTAACATCAGTCCTTTGAGATCCTTCACATCTATAGTCAAATCACAACATCAAAGTCACATAACAAACCCCATGACCATCCTAAATTGTCCACATGAGACATTAAATAATATTGTTTCTTCTGGAACATTTAAACACAAGGGTCACTGGTAAAGAATTTTGAGGTTGGTGGATCTGCAGAAACAGAAACACTGGGAGTCTTTGGGATTTCCCCCAAAAGTCATTCATTACCTTGAAAAGAATGATATAAAACAATGAGCAACAATGAAGAGAATTCCTGATAGAACAAATCCAAATTAGAATAACACATGAATACTTCTTTCTTGTATTGGTTAGATAAAACATCTGGGGGAATAGAACAGGCAAATATTTGTCTACCATGAAGACTGCAACAGGTCTTACTTCAAACAAAACACACTCTTGAATGAACAGGCCAAAATGGATTCCCAAAATAAAATAAGAGTGGATGCTAACCGGGGAGCACATGACACAACTGTAGACCCTTCCCACAGACTGGCATGATTTTTCATAGTTCCTTAAAGAAGTTTGTGTTCAGACCTCTCTATGTAAAGTTCACACCAGGAAGAACTTCTCTGGTGGCTTGTGGATTTGATAAAATTAGAAATACTCCTCAGCACAGAATCTGCATAAAAGGATACAAAAGTTTTAAAGTGTGTCAACGGAACTCCGGGGAAGCAGCATTTTGGGGAATTGCTAGAGGACACGGGGAAGGTGCACACAGTAAGCAGACCATAATCAAATCATACTGAAGTAATGGAAGACCCCAATCACAGAAGAAAAACCTGCACAAAGTCCTATAAGATTGCTCATCTTTATCGACCATGAGCTGCTGAGCAATTAACTGGGCTGCAAGGGGAAAAGTTCACTCGACTGTCACTTGACAGTGTCACCCAGGAGAACACTAAGGATTGAAAAAATTAGGGAAAAACAACTCAAAGCAGGTGGGTGGTTTCTATATTTCAGTTCTTGCCATTGTCTTTACTGATCAACTCAATACAAAAAGATCACAAGGAAGTAAAGGAGACTCTGAGACAGTCTGAAAAAAAAAATAAAAGAACTTCTGGTTAAACGTTGTTCATGGAGAAAGATGATCCCAAATGGCTTTGTAAGTACCCTTTGCTTTCTTATTACAAATCCATACAAAGATTGATATTGTATTCGCTGCAATGAGAAGCTTAACTGGAAAATGAAATAGAGTTAGAAAATCAGATAAAAGTATGACAATGAAACTTAAATCAGTCAAATCACACAAAGGATCCACTTTCTGCCGAGCACTATCCTAGGAGGTAGGCGTGCAAAGAAAAATCAGAGCAGCATGGGGGTTGTCCCTGGTCTACTGGGGAGATAGGGACACTTCACCACCATGTCTCCACACAAGCTCCTCCTCCTGCCTCAAGCCAGCCTTTGTGCACCTGCCAAATCTCTTATCCTTCAAGAGCCAGTTTATGTGTCATACCTTTGGCAGGTCTTTCTCATCCCATCGATTCCCTGGGGAGGCTTAAGTTCTAGTTCTCTGCCATCAACAGATATAGACAGCTCCATAAAGGCACCCACCACCTTATTCTCATTGCTAGATGAGGTGCTTCTTTTTGTCTCTAGTACCTACTATAGGACCTAGAGTGCATGGGTCAAGGAGCAAATGGGCGTGGTGTGATGAACATGTCACTGTATGAACAAAGTACTCAGTAATAAGAGGGGGAAATGATTGGTTCTGCTTGAAAGATGAGGTGAAACTTGTCAGAAGAGGTGACATCTCCTCAAGACGAGGTTCTTCATGATTTTATTATGCCACCACCATACAAATCCTATGAAACAGATCCCACCCCTAACTTTACAGTGAAGGTATCATAATAACTGGCAAGTAATGTCCTCAAAATTAACACATCTATGAAATGTCTGGAATGGTTTTCCCAGGGGTTGCTAAGACATACAAATTTTATTCTGCAGGCAATTGTAAGACACTGAATGTTTTAAGGTTAGAAATAATGTTGCCAGAAATCTATGGATATTAACTATGGCAATAGAAGTGGGAAGTTAATTGAAGGATAACTGAAGGAGCAGAGCAGACATGAGAGATCAAATGATAACTAGGAGGGAAGGAAGGACAAATTCACACCTGACAAGGGAGGTGGGAGCCAGGGAGAGGCTGGCAACCCATGTCACAAGCAGAGCTTGGGGCTTGTTCACTGATTCCATGTGAGTTCTGAGGAAATGGAGCAACGGATGGCCACTGTGAGCCTTCTGTGTCAGCTTCAGGTGTGGAGTGATGGAAATATTAATCTTGAGAGGAAATGCAGGGGGAAGAACAGACAGGGAACATGGTGGAAAAGACAATGAGATTATAATGAGAAATTCTAAATTTGATATGTCTGAAGAATACTCAGAGGTTCACATTTTCTAGGGAAAGTAAAATAAATCTGAAGCTTCAGGGAGGTCTAACAAGTAAATCTGAGAGCCACTATGAATTAGGGGATGACTAATGGAGTGGGTGAGAGTTTCTGGAAGAGTACTAAGTGAGAAGAATGAAGGACACCCATCCCCAGTAGGTATGAACAGAAGAACATTCAAGGAGTGGTAGAGGAAAACAGCCATTAGAAAGGGAAGAGTAGAACTAGGAGAGTTATTATGATCACCTCATAAATGAAAGCAGGTGATCAGGGGTCATCTGGGTTATCTGACCATAAAGCAGAAATGTTGAGTGTGCTGGGAACCTACGTGAACATCATATTTGAATACCGGTGCCACAACTAAGTAAAAGACACTGAAGAGCTATAAATTGAGATAGTGTAATTTGACATATACTAGAAAACAAGGCCATCAGATATCATATGCCTAAAAGAGAATCTGATGCTCATATTTTCTGTTACAGGTGTAGGGCATATTAATAGATTTTCTTCCTAAGACAAGAGACACAAGGAAGGATTCCTCACTGACAACTGGGGAAAGCCATATAGTCCTGCCTGGTACATAGATACTGAGAAAATTTTTTATTGAATATGTGAGTTAACAGTGTACATGTTTGGCCTTGATCTTACTACAGATGGTTTACAAGTGACTCTCAGGAAATTAGGGGGTTCTTAAGATAGTAGTGGCTCCAGGAAGCAGTTGGTGGGACTTCAACACAGATGCAGTGAGTTTTCAGAAAACCTTCCAATATTTTTTAATGTAGAATGGCCAATCTCCAACCCCATTATTCTGCTTTTATTATGTTAAGAACACTGACCTGGCAGTTTCTTAGGAGGCAAAGCATATTTATGATACAAATCAGTAATTTCACTTCTACATACTTCCCCAATCAAATGGAAACCAATGTTTATACAAAAACCTTTATGTGAATGCTTATGGTCGCTTTATTGGTGTGCTACAAAACTGCAAATGACCCAAATGTCCCTCAACTGGAAAATGGATAAACAAACTGTGGTCAGGCATCCAATGGAACACAAATGAACAGCACTGCACACCAGTGTCCTTCCGTCTCAGTGCCTGTTGGTAAGGAAAGGAGCCAGACTCTATCATTTCAATTATACTCCACTCTGCAAAAGGCAAAACCCCAGGGACAGGATGGATCAGTAGTTGTGGGGGTGAGATGGGGGAAGACTGGTGGGACCAAGAGGGATGATGGCAAAGGAACACTGAGTGAATGTTTTTTTGAGCAATGGAATCTCCGTATCTTGAGCATAATGGTGTTTATACAACCATGGGCATTTGCCAGTGCTTGCAGAACTATACACTAAAAATGACGAATTTCTCTATATGTAAATTATACGCTAATAAAAATAACGAGAGAAAAAAACACTTGAGTGGGAATTAAGAGAACTGAGATCTAGTTTGAGTTATGCCACTAACTAGCTATGTAACCTGGGGGAATCTTCTAATTCCCTCTGAGCCTTGGTGTTCCCATCTGTAAAACGTGATCAGACAATTTCTCAAGAGTTGATTGCTCTATTCTACAAAGACTCCCTCCTTGAAGCAAGGTGGTGGACCAGATGGCCCATTTCAGTTCAGCTGGCCCACTTCAGTAGCTGAAGTATCACTGTGGAGGTGACTGCACTAAAATACCCATTCTGCACACAGTTCTGAAAAGTCTTCTTAGATTAGAATGCAGTGTTTCTAATTTTTGTCATTCCAAAAGATGGAACTATGGGAAAGTCCATCTGGTCGCACAATTCCCAACTAAATTTTGACACATATATTTGGACAATGTAGAAAAAGTCCTCTGGGAAACACTAACATTTAATGAGCCAAAACTGGCCCTGGTAAACAATCAGGCTTTTCTTTTTTACATTTTGCAGGCACTAATTATAAAGGCAGTTGAAGATGGCAGTGTTTACTACCATCATCTGCCTTATCTTTCAGTTGGGACACTGCTTTTCATTGAATTTACCCAAATCTCACAGCTGAGAAATTTTTATACTATTCATTATTTATAGCTAAGAAAGCCACTGAAAGAGACACCCTAGGAGTGGGTTCATATTATAGCACCCCTTGAATTGAGGGAAAAACTTATAACTTAAAGGGAAAATACCAAGAATAAAACAATAATCTTCATGTCAAAAATGTCAAAAGCTCACAGGTTTACCTTATAAAGCATAGGTCCATTAACTGTGGCTTGGTAAATTTTTTAATTGTGGTAAAAACCATGTAACATTAAATTTAGCATCTTAACAATTTTTAAGGCTACAGTTCAGTATTGATAAGTATACTGAAACTATTGTGCAACAAATCTCTGTAACATTTTTCCCCTTGCAAAACTGAAACTCTTCTTCCTCCCCCCAGTCCCTGGCTGCCACTCTATAATTCTGACTACTTTAGACACTTCATATGAGCCATGGAATCGTACATTATTTGTCCTTTTGTGACTGGCTTATTTCATTTAGCATTATATCCTTCAGGTTCATCCATGGGGCAACCATTGACCAGATTTCCTTCTTTTAAAGTGCTGAATATTATTCCATTGGCTGTATATATGATGCTTACTTTATTCATTTATTGATAAACACTTGGGTTGCTTCCAATCTTGGTTATTGTGAATAATGCTGTAGTAGACATGGGTGTACAAATATTTCTTCAAGATCCTGCTTTAAATTCTTCTGGATATATACCAAAAAGTAAGACTAATAGATCATGTGGTGATTCTCTTTTCAATTTTCTGAGGAAACTCCATATTGTTTTCCTTAATAGTTACACAATTTTACATTCCTACTAATAGTGCACAAGGGTTCAATTTTTCTATATTCTTTTCATTTTTGCTATCCTAGGATAGAACATAGGGCCTTGCATAGGTTGGACAAGTGTTTTACCAGAGAGATTCATATACCCCTAGCCCTTTTTATTTTACTGAGACAGAATCTCACCATGTTGCCCAGTTGGCCTTGAACTTGTGACTGTTCTGTCTTCGGCCTCCTGAGTATCTGGGATTACAGGTGTGCACTACCACACCCAGCTCAATTTCTCTATATTCTTGCCAACATTTGTTATTTTTAAAAAAAATTTTTAAATTTGTTTTAATTAGTTATACATGACAGTAGAATGTACTTATATACTTTGATATACATAGATGGGATATAATTTCTCATTTTTCTGAGTATACGTATGGTAGAATCACATTGGTCATACAGTCACATACATACATAAAGTAATAATGTCTGTTTCATTCATTCTACTATCTTTTCTTTTCTTTTGCTAGTGTTCTAACAGGTGTGAAGTGATATCCCATTATGGTTTTCCTTTGCATTTATCTAATGATTAGTGATGAACATTTTTTTCTGATGGTGGATGGCCATCTGTGTACCTTCATTGAATAATTATCAATTCAAGTGTTTGCCTGTTTATAAATTGATTATTTTTATTGTTGCTGAGTTGTAGATACTAATCCCTTACCAGATATATGATTTAAAACATTTTCTCCCATTCTATATGTAGCCTATTCATTCTAATGGTAATTTCCTTTTATGTGTATCAGTAATTATTTTTGTAAATAAAGTTTTACTGGAACATGGCTATACTCAATTCATTTAAGTATTTTCTGTGGTTGCTTTAGCACAGTGCAGCAGGTACATCAGACACTATTTAGAAACTGCAAAGATTAAAATACTGTCTGATCCTTTACAAAGCTATGTTTTCCCACATCTGGAATAGTTCATATGTCATGAACTGTGGTATACGATTTCTACATAAAATCTCACTGAATCAGCACTCTGAGATGGGCATTCTTACCTCATTTGAAAGATCAGAGGCAGAGAAGTATGATGGATAAAAACTTACTGGGGAGTTGAACCTCTATCAGGCTTTTTAGCATTTGTCTGATTTTAGATATATTACTTAGGTTCTTGGTCCTTACCTTTCCCTATATGTGCACTGAGGCTAACAAATAGCAGCGGTCATGGTAAGAAAAAAGGCAGGAATTGATGTGACAGCTAGTGCAGGCTTTGTAGATAATGAATAGTTAATACATATTAGATATATGAAAAACAGCATTCGGTTTCCCTAGGGAGTTTTTCTTCCTAGAAATGTCCATTATTAAAACGTTAAGAATGTCCTTCATATCCTTGATTATAAAATGACTTGGAGGATTCTAAAATAATTGTTCACCACTACTGTGTGTTATGTAAAGCACCTTTCCCCCAATTTCTCATGAATCAAGCAGAAGGAAAGTGTAATAATGATTTTCCAACTTCATACTCTGTTTCCCAAGAGACAACTAGAGGTATCCTGACCCCGCTGAGTTTCCAGTAGGGATGTGCAATCAAGCAAGACTATCAGATCGACACCTGGCTGTTCTGTGGACAGGACACAGAGGAACAAAGGCTATTAGAGGAGAAAATCACCTTGCCGGCACCAGAGGGATGGCATGAAAGCAAGGCCAAACATCGATTATGTTACTTGCAAATGTCAAGTAATTGTGGCAACCTTGTGAATAAGAGCCAGGTGTGAGAGGCCAGGATTTCAGCTGAAGGACAGTTCCAGCTTCACACGGTGAGTTGTTTCAGGAGACTTTGTCATGATTCATTGATAGTGATTATGAGCGGATGTACTATGCTTCCACTACACAGAAGGAGGGTGGAGAATTCATGTTTCCTGTGCTCAGGTAGCCCACAGTGGCTAGGTGGAGCTCTTCCGCTCCATTTGTGAGTATCTTGGCTGCAGTCCTGGGGCTCCTAGCCAACTGTGTGAAAACACTGGTGCAGAATCAGAAGCTCAAGAAGACTTTTATACCAGCAACCAAACATGGGAGAGGTAGGCTTAATTATTATTTTATTTTTCCTAGAAACATGCAGAATGAGCTTTCATATGCAAGTATTTAATTCAGAGGTTGCACACAAACAGATGCAACTCTGTGTGTGTGTGTGTGTGTGTGTGTGTATGTGTGTGTTTAGTTTCTATAGCTAAAAGTGTTGAGAGAAAATCTGTGAAGTGCATTCAGTTGTTTTATTTTGGAATTGATTTTCACATTTGTGGCAGGCTCTTTTAAATATCTCTAGTGGGGTGGGATTTCATACTTTGAGTGTGGAATTACTCTTTGGAAATAGCAATGGAATAATTAGCTCCAAATTTTAGAAATAAGATGGGTAGTAATGCACGAGGAAACAGTGGGTCAAAGACAAAACTTAGAAAAACACAAATAATCCCTCTAAAAATGAGCAAAGGATTTGCAATCTTTTTTTCCTGAAGAAAATATAAAAATGACCAATAGACGCACGAGAATCCATCAGAAAAATGCAAATCAGAACCACAATGAAGGCATCACTTCACACATAGGAGCATGGCTTTAAGATAATAACAAGCTCTGGTGAGTAGCCGGGAACCTGGTACACTCAGACACTACAGGTAGAAGTGTGAAGTGGTGAAGCTCTTCTGGCTTTTGTTATGTTTGGAGTTGCCATATTAGCCAGAAGTTCTATTCCTAGGATAGGCCCAAGAGAAACGAAAACAGGTGTTTACACCAAAACCAGCACATGAAGCAGAATTAGTGATCACAGTCAAAATTCAGAAATAATCTCAATGCCTATCAGCAGATGGATAAATAAAATATGGTATAGTCATACAATGAAATAGAAAGAAGTTAAATACTGACATATGCTTACATCATGGGTGAACCTTAAGAATTACCTCGGTGAAAGCTAATCGTAAGAGACCTTATGCTAGATGACCTAATTCACAGGAAATGTTCAGAACAGGAGAAAAGAACAACGTTCTTTCCAGGAGCTGGTGGCTAGGAATGCTGGAAGGAAACCAGGAATGACTGCTGATGGTATGAGACTTCTTCCCAGGCTGATGAAAATGCTTTAAAATTTATGACAACAATAGTTATCTCTGTGAATATACTAAAAATCACTGAATTGTACACTTTACATGGGTAAATTATATGCTATAGGAATATATCTCAATAAAGATGCTAAAAATAAGACTTGCTGGAATTTGTGAGTTTGATTTAATTATCTGATTTCTACTCTTAGCTAAGTATCTTCTTTACTGTCACCCTACTCTGAATGATTTATACATTTTGCTTCTTTGATTCTCTTACTATCTCCTATTGGTTGGGCAGACTGATTGATCTCCATTTCAGAAATAAGGAAACTGGAACACAGGATGATTAAGTAGTTTCCCTGAAGTAACACAGCCATGAATATTGGGCCAGGATTGAAAATTCAGGCCTATCTGGTGTTAATATTCACATCTTCTTTTTTTTTAAATTTTGAAAAACTTTTATTCTTTTGAATAGTGCAGTTTCTATTAACTTCTAGGGGAGTGTTCTGAATTTCCTTACACAAACAGAGCCCATACAGATATTTCTGCATTATCATTTCTTCGTCTTTGGCAGAGGTAGTACGCTATTCGTGTGGTTCTGCACCCTGCCTTCTTCATTTCTCAGGACATCCCAGAAGTCCTTCCATACTGGTATGCTTCGTTTTTGTGTTTACGGCTTTAGAGGACTCCAGTGCCTAAATGAGGCACCATGATTTAATTAACTGTTCTCCTTTGATGGCTACTTAAGTTTCTTCCCAAGATCCTGTGTTTTGAAACTACCTTCAAAGGCAGAAGGGAACTCATAAGAAATTCAGTCATTTAAAAAATAAAAGCCTTTCCTCAAAAGTGAACTACTTTTATCAAACATGTTGGTTGGTTAAAAAAACAAACAACAACAAAAACAACTGTTAAATTCCAATGTAATGGACTGATGTGAGGTGCCTCCCAAAGTCACAGGCTGAAGTCCTAATTCCCAAGGTCATGGTGGGGCCTTTTAGGACCTGAGGGTAGGGCCTTCATGAATGGAATTAGTGCCCTTCTAAGGCAGCTCCAAAAGAGAGATTCTCTGCTTTTACCACTGGAGGAGACAGTGAAAGGGAGGTCTGTGTTCAAGCAGGCCGTCCCCAGACACTGAATCTGCCAGGACCCGGATTCTGGACTTCCCAGCCTCCAAAAATGTCAAAAATAAGTTCTTCTTGTTTACAACCTACTCAGTTTGTGGTATTTTATTGCAGCAGCCTGAATGAATCAGATAATCAACACCAACAAAAATTAATTGCATTATGCCACAGTTACAGCCCCATGTGAGCCATGAAAATGTATTCAACTTCTATAAACAGGAGAGGCCCAGGGATTTCCAAAAACTAAACAGCATTCAGTTGTTCTGAAATCTCTGTACCTATTTAGCATATTGTTTCTGCTGATTAATATTTGTGGAAATGAAGAATAAGACATTCATACTGAATCACGGATCACCCGTATGGTGACTCTCCATATGATACCTATGTTAAACCAATCAGATTCCTTGAATGGAATGGAATTCCAATTCTTATTTTAGCAAAACGAGACACTGAATATTTTAAGGCTTCCCAGCTGTCTTAAGAACTTCTATTAGCAGTTTTAAAAACAACTTGTCAATTTTATTTCCCTTTTTCCTCTTGTAAAGAAACTATCATGTTAATAAGGCAATGGATTTTCTAATGGACGCCTACCTTAAATGAGTTTGAGCATTTACAGGTAAAGGAGAAGCAATAAGAAAAGTAAGATGAGTGCAGACAGGATATCCAGGACTAGAGACCGGGGGTCTCTTCTAAGGGGAATGGGAGGCAAGAACACCAGTGTGGAGCTTTTCAAAGGGAAAGAAAGTGACAATTGAATTGAAAAGGCAGGACAAGAACATATATTGAGCTTGAGTATTGGCTTGGGGAAAATCTTATGGTGCACATCCAGGGTGATGAAGACTGTGGAAATTGATTTTGCAAAGCGAGTGCAGTGCAGATGGACAGGAGAGAAGGACAGGTGTCAAGGCCACAGTGGATGAGCAGTGAGTATGGTCTCATTCATGGGAAACAAAAGAGCCCAGAAGCTCAGACACTAACTAGAACCTGGACAGAAATATGCTGTGCTGAAAGCTTAAGAAAAAGCATGTGCTTCCTATTATAACCATCATGTGGATTTGCAGTGGGAGATTTGGAAAATAGAAGAACATAAAAAGAACAATTAAAAATCACGCGCAATCCTACCACCCAGTGAGAACCATGATTAAAATATTGGCACACTGACTTGCATTCTTTTCTTTATGTACATGTAAGAAAAAAATATATATATATATACTTATATACATATATATTTCTATCTGCAAAATTGGGCTCATATTATCATATTATAAATAAATTTTATACACATCCTGCCCCCCATTTCATGAGTAGTTTCCCATGCCATGTGTTCTGCCAGGATGTAATTTTAATGACAGCATTATATGTCTCCTATAAATTTAAGCAAAATCATTAGATTATTTCCATACTGCTGAAACTCTAGGTTGTTTCTAATTTTTTTTCCATCTTATAAATAGCACTGTGATGGACTCTCTTGTCAGAAATCTTTATTTATTTCCTAAGAGAAACTTAAAAGTATATCAGTATGTCCCATTCAAAATTCATTCACTCAGCGGACCAGTCAGCACCTATAACCTCACCACTGGAAGCCTCTTGGGACAAGATTCAAAAAAACGCATATCAAATAAACAATGCTATTTCCATATCACTCGCAGTCCATATTTATCCTTCTGGAGCAGTCGTCTTTCAGGCAGTACTTTATTTCCTCCAGGCAAATGGACTATTACTGGGTTAATCTAAATGCAATAACAAGAAACTTGGCTGACCCAGATTTCTCCAATAGAAGTGTGCAAGCAATTACAACATTCTGCAGATTGAAGAATACTCAAGGCTCTCAAAAACACATATTTTATCAATCCTTTCATTTAAAATGATGCACAATTGAGCATTAAAATAAAAAAAGGTTAGAGTCAATGTAGGATGATAGCAACCACATCTTACGTAGATACATATTTACACATAGTGTGACTTAAGGTTTTCTTCTAACTTTAGCTTTTTTCCTCTGTCACTTCTATAGTTATATGGCTTTTAAGTACTCTAAAACATGTTGAAGTTATTAATGATTCCTATTAAGAATTATATGGTCTTAATAGTCTAGTCATAAATTCTTTACAGCTTATATTTTTAAATTATTCTATTTTCAAGACACTAAAGTAGGGTTTTCATGATCTCTAGAGTACGTGTGTGTATAAATTCATTTACATAGGGACATTCAATTAAAATATTTTTCTCCGACTGGCCAATAAAAAAATAAAACACAATAAAACCCCCACCTGTACCGATATTCACATTAAATATGAAATCACTCAAATTCCAAAGGCTTCTCAGAATTACCAGTCAGATGAAGATATCTAGGGCTCCATGGTATAGTTGTGCAGAGTGCACACTGTACAACTGTTGAGGACACAACTGAACCCTGATCTATGTGACTGGTCTCTGGGGTTGTGCAGTATGCAATCTATAATAGCTATATGTGAAGACCTTGAGGTTAGTTCTAATAGTTCTGTTTGCTTATCCATTACTTATTCATGCATCTTTTCCTCTAGAGAGCTATGAAAAATAAAAGTTTTGAGGGAGGGAATTGGGTCTTTAAATCTATGTAGTTTTTTTTTCTTTTAATTTTAAATGAAGGAAATTCTGCAAAGAAACAATAACAAATTCTCCCTGGCTCCCCTCTGTTACTATGAAAAGACTTTCTGTCTTCCATCTCCCCTTCCAGCCATCCAGTAGGAAGCAATGATGTACCTTGTGTGAGTAACTGCAGATTTCGGACTTCTTCTCGCACCTTCAGCTGGAGCACCTGTTGCAAGATGTGCTGCCGGAGGTTCTCCTGGGCTATCCCCATACGCTCAAGCTTTTTGTCTGTGAGTCTCAGCAGAGCTCGCCCTGAAGGGTTAAGAAATAAAGAACAACAGATGAGCAATTCATTGGAGACGAATTCCGTCTTGGTCCTAGTTGGTCCCCACATAGTAGAAGTTTCCAACCATACATACACTGCAGAACAGAGGGCCCTCCATTGTCCTTGTTGACAAGAATGGGCAATTGGGACGAAGAAAATCCATGTGTGTAAGAAAACCCCAATTTGTATCTAATATATTCCAACTAACCTAAACGCTGAGTCAGATAAAAGAGAAAATATTTAACCTGGATATTTGGGTCACCGATGCAGGTTTCCATAGAAACAAAGCTCTTCATTGAGGGACAGGTTCTCAGGGGGCCACAGGAGCCCAAGGCACCAACAGCCCAGATACAGAACTGGATGCTCTAACTGGTTCTATAGAAACCCAGCAACACGGAGCCCAAGACACAACCTTGTCTCTGTGAAGCATGCATTTAGAGTTGGTTTTGAATCTTCAGGGCTCTCTCTCTGGTTGCTCCTCTGGTACAGGGCTGGAGTCCATCTCCAGCTGCTGGGGCTTTGCCTTAATCTCAACCACTGGCCCGGAGTGAGGGTTCCAGCAGGGCCAAAGGCAGGAGGAGTTGGGGAAGCTCAACAAAGCAAGATAGCAAGCCTGGGTTGGAGCCCTCAGTATCCACACCCTGGGCCCGGGTGGTCAGCATGGCCTCCTTGGATGCTGCCTTGCCCCCAGAGGTCTACCTGTTTCCCCTGTACCAAGATTTCTATTAAATCCTCAAGTTCTTCCCAGCTGGGCTTGCCCTGAAATAAGCACTTCCGTTTTGAAGGTTTACTATAAGAAATAAAGGGAATGATGGTTGTTAACTGCCCATGGCACCACCCTCTAGTCTCTCCTGACATCCTTAGGCATTACAACTGCAGATCTTTTCTCATTTCCATGACTGAAGGAGAGTCAGAGTCAACTACATGTGATCCACGGTAAGTCTGCGGGTACATTATTACATACTCCAGAAACTAAATGTTCTACCACGGTGGAAAAAAAAAAAAAAAAAAAAAAAGACCGCCAACCAGATGGTGAAGTTAATGCGCATTTTCATCAAAGGAACAGGAAAGCCCCTGTGGCCTGTGAGTGAGAGAACCCGTGGGGCACAGTCTGTGCAGCCTGCTCTTTTTGCTCCCTTCCCTTTAGCCCTTAAAAATGCCCCAGTCAGGATCAGTTAGCTTACATGGTACAATAACAAACAACCCCCCAAACATCAGTGAGTACAACAAAGTTTCTCTCAGCTTGTTCAGCATGTTGACTGCAAGACCACCCACCTCTAACCCTGCTGCTTAGAGAACCAGAGGGAGAAACAAAGGCACTAGAAGATCCCATCGATGACACACTCAGCCCAGAGTCACCTCTGGCCAGAACTAATCACAGAAATCTTCCCACTCACAGGGCTGCGCCTTTCACTTCCAACATGTTCCCAGAAGTGGGTGGGGGGGGGGGTGGTGTAGGAATATTGGTCAGGAATACTGGATGGGAACTGTTTAAGTCGGTTTTGTGTCACTTTGACCAAAATACCCGACAAGAACAACTTAGAAGAGGGAAAGTTTATTTGAGGATCATAGTTTCAGAGGTCTCAGGTCTTAGATGGCTGACTCCATTGCTGTGGGCCCGGGGTGAGACAGAACACCATGGGGGAAGGGCCAGTGGAGGAAAGCTGCTCATCTCACTGCAAGGTCAAGAATCAAAGAGAGAGAGAGGGTGAAGGGGCTACAGGGAAGAGGCATCCGTCCAGGGCAGACCCCAGTGACCTTCCTCTTCCAGCCATGCCCACCTGCCTATGGTTACCACCCAGTCAGCCCACTCAAACTAGGATGGACTGATTAGGTTAGGGCTCTTCCAATCTAATCATTTCACCTCTGAATATTCCTGCACTAACAGAAGGAGCTCTTGGGGTCATCTCCTATCTAAACCATAACAGGAAGCAGTGGCAGAACTATACCTTTACAGATGTAGCCCTGGAGTAGTTCCTGCAAGGAAGTGAGCTCAGAAGTGGGCATGTTGGCAGGGGTGTCGGAGGCTTCAACAGAATCTGCATTTGACACAGGGACCCAAAGCTGTACCTCAGGCTGGCTACCGAGGGGATTAAGGTAGTCATAAGAAATCAGGGAAAGGACAAAAGCAGACTCCAGGGCTTCCACTACCTTCTGGGATGGGTGAAATGGGGGACCATGAGATGTTTGCAGTCTAATCTCTATGGATTTGGCATTTTCCACTACAAAAGGGGCTTTGCACCCTTGATTAAGGTAAGGACCCTGAGATGGGAGATACTCGGCATGATCCAGGACAGGGTCCACCCAGTCTACCTACAGGACTCCTCTAAGCAGAAGAGGGGGATGGTAGAGGGAGAAGGAGAAAAGACGTGGCAAAGCAAGCAGAAGTCAGAGGGAACTGGCCACGAGCCAAGGTGCTCAGGCAGCCGCTAGAGGTTGGAAAAGACACGGAAACGGCCTCTCTCCTGCCCGCTCTGGGTATGCAGCACTACCAACACCTTGCTTTGAGCCCCAGGGGACCCATTTTAGACGAGTGACTTCACTACTGTAAGATAATAAATTTGTGTCACTTTAAGCCTCTAAGTTTGTGATAATTTGTTACAGCAGCAATTGGCCTTGTGACTGGAATTTACACGTTCTTAAGAAGTCAAACAGATGGCTTTAGATTTCCCTTGCTTTCACAGTTTCTGGGTAGTGGCCATAATCAAAAGCAGCGAGCGGAGGCCTGCCAAGGAAGGGAGAGCCAGAGTCCCAGCTCCAGGATGGGAATGGCTTCTGTGTTCCACCCACTGTTAGACCCTGGTCCTGAAGTCTCACCTGAAAAACAGTGAGCGGGACTCCGCTATCAGTTTCGTGGATACTTGGTATCCAAATAACAGAGATTTGGCATTATAAACTTATAAATACTGCATGATACACTACCTGAAATTCAGAAGATCTAAATCCTTCCTAACACCAAAAGGTAACCACTCTGTGGTTTCCAAAATCATGACATTCTACACCAAGAGCTGCTGGGGCTCTGCTCAGACCCTGGGCAGCTGCAGTCTGGAGAGGACACTGGCCCATGATTAGAGCTTAGTGTTACTAAGTGATATCAGGGCTTTATTCCAATGCACTCAGCTCAACTGTTCCTTGGTTGATGAACCCTCTTGTCTCAGCCTTCCTATAAATATATCTGATTGCTCAAAGTATGGGCACGTGATATGGCAGAACAGTGATTAAATACATCAGGCTTGAATATATGAATTACAAAACTATCAATTATAAAAGTCTGGGTGTTTTCTGACTGTGTAATACAATCATACTTAGTAAGTGTTTTATACATGATACTTGTAACTGTTCAAATTGTTTCATCCAAATCCTGATACTATAGATCTCACTGTTTTTATTTCCATTTGGTAAGAAAGGGAAATTAAGAAATTCAAGAATTTTTAAAGCATGAAAGGTTTCCATAATTCTTCCCACTATTTCTTTAGTTGTGCTTGATCTTCCTTGATGGAAAAAATAAAAGGCTCAGACTTCAGGAAGAGAGATGAAGGTTAAAATGTTCAGCATTTCCTGACAAAACAACATCTAGAACACCTTGGATCTTATAAGAAAATCTGATTCATTTCCTTGGATGGTTTCTTTCAAGTTGATGGTTCTGGAAAACCCCTGCAATAATTAAATCATTTCCAGGAGCAAAATGTCCTACCAGTTTTCTATCTCGCCCCTCCTGCTGACTACAAAATGAAAAAGTGTCCAAATATGCGTGGTTCTGCTTTTAATGCAGGGAAATGACAATTAGTAAATCAATAAATTACATCCTTTGTTTTTAAACATATAATGTTAATTTCCATTAATCATCAAGAAAAAATTCAGTATTTTGTTCAACAAGCATTATTTGGGCACTAACGAGGTGGTGGATATAATGATGTCATCCTGGGTTCAATGATGAACACAGAAGACAGGCAATCTTGAAGCCTTCAGGTTGACGAGGAAGGCAGCCCATGACACATCCATGGGTGTGTGTTGAATGCTGTGAAAGGGCAAATATGGTAGGTCCCCTATTTGGGGCACTAGGAAGCTGTCATTGAGTGAAGGACATGTAGTCTAAGAAAAGGAAAAAGGAAGAACACATTTTTACAGCTTCAACAGTCCCAACACTCAACACAAGAATGTCTTGGCCACCTTGTTCTGCAGTCAACTGCTCACATGGAGGCGGCTCAAGGAGTGAAATTCAACCCAGTCTCAGAAAAGAAGTAGCAACTGAGTTTCCCGATTATAGGTAATGGTTGGATGGCGGACTTCCAGGCTCTTCAAAGAACCACACACTCTTGGGGTCGGGAGAATAATGAAGTCCTTATTATTGACCTTACTCCTCTTCTGTCAATCTTTCCTTTATCTAGTATTTACTGGGCACCATTACAAGGTTGGCATTATTCTGGATGCTGGACATGTATATATGCATAGTGCTTTTGCCTCCTCAGAGCTCACTGTTCAGTGTGAAGAAGGCAATGCACAAAGAGACTGAGGCCCAGGCATTGATGTAGAGATGGAGATATGACGGTAGGTAGGTAGTAGCAGCTGCTGTGAAGACGAGGCAGGAGCAGGCACAGGAAAGACCCATTGGAAAGATGGGGCACTGTCACAGTTTGGTGTCTCCTGAAGAGGAGACCAGTGGAACCAGAGAGAACAATGAAGGAACAGAAGTGTCAATCAACTGGAGGAATGGCTAGCATCATGAAGGCAGAGCAGACAAGATAAGAGAATGGTAGGGAAAGTGGGTTTAACAGAGGGCAGGGGCCAGACTACAGAGGGTTTTGTAGCCTAGGGAGGACTTGGGACTTTATTCTGAAGGTAGTTGGTTACAAGCAAGCGTAGCTTGGACATGACATCAGGCATTAAAGAATCCCCGTGGGGGCTGGGATTGTGGCTCAGCGGTAGAGCGCTCGCCTAGCACGGGCGGGACCCAGGTTCTATCCTCAGCACCACATAAAAATAAAGGCATTGTGTTGTGTCCATCTACAAAAAAGATTCTCCCTCTTAAAAAAAAAAAAAAAAAGAAGAATCCCTGTGGTCACTATGTATGGAATGGATTGAGGGTTAGGGAGGGAAAATCAGGAACATGGAGAAGAGTCAACAAACTACCACATGGTCCAAACAGGAAGCCGTGGTGCCTTCAGACTGGGTGGAAAGGAAGAAGTAGTAAGAAGAAGAACTTTGAGCTATTTTTATGAATTTACAATGCCAGCAGTAGAGTCTGAGGATAGGCAGACTTCAGAGATGACTCAGGTCTTTGCTCTGATCTACCAATGGCTAGAGAGTCCATTTCTGAGCAGGAAATTGAGTCAGTGCTCTAGAGAGGATAAGTTGGAGGGAGGAAATCATGGTCATGTTAACTGCTATTTTTTCTTTTGAGAGCACCTGGGAATCTGCAGAAGTGATGAAAATGCTAGAATTAAACAAAGGAGAACAATTATTCTTTCTTCCCCTAGTGCTCTCATTCCTTCAAGATGTTCCTCAAATTCTAGAGCTCTGAGTTGATGGGCGTAAGGCGAGCACAGGCGTGAAATGGCAGAATTTAGAGAAATCAGTATTTCCTACAGCCCAAGCTCTCTACTGATTAGCCCCATTAGAAGCCTCCAATGCTAAAAATACTCCCTAAGAGTTCTAATGGAGGCTTGGGCCAGGGAATATTCAGTGAGGATGTTCATCCAGCAGAAACATGGCTCTGGTACTGTGTTTTCATTCTTGGAAAATTATAGTTTTGCTGCAATCTGAAGTTTGAACATTTATATAAGGGCATTGTTGCCCATTAGAATGCCGGCTCCAGAGGAGTAGGAGGATGGCTAATTTTCTATGCCAACTTGACTGGGCCATGAGGCACCGGATATTTAGGTATGTACTATTCTGGGTGTTTTTATGAGGATATTTTCTGATGAGATTAATATCTACATTGGGAGACTGGTTAAAGCAGAGTATCTTCCAGAATAGACTGCACCTTCTGGTCTTGGGACTCCCATGGGGACATCAGTTCTACAGATTCTGGACTTGCCATCCTCTACAATCACATGAGCAAATCTCTTACAATTAACCTCTTTCCCTCTCTAAAAATATGCATACATATACAAATACACAATGTATCTCTCTTATTGGTTTTGTTTCTCTGGAGAACTGTACTATGGTAAGAAATATTTCCTGTTAGGTTTCCTATGTGGGTACACAGTAGTGCTCATAAATATTTATTGAACATATACACTTAGTGCTACTAAAACAATGTAAAGGTGGTGTTGTTAACCCACATAAGAATGATCTCCAGGACATTAAATTACTGTCTCTTCTGATGTAAGAGTCTTGACTGGAAACTGATTGACAGGAAAAACAGAAACAAGAAGAAACTGGACATAGTAGAGGGAAAAGGTTGATGGTGACCACAGTAGCAAATACTAAGTCCAAGGAGCAGAGACCATGAGGCTGAGTGCTTTGCCTTCCCACAGGCTTAAACAATGACAGGGGTTTGGTTCTGATTTTGAATGCACGCCATGTGAGGTTGAAAGCCCCTTGCTTAGCTGATGAGCAGCAAGGACAGGTGAAGGATCATTGAATCACGGAGTAATTTATTAGTTTCCTTTGGTTTACATAGCAAAAAAACTACAAACATGGGGCTTAAAATGGAAATTTAGTCCTCAAAGATCTGGAAGCTAGAAGCTCAACATCATTTTCACTGGGCTGTCAGGAAGCTGTAGGGGAAAATCTGTTCTTTGATTTTGCAGCTGCTGCTGACCACCAGCATGCTTTTGCTAGTGGCTACATCACTCTAACTTCTGTTCAGTCTCACACCACCTTCTCTTATGCATGTAAACTCTGTCTCTTACAATTAGATTTAGGTTCCACCTGAATATTTCAGGATAACCTTCCATACAGAGATTCTTAATTTAGTCACCTCTGCAAAGACCCTTTGCCTTATACGGTAACATTACTGATTCTGAGGATTAGGATGGCTGCTTTTTGAGTGGTTATTAATCAGTCTGCTGCAAGCTAAAAGGAGCCTTTGAAGCTTCCGAGTATGTTCCATATGAAGTGAGGCCTGGAACCTGTGAATGTAAAACTGCACAGAGGATAAGACAAAGACCACTCTAAGCTCCTTGTCTCTGACCTTCAAGTCCAATCTGGTCTCTGGCATACTGCAGATGTCCTCCAGTTTTGGCTCAGAGAATCGAGACAGACTCCCTGTCATAGTTTTCCCAGACAAATGACTGCATGCTATATGACACAATTGGAAATGACAGGGTAGGTTGGAGGTAGCAGTGTGGCTTCAGCCCCTACCCTACTGGGAAGTCTTGGTGTCATGGCAAGTGGTTGGGAGCAGGGGTGCCAACCAGAAAACGGGCTGGATTACAAGGCTTCTTTTCTTCTAGAAGTTGGTATCACTGGACAGTTCCCCCAGTAAATGGCCCTTTGTTTTCTGAGTTAGCTCCAAACTTGCTCTCAGGTGATGGTCTGTGTCATGTACTAAGCAGATAT
This sequence comes from Spermophilus citellus, assembly GCF_964194105.1. NCBI lineage: Eukaryota > Metazoa > Chordata > Mammalia > Rodentia > Sciuridae > Spermophilus > Spermophilus citellus. The sequence goes on from NC_138194.1 coordinate 84,400,738, forward strand.
CCTTGGCTCTACCCTAGCCCCAGCAACAGAGCAACAAGCACTGAGCACACAACAGAGTCCCACACCCCAAACCTGTGCTTCTCCAATCATACCACTATTCCAAAATTGGAATTTTTTGAACAAAGAAAAATCTAGAAAGAGAAAATCATGAGATCATGGGGTTACAAGCAAAATGGTGTAGATTAATACTAAGGAAACCACAATTTGGGTCATAAGTTCTTTATATTTCAGATGTGGATGAAAATGACACTATTTCACTAGACTGTGAGGAGCAAATGGAATACATACAGACACGTGCTCTCTGTGACTTGGAACCTCTATAATGGTGCAATTTGGGTGTAATGGTTCTTTGGCTGGCTGCTACCTCTTTATAGCCTTCTCCTCCTGCTCTGCCTCCTCCTTCTCATAACAATGATAATAACAGCAAACATTTACTGAGCAGTTACTATGTGTTAAACACAGTCCTAAGAGCTCTATCTGGATTATCTCCTTTTTAAACAACTCTCCGAAGGTGATCTATTATCTATGACTGACAAAGAGCTCTAAAGACAGGTAAAGGTCATATACCCAAGAAGCTGCAGATCTGGGATACAAATATAGCTGTAGATCATGCTGTCAACCACTTCTCTACCACCACCTGAGGAGTCCTCAGATGGACCTTATGTACTCCCCAAGTCCATTTCTGCCATTCTCACACAGGAAGCCCCATTCAGGCAGGTGAGTCTGAGGCTCAGAGCAAGACTATCATCTCTGGGGACATAAAGGCAGACAGTGGGAACACTTGTACAGCATCCCATCACCTCAGTCTTCACTCAAGTGAACACAGCTCTCAGGAGCCTCTGACAGCAGTCACTGAACAGGCTGGTCCCGTTCCATTACTGCAGACTGTGTGTGTGTGCCTCGGACTGAACAGGTCCCTCTACTTCCTAGCAAGACAGAGATAAATAAGCTAATTTTCTTGCCAGAGACACAAGCACCAGTTCTTTGAGAGTCATGGGAGGGGCAATTAACAATTCAGTAGGGAATCTTGAACAAAAGACAGAAGTCAAGGTGTGCACATTCAGGGCTCAGAACAGGCAAAGATAGGCTAGAACCAGAAAGGTGCAAGACCCCACCTCAGCATGCATCACTGGGCAGGAAGCTAGTGTCAGGAAGTAGACGGTGCCAGGTCTCAGTGCCTCACAGACCAGACTTGGGCCTTGGGCTTTTCCCCTCTTCTCCTCCCACCACAAGGGAGCACGTGTTCACAGTAGTAAAACATCCCACTGCAGAACTCACATCGGGAACACCCCAGTTGCCTATGCTGCCTCCTTGCCCATTGCTGCTAAAGAACCTCTCTTTTGTCTTTTGGGAGCTACTCTTCCACTCCTTGTGGGGCTTTGCATAAATAAGAAAATAAAACAACAAAACAACTATACCAAAGTATCTTGTATTTGTCAACTACTGAACTATTTTCTTAATTATTATATTTATTTTTGTCTTCTAATTCCCTCCTGCCTCCCCCCCATAATGGAAGCCCCACAAGTGAGGGCTTCATTGCTGTTTTCAAGGACCCTGATGTAGGCATGAAATAAATATTTGCTAAATTAACGCTGGGTGTATGACCCAGAGAGTAAACACAAGTTCTTGACTGGAACTGCTATGGTTTCTAAGGGGAAAAAGTTCTCTTTCCTTCTTGGACTATGTACCAAGGCTCAATGCAACGCTATACATGCTATTAGTGGTTGTCTTTGCTGCCATATAAAGAAAATTTGCTAGAGAATTAAGCCAATGCAGAGGGGCGTGGGGAGCTCAGACAAGCAGAGAAAAAGTGAAGCGAGAGGAGGAAGGTGAGGGAGGAGGGAGAAAGATCCTCTGAATGCAGCTTGGCCTGAGGTCAGATACCCTGGGTGTCTCTGTTACATAAATCAACACGTGGTTGGGGGACAGGGCTAAGTTGTGGAGTCCTTTGTACCACTTGCACTGGGAGAATCTTGAGCCACAGATTCTAGTTTTTGTGTTTTCAGTCAAGTCACTGAGCTGTCATTCCATCCCCATCTCAAGAAAGCCTGTCTGGTATAGGTAAGTGAGAGTGATAAGAATCTATAGTAATTTGATTTAAAAAATCAATGCTGGTGTTTTAATTATTATTCCTTAGAAATTATTTGGACTGAATCTTCAGTTTGACCCCATACTTGTCTGCTGGATTCACCTGGAGTTTGTTCATATTTAGTAACCCCAGAGCTCACAGACTCAACGGCTCTGCTTGTCAGGTAACACAGCTGTGTGACAAGGTCTGCCCTGTGGGACCCCTGAGATAAGGTGGACCCTAGTGGACCAGAAAGTGAAGTATTTTTTCCCCCAAATTGGCCATTTTAACTCATCTTTGCTATGCAGAAACACAGCTACAATACAGATGAAGTGTTGCCACTTATGTTTTTAAGAATGAAAATCAAGAAGTTTATGAAATCTTCTCATTTAAAATTCACTGATTTTTGTTCTCTACACTGTGAGAGCCAAACAAATCCTGGGCTTGGGTCATATTTGGCTCATAATGTGCCACTTTCAGTCTCCGAATTTTTTTGTCTTCCTTCCCCCAGATCCCTCCTGCTTTCAAGACTGGAGTCTGGGCAGTCTTGCCCTGAAGGTTTTAACTGCCTATGGGCACAGAGGCCAAACCCTCCCACTCCCGATGGACAGCTTACTCTAAATTAACAGCCAGTTGTCAGGAAAGGTAGTTGTGTACTGGTTCTGCTAGTTCAATCTAGGCCTTGATTTTTTATAACCTAAAGATAGGCTTCAAATCTGTCTTCCTAAATCCCCAGCCCAATGTCCAATGTCTGTGATTTCCTAAAGGTGACTACGAATCACCCAATCCCAGAGCTAGCAGGGACTCAAAGGTCAGCCAACCCATTACCTCATTTCCTGGCAAGAATGCGAGCAAAGCCTTCCAAGACCAATAAGTCTTCTCTCACTTCTAGCCCAGAGCACAGCCCAGTGCCAAGCCTGGTCACTTGCTTGGTTACAGTTAGAATCATCAGCAGCTAAATGAAGGCCCTTCTCTGGGCCAAGGAAGAGAAGGGTTAATGGAAATTTGCACAGTGGTTACTGTAAGTAATTTACCGTACTGATGGGAACTGTATATTGATTTTTTTTTCCAGTCTTGGGTAAAAAGACTGTTTTAGACAATCTACTTTTTGGGTTGACTATATTCAGGTGCTGATGATGTTAATAGGAGGAAATTGGAATACCATTAATTCCCTTCTGAAATATAAATTCAGAAAGAAATTTTATTATGGTGTTTTCAAATGGAGTAAAAATGTGACCTCGCATTATTTTTAGTGTTCCAAGAAGGAAAAAAAAAAAACCAAACCAGCTCCCCAACAGTCAATTAAAGGTTAAATATTTTTATGTTGTTTGTAGTATATGAAGTTAAAAATTTCCTCTAAAAAATGATTTCAAAAAGCCCTAAAATGTTATATTTGAGGATTCTGGGAAGAATTCATGAGAAGACTCAATAATTATTGCTCTTGTAACTCAGAGCTGATTTTTCAAGCAAAGAATTCTAGTACCAACCTAATGGAGACTAGAGCTGAAGATTTATGATATCATAAACAACCTTCAAGGCCTTTTCTGGTTTTGATGAGTAGACTAAATCTCTTGGTGTTTCTGCTTGTATCTGTCAGCATTTGTATGCATTGTTTTGGGACTCTTTGTCACTAGATGAGTCGTGTCATTGTTGTGCTATCCACTGTGCGTTTGGCATCTTTTAAAATTAATTAACAAGAAGCATGAGAGGTATCTATTGACAAGCTGCCTCCTCCTCCTCAAAATTCTGCTCGTGGCCATAACAGCCAACACACATAGCATTCGTATGTGGAGAAGGAGAGACACTGGGCATGCTGGTTCTACACAGGAACGAATTAGAAACAGTACCCCCCAAATAATGTTTACAAACAAGTTTTAAACCTACTTCGACTTTCATTCCCTAATACCAAGAGATTTGTTTTCCCTTAGAATTTTGAATGTTTATTACTATCAGGAATTCACAAGTGAGTATCACCCCAATTTCAGAGACATTCAGTAGAAGAAATAGAAAGTGTTCGTGCTTTTACATAAGATGAGCAAGCAATAAATACTTTAAAAATTATGGGATAAAATCCTGTATCAAGGACCACAAAGACCATGATATTGATTAGGAAAATTTTGATAAAAATAAAAAGGTTTTTTGGGGGGGGGTATAGTTAAAAATCCAGAGCTAGTCCAGGGCTGAGTCACTGGTCATTAGCTACATCATCATTGTTGTGATCTTCAGGCTTCTGTTATTTCACTAGTAAAATGGGGATGATGAGACACCCTCCCTCCGGCAGGAAGCAGAATAAAAGGTGTTGCCTTCAGTGCAGAACCATATGGGAGACCCGAATGGGCAGTGACCTGCTGGTGATACTGGGAAGCCTTTCTCAGAAGGGAAGGGTGAAAAGAAAAAGGCAACCCTATTTACACAGGAAATTTCAAAGTCAATGTGATATGCAAGTAGAGTTGAACTCTCCTGCTTGACTTCATCTAGAACAGTTTCTCAGCATTATTAACATTTATCTTTCTTTTCTTATAGTCCATTTTCATATAATTACACAAGCATGGGGTATATCTTATTCTAATTAGGACCCCATTCTTTTATTATTTGTTTATTTAAGTTTTTTAGGACCCCGTTCTTGTGGATGTAACCAGTGGTGGGATTCACTGTGGTGTACTCATATAGGTACATAGGAAAGTTACGTCAGATCCATTCTACTATCTTTTCCGATTCCCCCCTCTCTTCTCTTAATTCCCCTTTGTCTAATTCACTGAACTCTATATTCTTCCCCCATTCCCTGCAATTGTGCATTGTGGGTTAGCTTCCACATATCAGGGAAAACATTGAATTTTGGGTTTTTTTTTGTTGTTGTTTATTTCCCTTAGCATGATAGTCTCCAGATCCATCCATTTACTGGCAAATGTCATAAAGTCATTCTTCTTTATGGCTAATACTTCATTGTGGATATGTACCACAATTTCTTTATTCATTCATCTGTTGATGGGCACCTAGGTTGGTTCCACAGCTTAGCTATTGTGAATTATGCTGCTATCAACATTGATGTGGATGTGTCTCTGTAGTAGGCTGATTTTTAACTCCTTTGGATATATATTGAGGAGTGGGATAGCTAGGCCAAAATGTGGTTCCATTCTGAGTGTTTTAAGGAATCTCCATAGTGCTTTCCAGAGTGGTTGCACCAATTTGTAATCCCACCAACAGTGTATATCATTTTACACATCTTCACCAATATTTATTGTTACTTTTATTCTTGATAACTGGAACTGGGTAATTCTTTGTTGTGGGGTTTTGTCTTGTGCATTGCAGGAGGTACACTATCTCTGGCCTCTTATGAGAGATATTCCTCCCATCATGCCAATAAAAATGTCTTTAGATTTTTGGCCAGTGTCTGATAGAGTATAAAGCTGTCCTGGTTTAGAACCATTGATTTAAATGTTTGCAAGTGATTCTCAAAATGCTAATCCAAGAGGCCAACTAACCTTCAGAATTTGAAGTTTGTAGGACTCAGGTGTATGGGGAGGCAAACGAACATCAAACTCACTTTTGGGAAAAGCATCTACTAGTCTACTATGTGTCAGGTCCTTTCTCATCTATTATCCCAGTCTAACCTATGACATTGCCTGGAACAAATTCTTCAAGCATTTTAAAGATGAAGAACATGATACAAGTAAAATGGAAATTTGCACAAGACTACAATGTGAAGGATGAGACAGACAGGAGAGGAGGAGGTTGAAAGAAGTTTTAAAGCAAAAGAAAAAAATACACAGAAATATTTTTGTAGACTAGGCCTTCAAGTGAAGGCAAGAAAGTCAGTGAGGGCTTGAAATGAGGATAGAGAGGCAGACCAGGGCAAGGTCATTCAAGGTCTTAAATGTACACCAAGGATCTTGTTATTTCCAATGAGTGAAATGGGAAGTCAGTAGGGAGTCATCCTCCCGCCCTGGTATTGGGAATTGAACCCATGGTTTCATGTGTGCTAGGCAAGCACCCTACCGCTGAGCTACATCCTCAGCCTGTCAGTATAGAGTTTTAAGTAAGGGAGTGACATGATAAAATTAATATTGCTTATTACTGGTTTCCTATAAAAAGTAATCTCAGTTGAGGATCTAGGTGAAGTTTGGAATAGAAACTAGTTAGGAAATTGGAGCTGATGTTGAGCTCATAAATGATGCTGCTTCTGCTGGACAGTTGGTGACAGGAAGAGGAACAGGGAGAAATTTTGCATGTAGAATCAAAAAGAGTTGATGAGAGATTAGTTTTTTGACGCAATACGGAAAGGGCTATCCAGGGTAAGCCCTGTGTTCCTGGCTTGGCAATAAAATAAAGGAAAGTTCAACTGCTGTCATGGGAAACAGAGAGGGAGCAAGTGAGAGGGGAAAGAGCAATACTGTTGATCTGGATGTATAATAAATCTGAACTGCCCACATCTATGTGATAGTCAATAAAAAGGCAAAGTGGGCATGTAGGTGAGCAGGCAGGAGCTCTGAGGGCAACTCTGGAGTTTTAGCCAGCATCATAGTTGACAGATAAATGCAGGGGCAAGGAGAAACTGGGTGTGAGCACAGAAGGGGTCTTGTACTGACCCCTGGAGGAACTCTAGTACTGAGTGGAAGGTCAGTGAGACAGATCCACCTGGATACTCCTAGTGAATGGAGACATGAAAGGAAAATCTGGGGAGAAATGGTTGCCAGGAGCAGTCACCATCTACTCAAAGGGCAAGAATCTAGCAAAATGGATCATGAGAACATACCTCTCAACGAGAGGCCCTTGAGGCACAGGAACCCTGAGTCTGCAGACTGCATGAGGAGTGGCATACAACATGTCTAGGTCGCTCAATGACAGTTTTTCTCCTAGGTGACATTTTCTTTTTTTTTGACCCAACAGATAAAGGAGTTGCGTGGAAATGGACACCAAATGGAAACCTCTGACACCATATTATTGTAATAAAATATCATCATAAACAATAATGTATTGGGCCATTATGATGGGTTGGGTGTTAACTGTTAGCAATTTCTCATTTTTCAATGTATAAACTCTCTAGATAGGTTCAGCTATCATCCCCATTTTTAAAATAAGAAATGTGGAGTTTGAGAATTCAAATAATAGGACTATGATCACATAGATAGCAAGGGATGGTAGAATTTCAAAGGACTATTTTTCCAATTCCATAGTTCACATTCTCCACCCTCTCTGCTGTCTGGACTTTGCACATACAAAGAGATCCTTTGAAAAGGAAGAGAATCTTTCCATGTCTTTTTATTGCTAGCCCTCATTACAGTGGCATCAATTCCATTCATATGCAATTCTAGAAAGTGAGAACTTTACCTGACAAAGGAGTTCAGTGGTGTTGGGGGGGAGAAAGGTCATGGAGAGAGGAATGGATTCAAAAGTAAATGAAGAAAGTTGTAAGTGATAGAAAAGTTCATTAACTTGATCCTGATGATGTTTTCACAGGGGTTTTCAAGGTGAAACTCATCAGATAGTACATTTAAATATACATAGCTCATTGGGCATCAGTTATACTTCAAAAAAGCTGTAAAATAAGGAGAAAGTGAATAAATGGTTGGTGAAAGTGTGGGAGAGAGGAACAGAAGGAGGAAGACCAGAGAAAAGTAGAAATCAGAAAAGTTGGGCCAAATCAAACCCACGATAATTGATTCCACTGATTGGTATAGACTTCATGCTGTGCCATGTAGATATTCCTCATGGGCTCCTTCCAGTGGGGCATGCTAACAGCTGTCAGACCTTCTGTGAATTTCTGAGAGCCACCTTGTCCAAGGTCATGTCCCCTTCCTGACAGCAGCCTGCAGATAATGGCTGGTGGGTAGGGGTGTGAGGGAGAGAAGGCATGAAGGTCCAGCTCCTCTGTGCATCCTGCTCCCAACCCACTCAACTTTGAAGGGCAAATCTAGCTCCAGTGCTCCTCATGGGGTTGGCCGAGGTCTTGTCATGGCTGAATCATGCCTGACTTCTTCCTCTGCCCATTCCTGTTTTTTTTTCATCTCTCCCCCTGATGCTGAACATCTGGATACCATTGAACAAACCTGTGACAGGTAGATCACTTCTCTGGGTCTGCTTCTTAGGGAACCTATACTCGGACAGGGTTTCCAGGGGTAAAGAGGTATAGACTGCAGAAATGTTACATGTTGCCATGGTGATTTGAAAACAGCCCAGGTGGCTTCACTGCACCCTCCAGCACGTTTCTAGGTCACCTATCTCTTACAGTAGGGGTGTGGGCAGGGAATGAAAATGGATTTTAATAGTGGCCTTTGTGGCACATAATTAGTAAGATAAATCTGTCAAAAATTCTATGTGTACCTCTTCTATTTTTTTAAGTGTGCCTCCTTTTATATTAAATGCTATGAGCACTACATAATCACAGTACACAGTGTATCTGAGCTACATGTAAATCATAATACATATATATGCATACACGAGCACGTCTTTTCACACACACATAAACAGTTACGCATAATCTACTTTGCTGAAGGCTTCTGTCACAGGCACTGTGACAAGTGCTTGACATGAATGAACTCATCAGGTTCTCACAGGTGGGCACAATTACTTTCATTTTTTCACATGCAAAAACTAAAGCCCAGAGGTCAAGCATCCTGACAACAATTCCCCAGCCAGCACCATGAATCAAATCTGGGACCAGCAGACTTCAAGCCCTATACCTTTAAATTGTTATGCCACCATGAATATTGTTTTGAGTGTGAAAGAGAATAACGAAAACAAAGAAAACCTCACTGACCCCTCATTTTGTAAATGTAGGTTTTATGTAATGGGTTTCTTTCATTTGGATATACCTGGACACGTTAAATAAGTAAAAGTCATAAACAACAAAGCCACGGGGAAATGTGGCATTGTCCTCTACCTCTTGCAGAAATTGGGACTTCTCAGCAATTGAAGCGAGCCTGCTTCTACAATTGAAATGTTCTCCTTTGTATGCAGAGTAATGGAGCATAGCAGAATACAGAATTTTGTAGCCTTCAGCTACAAAAATCTGTAAATCAACACACCCTCCACCATGTGTGACTGTGAGAACATAGACCCTCACAAGCCAGGACACGGGCCTCTGTCAAAGGAAGGGCTGGTTCCTATGAATACTGATCAGCCACTAAAAACAGAACCGAGATTGAGAAAACATCTTATCACCGATAAATGTATTGCTATCCTAACACCAACAGCTTGAATTCAATGAAAACTATATTGGTTAAATTAAGTCTTCTACATAAAGATGTCAAGTGTTACAACTTCACCATTACAGTGAAGAATAGCTGTTCAATGTGCCTAAACTGAAGAATGAGATGACACCATCCTTAAAATGACTTTACAGAACTGTTGGGTCTGAAATCATATATCTCTAATGCAACATCAAGTTTCTTTTCGGTGGTTGGGGCTGGAATTTTCAGTGCCATGTCACTCCAATTCAAGACACCTGGACCATTTTTGAATGCTGCTTCTAACAAAAAGAAAGTGAATGTGTGTAGTGAATATTCCTGGAGTTCTCCCTTGTTCATAGAGGGCTATGAAAACTGGACACAGCTGAAAATTTACATTTATAACATTCATTTCGGATTTTCTTTGCTAGTAAAGCAACAGTCCTCCTGGTTTCCTTTTGCCTTAGATACTATGTATTCCTGGGTTGGATATTATGGTTATGGGCTTTTAAAAATTATAAACATTAAAAACTCATGGGGATGTCTAAGTTGGATCTGTGAGAATTCACCTTTATATGAGCTAAGTCATGAGATTTATTGTGAAGATCTTTCTCACACATTCACACACACACACACACACACACACACACACACACACACCCCTTTGGAAGATATTGATGTTGCTTAAATATCTGCTACATGTGCTTCTCCATTTAACCTTGAGATATGATTTTCAGAATGTCTTCCCATCATTTACAAATGTGATCCAATCCAACTTTTAAGATGAAATTGAGCCTTTCTTGAGCATGATTTACATCCCTTTCTTTCTTCTTGTTAAATTATATTTTAAGCTCAAGATTCTGCTTTCTAAAGCTCCATTTCCTTGTCTTTCCATACGAAAAGAGGCACGTGTTTTCAAGATTAGATTCTAAATAATCCACTGCATTTAATTATGAAAACCTATGCCACACAGGGAAGTGAGAGGAGAAGAAAATGGTTATGATATGAAGAGAAATAATTCAGGATTACAAAATTATTAAAATTAGAGATAGAAAAGGCTTATTAGGTCATCGATCAAATAAAAGTATATGCATTTGGCACCTAGACTTAATATGCCAGAGATGTTGGGTCACCTGAGGTACCTCCAGTCTTCTGATAATGTAGAGAAACTGAAAAAGAACATTTAAGGAGGGGAGCCCTTAATCAAAGGCAAGTCCTTACAGATCAAAAAATCAGAGAGAAATATGTAAGATGCAGAGGAGAGGCAAATGGAGAAAGAAGGCTCAAACATCAAGGAGACAGAAATTCACTTGAAGGTTTTCTAGATAGAGATGCAAGTCATGTCTCTTGCCCACTCTCATCAAGTATCCAGGGATGGGGCTTATGAGGGAACTCTTACAGCTGGAGGGGTCAAGGCTGAGGGATGTTATTGTGTTTGTCAAGCCTCAGCCTTTCATCTATGCAATGTCACTTAACCCTTAGAAATCTCTGGGCCTGTGTTTCTTCTAGCAAAGAGCAATCCTGGCAGAAAGCATTCTTCTGAGTGTTTGTGTTGGGAAAGGGGCTATGAAGGAGGCATCAGGTCAGGGGTTCTGCACTGATACAGTGAAATTGTGAAATAATGGAGGCTGAGATTACCAAGATAATCACAGTAAAGTTACCCAGAAACCTGAAACATCTACAGATTTCACCACACAACCTCTGCTCACGCGAATCTTGGAAAAGGCACAGTCTTGTTGATCTTTTATTGCTTTTCTTCATTTAAAAAAAATCAGACACTAGTAACTAGCTGCTATAAGCCACTAAAAACCAAGTAGCCTGCTAGAATACAGAATGAAATTGGGTAAAAAGGTGCTAGTGAGCAATCTCGAAAGTGTATCAACATCCTTGTTAAGAGTCCACCCACACACTCTGCGCTGCAGATTGGGTGCCAGGCTTCTCTTGTGATTTATCACATCTCTCCACACACTGAGGCCAGCAGCTGTCCCTGTAGGGAATGCTACATCTTCATGCCAGCCCTCCAACTCCCTAATGCAACTGTGAGAATTCAAGAGTATTTGCTAATTTTAACCAGGTCACTGTTGCAACCGAGCTAATGAAAACAAAGAGAAAGAGATAAAATATGTCCTAACTTGTTGAGCAAATTGGGCTGTAATTCTCAGTGAAAATGGGGGATAAAATTGGCTATACCTCCATAAACGTCATGTATTGTATAGCCTTTGTGCATGTGTGACATTTTTTTTTACCCTGTTGGGACATAGTATAGCAAAATAGTTGTTATAGAGTAAGATTCTCTGGGATTAAATTCTAGATGTTTCATTTATTACTTTGGTAGATTTGAGCAATATGTTAAGTTCCTTTATCCTTATTTTCTACATCTGTTAAAAATAACAACCCATGAAAAATAATAAAAAAATGAAGAAAAGCAATAAAAGATCAACAAGACTGTGTCTTTTTCAATGGCATCTAACAACATTGTCAGGAAGATGAGGGCTAATTGAAATGTTCTCTACATACCTAGTACCTGTCACACAGGATGGCCCTCATAAGAGCTGCCATTAGAGTAGAAAAACAGCAATAAACCAGTTTCTTACAATAAATTTTGACTACTAAGAGAAAATGAAATTAAAGGGTTAATTTTAAGGATTTCATGTCTGTCTTCACATAACACAATGAAGGACACGAGATAAGTAAATGAGAAGAAGGGAATCTCTGGGGAGGCAGAGAAACAATAGGGGCATCCTCTGACAAAAGAGCACCATTAGCTTGAATCCAGAAGGCCATTGGCTCTTCATGACAAAAATGTTTCCATATTGTTGGAATATGGACAATATGTTGCCTTTGCCTTTGGTCTTGAACAACATGTCTAGGTGCGATTTTTTTAAATTGATTTTTGGTATCTATCCTGCATCATAGTCCCTGAATTTCTTGGATCTATGGTCTGGTGCCTGTACAATTCTGAAAAATTCTTGGCTTGCTGAAAAAAAAAATTAAAATATTTCTTCAGACTCATTCTTTTTTCCATCTGGAATTCCAATTGCCCATATGCTAGACCATTTGATAGGAAGTGCAGCGGTGATTTTCTCTGGCAGTCCTGATTTCAGGGTGCCTCAGTCCTTAGCTTGAAAATATAGTCACCATAGATTTAACCCAGTTTTATTAGTTTCCATTTGAGGTTTCTGGCACTCAAACATTTAAGTAGTGGTGTACATACAAACTTCAAGGCTGAAAGTGTTAACAAAGGAGTCATGCTGATTTCATGGGCTCGAATTCTGATACGACAAATCTAGAATCTAGGTGGCTTCACTGAGGTGAGACAGTCTGTGGACAACTCAACACATCTGTTACTTTTTTCTACTTGTGGCACTCATAAGGTTTATTAGATTAATACCCCTCTTCTTGAACCTGTTCTTTCATTCACCCAAAAATTAGTTTATGAATGAACTGTTCTTACAACCCAACCATAATGGCTGAAATTAAAAGCATTGAAAAAATCAAGTGTTGGTAAGGATATGGAAGATTTTGAACTATCATATAATGCTGGTCAAAGTGCAAATTTGATTAATGACCTTTGAAAATTCTGGGGTATCATTAAGCTTAATATCTGTAAACCCCAACAATTTCATTTCTGAATGTGAAAAATGAGTGCTCAGTTCCATCAAAAGATGTGTACAAGATTGTTCACGGAAGCTTCATTGGAAATAACCCAATGATTCTCAGCAATAGAATAGACACGTTAGGATACATTTGCATAATAAAGTAGCGTTCACCAATTAAAAACCCCAAGACAATAGCTATATTCAATAACATGGATGAATCACAGAGGAAATGTTGAGTGAAAAAGAAAAAACACAAAAGTTATTAAATAAACAAACTTATTTGATGGTGGCAGAGTTGGAATAGAGTACATCAACTGAGAAGAGGCCTGTGAGAGTCTGCTAGGGTTATAGAAGGATTCTTCGGCTTGAGCTGAGTAAGGTTTATATAAGCGTATGCACATATGTCAAAATACACTTAGCTGTATAAGTAAGTTTGTATATTTTACTGTATATAAATTAAAACAAAAAAGAAAGAAAGAAAAATAAACAAAGGGAGGAAAGAGAATGGAAGAAAGGAAAAGAGAAAGGAAAGACAAATCATTTTGTCCTAGAGACTGAAAGTTAAAAAAACAAGTGAAAGCCCTTTGGGTCTTTGCCATTAATGATTTCACAGACTGTTATGCCCCTTCTCAGCATATTTCCAAACTAGGTGAAGATAATATTTTCCATAAATAAATATTAACAGTAGATGGAAATCATATGGGCAAATAGATAATACAGCAAAACTCTTTGACATTTTTTGGTGTTCTCTTGATTGTTAGTCATAAAACTATTTTCCACAAGGCAATTTCAATGAGTTTCAGACATCAGGAGGCTAAGGAAGGCTGGTGTAACTAGGTTACACACTCTGGATTGAATCAAATGTAAGTATTTCCCTCTGACTACAAAAGAGAAATCTTCTATAGGAAATATATACAATTTTTTGAGACTTTCCTTGAAATTCCTGCCTCCTATGATTCTTATGAGAAAATATCTTTTCTTAAAAAAAAAGTGTGGTAAAATATAAAACAATTTACCATCCTAACCATTGATGTGTACAGTTCAATAGCATTAACGATATTCATACTGTTGTGCAAAAGACTTCCACATTTATTGCATCTTTAAAACTGAAATTCTATACCCATGGACTTATATAACTCTGGCATTTCCCCTCCTTGCAGCCCTGGCAATTAGGATTCCACTTTTTGTTTCGTTGAGTTGGACTACACTAGACATCTTAGGTGAGTGGTCTCATATATAGTATTTGTCTTTTTGTGACCTGTTTATATGACTTAGCATAATACCCTCAAGTTTTATCCATGTTGTTCATGTGATAGAATTTCATTATTTTTAAGACTGAATGATGTTCCTGTGTTTGCATATGTGTGTATACACAAGTTTTCTTTCATATTTTCTTTTTCCATTATCTGTCAGTAGGCATTTGGGTAACTTCTACATTTTTTTTTTTTTTTTTTTTTGAGACAGAGTCTTGCTAAATTGCTCAGGGCCTCACTAAATTGCTGAGGATGGCCTTGAACTTGTGATCCTGTTGCCTCAGCCTCCCAAGTATATGCCACTAAGCCTGGATGTTTTGATAGTGGCCATCCTAATGACTATAAAATCATCAGCCACTATGTGTTCCCAGAGAAAGCCAATCACAAAATCAAATAAACAGAGGGGAAAATATTAAAGGTGGAAGGAGCCCAATCCTGTTTTTTTTTTTTTTTTTGTTGTTGTTTTTCTTGCATTCATTAAACTAGAAAGGATAATGTGTGGACACAAGTCTCAACTCTTTTGTTTTTTAGTGGCCAGTTAGGAATCCCCTTCTTGACAAACGTCACTGAAAGGACAGACAGGAAGATGAGTCCAGGCTGATTTTTGGTGACAGCTTTCGACTGCAGTTTGCAGATCATCACTCTATCTCATGAAGGACACCCTTTTCCTGTGACGAGCAAGCCACCTTCCCTTTGCCTCTTTACCTCCTTTTTCATTACTTACTTTCTCAGCCAGATACTCACACCCCATGAGAACATTTTTGTCTCAAATCCTACTCTCTCACACACAAATGTATCTATTATCTTCATATTACCCTAATTCAATCATCCATCCTCAGAGCCATATTCTGGACTTGTTTATCCCTGTGAATTATTCAAGCTCTTAAATCTTTAACTTTATCAATACTTCCTATGGGCTCAGCTGTTGTCTCACCCCAGCTAACACTGCCCCCAACCTCATCCACACTTAAGATCCTTGTGCCTCCTTTTCCCCACGTCTATAAATTCCCTGAGTTCATTTTCTAATCCTATATTTGTTTATCTATCAGATCCGCTGAACAATGTCCCTGAAATTCAACGTCCCCTGTATTTAGGCTGTAAAAGACCAGCTAAATGCCATTCAAAGATTACACGACTTCCCACATAAGCTAAGTCCCTTACCTGGACCCTCACATCTGCCTGCAGTTTTTACTGGGAGTCTCTTCTCAACTCTGCATCATTGCTGTCCCAAATTCTCTAGGATCATCAATATCTTTATCCAGCCACCAGTTAGAGTGACAAGGTCTGGTGGCAGAGAAGTATTGGCAAAAGAGAACTCCTTCAACTTCATGATTTAATACCAACCATCAGACTGCTCTGAGACAGAGGTAGACCAAGTGGTGAAAGTTTCAATCTTCCTAGGTTGTCTGCTATCTTGTTTCTTCCAACTTAATAAGATGTTTGGTAGTAATTTTATTCCAAAAATATCATTTTTATTAAATGTGTCATGCTGTTTTCACTTTTAAAAGCTCCATTAGTTGCTGATTTAAAGGAAAATTCACTCATTTAATCATCAAGTATTATTTTATTTCAAGCAAAGATCAAAAGCTATAGTGGCTCAAAGGAATATAGGTAAAGCCTCTGAGTCAGAATTTTTAAATTTAATCCCAGTGTGGTTACCAATTCTCTATGTGGCCTTAAGCAAGACATTGTAACTCACTTTTCCTTAGTTTTCCCATTAAAAAGAACAAAATGATATTAATACAGCTAACTCAACTTAGCAAATTGTTGAAGAATATTAAATCATTTATGAGGCTTTTATGAAATGTAAAACCCAACACATGAAGTTACAAATGGGAAAGGAGTGCAGGATAGGGTAAAAAATGTTAATCTTTGCTAATATAGAAAGTTAATTTTTCAAATTAGCCTCCAGTGGGAATGCATCTCACAGGAAAATAAGTCCTGATCTTCTGCAATGTTTTACTAGATCACTGAGGAGATGAGCCAAGAATGAGAGAGTTCTGCATTTTTCTTTTTGCCACAGACAGAGCAATTTCATTGTTCACTCAAGAAACACTGAGTGCCTACATTGTGTCAATTTTTAAAAGTTAAGTTGACAAATATTTATTGCATGTCCCTTATGTCAGTTGCTTTCATTATTTGTATGTTTGTACCCTAGGGGGATGTGCAGGTGATTCATTAGAATGTGGCAAGAAAATCTTAGACTGTATTTTCATATTTATTTTTCATCGGAAAAAAAATCTATTAGCTGGAAAGTCAATGAATTTAAAGTATCCCAGGAAAGGTGAATTCCACAGGCTTGAGGAGGTTGCAATGCTGCCCACACTCACTGGCTCCAGATTAGTTCCCTGAGTCATGTTCTTTAACTGTGCCTGGTTACATGGGTTTGTATATATCTAGCCTTAACAAAACTGGCTTCCATAAAATAGACAAGAAAATTAAAAAGTTCATGAAAACCAAAAAAAAAAAAAAATGGTGATGCTGGCATTTTTTACTCTTAAAAAAAAAAAAACACCACATTTGATTATCTGTATAATGAGGTAAAAGCAATAACAACGTTCCATTCTTACAATAAGATGGTCCCTGAATTAAAAGTTATCAAGATAGACAAACTCTATATTTATATTCACTACTGCTTATTATGAATGTATCTGAAAATATCTTTTTTCCCTTGAAACATTAGCTTGTGATAATTTGAAGCCATCATGATTAGCATATTTAAGAATGCTTTATATTTGTCTTTTTTGGATCCATTTTTATTTTCTTTTTAGAAGTATGCTTTATAATGAGCACAATCCTAAGGTTGTTTATAAAGGGTATAAGTGTATTTGCACATATCAGGGATATATGTTCAAAAGTTTTTCTTCAATAGGTTGTTTGATAGGAAATAAACTGGAAGTATGTGATGGAGATTTGGAGAAATGAAGGTTGAAAGAGAGCTGTGGGAGATCTGGCAGAATACAAAGGGGTGTGAACAGTCTAAGCTCAAGTCTGAGTATTTCTTCAAGGGCCATGAAAAATTTCTCATGTGGAATATTTTCTGTTCTAAAAACTGTGTGGTGTTTTTAAAGCATGAATTTAATACTTTGATACTCTCTTCACTGAGTGGTAGGCATCCCTAGGATCTGTGTGGGTTTGCATCTGTTTTATCTATAGACTTTATTGTCAATAAAAGCCATTCATTATTTTCCTAGTACTTTTGGGATGCTTATTATGCCACAGAGGAAACTACCTGTCACATGTAAGAAGTTCACTGACCACAAGTCAGTCACATGGGTGAGGTCCCAGGCTGTCCAATGGTTCCAACTGAGCCCCATCTTCTGAACCACACACCTAAGTGAGACCATGTCAGTTTTTTCTATGCCACCTATTTTCCAAGTGAATACCAGTGAAAGACCTCAGGCAACACTGCCAGGTGCACAAGGATAACCTGGCAGAGCTATGCTGAAATTTCTTACGCATACAATCTGAGATATGAACAGGTTTTTAGTTTTTTGTTGTTGTTGTTCTGTAGCAATAGATTAACTTTCAACATAATTTTACCAGGAAAAGAGTTTCCAATCTAACAAAAAACTAAACAGTTAACATTGACTCTGAGACTGGGTGTGGGCAAAGATGGAAAGACCTTGAGGATATGCTTTCAGTAAAGAGTGTGGAAAATTTTATCAAAAAGTGGGGAAGGTGGAAGAAAGGAGAGTCATACTGTTCAGTGTGGAAATTTTTGTAATACTGTTGTGTTGTTGTAGAAAACAAAATGTACCAATAAATTGAAGAATGTGGCTAAGTAAATTTCCAGAAGAATAGCAAAAGTTTCTCTTAACTGCTTCAAACTTACAGGAAAAACAGTTGAGTGAAAAAAAGGAAATTTGTAGTGTTCAAGCAGAATTTAGAAAAAATAATGAATGAACACTTGCTTAGCTGAAGAGCAAAACTATTTCTCAGTTCTGCTGTCCCAATAGAATATGATCAAAGTAAAAAAGGAAACCAAGGCTCAGAGACAAAATATAGAACATTATAAAAAAGATAAGTCTCAGGATAAACAATATTCAGAAGATTTAAGGTGGTGTCTCATGGATCATTTTAGTATACAAACAAATAAATAAATAAAAACCATATTTTTTTCTCAGGAGTCTTCAGTGTGCCTTACAGATTCTGTTTAAAAATAGGGCTTCAAATGATCTTAAGAGCATTGTCACAAAGCAATCTTACAAAGGAACCACAAGAGAAAAAAATGCATATTTCAAAGATTTTATGCATGCAATATTGTGTAATAGTGTGAATTTCAGTAAGATTTATAGAAATCTGCAATCTTTTTAAGAGAATTGTATTGGCAGAATATATTGAGAGCTTGGCCTAAAAGAAGCAGATATGGAATAAAACAAACAAACAAACAAAAAGTAAAATTCTATGGGCCAGAAATTCCATGGGGAGACAACAGCTTATCTATACATAGCCAATTTCTTATGGGAAAGGAAAAAATGACTCAAAGGATAGAACTACCAACCTATAATAGGAACTGGTAAACGATAGCCTGTAAGTCAAATTCAGGCAGTGGACTGGCTTTATATGTCCAGTGAGCTAAGAATGTTTTTTATGGAGCTGAAGTTGTGGTTGAGTGGTAGAGCGCTTGCCTAGCACATGTGAGGCACTGGGTTCCATCTCAGCACCACATAAAATTAAATAAATAAAATAAAGGTATTGTGTCCATCTACAACTAAATTTTTTTTTAAAAAAATAATGCTCTTTACATATTTAAGTCTGTTTGTAAAAAAAGAATAAAATTAAACCATGTTGCAAACAAAGCCTGAATATTATTGCATGGTACTATATAGACAAAAACAATCTAACCTTCACCTAGAGGAAAAAGCCAAGAAACAGAGAGAATTACTCCCAGGAAACAGTAACAGTGAGCTGGTAGCAAGGACCTAGATACATGTCAGAACTGATATGGTCTTGTGTCTACTGTGGCTAGCCCATGCCTAATCTATCAATTTGTGCTGGAGGGAGGATAAGTAATCTCTTTCATTCATTGATATTCAGATCAAGAGGAACTATACCCAAGGAATAACACCTTCTTGGTAGGAGTCTTCTTCTTTGAACGTGAAATGGAATCTGGGTAGCAAGATTGTTGATTTGTGCATGGGACTGACATTGTAATGGATGGGTCTTTAGGTGGGTGGGTCTCAGGAGGGGCCAAGTCTAATTCACATATAAAATGTAAACAATCTGTTTCTTGAGCAATAGCTATGGTGATTTCAAAACGTGCCTGGAAAAACTCCACTATACTCTCCATAGAGAGACGATAACTCTGCAATCTGGGAGGATGTGTATCTACACCAACCCACAGAGCACGAGAAAGATTACAGCATAAATTTTAAGATGAGGTAAGAAAAGGCCATACAGTGAATATTTGTTCCTTTTGGTAATTTTTTCCCCCCTGGACAGTGTCTCTGCCATGTCAAGATTTTGATTACCCTAAGACTCTGCCATGTTGGAGTCTAATATAAGCCACTCTTCTTGACAATCTATCTGAGTCCAAACCTCTAGCCAAGACACTAGACAGGTGAGTGACCTTGTTTTGGGCCTCCCAGACCTGTCCATCTACCTGCTGAACACCACTGAATTCTTGACCCACACATTCTGAACATAAAAGAAGGTTGCTATTTTAAGCTGCTGAGTTCTAGAATATTTTGTTGTACAGCAGCAGGTAACTGGAACACTTCACTGTGTACATGCAGGGTGACTCTATGGGGTGGTGCTGTGGACCCAGCCACGTGATACACATTGGTCAATGATTCCATTGACCAATAAGATATAGCAGTAAGATATAATCAGAGGCCCAAGAAGCACTTGCAAGATTGGGTTCTCTTCTCTTGACCCCTACCATGGCTAGGAGAAGATATATCTGGGACGCACGCACGCTGGAGGGCAAGAAACATGGCAGCAAAGCAGAAGTGCCCAGACATTCCTGCCATGTAGACTGTCCAAAAATGCACAACAGGCTGCCTCAAAGAGAAGTGAATGCACATAGCCAAGACCAGAAGGAATACTCATCCAATCTAGCTTGCACCACCAGGAGGCAAACTTGTGTACCCATTTGGGAGGGTGTGCGTGTGTTGTTATGTACCATTTTAGTAGTTATAGAAAATGAACATAATGACAATTTTTATTTCAAGGCACTTCCCGAATAAAAACACTTTGTTTCAATCATATTTTCATGCACTGTCCCTAAGGTACGTGGGATATTCTATCTACTGTTTTGTCTTATGATGTCCTTTCCTTCTTTTTGCCTCTCCAAATCCTACATATTCTTAATAGCCTAACTTCAATTCTGCAATCCTACAATCAGCCTAGAGTATTCCACATCATAATGGCCTTACCTCTGGATTTCTGTAGAATTCATTTGTTGTACCATTGTCTTGACAGTTGCTAATAGATTGCTTCGAGGTGTACATAACTTACTTTTGTGTTCCGCATCTCCCAGCCTACATTTTAAGATCTCTGAGGACAGTTATCTGTTTCATGCTACTTTTGACCTTTCACCCGAGTCCGGCAGCATTAGCCTGGTTTGAAGTACATAACAGTCATTCAACAGATATAGGCTGAAGGCACAGAATGAGCCATAGCTCTTGAAAGGATGTTAGATAGGCAGAGACAACAGAAAACACATTTTTTAACATTGCTTTGCCTCGCTTTCTATTACTTCAAATTTGAAAGAATAATAAAACTCTTTATGGAAGATAATTGAGCAATTTGGTGCAGAGTCAGGGGGTGGGAGGGAAATCTGCTGAAATCTCAAATGTTTTCAGTGAATCAGAGTCTTTATGGGTAAAAAGGTATTAAACAATTGCTCTCGGGCTTGACTATCTGCCAAATGACTGATCATATCGGCATAGCTGTATTTCCCAACTTGGAGGTTTTGCAAATCATTAATAAACTGTGCAACACTTACCAGGTGTTTGGCTAAAGCATGCTTACAGAAAGAGTTTACAAATATTTATATTCCAGAAAAATCCTCCCACTGTATTTAGAGTTGAAACAGAAGAATCATTTTCCTTTAAAAGACTGTATTTCTTATGTAGGGACAGTACATTCCCAAGAATCATACAGAGAACTACTACCATGAATTTTCTTGTCTCAACTTTATCCCCAGGGAAATGACAAATGAGGATGACAGGGAGGCTGAATTAGAGCAAGTAGTCACCTGCCAAAAACTGTTTAGTGACAATGCACGGTACCTTTTTTTTTTTTTTAAGGAGAATAGGAAATATCTCTTAAGAATCTTTTGGGAAGAAGACAGTCTTCTTAACAGCCCATCTACTTTGACTTCACTTGCAAGAAAAGGCAAGCACATTTATTCATTTCTTTTCTTTGGAAAAGGAGTCTATGGTTAAGACTAGGATTGAGCTTTCCATCCAGAAATTTAGAATGAGGTTAAGTATGTATTTTATCACTTCTAGACTTGGGTAGAAGAGGTGGAACTTGCAGGTGAAGTGCAGAACACATTCTGAGGTCCATTAAAGGACGGATGAGAGTAGCCCTTTTTGTATGAGCCATGTGTGTGGTGTTGCTTACAGAGTACTATGAGATGGTAAGTGTGAAGAGTTAGATCCACAAAGAATGTTCTAATTAAAAGTATATGTCTAGGGTCCACCTGCCACAACTTTTTGAGCTAATGGGGACCCTTATGAGACAGACCACTTCCCTTGCATATAGTGGAGTGAGTACACAGCATACACCGAAGCTGATTAATTTATGTCCCAGACTGACTTGTAGATTAAAAAAACAAGAACCTGTGGCTGTCAGCTCATCTCACATGAATTAAAACAGTAAAACATGCCTCTCAAAGGGGGAATTATCCCGGGGTGAAAAAAAATGGATCAGGAGTACCCAACTTGTAGTTAGGATGATGAACGTCCCAGACTCGATCCCTAGAGTGGTGCTGGGGAGGTGATGGAAACTTTAAGAGATGGGGCCTAGTGGAAGGCCCTTAGTCATGAGGCATGTTCCTAAAGGGGATTGTGGGAACCTATCTCCACGCCTCCTTTTCTTTCTTTCTTTGAGATGAGTAGCTTGCTTGGCCATGCATTCCCTGTCATTTCCATCTGGCTTGCCCATCAGAGGCCCAAAGCAACAGGGCTGCCTGATGTTGGACTGGAAACTCCAAAACTGTAAGCCAAAATGAACCTTTATGCTGTATTAAGTTAATTACCTCAGGTATTTTATTATAGCAATAGAAAGCCAACTCTCCTTAAAGGTGAGTATCCTACCATTAGTTGATGTGAAAGCTCCCCCTTGAGGAGCTCCAAGCAACTGCAAAGCACAACTGCAAAGCTGCCATCACCAGCTGCGGTCCTTCAGAAAGCTGAGCACTTCTTTGGGCAAAGGGGAAAAAAATTCCTCACAGGCATTTCTGCCAAAGCTGATTCCACAAAAGGATGATTTCTGCCTCCTCCACCAGAGATCTTTGATTGCTAAACTGGCGCTCTAACATGAACTAAGATACATATAACGAACCCTTCTGCCACACTTGCCCTGCCACCTGCCAGGACGCATCTCCTTCAGACCAACTGGAGTGAAAAACCTTTGTTAAAATAATAAAGATAACCCTGTTCTCGGGTGTTTTTTTTTGGTACGTGTAGACTGCTGCAGATAATGAGGTGTTTTATATTCTGAAAATGACATGAGGGGTGGGGAAAGATACTTCTTGACAAAAGGTTGTACTTAATTGGAGGAAATCTCACTTGACTACAGGAGAATTTGGAAATTCTACATTTCGTTCAAGATGAGCAAACCACAGAGCTGACTCTTAATGAGGTTTGGAAAGGATTCGATTTCCTCCCAGCCTGTGGCCCACGGCAACCCATTCTCCTCTAGAATAAATGAGCTTCTTTTCCAAGTATGTTTTGGGGATGAGCTGTCCAACCTGCCCATATGCATCAAGGAGGCCCCTGGGGCACATTCCACATGCCGAAATGGCAACTCACATGTTGGGATCTGCCTGTTAAGGGCTGGACGGACAGGGCCTGGCCTCCGGTGGTGACTCAAATGGATCTCCCACTAGAGTGGTCTTCATGTTCTCTTTTATCCAGGGTGGGGAGGATTTTTTTCCTTTAAAATTTCAGGAGACATCTCCCACAGAACAGTGAAGAACTGATGTCAGTGGTCAGTGTTAGTACAAAAAAGAATCGGGTTTGCTTTCTATCAAAGGAAGGAAGCTCATTTACAATAACAGTTCAACAGTTCCTACTGAAGTGGCATCAAGGCAGCAGTTTACAACATGCACTACCACCTAAGTCACAGTACGACAGCATTAAATGCAGGATGTAAGGAACACAGGGAGAAAATGTTATACGAAGTGATGTCCTTCATACTTACATTATTAACCACATTAATTACCATTAACTCTAATTATATTACATTGCTCAGACCAGGAAAAGGATTTTGGCCAGAAGTCATTAACTTTTTTTTTCCCCCCCTCAGGGTCTATTACTCAAATTTTGGCAAAGGGTAATCAATGATACTATCCTTTCACCCTATATCTCTAATATGGCCTTGGGAGTCAGCTGGAATCAAAGAAATCTTAAAACTTTGGGCAGAATCAAATAAGGAAGACTTGGTTTCATCTAAAATAACACAAAGCTAGTTGAACTGAGTGTTTTAGCCACCAAAATTCCAGATTGAAGGAACTGTCTTACGTGAAAACTCAAACCATCTAGTGGTACCTAGTTTCATTCTTTGGGGCTTGATTCTCCTGAGCAGCGCTACCCATGATAACCAGCACAATAGAAATCCAGGAGAACCTGTAAGCCCCCCTCAGTGCCTCCACACTTGTCCCCCAGGATCTAAATCCATCTCCACTCTTTCACTCGTCAAATACTTGGAGAGATACATGTATTTATTTGTGACTATATGATACAGAAGTCTGATTTTGATGATTCAGTTAACTTTTTGCACTTTGATTTTTCAAAGTGTTTCCAGATTGGCAAATGTGTGTTAACAATACTGCAGGTTTTTTTTTTTTAGGAGAATTTTTTTAAAAATGGAGCTAAGTGGAACTGGGTTAGTGAAGAGAGACTGTAAACATGTTGGTGTGCAGTAAGGAGTATCCAGTTTCCCAGAAGCCAGAATTTCTGCCTT
This sequence comes from Spermophilus citellus, assembly GCF_964194105.1. Lineage (NCBI taxonomy): Eukaryota > Metazoa > Chordata > Mammalia > Rodentia > Sciuridae > Spermophilus > Spermophilus citellus. Next base: position 84,424,964 of record NC_138194.1, read on the forward strand.
CAAGAACAAGCCCATTTCCCCAGGCTTCTTGGTGTCTCCATTTTACTAGAGCCACCCTCTAGTAATAGCTCAGCAAATGTTTATTGAGTAAATTAACAAGCAGTAATTTAAAGATAATTGAACAATTAGTAGATAATGAATGATTTGTAAATTAGCAATTTATAATAAATTACAAATTATTTAGTTAATCAGTAAATAATTAAACTTCAATGGAGATAACTAGGAGATATTCCGGAAGGAAACAAAGGGCCAGAATAAAAAAAAAAAAGAAGATTCCCCTAAAAATTAAAAGTCCATGCCACAGAATATTTGCAATGAAAAGAAGTGTTATTATTTTCCAACACTGTAAGATATAAATGCATACTGAAACAAAATTAGATAAATTAGTGAGTAGTACAATTCACAGTGCCGTCTTGCATAATAACCTATTATTAACAATGATTTATTTAATATTCAACTGTTAAATGCCCAATTTAGAATTGTACAGTTAAGACCTACTTGAGGAGTTTCCAATTCAAATTCCATTGTTTTGTAGACGAGGAATCTGAGTCTCATTTCAGATGTCCAACCTGCCCCCAGCCCACATTCCCAGTTGGTTCCTATCTTTTCTTTTCCTCTATTCCTTCCATTCAATCCCTATCCTTCAGTGCTTACCATGTATTGTTTCTATGCACTAGGCCATATTTGGTGATTTTAAAGGTAGCAGGTCCCAAATAAATAAGGGTATATTTGTAACGAAGCAATGAGCTTCATAATTACATTATTATTATATAATAACATTATTATTATTCTTTTAAACCATGATGTTTCAAAACAGGCACTATCAATGACCTTCTAAACTTGGTATGGTTTGGTCCTAAATGGCTTATGCAACGTTTGTGTCTAGTGATACTTCTTACAAGAAGTAGAGCAGACCTGTCTGTAGACCCAATTCACTTCCTAGCCTTTCTTTTTAAATGTACTAAGAAAATCCAGCTCAATGTGATAAAGAAGAATACAGACTGCAAAAAACTTCCAAAAAAGAAAGCCAACCAGTTTCTCAAATAAAAAGCAGAAATTACAAATATAATTTTCCAACCAGGAAATGCTTTTGCCATCTAGCATCCAATACATGATGGAAGAGCATTAATAAAACCTGCTCTTCCACTGCTTCTCGTCCAACTGACTGTGGTATTTTGTTAATTATCTCAAAAAAGGGTTCTGGTATAGTTTTCCTTTCCCACTTATTCTAATTAAAGATAACAATTTCTCTTGTTGAATTGTAGCTGCAGTACCATACAGTCTTCAACAAAATGTGTATATATATATCCCTAGAAGTCTTAATCTCCTAAGATTGGTAGATTGGTGTCAAAAGTCTTCCCCTATGGTTTGTCTATTAACAGCATGTCTATAATTGGTAAATATGACTGTTCTGAGTATTAATAGAGGCAAAATGATGACAGTACAGAAGGTAGAATTTTCCTTGTACCGGAGCAAAAAATTTCGCCTTAGTTGTCAAAGGAGCTGCATACTGCCATCTACTGGCCACTTAGTCTGGGTAATTTTTTTTTTCTTTTTTTAAAAAAACATCTCTGAGTTTTAGATTCCTCATGTGGAAAGAGATTCACACTAATATTCTATCAACAGGGTTCTGAGATTAGAAAATGTGTGTGAAATACCACTTTACAAATTTCAAGTGTGATACAAATCTCAGTGGGAAATTTCTTATGAGTGACAAAGCTTATAAGCTGATGGGGACATCTTCAAAATAGTTAACCACACATGTCAAGAAAACTCCCGGTCCTTTCTGCAGCAGTACTTACTGTCTGCACCCTGCTGCCACTTCCGCCTGTAGTGGGCAGCTGTCTCCATTTGTGGGGAGATAGGCCAGTCTTTGACTTGGACTTAGTGGGGGCACATTTTGCAGAGTGTGTCTTGCACCCCTTTTTCTATATGCTCCACTGATCATCACTGTAATCTTACTACAAAATGGAAGACTTGGAATGACTAGAGCGGTCTCTCCCACCCCCGCCCCGGCCCCCTCTGGATTTGCCTCACCATCCACTGAAAGATTTATAAAGAAGGACACTGTGCAACATGTGACCTTTTGAAACTGCTCACAGTATGTTCTCCCCTGGCAGGAATTCTAATGTCTCGTGGCTTATGTTACCTGCTGTGTACCAAACCACTGGGGAAGGACGTTGCAAATTCAATGAATTGAAGAAAAGATGTTCAAGCTTCTCTTTTGGAGGAGTCTTGGGGGCGAGGGAGACAGACAAAAAGAAAATATTCAAAGAAGTTACACTGCCCCCCCAGGGTGGCTTCTGCAGAGGACAGTGACAGGGACTTGGAGATGTATGATTTATCCTGGCGCTCACTTACCTACAAGGGCTTGTTTTACTACTGTGGCTGCCCACAGCTATGGCAAAGGGGCAGGAACCTGATCGATATCAGATGCCAATGCTAGAGCGAGGAAAGAGTGACTGAAACTACTGACATGGAGATTAAGGGGCCTGGGTGCTGAGTTTCGCATTTTTCTGTGTGTGTGTGTGTGTGTGTGTGTGTGTATTTATATGTACATGTACATTTGTGTGAGTGTGAGTATGAAGTTGAATTCAGAATACAACTTAGGAATCTCGGACATGGACATAGCCAGGAAAGAGATGGTAGGTGTTGGACAGAGGAGCAAAGGGACCAGATTTACAACTTCTCTGGAAGTAGAAATACATACACAGCCAGAGAATAACTACCATGAGTCACAGAAAATAGTCTGCATTAAATGGACACAGAAATGCATTTCAAGATGTTTTAAAGAGGAAAAGAGAGGGTTATGACACCATCTGAGGCACAATGACCTTTCTTAGCAATAAACGTTTGCAGAGAAAGCAGTCTGAAGGGATGCACATCAAAATGTTTATATGAGTGATTGTTGTAGAATTAGAGAAGGAAATTTTATGTTTCCTTTTTGTGTTTGTTGTTTCTAATTTCCCTACATCAAAAAAATGAGGAAAAAGGGAAAATGTGGCACAGGCTTTTAAAAACTATGACTTCTAAATTTCTTATGAAAATATTACTGAGAAAACAGAACGGGCAGAGGGTGGAAGAGGTCTAAACAGGCCTTGGCAAACCACAGCCTGTGGGCCACATCTAGCTTGTTGCCTTTTTTTTTTTTTTTTTTTTTGTAAAGAAAGTTTTATTGAAACACAGCTACCCTACCCACTCACATGGTACAAAGACAGAGTTCAGTAATTGTGACACAGACCACAATGCCTATGTGGCCAAAAGGCCCCCCTGAATCTTCTACAAAAATTTTTGCCAATCCCTAACTAGTTGTATGAGGTCGAGAAAGTTGGAAAATCCATATCTCAGCTTCCTTATATCCAAAGAGATGGATAATATATCTTAGAGTTACATGAGTTAATGAGTTAATGCATTAAAAGTGATAAATTGCACTTGGCATACAATAGATGCCCAATAAATATTTTGTGCCTACTTTTTTTTTATTGGTTGTTCACAACATTACAAAGCTCTTGACATATCATATTTCATACATTAGATTGAAGTGGGTTATGAACTCCCAATTTTACCCCAAATGCCGATTGCAGAATCACGTCGGTTACACATCCACATTTTTACATAATGCCCTATTAGTAATTGTTGTATTCTGCTACCTTTCCTATCCCCTACTATCCCCCCTCCCCTCCCCTCCCATCTTCTCTCTCTACCCCATCTACTGTAATTCATTTCTCTCCTTGTTTATTTTCCCATTCCCCTCACAACCTCTTATATGTAATTTTGTATAGCAATGAGGGTCTCCCTTCATTTCCATGCAATTTCCCTTTTCTCTCTCTTTCCCTCCCATCTCATGTCTCTGTTTAAAGTTAATCTTTTTTTCCTGCTCTTCCTCCCTACTCTGTTCATAGTTGCTCTCATTATATCAAAGAAGACATTTGGTATTTGTTTTTTAGGGATTGTTGTGCCTACTTCTTTAATATTTATTTTTTAATTGTAGTTGGACATAATACCTTTGTTTTATTAGTTTATTTTTATGTGGTGCTGAGGATCGAACCCAGGGCCTTGCACATGCTAGGTGAGTGCTCTTCCACTGAGCCACAACCCCAGCCCTTGTGCCTACTTCTTATTACCTACTTCCCTTCAATAAGATGCAAAACTCTACTATTTCCCTTAAATAAGATGCAATACTGTACTATTAGGTTAAAACTAATGAAATTACTACTTTGGGTGGTCATGATTAGTAGGCATTGATAACTTATATGGTTCAAGATATGCATTAGACATTCTTTGCACTTCTCCTATTTAAATTGTATTTTCCAAGATAGTATCCACCAATGACATTAGGCAGTTTTTGGTTAGCTAAATTGCCATGAAGGACTGGAAATCAAACTCCAGCATTGTTGTGTCTAAGTTCAGACATCTGTGTGACTGAAACAACCTGCTATATTGATACTGCATTTTGTTGCTTGTGAAAATCAGGCAAATAAGCACTTAATGTCCCTGTGCTGTGACCGATTCTATGCCCATGCCCTGAACAAAAGTGTTCAGATAAGGGAGATTCATGTCCCCCCTATGATATGGCACCTGGCTCTTAAATTGTAGCAGACCCAGCAGGCTTCCACAGCACTGTGACACTCGCTCTTGATTTGAGCAGAGTTCCAGACAGCCTGCCAAAACATTCTGGGAAGCCCTGCCTAAAGAGAATGTGGGACTCGGGACACTGCGAGTTTGGAGAGTCTGGCATGAGCACTTCTTCAAGTACACTTAAAGATGACATTTTGGGGCTTAGTTCAGATCCCAAAAGAGGAGTTCTTTACAAAAGTAAAATAGGACTTTTCTGAGAATGAGACAGGAAGACAGACTTGAACATCAATAGAATGTAATTATAAGAAGCTGAAGATAGGAAAGTATAGAATGAACTTCATGAAAAGGAGGCAAATCAGGAAACTGAAGGACTAATCAAAGTATTCTTATCAACAGAAATGAAGAAAGGCTTTAAGTTCAGTGCTAAGACTATCAAAGGAAGAACAAACTCAATTTAATCCAATCAACACTTATTAAGTACCTATTTTATGCCAGGCACTGGGTTAACACAGCTAGAGAGATTAAGATAAATCAGACAGTTTTTCTACCCTGGAGGAGTTTCTGGGCTGGTGGGAGGGAGATAAACACATAACCAAATAACTTTAATATCATGTGATAAGTGCTATAATATTAGCAATACTAGCTATCACTCACTGCATAAAATGTAAAGAAAATGCATCATGGAAAAGTTAATTCTGCTTGGACAGCTCCAAGGAGGGTAGGGAGGAGGGAATAAATAATGGGCGAGGTGGATATTGAGTCAAGAATGAGAGGGATTGGTTGGAGTCCTAGGACAGTTACAAATGAAGCTCAGGAAGGACATCATATGCTAAGCTAAAGAACTGCGATTCAGTAGGCATTAAATCTGTGCACAGAAAATGACCCTGTAAAGTCTGATTTTAAAAGTCAGAAGAATAGATCTCTTCCTAGAGGCTCGTGAAGCAGGATCATAGGGAGAAGAGACCACGATGCCCAGGAGAGACCGTGAAGACACCCTGAGGGACGGTAGGAAGAACAGACAGGAGGGGTCATATGTGGGATGCAGCCCGTGTTCAAACTGAAGCGCAAAGTGAGACAGAAGGCCCAAAGATCCAGAAGTGTGTGTGTGTGGGAAACAGATGAATACAATTATACAATTCTGGTTGTAGGAGAAGGGAGGAGAGCCAAGGTTTCAGCCCTGGGAGAGAGGGGCTTTTCCTCATACATTAAGGAAGCAGGGAAGGAGGGGTAAGGAGGCAGCCCATCTTGTTGGGGTGGAGGTCAGGGAAATTCACTGCCATGGGTCTCTATTCTTAAAGTAATGGGAGAGGGGTAGAGGCTTGTGCAAAGGCTTGTGAAACTACCAATGCAGCCTGGGAAAGGGAGCAAATGAGAGACAGATAAAAGAGCTATTCAATAGCTTCAGGATCTAGCTAGACCAATACGTCATGTGTTGGTGATGGCACTCATGAACACGTATATTTGACTTTTACCAATAGTGCATTGGGCTCATCTCATTCATTATTAATCAAATCATATCCTTAATGGGTACTGAAAGATACCCAGGGAGGAAAACCTAATTTCCTTTCCCTGGATCTCAAACCTATGATGTAGTTCCAATCCATCCTTCTGTCTTCACCTTTTTGAAGTTCCCCTTTCAGGATCCAGAAATCCAAATGCCTCTCAGTCTCAGGCCAGTGCCCTGGAATGTGAAAACAGGGCTCTGAGGCAACAGCCGGGTAAGCCCATGGCTCAAGCGCTCTCATACTTTCTTCTAATTTTTTTCCAAGAAGCCAAAAGATTATATACACACAATCTGATGTTTGAGGGGCTCTACCTTTATTTTTAGGGGCTTTATCTTCCAGAATTTTATGCAGGATAAATTTGGCCACCTTTGAGCCAGACTTCCCAATTAAACTGGTCCAAAGATAAGAGTTCCTTGTCATTTCTTCTTCCATACTAAGTTCCATGTTTTTTTTTTTTCTATACTTCCCACTTGAACTTTTAAGAGGCTTTCTTTTACCATGTAGAAGTCAAAATATGAGCTCTGGTTTAAAATCCTGACTTTTCTATTCTGGGCTTGTATGACATTAGAAAAGCTATTTAAGTTCTCTGGGCCTCATTTTCTTCATGTATAAAATGGGAATAATAATACCTACATTACAATGTTATTACAAGGATACAATTCAAAAATATGTGCAAAATGCTAGCTGGAGTGACTGGCATATAAATACTTAAATACTTTTCTAAATTGCGTGGTTTTCCCCAACACGATGATAATTTATGGAAGGGCAAGAACTACATCTTCTGAATTCTTTATATCCTGAGTAACTAGGAAAATACCTTTGGGATATGTAATGTTAAGTATATAAAAGATGGAATGATATTTATAATAATCATTACTAAAAAATGCATTGGACAAGGCAAAGTTTTGGTGGGTTGGGGAAACTGAAGCTGACTGGTTGGTGTTGGAATGTTAATTAGAGAACCGAGATATTCTTCTTACACAATGAACGCAAAACCAACTCATATAAACAAACGTGTATATGCTTATGCATATGTGTGGACACACAAATATATATTTATATAGTTCCTTACTACTTGCAAAGTGCTTTGCTTTACACAAAAATTTGTAGGAATTTCATACAGCTACAAAACAACAGTAATAAGAGCTGATGTCAATTTACTATTTTAGAGAAAAGGAAGCCCAAGGCTCAGAGACATTAAATGAACTTGGCCTAGGCCACAGGCAGTGAACACTTGGTGGATCAGACTTTATAGTCTTTCTCTAATATTTCATAACCACCAAAGATGTGAAGTTTGTCAAGCATTTTGTAAAAACTTAACAGCAACACTGTCTTAAAGTTAGTATGGGAATTGAAGGATATCTTTAAAGAGAATCTTCATGGAGAACAAGTTTGAACAAAGTGCCCTAAAAAGATGCTGGCCAACTCCTCTTGAAGACAGCTGCAGTTCATCAAAGTAGTTCCACAGGATCTTAAATATGATTAGCTCCCCCCGTGTGGGCTTCAGTTTCCTCCATCACTAACGTATTTCATCAGACTCATCACCAAAAATAATGACATCCAAAGAAGAGAGCCATCGGTCCACCTAGCTGATGGCCTCTAAAAGCCTAATCTCCAGTTCCCCAATAAGTGCTGTTCCAAAGATTCTGCCCTCACAATCCTGGGCTCTGTAAGAATGGGAAGATACTCTGTCTTAACAGGAAGGGTGCCTGTGGTATATTAATTTCCAAACAGAAAATGGGAGCAAACCTCATTGGGGAAGGAATTTTCGATGATGCAATCTGACCCCAGTGCTTTCCAAAAACATATGAAACACAAATGAAAGAAACTGACACAGTAATTAACACAGTCATTAGTTTAAAAAAAAGGGGGGGGGGAATCAAATGGAAACAGAATCTAAAAAGCAAATAGGGACTTCTCAGAATGCACTCCATGTAGTTGCCTTGATTTGTCTGACAGGGTAAAAAGTTCAGTGTTCAAAATATAAACAGAGGATTTAGACCTTTAGTCACATTTTATTTAGTTCCATATGACATTCTCACAGGGGACAACAGAAGTACAATCTTTACCAAAAAAAAAAAAAAAAAAAAAGAGGGCAAACTGGATTTGGTTAAAGGTGAAGAAGATGAATTCCATCACTAGAACACCTTCACTTTGCTCCTCCAATTTGCATGGCCACCTATTGGACTTTTCATAAGAATGGGACTTCTGTTCTCCCTTAGCAATGTGGCTAAGCTTTGAACATTTTCTGGCAATCCAAAAGTTGTGTGCCCTTGTACAAATCAGTTTAGCTCTTGGACTCTTTTTGTGAAGACAGGAGACATGAGGAGGTCCCCTTCAGTCAGATGGTATAGAACCAATGATGCTGGGGTTTTCTATCTCACTGTGATGGGGTCAATGTGATCCATCCCCATTAGCACAGTATTTAGTGAATAGTGGTGCTCACTAAATGCTTATCGATTTAACTATAGGTAGACCGATAATGATGATCAGAGGTGGTTTTTATTGACTTCAATAGAATGTGCAGGCACTTTTGTAAGTATTTTCTCCATTTTCACTCCCTAATCATCCCCAAAAGCTGGAATGGTAGATCCTGCTGATGGTAAATGGTCATCTCCTCTATATCCTTTGAGAGGCCCACTGAACCCTGAGCCTCACACAGTCCTCACCTATAATAGCTTGCGAGATTGTTCTGATTCTTTAACACTGAGCAGTTCTAGACAGAGTTCTGGGATTTTTGCAGCCAACTGCTCATCATGTTCATTCAAATCAGCACAGCCTCCAGCACACAGAACGCATCTAAGAAACGACGTGTTATTAAAGACGTCAAGGTTTTCTAACACGGGACTGCTGCATAGTGCAACTCCTCCTTCTGTTCTAACCGTCTGATCTAGGAAACACATTGTTCATCTGGTGGCAACTTCCACTATTAATCTGCCAAATATTATCACTAATATTAAATAAACTCTGCATTTAGAATATCAATAAACGTGTCCTTGGAGCAGTAGCTTCTTTATGTTAGGCTACAAAGTGTTGGTGTTCTATGATGAAAATGGGAGAAATAAAAATGATGTACGTTTTTCTGAGAGCAACATTTATTACATTTTTAAATATTGAAGGTTTTGGGGGGTGCTAAATATTTCTTTGGTTTCTAAAATGGTGAGAGTCATTTTTAATTCAAAAATTTTTCCATTAAGAAAAATATGAAGGTGGCAACCACGTGCCATTCAAAAAGATATCTTCTGCAGTTTAATTCATCATGAGTTCCAAAGGTCTTGGCTGCACGGATGTAGACTCCAAATACCAGAATCTCAAGAAGCCAAGAGGGTTCTTCTTTTGTTGCTCCAACCAAACTAGTAAAACTATGCCTTTCCTTACAAGAATGCTTTAGTAAAAAAATAAAATAGGGTACATTTTTCAAACTTTATCTTTATATGGACAATTATCTATGTTGTGAATAAATGAATATGAAACCTTATCCATCCATCCATCCATCTTTAATGTAAATGACCCAACAGCCAGGATAGAAATATGTAGGATAACATTTTCATATTTTCCCTTTCAAAACAGTATGTTATCTAAAATTTTACAAAATCAAATCAACTTTATTGACATATAATTTATATAAATTCCACACATTTGAAATACAAAATAGATGATTTTTGAGGCAGGTATAAAATATTTTCTTCACCATGCAAAGTTCCTTGCTCTATCTCCCTTCCATCTGCTACTCCCATCAACATTGATCTGACTGTGTCATTCACTATAGGTTATGCTCGTCTGTTTAGAATTTCACATGGAATCCCATAGTATGTGCTTTTGTGTGTTTCACCAGCACAGTGTGAGATTTATTAACACCAATGTGCATCAGTTGTTGGTTCATTTTATTACTGAGCTGTGGTTTTAGTGTAAACATACCATGATTTATTTTATTCCCTCTTGAAGGACATAGTGGAATAAGAAGTTGCCTATTCTAAGTTCTTTTGAGTATTAGTGAACTATACTTTATTATATATATTTGTGAACTTTTATGAAATTATTTTTATTCCTCCCCCCCCCTTCTCTTGGGGGAAATACACCAGAGTAGAATTGCAGGATCATCTCTCAAGGTAGTGATGAACTTTATAACAAACTTAAAGTTCTTCAATCAGGTGACACCATATTGTACTCTCAGCAAAGGACAAAAGATTCATTTGCATCACATCCATAGGAAAGTTTGATATTGCTTGGTATTTGAACTGAAGGTATGTTTCTTATAGATAGCATATATATAAGTTTTCTTCCACCCAAGATGATAATCTCTTTAAACTAGCATTTTAACATTATTGAATTAAAACTCATCATTTTCATAACTTTTTATTTACATATTTTTCTGACTTATCTTGATTTTAATTGAGCATTTGATATGATTTCATCTTATTTTTCAATTTCTTAATATGTCACCTTTATTTCATTTAAAAAGTTTTTTAATGGTTATCCTTGAGTTAACAATGTATATTTTTAAAGTAATCTAAGGGGAATGAGGAATACTGGGGAATGATATTGGCCAAATTATATTGTTAACTCTGTACATATACAAATATGTAAAAACAAATTCCACCATTACGTACAACCATAATACATGGGAAAATCTGATTTCTTTTAGGATTCATCTGTGTCCTTTTTTTGGAAGATAGGTAGTTCTGACATGATAAGCCTAGGTGTGATTGTTTTGGTATTTATTTTGCTTGATGTTCTCTGTATTTTTCGGATATGTGGTTTGATGACTGTAATCAATTTCAGAAAATTCTTTCATTATTACCTAAAGTATTTTTTCTGCCTTCTCTTCCCTTCCTGACAACTCTAATAATGCATATTAAATAATTCACATTTCTTAATACGGTTTTAGTTACTGGATGTTCTGCTCTGTGCTTTCATTCATTTTCACCTAGGTATTTCATTTTGGGCAATTTCAATAGATCTATCTTCAAGTTCACTGATTCCTTCCTTGGCTGCGTTAAGTCTACTGAAGGTCCCATTGAAGGGACTTTTGTTCTTGTTTTTAATTTACAGTATTTTCTTTTGGTCTTTTATGTTTCCATATCTTTCTTATGCTACTTACCATTTCTTGTTTATGGTATGCTTCTTACATTAGAGCCTTTAATGTATTATGTATAGTTATTTTAAGTTTTATTTCTGACAAATCTAATATCAATACTACAGTTAAATCTGGTTCTATTGATTGTCTCTTTAGTCTGATTTTTATTGCTTCTTGTCATGCCTTATGACTTTTTGGTGAAAGCTGGACATTTGTTTGGTAATAAGAACTATATTAAATAGGTCTTTACCATAAGTGTATATGCTACCCTGGCCAAGAAGTGAGATGTTTTGGTTGTGATAGCCATAGGCTCCAAGACATTCAAATTCCTCTTTTGGATCTGTTTTTCCTTCTGCTCTTGGCTTTGGTTCTTCCTTTTGTTCTGCTCCTCAGAGAGAATCTGCACCTGTAGGTTCTTTCAGTCACATCCTACTGCTGTTACTATTGTAGACATATTAGGGTGATTTTAGATTATGGAGCAAGAGTGTTTTTAACTGAAATTCCAGTAAGTATGTCTGGAATATTCCTTTAATAGTATTTCTGTCCATCCTTTAGGAGTGGAAAGCTTTATTTTTGTCCCTTGCCCCTTACCTATTTTCTGTTCCCAGATTACTTTTAAATGCCCTCTCACCTGTTGACTGTGTTATGTAAGCATACATAATGTTCTCCTTAAGCCAGATTTGTATCTTGTCAAGAAATTTTAGGTCTATACCATAATATTCTTTCAGTGTCTTTGGTAGTTTTTGGCATTTGGGTTATTGTGACCTAATAAAATGAAACTGAAAATATTTCCCTTTTTCTCTATTTCCTGAGAGAATTTGGAAAAATTTAGTATCAGTTCCTTTTTGACTATTTGAATTCACTGGAAAAGGCTTCTGGGCTTAGAGTTTTCTTTGTGGGAAGTTTTAAGCAAAAACTTAATTTATTGAAAGATATGTGGCCATTTAAAACAGACTCAAAAAGGATAGAAAATCTTAAGTTGTACTTTTTGAGGAATCTGTCCATTTCATATAGGCTACTAACTGTACCAACATAAACTTGTTCACAATATTTTCTAATCTTTAAATGTATGTAGGGAGTTTAGTGATGACCTACTTTCTTCTTGATACAAGCCCCCCTCCTGCCTTTTTTGTCTTATTTTATCTAGCCAGGCATTCATCAATTTTACTGATCTTATCAAAGAAGCTACTTCACCTTTGTAAAATTTTCCTCTACTGCTTGTATGTTTTGTTTTGTTTAACTATTAAGTTTATTAATTCTTTATTATTCATTTTGGAATTAGTGTGTTCTTTCTTTCCTAACTTCTATGATGAAAATTTTATTCATTAATATCAAGTCTTTCTTTTTTAATACAGGCTTTAATGCTATAATTTTCCTCTAAATGCTGCTATGGCAACACCATACAAATTGTTTGAATAAGATATTTCTATTATCATTCAGTTCCAAATTATCTCTAATTAATTTTGTGATTTTTTCTCCCTTCATGTATTTACTTGGATATATGTTAAGTTTCTAAATATCTGGGAAATTCCAGATATCTTGTATGATTTATAATTTAATCCTGTTGTGGTCAGAGAATGTGTACCCTGTAAAAGTTCAGATTTTTAAAATTTATTTAGCTATGCCTGGCATTTAGTGTATCAGGATGAAAAATTCTCATGAGATTGAAAAGACTGTGGATTCTGAAGTCCCTGGGTGTAGGTTTCTGCTTGCACTGAGGTAGGGGGCCATAGGCATTTTTAAATAAATGAATTAACTATGATTTATAAATGAATTGAATAGAAATAGGCTAGTCAAGGGGCGAGAATGGAAATTCTTAGTAAGAAGAGAGGAAGCCAGCATATCTAGAATGAAGACAAGAAGATCAATATAACTGAGGGAACAATGACCCAGCAAATGTAGGGGATGTCTGGTTAAAGAAAAGCCAGAAAAAGTTTGTAGAAGAATGTCTCCTGAAATGTAGAGAAGGTGGAGGGTTAGAACTTTTAGGGAAATCCAATTAGACTGTCTCTATCTTCTCAATGTAGAAGGAAGAACATCAACTAGAGACAAAGGAAGAACTTGGAAGGCAGTATTTGGGGATATCTGACCAACAGTCCACCGGAATAAAGGAAAGGGTTGGACAGTGATGTTATGGTTCCTCAGACGCCTGGCAGAAAGAGTCTGCAACGGTGGCTGTCATCTGTGGCTTTCTTGGGCAATGGTTTCTAACCTGGGGACCTAAATAGGACCCAGGACTGTGTTTCAATTAAACCTCATATGAACCTGCTAATGATTTTCAGCTATCAACTTAATGTGTGATAAGTCCAACTATAAGGCTTATCCCCAGACTTAGGGGATCAGATACCTAATCCAAAATGAGAATTAAGGAGGATTATTCTGTAAGAGCTTGTATCTAAACCCAAGCTGGAAGGAAAACTGGGATTAACTAGGTTAATGGCTAGGTTCGAGGATGGCAGAGAGAGTATGGTATTTGAAAGACTTCAAAGATGTTCACAGGACTGCTGCTGAGGAGGAGGAGGAGAGAGGAGAAGAAACAAGACACCGTGACCACTAGCACACAAGTTCAGAACCTAAGTCAGAAAAAGAGGGCGCTTTTTAACTGCGAATGCTTGAGGTGTTTCAGCTAAGCTGGCCAGCCATGCAGCAGGATGCTGGAAGGCACAGACAGGGAGATATTTGGTTGAACTCCTGAGGGACACATACCCTCCACCCCAGGCCCTAGTCCTGGGGGCAGGTAAGGGACTCCACTAAATAATGCCCCTGGATGCTCTCCTGCCCTTCCTATGGTGTTTGCTTAGCTCAGTCCCATGTTGTGTCCCCTTTGTGGACTCATATGCCTTGATTTAGTTGCTTAAGCCAAGAACTGAAAGAGAGTGCTTGGGTGTGTCAGCAACAAGAGGGATGCTTGACTCAGAGAGGAAATACTCTTAGCAAATCCATTTGTTCAAAGACCTCAGTGGCATTCTCTAAAAAGCTTCATCAGGAATGAAGTGAACACTGATGTCCATTTGCCTAAGTCCTGTATTTACTTATCAAGGAAAGAATTTTTTTTTTTTTTATTGACCCTGTAAAACTTTGGATGGTACTCAAAAGTCCTTTCCAACATTCAGAAGCCTATCATCCAGAACCCATCAAGAAAAACTCATTCAGAATCCTCCATTTAAGAATGCCGAGGGATATTTTTCAAAAACTAAGTTATTAGGAGTAGAAATTTAGTAAGCTTTCCAACAAAATGGATTCAAAACAAAGAATAAAGGCTATTATCGGAAAATTAACTTACAAGAAATAACTCAGGCCCTAATCATGTCAGGAACTTTACTATGTAGATATAAAATAAAGCTGGAGACTTCATATAAAGCACAGAGCAGTTCACATGAAAGAGAAATGGCAAAAAAATACAAAGATATCGAGAAGTAGAACACAATATCCAGAGGGAAAAGCAATAAAGACGAGAAAATGTGCAGATGAGGCACTGTGGTAGTTAAATACATTCACATTGTATTTGGTTACACTGGATTCTACTAAGCAGTATTCTCATAGGTACATCACATAGAGTAATTATTCTACTTCTTTTGACACTTGTTAACTACACACCCCATTGGTCTCAATGGGGAACTATAGCCATAATAAAAGACTGAGAAGACAATAGCGAAAGATAAAGGGGTAGAAAAGCTCAGAAAAATCAGCAATGAATGGAACAATGTTTTGCTAGCAAATGCACAGAGCCACATTCCAAAGGTCTGAGAGAGACAAAGTGGTTTCCCTTTATTCAATAGCATAAGTAGAACTGCCAGATTTCAGGGTGCTACTTCTCAGCGGAATACTTTTAAAAGGGGAAAGAGGTACAAATGGCAATGGTGCAAACACAAAAAAGGACCAGAGGTATTCATCTATTTTTACAGGAGGCCATTTAGAGATATGACAAATCAATATGGGCCATTTATAGGGGATACGCATGCAGACATCTGTAGGATAACCATTGTTGTTCCAAGAAGCAGACCCGAGGAAACCCTTTACACATTCAAGGTAGCTTTTAAAAAAATATTTGATATTCTCAAAGAGTTCTAAGTACTTCACCCATGAAAATAAGTCTTTTAAGTTAGCAAGGGAAAGAGCCCTTCACAGATGGAGGATTTGAAGGAAAAGGAGTGGAGGGGACTTAGCCATAGGAAGAATTCCAGGCACAGCTTGGGGCTGAAATCTCCTCAAACCTGAAAAGATTCTTAACTGTGCATAAAAGAGAATCTGAAAGTTGCCTGTGAGCTTTCACCTGGTCCCAGTAGAGCTTCCTCATCAGCATTCTGGGCCAGGCCTCAGAAAGCTAGGGGAAAAAAATCTTGCAAGCACAGGAAAATAGACAAATTTCTTTCCTTCAAGTCTAATCTGATGATTTAAATCTATATATCCTATTGCCTCTCCGGTATTCTAACCATCGTACTCCTTTTAAAGAATGCTTAGGCAGAGTTAACATACGTAACTTCTCTTCTGATTAAACACATCTGCCACAAAATAGCAGGTGCTCTCTGGACACAATGAAATAATCAGAAATTCTAATAGGAAATTTACAAAAAGTTTTGAACACGGGTGGATTAAAATATAGCTGGTGGTGTTGGGGGGGGTGGAATTTGTTTAGAATTTAAAGTCCTTTGAATTAAAGCATAAGAAAAATGTTAATCTAGTGGAAATGTTTGTAAAAACACATACAACCTTGTTTTTTAAACTACAAAGGTTAATTTTCAAAAAAAGTTAAAATGCTGATCCTCATACAAATGAATGTGCGATTAAGATTTTGATTTAACTCATTAACGAGGAAACCAGTATGATGTTACACCTAGCTTAAGAGAGAATCCAAACAGCAGACACAATTAAGGATCTGGAAAGCTGAAATCAATCTGCAAACAGGAGGCAAAGTTCGCCTATTCTGCAGTGGCTAGAAAAGTCAACTAAACCTCTGGGGGACAGAATTTACATGTCAAGAGACAAGAATTTTGTTGTAGAATAGTTTCTCCTTTTCCACAGTACATTTGTTCCAAGACCACTTTGTAGATGCTTGAAAACACAGATGGTACCAAACCCTAAACATAACATGTTTTTTCCTACACAAATATACTTGGGATAAAGTTTAATTTATAGTCACAGTAAGAGATCAATAACAGTAAAATGGATTGTAGTTGATGATGTATAACTAAAACTACAAAAAGCAAAATTGTGCCAGGCATGGTGGCACATGCCTATAATTCCAGTGGCTTGGGAGGCTGAGGCAGGAGGATCTTGAGTTCAAAGCCAGCCTCAACAACAGCGATTTGCTAAGCAACTCAGTGAGACCCTGTCTCTAAATAAAATACAAAATAGTGCTGGGGATTTGGCTCAGTGCTAGAGTGCTTCTGAATTGAATCCCCAGTACCCCCTCCCACCCTGCAAAACAAAACAAAACTGTGGATTGGGGGATGAACTACAGTACTGCTGTCAGTCTACAACTTATATAATTGTAAGGCAACTCCCTAGAATCACAGTTAGATAACACAAGATGGTGTGATACAGACAATGATGCATGGTTTTCCATGGACAATTTTTTCTCCACATGGATCACTGACAATCTTATTTACTCACTCCTTAAACCTAGTACCTGGAGAGGTCCCATAAATACTTGCTAAATGGAAGAATGTCAGCATTAAGCTAGGCCCTTCACACGTGTCATTCTGTTTAATCTTCCCAACAACCTTTTAAGATAAACATTCTTCTCACTCTATTGATGAGAAACTAACTTGCAAGACATTATGCAGCTACTGTGTCTTAGAGGTTGGGGTGAAAGACAATGGAGGGTTTGACTCAGGCATATGATTAGAAAACGTCTCTCTCTTCTTTCTCTTTCTCTATCTTGTCTTCTTTCCATTTAGTATATGTCCTTTTTATTTACTATCACTGGACCATCTGCCTCTAAATCAAGGGCTGTTTATGTTATGTTGAAATAACATGTTTCCCTAATGAGCATGATACTGAAAATCCTTGCTTTAAGAAAAATAAATGAACAGCAGCACTTGGGAGAATCTCAGCATAAACAAGAGACTCTCGAATGCTCTTGTTTGCAGCCTTGCAGATTAGCACAGGGTATTTACCAGCCCAGACTTTTGTTTCTCCTTAGGTGCTCTTTCCCAATTATCAGGATAACAGCTAGATGAATCCAACACTGCTTCTGTGTGTTGTGTTGTTTTCACAGAGTCAGGGCAGCACTTAGAAGCACAGCGGCAGTTTGTACTCATCGTATGCTTGGGGTAACCAGGGACTCCCTCCATAAAACCACGTTGAGGCAAGTGCTATAATCATCTCCATTTTACAGTCGAAGAAAGAACAAGTGACACAGCAGCCTTTACAAAGTCACACAGTGTGTTGCAGCTCTGGCTTGGATCTGACCTTTGGAACCACTGCCCTGTCCTCTCCCTGAGTCACTCTAGATCTGTACAGACACTGGAGGTGGTGTTGAGGTTTGCTCTATCAGTGCATCTTGATTTTTTTTTTCTAGTACTGGGGATTGAACCCAGGGGTGCTTAACCACCAAGCCACATCCCCAGCCCTTTTTATATTTTGAGACAAGGTCTCACCAAGTTGCTAAGGACCTTGATAAATTGCTGAGGCTGGCTTTGACCTGGAGATGCTCCTGCCTCAGCCTCCCAAGTCACTGAGATTAACAGGTGTGTGCCACCACACCCAGCACAAATTGATTTTTCACAGATGCTTTGCCCTGGTTATTATCATAGCCTCCAAGGGCTCTGGGGTTTCCACTGCTTCCAGCATCATGGGGCTGGTAATCACCGATTCAAGTCCTAGAAGCCATCTTCTGACCACCTGGCACTTAGAATCATTCTTACTTTAAATTCATTCCAAGAGAGGCAGGGGCTAGAGAACAGGGGAAGAGAGTGGGATTCTGAGGTCTCCAACAGATGAAGGTCAAACAGATGTGGACCAAATGTTAATCTGATATCATTCTCTCTGTTCCCCAAGTCCCCAAATAATTCACTTTCTTTGCTTGCCAGAAAATAGGTTTCTCTCAGAATGAAGTGAGGGTGTGTTTTTCAACAGCTCCAAATGACACTTGATATGAATGACAGCACAGGACTTCAGGCAGGAGGTCTAAATCCATGATTGGCTCTATTATTCCATTTAACCTTCATGACCACTCTCCGAGACAGGCAGTATTATGCTCTTTATTTGGGAGATGAAGAAGTGAGGTTGAACAACTGGCCCAGGTTAGAGTTTGCTCAAGATCCCAAGGAAGCTGCAATTTCTCCAGAGCAGAGGTGTTTCCTGATACCAAGTGTGCCACCAATAGCAAAACGACAACTGTTTGACCACACATCTCATTGCCTTGCCCCTTTCTCATGTCACATGGCACAGAGCCCCGGGAAGTGGGCCTTTTACCCCATCAGCCCAGAAGCATGAGAACTTTAATCCTGAGGGGCATATGGCTCACCTTCCTCCATCTGTTCTGAAGCCTATCTTTCCTGGTAATTCTCATCCCTAATGAGGGACAGCACTGCTTTCAAATAAGATCATGAATAGGCTTTGCCATTACTATCACACAACCATTAAGGGACATTAAGCAGTCACTGTCTGTAATCAGTCAGTTACTGACTGGCTGCTCACTTTGTGGGATGGAACAACCACCCCTCTGTGGGCTTGTCCTTTACACTTATGGGGACAACTAAAAAAATGAAATCTAGACACCTCTAGTCTAAGCTGAGCATCCTCACTGCCTTCAGGACTTCTGGAATCTCATCCCAAAAGTTCATTAGCTCTAGTTTAGGGGAGACAAAAAGTGCAATGAAGGACCACTTTAATACTTGAGAATTTAACTCGCTTGTGAACTCAGCTTAAGCTACACCTGACGGTGTTCTTTGTATATTCAGTCATTGTCAACTTGGTAAGCAGAAATCTAAAATAATCTGGCTCAGCTTTTAAAAAAATATTTAGTGTTAGAACCCTCTTTACAAATTGAGTTTTCTGTATGAATGGAATATGTAAAACGGATGTAAAGGGAACGGGTTTGAGTGATACACCTACCTCAGCCCAAAAAGCACTGCCCATCTCCTTTGGCCGTCAAGGGCTCCATGGAACACACTTAAAAACCACCAACTAATTCCTTCTCTAGGGCAAGAAGTACACTACAAAAAGTAATACTTTCTGCTAAAGTGTCCCTTTCAAAACAACAGGAGTGCTGAGCACAGTGGTGCATGCCTGTAATACGCCAGCAGCTCTGGGGATGCTGAGACAGGAAAATCGTGAGTTCAAAGCCAGCCTCAGCAACAGCGAGGAGCTAAGCAATTCAATGAGACCCTGTCTCTAAATAAGATACAAAATAGGGCTGGAGATGTGGCTCAGTGGTCAAGTGCCCCTGAGTTCAATCCCTGGTACCAAAAAAAAAAAAAAAAAAAATAGGAGTAAATATAGCAAGGAGAAGGGTTAGGATTTCTCAAGGTAGATGGTGGGTTTGGAAAAAGGTTTGGAATCTGGAGTGCTCACATATTCCACAGCAAGTCACTTTCTCATGGGGACATCAATTTTCTCTCAAAAGAGAGGGAGGATCTCTACTAGACTTAGATTTCTCAACATTTCTTCCACACAAAGCCCTTAGTGTGGTGTTCCTCAGCCTTATCTTTCATTGTAGTGTTTGTGGATGAGGGGATGGAGGTGGAGCCACAGGGGCATATGAGGCCTGGAAACCCCCCAGCTCCAATCCACTGCCATGGTGGGTGGTGTACTTTCTCCATCTCAGCCCCCAACTGACAGACTGATCTGAAGGGTCCTTGCAATTCACTGTACTGTCCTGTTTTATGCTTCCAGTGCCTTTTAACCCCCCTATATAATACTCCAATAGTCTTGATCTAAGCCAAGCTTTACCTTGTCCCCCTAAAGGTTATTTATCAGAGGGACACTGAATTAGTATTATTTTTCCCTCAGAATCTTGGAACATCTCAGGGTGTGGACGCAGAGGATGGTCCTCAGGGAACTGGATGGCCAGATCATAGGAAAAGAGCCTTTCCACCATAGACTCTTCTACATCATGGAACACGCAGGAACAGCTCACCAGTAAGAGAAGTCAACAAACTGTAGCTAAAATCGCAATAGGAATTAAAAAAAAAATAAACATTTTTCTAACTAGAAAACTTTCCTGCTTAGATCTTTATAGGAATCCTGTAAGCAAGTTGCTTTGGAAGACTCCATTTTTTCTCTAGGAATAGTTTGCTTTTCTTTTCTTGAGGATCCCCCAATTCCTTACCTTGAATGCACTTTTATATTAGACACTCAAAATTCACAGTTTTCCCCTCAAAACCATTTATGTTTGTTAAATGTCATGGTTTGTGTGAATCTGGAGTTTATCACCCTTTTAGAGTAACCCCACACCAGAACATTTTAGCAGGAGGATACTGTTTCCTGGTAACACTATGGGTGTGTGTGTGTGTGTGTGTGTGTGTGTGTGTGTGTGTGTGAAATATCTCGAATACTGCATACTTTACCAGTTATGTCATGCTGTTTGAATGACTCACTGTAGATCTGATACTGATTTGGACAATGTTTCTTCAACCACTTGCAGACATCCTGCTGGGTCCATAGAGCCACTGGTTTTGACAGCTTCACAGTAGATGACTATAAATAGAGAGAGAGAAAGAGAAAAAAAAAGAAGGTCTGTTAATGCCAGCCCCATGCCTAGGAAAGCACTATTGTTGAAAGTCCTAGAGTGGGGATTCCCTGATGATGATTATCTGGCTCTTGTCTTCCTTGTAACCTCTACAGACTTTCTCTGTGTTGTTAAAAAACAAAGAAAAGGTCCAGGAAGAGGAGGCCATGAAAATTATTCTTGAGTTATCATCTTCACTGGGAGAAAACCTTAGGAAGTAGAGTTTTCTACTAAAAACTCTAACAACAAGATAACGGGGTTACTAAGCAAGTAATTAAATTTTAGGGGTAAAATAGCAGCCCCCAAGGACCTTTCTCTCTACTCAGAAATGCATTCATCTCTTATCTCTGACATCCCTAGGGCCTAATGCAACACTTGTCCCTGCAAATGCGAATAATTATTTTAGGATTGAATGCTATAGGACTTAGATACTTGCATACTAAAAAAGTGCAAGATGGCCTGCAGGATCTGGACTTAGGGTGACCCTATAAAGCCTAGGAACATTAGTTATGCCACAGTGGGGAATCCAACAGTCAATTCTGCCAGCATGTGGAGGATGGTAATAAGATAATGGAGTAGTTAGGCTTTATATAGAAGCCAGCTAGTCAAGGCCTTTTATTGCTCTCTGGTTCTTTGAGGGAAGTGTTTCTAAGGGAAAAATATCAAAACACACAGAGGTGTAAAGGTCCCAGCCTTTGAGAAATGGTGGATTTCAAATACATTTATTAATAAGCATTGACTCTGTCAGGGGCTGGTCTCCCCCATGGATCCCAGGAATTTGATTTAGGTGAAATGAAAGCATCAGCATCAATATTTTTTATCATTCTGGGAAAAGCATTTGCCAAAAAAGTAGGTCTACAATATTGATAGTTCTTTAAAGGGTCTTGAGTGGTACAAAGATCCACCCTTAAATATCACTGCCCTTCTCACTAGGCATCATTTTCTTCTACTTCTCTTTCCATGTTTCAGATTAAGGCAAGGAAAAAGCCTTAATTTGGAAGGAGTGTGATTTAGCATCCTTCAAACACTTCCTAAAATTTTTTTTCCCCAACAAAGAGCAGGTTTGCTTCAGTTTCAGAACCTGTAACAAAAAGCAGCAAATCTAGCAACATCTACTTACTCTTCTTTTTTCTTTGATTATGTTTGAGGCAAACTTCACTTTATGGAAAATAAAATACGGGATAAAATATAATTCATTTTATTCAGTAATATCAAGTTTACTTTTAAAACAAATTTGAGCTAAAAAAAAACTCATTGCCCCAATTTTAGGAAAAAAATTTAAGGAAAAGTGGTACAGATGGTGAGAAGAAAATAGTAAACATAGTGGGAGGAATATGTAGTGATTCTCGTTTGGAAAGCATAGGGCTCAGGTATTATTTTTTTATCAATGTATTTTCAATTGAATGGTTCTTTGAGCCATCACAAAATAATTCCAAAAAATACTCAACCAAAATTTTTTGTACTATGATATTTGTTTCCCCTTTCACTCTTATTAAGTGTGACAGATTCTATTTTTCAAATATGACCATACATATGCAGGAGGGTGAGGCTATATATATCATTCTATGACTTCATATGTAAATCAGACATAAATGTGTGTATATATACATATATATACACATATGTGGGCACATGTGTATATATGTGCACACATATGTATATGTTCTCATTCAATGTGACTGAGCATACTTATTTGCACTGGTATTGGATTGATGTTTCTGCCAGTTGAATTTCAGCAGGGTATGTGATCATCATGACCAAGGTGGTACAGTGGAATTGATGTTATGTGATGTCTGCTCGTAGCACTCACCCTTAGAACATAGCCACCATGGTATGTGGAAGCACAAGCCACATGAAGAGACCATGCACAAGAATGTTTGCCAATCCTCCAGCTAAGGTTTCAGCTGACAGCCACCACCAACCACTTGACAAATGAGTAAACAAGCTTCATATAATTCTAGTCTCAGCCTCAGAATCTTCTCATTGAGGAACCCAGACACCATTGTGCAAATACAAGACTTCTTTGCTGTATCAAGTGAATTCCAGACTCATATAATTGGTGAGCATCAAAAATAATTGTTGCACACTACCAAGTTTTAGGGTAATTTGTTTTGCAACACGAGTAACTAGCGAGGAGAGCAGCTGCTATAACTTTGTGTTCCTTAGAGTGCATTGCATTTAATAGATGCTCTGTGAGGGCACAATGAAAAAGTGAATGAGTAAAAATAAACGATTTTCACTTTATCTGTGTTCTCAAGTCCATGTGACTATCCGGTCTGCAGTGAGTTTCAGGTCCAGCCCTCCCCGCTCTTCCCCACAGTGTGTTGTGCTTGCATAGCTCCTAATCAACACAGCTGCCTCTGCCTACCACCCTTCTTCAGTCCCTGGTCTCGGCCACCATTTTCCTTCTAAGCTCTGTGTGAAACCATATTGTTTCTTTCCTAATTTTGATGAGAAAGGAGAACCTTGGGCATGTGGGTACAAATAAGTACTTTTTTTTTTGTTGCTACTGATGTTGATATTCAGTCTTTTTTGGCCATCATTACTTTCTTTCCTTTGCAAGATTCGGAAACCAGAATTTAAAATCTTTCAGGTGGAAATGCAGTTACCACCATGTTTCACAAGTCAGCATCTCTGAATCTGGCTCTCTCCTGCTCTAAAAACTTTCCTTCAGATTAACTCAATGAGTTTAAAGCTGACACATCATTACCCTGAAACTCTTGCAAGTTTCTTGCAAGTACAGCTAATCACATTTTTTGAAGACTCCTATAAACCAGTCAGAGAAGGCTGTAAATTAGGAAGGAAGAGGCAGGGGGATGGAGTTGCTTATACATCAATATATTAAACTTCCTTCTTCCTGAAAGGTCATTCTTTAACTGGCTCATTTCCCACACAACAGACAACTCCGCACCACAACTAACCCATTCTGCTAGGCTTCAGCTAAAGATTTACCCAAAGTTGCCAAGTCAACTCAGAACAATCCTCACCCTATATGCATTTGTTATAAATTTTCCTTTGTCCTAAATTCAGTAGTTCTGAGGCTAACAATCAAGGAACTGGTTCACTTTTCCTTCAGAATATATTCTCGATAAGTAATGATTTAGAATCAGTTGCTTAAGACTTTACAAACCCAGAGGGAAATGTCTCCATATAAACTGGTATAACAAATGAAACAGAGAATAAAGATTCCTACTATTAACAAGAGTTGTTTATCTCTTCTTAACCAAAGGGCAATAAAAGTATCAACCCTATTTATCAACTGATTCTTAGCTTTGGTTGAATTATAAAATTGTTAATAGTTCACCACACGTTAACTTGTTAAGCCATTATGACAATGTTTCTGAGTTCTCAGAGATAGTCTTCATTTTTTTTTAAATTTCTGTCTGAGCCTCTCTTCTTGTAGCACCTGGGTGAACCTCATACCTCCTTCCATTGTCAGTCTCCTCCCCAACAGCAGTCAAGTTTGGGGAGTAAATGCCGTAATCTGATGTCTTTAAGGATCTCAAGATTTATTTCTGTGTGCAAAGTAGAACAACAATGAAAGACACATGTTAAAGTACCCTCTGTGGCATTTAACAGACTGCCCCATGGAAGGTGGGGACAGAAGGCAGGAAGGTACCATATCCTTCCACTACTCTCTCATCCTTTTCCTCCCAATATTAACCCCTCCCTTTACATCCATCACTAGCTGATCATTTTCTCTGATTTGCTGCCAGGTCTTTTTTTTTTTTTTTTTTAATTTCCTCACAGTAGGAACCTCAACCAAAATAAGAATAGTTCATAAAACAAAGAGATAAAGCATTTCACATTTACCAGGAACAGTAAGCTGATATGGAAAAAAACATCCTGCCCCAAGGCAAACATTAAGAAAACATTTACTCCAGTTTTCTTTCTTCATGTTCACTTCTAGAACATCATTCCTAGATTTACAACTCTGGAGACAATTTTGGTTTGTTTTGCTACCCTGACAGAGGGTGGAGGCAGTTTATTATGGTAACCTATATGCATTATGACACCAAGCAGAATTCCAGGCACTTCCTTTCGGAATTGGTCCTGGCCTTTCTACAGACAAAAGAGAAAATGCATTTCAGATGCCTTTAATTTCCATTTTACGAGACTTTATAAAAAATACACATTTCTAAGGAAAAGGTTGTTTGCAAATTGTTTGTTTTTTTTGTAAATGATTCTTATTTTAATTTGCCTTCATACAACAACTTCAACGGTGTTTTATAATAATTTCTGATTTGTGTTTAACTGGAAAGAACTCTTAAGCATTTAAGTTTTCCAAGATAAACATGAAGCTTTTCTGCTAAATAATAAAAGAGTTAAATGCTTTAAAGAAATTTGGTATGGAAAGGACCTATTACAATATGCATTTGAAGTTAAATTTTATTTTCTAATTAAATTATCCCTTATCTTTTTGCCATATAAATTCTCTTTTAATTTACTTGGTTTTGGTTTAGAAGAGAACACTGCAATTTTAACTTCCCAATTGCTGAATAAGCTCTTAACTAGGCGAACTTACATGAGACCTCATCCATAGATTGTGAAAAAGTAGAGAACATTCAGATGGTTTCCATCTAATGGTAGAACATTCAGATGGTTTCCATCCAATGGTAGAACAAGGGAGCATTATGGCTAAGCACCAGAAAGTGGCAAACGTCTTTTCAGCATCTCATTAGATGCCACTGTTTCCAAACTCTAAGAACTCTCTTCCCTTACTATCTTTCAATGTTCCATAGCTCCTTGTCCTCTCTTTTGCTGGCTACCATTGTGCCATCCTATTCAAAATGGGGGAGAGAGAGAGAGAGAGAGAGAGAGAGAGAGAGAGAGAGAGAGAGAAAATGAATGAGAATGAAGAAAGAGAAAGGAGGAGAGGGAATAAGAGGGGAAAGGGAAACATAGAATCAACCATTGATGTCTACTTTAGCAATTTTTAATGTTCATTTACCTGAAGAAAGGTAGAAAGGTCCTCTATGAGCAAGAGGAAATGCTCAGCATTTGATTTAATTAATTTTAAATACTAGTAATACCCTCTTCTGTCACTCTGATTCTTTCCTGGAAGGAGGTGGCTAGAAAACTTTTAAAAATTTATCTTGCTTGCTTTATCTGATTCCAGGGTAGCCTGGGATTCACTTTTAATGCTCATTCTTGGGTTTGAACCAAAATATTTCAGAATGAATAAAGTTGTTAAACTTCACATCTTTCAAAAAGAAACCATCTCACTGCCAGAAGGTTTCCAGGTAAAAGATAAACACATTTATTTCCTCTTGGGTGAATGAAAGACAGATAAATGTAGTGCTATTTGACATTCGTTCATCTTTGCTGCTTTCACATCACCTGGATCATTTCCTGCTTCCTAAACTGTGATGCTCCTGAGAAGGGTTAATAGTTTCTAAGTATCAGCACTGGGGAAGCAATTTGATCAGCTTTCCCAAATACATACTGTGGCATCATAAGGTATCTTTTTTTTTTTCCAACTGTTTCTCATATGGTATCTGTTGCAAAACTTTTACCATTTTCCTCCATTAGCTACTGTGACTTGCTGCTATTTCCTTCAAAAGGTAGTGTCCTAAATATGCTAACTACAAAAATGAAATCTATCTGATGAAAAGCCTAACTCTTTATTATGACTGAGACACATCACAGACTCAAGCTGCACTTAAGAATCTCACTCTTTGAGTCCTCCACAAATGAACTGCTGTCAAACCAGTGATCCCTTATCCTGAATGTAGATTTTTCTGAACCTCAATTTGTGTTACAGGTGTCAACTCATTATGTCAAATCTTTATTAACCAGTGTATTGGTTATTTTCCCACATTTGCATCATCCATGTTGAAGAAAAAAAGGTTCTATTTTCTCTTAATTTGCCCATATCAAATTTAGGGAAGATCTTTTTCATTCCTAAATGCTGAGAACCACAGACTCACAGAAATTGAAAGTTTAAAGGTATTTGAAAAATCAATTAATTCAAGTTTAAAACTGAAGTAAGAATCCAATTCACTGTAAGACACCTCAAATAGTGGCTGATAGAGTGGAACTATGATGACTATATCAAGTTGTGTAAGTGAGAGTGTCTACGTGTGTGCATTGAAACAACTTCATGTGGATAAAGACAACATGTCAGTTTCCTAATTGAAAATGATTATCCCTCTCTCTCCCATTTTTTTTTTTTTTTTTGCTGCATGAAATTTGAGGAAACACTGATCTAGATTCAAGGATCTCCCTGAAAATTCAAAGCATTAGGAAAGTATATCCTATGAAATAGGCCACTCATTGCTAATCAACATTCCTGGTTTAAAGTTTTCTTTCATACTGGAATTAAAGTCAGACCTTCATTATCTTTCTCACTGATTGAGACCCATCTTTAAAAAAAAATGCAAAACAAGCTTCCTTACCACCCTCTAATTTATATTTCACAAGCAAATCAGTGCTCTTATTTCCTTATCATTAGATAGGCCGATAAACCCCACCATGTCGCCCACTCCTCTCCCTACACAACCAAAGCCTATATGTAACTGACCATGTTCCATGTATCCAATACGTCAACAAACTCACCATGTCCAAGATGAACCTCATTTTTTTTTACCCCCAAACTGCTCTATCTGCCACTTTCAACATCTCATCTGATACCAATCCAGCTGATAAAATCTCTTATCTGATAGAAACTTCCTCCTAGCACTGAGGCCTGACATCTTGGATTCACCATTGACTATTCTTTCTTTTATAGTCCACATCTAATTTACTGGAGAAACCTGACGGTTCAACTTTCAAATACATCAAACTCCATCTCTCCCAACACCCTCACCACCACACTCCTGCCCGGAAACTCCATCCTGCCTCACCTAGAGTGCTGCTTCTGGGTATCTCATACACTATCAAGGTGTTCTGTTCCTTCCTGGACTTCATTTTATTTTTAAAATATTTTATTTTTTAGTTGAAGTTGGACACAATACCTTTGTTTTATTTATTTTTATGTGATGCTGAGGATTGAACCCAGGGTCTCGCATGTGCTAGGTGAGCACTCTACCACTGAGCCACATCCCCAGCCCCATGGACTTCATTTTAAATCTTGGAAATGACTTACAAGGTCTCACACAACCTGGCTAATGAGCATCTTTGATGTCATCTTTATTCATTTTCCTGCTCCATTGCTGTTGCCAAAAAATGCCAACCATAACTACTTCTTGCTCTTCCCCTAGACACCTCCATGTTAATTCCTCACTTCCTTCAAACCTTTGTTCAAATGCTCCCTTCTTAGCAAGTTATATCTGGATCTCCCTGTTTAATAAAGCCAACTCCTCTCTGGTGCATCCAGTACCCATTACCTCACTCCAGTGTTTCTTTCCCCATGACACGTACCATTAAACACACCACATAATTCACTTATTTTATCTCCTGTTTATTATCTGTCTCTTTTCACTGCTTTGTGCTTGGCACAAGGGCTGGGGACTTATTTTGTGAAGAATCTCAAACTTTAGAACAGTGCCTGGCACAAGACAGGCACTCAATAATTATCTGTTGAGCGAATGGAAGAACTGTCTGGTCCGTCATCATATATCACAGCTCCTACATCCTTTGAGTGTCAGAAAACTGGTGCAGGTCCCAGCTGTGCTCTTGACATTCTCAGGTTGGGACTAAAACAGCCTTTCCTCCAATTAGATTTCTCCTAGACTGAGCCAAAAATGCAGAGGCAGTCTAGCACTATAATTCTTAGTAAGATAGCTCACATCTCAGATCCTCATTTTTTTTCTATTTTTGACAGAGAGAGTGATATGATGAAACAAGCTTGGCATTTGGAATCACGCAGACCTAGAATGAAGGGCAGCTCTGGCATTCACTAGCACTGTGGACACTGGGTCAATCACTGAACTTTTCTAAACAGGTTTCTCAATACTCTGCAGTTAATTCCTACCAATGGGTTGTGCAGATTTAAAATGTTTTTTTCTAAAGCATTTACCCAGGGTCTGCCCCATACCATGTGTTCAGAAAGTATGTCTTAATAGCTCTTGAGTGGTTTTCATATGCTCTTTGGCTGGATTCTCCAGGCGGATTTGGGGAAATGGGAGGGCAACACAGTGGACCATCTTGGGAGTCTGGGTGATGGGAATTGTGGGCATGGTGAGATGACGTTAGGTATAGTCACTAAGACTGAAAGAAGAAAAAAAAAAAGCTGATAGAAGACTGGAAAAAAAAGTTGATAAGGAAGGGGTAGGTGCAGGACCAAGAAGAAACATATAGAAAAAGGGGGAAAAATGATAGATACTGAATCAAGAGTGGAAAAGAAATGCTCCTTCTTATGTGGGCAACTCCTAATTATCGTTAGAACCACAGAAGCATCACCTTTTGACTTCCAATGAGAAGTTGTCCATGGGTTTCCCTCTGAGACTCCAAATTAGCCTTTCCCTACTTTAAGGGACATTGTGTGCAAAGTGTCCTAGTCCCATGCCAAAGATACACCAGATTCCCCAGGGACCTCACAGAGGTGTACAACCCAGATGTGTACATATAAAGGTGTACAACAGAGATGTACAACCCAGATGTGTACATATAAAGGTGTACAACCCAGATGTGCAGATGCTGCTGCTCAAAAGCTGTAAAACAGATGCTCCCAGGCAATGCTGATGAGATCTGCTGGCCCTACATGCATGCCACTGGGCATCGGGTTTCCAAAAACAAAGGAACAAACAGATGTGTCCAGGCAGTCAACAAGGAATAAGGTCTCTCTGGCATCCTGGACAGCTCTGCTTATCGAGCCCTGCTCCTCCTATTGGCCCAGATTGTGCAGTCTGACAAGAGAAATCCAGGAGGAGAGAATCACACTGTACTTTGTGTCTGCTCTGTCTTAACAGGAAAATCTATCACTCAACCATGTCCTATGGGAAATGCAGTGCGTGCAAGACACAAAGACACACTTACACTGAGAAGGTACCTTAAGAGCAAAAACCCCTGTGTGAATGTTGGATGAATAAAAGCATAACAAAAACAAAATGTGGACTAAAAAATAAATGGTCATTGATCATCATTATCTCATACTTCAATGTTTCTTTTGGAATAACAATATGTTAGGCTGATAACAAGGATGTCCTCAGTGCCAAAGGGACCAAATGCACTATGATTGGCGGTCCTCGGTCGTGAGATGACATCTATAGCCCCACCTCTTTGGTCTGGGGGAAAAACGGGGGCCATGTGGCTTGCTAACAAAAGATTGTGACCGTGGTGATGATGGGCCAGGTCTGAGCTGACAACTCCAGAGATCTGGCATCCTTGCACATGTTCTTGCTCTTTTGAGAGCCCTATGAGAAAGGTACAAGGTCCAGGCTGGCCTAGGAATGTGGCAGAAGAGCAGGCTGGTGCCATTCCAGACAGAGAATGAGATACACTGTTCTAACAGAGCATGGGAAGAAGGGTTTTGAGGATTTTAGATAAATCATCTTTAATCTTTCCAACAACCTACAAAGAAGTTATTGCATCTAGTTTACAAAAGAAACAGGCTAGGAGAGGTGAAGGAGCTCATCTGGAGTTAACACTGCCAGTGGATTTCAGAGCTGCATTCTGTCCAGGTCTGCAAGAATGTCACGCTCCGTTCTTACTTCACAATGTCACTCCAGCTTGATGGATATAGTAGAAAAAGGAGGATCAGAAATGTGAGTTATCTTTTTGAGGTTCTCACTGCTAGACTTCTTCTTTGATTACTCAATTAAGACAAACTTGTTCAAAGACAAACTTGTCTTTCTTCTGATCTGGGTATGCCAAGAGCAGAGTGGAGCTGAAAACCAGTCTTCTGCCCCTAGTCCATGGCTCTTCCCATTCTCCGTATGGTGGAAGGAAGCACATTTTCTGCTATTTACATTTTGCACTGCTAATCTCTTACAGTTGTATCACCAGTAAAGTGAGAAAGAAAATACTTACTCTGCCCATATTACAAAGTAGTCAAGATCAAATTAACTAATCAAAGAAAAATAAAGCTGAATTTTTAATTTGGAGGCTTTTATTTTTTTTTAAAGAAAAGAGAGGGCTGAAGGTCTGAGGGAAGACTCAACCACCCTTCTGTTGGCCCTCAAGAGAAAGCAGAAGCACTACAAAAATGTTGATGCAATGACTGTAATAAGGGGGTGGGAATGGGGACTTTGGGGATTGGAGAGCCTAAAAACTCTAGAATCTGTTAGGGTATTGGTCTGTGCAAAGTTTCCAATACTAGTTTTGGGCTTTACAAGTTAAATTTACTCAAATGATAGCTATTATGGTTTGGACATGAGAAGTGTTTCCCTAAAAGCTCATGTGCTAGTAACAGGATATCCAATGTAGCAACATTCAAAGGTAAACTGATGAGATTATGAGAGCTTGAGTCCTGTCAGTGGATTAATCCATTTGATGGACTCATAATTTGAAAGAACTACTGGGTGGGTGGGCAGGTGGAGCATGGCTGGAGAAAATACATCACTGAGGGCATCTGTCCATGGACCTTCCCCTCTCTGCTTCCTCGTCTCCATGAACAGAGAAGCTTTCCTCTGCCAACCCCTCCATCATGCTGGTCTGCCTCACTTATTCACAGAACAATAGAGTTGGCCAACCTAGGCTGAAACCCTTGAAACTGTGAGCCCCAAATAAAGTTTTGCTCCTCTAAGTTATTCTCATCAGCTATATTGGTCACAGCAATGAAAAACTGACTAACATAATAGCCAAACCCCCAGCTCCATGACTTCTTGCTTGCAAAATAGTTTGCCTATCTGTCCAATTCAACCATATGATGAATTGATGTTATGGACTGAATATCATGTCCCCTCAAAATTCAAATGTTGACATCCTAATTCCCAACTTGAATTTGGAGATGGGATTGTTGGGGAAATAATTAAAGTTAAGTGAGGTCATAAGGCTCCAACTGATAGAATTAGTGTTCTTATGACATGCCAGACAGCTTTTACTCTTCCACCACAGAGTGAGTGAGTGGCCATCTTGGAATCAGGAAGAGGTCCCTCATCAGACCCTGGCCATGCCAACATACTGATCTCAGATGTCTGGCTTCCAGAACTCTGAGAAAATACATTTCTGCTTTTTAGGCCCCCCTGTCTGTGGTACTTTGATTTAGTAGCCTGAGCTGCCTTAACATAAAGACAGACTAGTTCAAAGGGAATGCTAAATTCAGAGAAAATAGCCCAAGAATCTAAGATGGATAGAACTTTGAAAAAAATATCACTTCTAGTTTAGCTTTTTCCTGATTCTAGTGAGAAGCATTATAAGTAATCCAGAAAACACATTTTGTTACATATATGCTTTTACTTTCAAATACTGGTTTTTAAATAATTAAGGAAAATTTTGACCAAGTATTCACACTATTAACATAAAATTATCATTTTTTTATAAAATGCTTATCCAGAATCTGTCCATGCACACATCTTCACACAGCCATATTGTCTTCTGAACAAATAACTATATATCTTTATTTGATTAATGATTTAATTAATTTTATGCTTCTACAGTCATTCTGCTTATTTGTAATCTTCTTTTGCTATCAAAGAAAGTATGTATGTGGTTTAAAATAATAAGTTATACAAAAGGACTTATATTAAAAATATGCTTCTTGTCCTATCTCTTTACATTGGCAACTTTTTCTTAACATTAGGACCCATACCTAGTCCTAAGTCAAAGATCTTCCTTTTCCAACTTCAGTTGCAATCTCCAGGAGCAACTTATAAATGCTATTTCTTTTTGGTCTTTTTAGTTTATCATGTTTAGAGAATTACCTATTGATATCCCAATAAATAATTAGGAATTATCATACATAGTGGCTATCTTGTCTCATCTACTATTCCAAATGTTTGCAGCTGGTATTATTAATTAATATAATTGTCATTGAAACATTTAATAATATTCTTAAATTAATAATTTTCCAAATAACAACTTCATTTGATTTTTTAAAAAATCTACTTGTTTCCTTTTTTCTAAGTTCTCTTTTGTATTATCTACAATATTACTTTTCTATTGTCAAGGTTAATAATGGATTTATTCAGTCTTACAACCTCTATCTGGTCAGTTATGTTGTGATGGGTTGATTCAAAGTTAAAAATATTTAAGCAGCATTTCATTATGATCATGAAGAACTACTCAAATATGTGACAATTAGTCTGGTTTGGATCATTTTTTTCTCCTATCACATTCAAAGTCATATCCATTCAGAATCTCAAAGTTTCCCAGCATACGAAGCAGATAGACTTTGTTCTTTTCTTTTTAACATTTTTTTAATTTTTAAAATTTTCTTCTAACTAGTTATTCATGACAGTGGAATGCATTTCATTTCGTTGTACACAGATGTAGCACAACTTTTCATTTCTCTGGTTGTACACTCTGCAGAGTCGCACCGTTTGTGCAATCAAACATGTACCTAGGGTAATGATGTCTGTTTCATTCTACCATCTTACCTGCCTCCGTGTCCCCTCCCCTTCTCTGCCTCCCCTTTGCCCAATCAAAGTTCCTTCATTCCCCCCATCCCCTGCCATTCTGGATCAGCACCCACTTATCAGAGAGAACATTCAGCCTTTGATTTTTTGGGATTGGCTTACTTCGCTTAGCATGATATTATCCAACTCTATCCATTTACCTGCAAATGCCATAATTTTATTCTTTTAATGCTGAGTAATATTCCATTGTGTATATATACCACAGTTTCTTTACCCACTCATCTGTTGAAAGGCATCTAGGTTGGTTCCACAGTTTAGTTATTGTGAGTTGAGCTGCTATAAACATTGATGTGACTATATCACTGTAGTATGCTGATTTTAAGTCCTTTGGGTATAAACAGAGGAGTGAGATAGCTGGGTCAAATGGTGGTTCCATTCCAGGTTTTTTAAGTAGACTTTGTTTTCGCATATGCCAGCCATTGCTTAAATTCATGCCATAGTTTAGTTAGGAAACTAACTTTTTTGAAGACATATTCTTATGAAGTTTTTGGGTCTTTGTGGTATCTATTTTCCTTTCTTTTTTCTCATTTTTTGAAGCATCAACATTTTTCAAAGACTTTAATAATATTCTTTATCAATCCCCCTTTTTTCCGAAAGAGCTACCTCATGAAGTCTTCCTTGCTCTAGAATAGATTGGCTGCTCCCCAGATTTGCTATGTAGGGGCCACTTAGGATTTACCTCTCTTGCTCCAGGATGGGTGAGTGGATGGATGTGCTATTTCCTAGATTCCTGTTTTCCCATTTCTCAGTTTATGTCTTCTTTCTGCTGGAACACACTCTTATGCACTTTCCTAAGCAAGGGTTTGTGGGACATAAACATTCTCAGTTCTTGCATGTCAGAAAGTCTTCACTCTTCCTTTACACTTAGATTGATAGGATGGGAAGATGTAGCATTCTAAAGTTGAAAAATAGATCCCTCACAATTCTGATGGCTTCTCTCTCCAGTTTTCTATCTTTAAATAGTGCTGTGAGAAGTTTAATTTGACTCTCTTTGCTTTTTGGGGTATCTTGGTTACATTTCTCTGTACAAGGCTTTAGGATATTCATTGTTTTTTATATATTGACATTTCATGAGAATGTACTTAGATATGGGTTTTCCTTCACTCTTCCTGACAGGCATTCAGTAAATGCTTTCAACTTAAAGGTTGAGCTCTAGTGATTTTGCATTACTATTTTTGTGTTATATATTTTAAAATAAGTATTATTATTATTATTATTTTTTAAAATATATCCTCCATTGTCTATTCTCTTTTCTAGAGCATGTTTCATTAAATATTGGGTCCTCTAGATTATTTTTATTAATATTTATTTTTAGTTGTTTTAAAATATACATTACATCAAATTGCCATCTTAACCATTCTCAATCTAAGTAGTAACAACTACATTTATACTGTTCTGTACCCATCACCAGCATCCATGTCCACAACTCTTTTTACCCTGAAACTTTATACCTATCACACAATACTTCTTTATTTTGTCTCCCCCTAGTTCCTGCCAACAACCATTCTACTTTGTTTCCTATGAATTTGGATACTGTGAGTATCTCCAATAAGTGGAATCATGTAGTATTTGTATTTTTGTGAATTGTTTATTTCATAGCATGATGTCCTCAAGTTCATCCACCTTGTAGCCTGTGTCAGAATTTCCTTCTTTTTGAGGATGAATAATAAAATTCAATTGTAAATGTGTATCTCACTTCATCTACTCATCTACTTATGGACACTTGGGCTGCATTCACCTTTTGCCCTTGGGAGTTATGTTGCAATGAACCTGGATGGGCAAATATCTCTTTTGAGATGCTGCTTTCAATTTGTTTCAGGTATAAATCTCAGAAGTTGAATATTTTCAAAAAACATTTTTATCACATATCAATTCATATCTTCTACATTAGGGGCCAGCAAAGTGAATGATTGTGACAAAGACCAGGTGGCTTGCAAAGCTGAAACTATTCACTTGCCCTTTGTAGATAAAGCTTGCTGAACCCTGTTTTACATGATGAGAGATTTTTCTCAATTTCATCTGTCAAATCACTTATTACCTTTTAAAATTTATTTTAAAATTTTACTTTAATTCCCAAGGACCATCTTAGTTCTGATTTCTTTTTCAAAGCATCCTGGACACACGTGTGTGTGTGTGTGTGTGTGTGTGTGTGTGTGTGTGTGTATGTGTGTATAATCACATGTATTATCTTTTTATTGGTTCTTTTTAATTTAAACATGACTGCAGAATCCATTTTGACAAACAAATTATAAAAGCATGGAATATAACTTTTTCTAATTCCATCTCCAGTACCTCCTTTTCCCTGAGGATACTAAAGTTTTTCAAAGGAGAATTGATGTTTTTCAAACATTTTCTTTCAGCATATTTGACTTGATCTCTGGGTTACCTGCAAATAACTGGTTTATATCTTTGTTTCTTAACAAACAAGCAAAAAAAAAATGAAGCAATGAAGATCTCACTGGGATTTCTGCATACTTGTATTGGACTTCTTGACTGACGGACTTTTACTCTGTGTGTCCTAGGGCCACAGTGAGGATAATATTGCTCTGTGGTGCTAACATCCATGCAATATGCTCCAATTCATCCCACGTGTGTTAAACAGACACATTCACATATACATTTCAGGGACAGATGATGATGATTTGCTTTTGCTATATTCTGGCCATTGGGCTTTCTTCCTATAAGCTGAAGTGGGCAGGGAGAAGAATGCTTGATAAATATTTCTTTAATTATTCTCCACTTTATGTTCTGTTTCTCAGTCCTGTCCCCAAGTCTAGAGCCTCTTTAAAAATTTACTGTCACACCAATTCTCTCCTGGCGCTACAAATACCTGCTCTGTGTATATTTTGGTCACAGTCTTTTCTACTTGGTTTCCCTGTATCTTCTTCACTCAGTCATTTCTTTTCTGCTTCATTCTCATTTTTACTACTATCTTATATTCTTATTTTTTTCTAATGGAATTCAATGGGAAAAGGAACTAGACATCTATGTTCAGTTTTACATCTTGTACAGGAGATCTCCATTTGCTTAAAAAGTATTGCCATGACATATTTTACAAATGCAAAAAACTATGTTCACATACAAAAGTATGTTTGCATGTACTTACATTCCACTAAAATGCTCCAATTTAATCATTCCCCTATGAGTAGACATTTAGATTTTTTCCAATCTTCTGCCACTATGTATTGTGAAAGTCCTTAACCTCTCCCTATGTCCACCTCCAGCCACTACACCATTTGTCTGGTCTCATCCCCGCTAAACATCATGGAAGAGTTGTCGAGGTAACAGTCTGCTTCCCTTCACATTCTAGTTGGGCTTCCCTCCCCATCCTTCCACTGAACATGATCTTGTCATGGTCTCCAAGGCATATAAATTGCTAATTCCAATTCTACTTCTTTCAATATCACACCTTTTATCATGTGGTCTCTTGGAGCCATCTGACTCAACAGCATACACTTTCTTCTCGAAATGCTTTTTTCTTTGGCTTTCATACCCCACCCCCCCTCACTTCCTCTGATAGTTTTCTTTCTGGGTCATTGGCTAATCCTCTCTTCACCAGCTACTCCTCCTGTGACTTAAATGATGTATTTTGGGGTTTAGACCTGGAACC
The DNA here is from genome assembly GCF_964194105.1 of Spermophilus citellus. NCBI lineage: Eukaryota > Metazoa > Chordata > Mammalia > Rodentia > Sciuridae > Spermophilus > Spermophilus citellus. Next base: position 84,461,868 of record NC_138194.1, read on the forward strand.
CTTTCTACTCTCTCTATACTTTCTACTGAGTAATTTCAAATACCATTTGTTTTAAATTTTGTCAGATGTCAACGACTCCCAAATTTATACTTTTCCTCCACTATTTCTCTCTAACTTTGTAATGGTTATGTGTGAGACAATACAAAAAGGTTCAGAGGAGAAATGATTGGGTTGTGAGACTCTTAACCCAATTAGTAAATTAATCACTGATGGGATTAACTGAGTGGTAACAGGAGACAGGATATGGCTGGAGGAGTAGTTAATTGGAGGTGTGATTATGGTGTATATATTTTGTATCTGGAGAGTGGTGTCTCTCTGTTTCTTGATCACCATGATGGTCAACCTCACCTTGAATCCTAAGGAATGGATCCAAACTTCTCTGAACTAAGACCTCTAAAAATGTGAGCCCTCAAATAAACCTTCCTCTTCTATAATTGTGCTGGCCAGGTGCTTTAGTCACAGTAGTGGAAAACCTGACTAAAACAAACTTCAAACTCATCTACCGGCTTCCTTCTTGTTCTCACTTGTATATATAACAGGGCGTTCAAACTTAACCAAAATGGAATTCATGACTCCCTTCAAATCTGCTCTTCTATTCATCCATATTCATCCTTTCATTCTTCACCCTTCCATCCCTCCATCCCTACCACACAAACACCTATTCACCTACCTACCTGTGTCCATAAAGGCCATAGAGTCTTCTTAGAAGGCATCTCTAGGGTCCATACACTAACATCTACTTTTCTACCCCAGTTCAAAACACAAATGTCTCTCATTACATCAGGCAAAAGCCTCCTGATTTTCCAATTTCTACACTTGCTATTTACAATTTTTCCTCTATAGCATAAAGTACACTTTTAAATATATAAATCTGATTGTGTCCTTCAATGGCTTACCCTTGCACTTACAACAAAATCTAAAGTTCTCTCTGATATGTGGGTGCTAAAACACAATAGGGGGGTGGAGAACAGAAGTTCATTGGATTAGACAAAGGAGAATGAAGGGAAAGGTGGGGAGATGGGAATGGGAAAAACAGTGGAATGAATCAGACATAACTTCCCTATGTTTATATATAAATATACCACCAGTGTAACTCCACATCATGTCCAACAACAAAAACTGGATCCTAATTAAGATGTTATACTCCATGTATGTCAGTCAAAATACATTCTACTGTCATGGATATCTAAAAATAAAAAAAAATTAAACTCCATTCTGCAGTGTTCAGGGACTTCTATTGGTGTATCCTCTACCTTTTCCCTACTTTGGTCTTGATGACCCAAGACCCAGAAAGTGTTGTCCTCTTATAACACAGCAAGCCCACCCATACACGAGGGCAGGTAACCAAAGCAAGCTGTTCTCTCATGGCTGGCTTTGGCTTCAGGCTTCATTTGGTCTCTGCTAGGTATCATCCTCCTCAGAATCATCTCCCTTGACCACACAATCTAACAACCCCCATGATATTTTTAACACGTTGTGTTTTCATCACAGCCCTTAACGTTATCTGATAGGTTCCTACACTCATTTATTTCCCCAAATCAGGCAGAAATAATCTTTATATGAATAACTTATTCAGTAAATATGGACCTCTTTTCATTGTCCAGCTTTTCTTTTTCTTTCTTTCTTTCTTTTTTTTTTTTTGGATGATATGTAAATTCTAGAAGTGGGAAAACAGAATAAAAGTTTCTATCCTATGTCTTTGGTCCCGATTTGATAGAAAAGCAGGATTTTAGCATTAAGACAAAATAAAGCAATGAAGCAACCTGCAATAGCTAGGAGTGCCTTGTGCATCTGAATTTGAAAATATGATGGTTCTACCCTGGCTTATTCATTCATTCAAACATATTTACTGGACACTCATTCAGTGCCTGGCATCACATTCAGTGTTGAGCACTGAATAACACAGAAGACTTTCTTTCATTCTATATTTCATATTCACAAGTAAGAAACAATCTGACCGAGATGTCTAGAGAAGGCTGAGTGACATTGACAGAAGGCACTCTTTCTGACTCTGCTCAAATGGAATTTCACAGACGTGGGTTTGAATTTTGGTTTTTCTATTTATTAGCTATGAGCAGGTGATTTAATTTCTCTAGGATTTTGTTTCACCATCAGGGTAAGTGGGATATAATATTTTTCTCATAAATTTGTTATGAAGATTAAATTAGAAAATAAGCACAAAACATGCTGTTTAGACACTGGCACCAGTGAGCAGGAAGAAATGTCGGTCTCTACTATGACCATTATTTTATGATTCCTACTATCCGAGTTACAGCTGCTATTCCCAGTACTCTATCATTTTTTTTCTTTATTCAAGAATGGTGGAGCAGGTAGAAATCAGATTTAAAAAGTGTTTTCAGAAATATTTATTGACAATGACATTAAGCCAGATTAGTTATTTCCCACTAACAGAATCCACTCAGACTGATAGGAAGGCAAAGATGCAAAGAACTTGGTGGTTACCATCTTATAGCTCTTTTTCAAAAAATAGCATGAAAAGATAAGAAACACCACACCACATCCTGGTTATTTTTTTAAAGACCTTGACATGAAACTTGCTCTTGTTATTAGAAGGAGAAATTGTAGCATGCTGGCTGATTGACTAAGAAGATCCAATGACACACAGATCCTCCAACCAGAGCACACACCTTGGCCAGGAAAAAGCGTTAGGAATTGCTTGGCCTTTTTTCCAATATGATCCGTCCTTTGGGTCTTCCAGGTTGACCCACCTTCTCTAGGGAGGATTATTCAGGGCCATAAATAGAAATCTGGAATCTCAGGGAGCAATGCTCAATGGGCTCACATGAATGCTGTTTGTGCAAGTGAAAGCTGTGATCTTCAAAGGAAGCATTTAACATACCTTAAAGAAGAAATACTGTCCCATCTGACAGACATCACCTAGAGTCCATGTGAATGAATAATGAAATGAAAAGATAACACCACAAATTAAGTTTCCCAAGTTAACTAAATCACATTTCTCCACAAACTATCATCTAAAACCCTCTTGCACATTTTCACGCTTTCTTCTTTCTGTTTCTTCCCTTTTAATAAAATTCCTTTCTCATTTCTGTATTCCATTCCCATTTTCCCCTTGATCATAGCCGGGTTGTTAAATTAAAAACCGTCATCCACTGTCTCTGCATGCACATTACTTTCTCTTTCTATTCTGGGGCCTCATTCTGGTCTGTCAGCCACTTGGCATTCTAAGCAGGTGCACAAGGAGGCTGGAGGCTCAAAGGTGTCTCCTACATTTCTTGACCTCTTTGATTTGAAAGCACATTACCTTAATAATAAAAATATCTGGGTTATACATTTGATATACAGACCAGAGAGAATCAAGTGTAGGACATTTCTTTGATGCTTAAAGAAAGGCCCTGAAAAGGATTCCAAACTGATTTTCCACTGATTCTCTGTCCTCCATTACATTATTTTTCTGTACCTTTCATACATCAGCAGAGCCCTTCAGAGTCATTTGGGATTATTGATTATGAAGCAGCAAAAATCTTTCACGTTGCCAGCAGGGTGATGCCAGACTCTCTCTCGGCTAGCTTTTCAATCAAAGGATTTCTACTCATCAAATGTATTTTATTCCATAATTCTTTTGAGTCAAACTAGTTTTCAAGTTAGTGTTATTCGTTGAAAAGTGACCATATAAAAAGTTTAAAATCTGTAGATTTAATGTGTCTGACACTTAATTTCATGCTCCGTTTGCCCCATTGTTCAAAGCAAATAGTAGTTAAGTCTCCAGCTATATATATGTGTGTGTGTGTGTGAGTGTGTATGTATGAGTGTATGTTTGCATTCAATTCATGACTTCAGTTTTATATTAATATATTGCTTTTTTAAAATATGCTACACAGGAAAGGTGTCAAACAGTAATTTTTAATCTATCACATTAACGCTGCCGTTCCTATTTGTAGAGTGTTCTGATTTCCAGGGTTAACATATTCAGCAGCACTTCTCCATAATTCTTTATTTTCTACTTTAAACAAGACTACCTCCCAATGATGAAGGCCTGGACAAAAGGGCAGCACAGAAAGCAGGGAAAGTGCTTCTGCATATTGTAATTCCAATTATTTAAAAGCCACTTAAAATAAGCACACAATTATTAATAACTAGGGATGATAATTTTGTGTCAGGTGCATGCAAAGATCTTCAAATCTGCCAAGTAAGGACTAATTCCCAGAAGTTTAAAAGAAGAAAACATAAACAGAAAGGAATTTTAATATTAAGCAGGAGGCAAATGATTAGCTTTTTCTATAGAATAAGTAGAAGATTTATGCAGTCATGAAACATTTAGTCAAGTATCTACTGTACACAGGCCCTCTGAGATGCTCTAGGTAAGGAAGACTGACACCTGCCCACACATGGTTTATGCCCCAACATGAGATATCCATCTCAGGTCAACCATAGCAGTGACCAGTGCTGTGGGCATAGTATAGCTGAGTGAGGACAGCACCAGGACACAGGCAAGGGGCACTATAGGACAGGTCTACTCTAGATGGAGCAATCAGGCTTCCTTCATATTTTATAGCTAGACACTGAAAAAAAAAACTCTGATATAAGTTGGAGGTATTTTGCATACAATTAACATATCTAAACCTCAGCATGTGGAAATGAAAATTAAAAACTGTTACAACATTGATTTTATTGAAAAGCTTTTACTTTTCTAAAGAAATGTGTTTTTTTTTTTTTTTAGGAATAATAACATAGCCTCCAATCTGCTCTGAATTCTAATATGATATTTCCCCTCGCAATGCTCCCCTCCATTATTTTTGCCCTTCTATGAATTATTAATATTTATATTGTCCTATAATCACATAATTACAATGTCCCATCACTACACAATGGCATTGTATTATTGGATGGACCAGGTATAAAAAGACAAAGTAACAACAACCTGCCATCAAATGGAGGGAAAATTTATTTATTCATTTAAATTCATTTATTTAACACTTACTGTATGTAAGGAACTATGCTATCTGCTGGAGACACAAGATGAAAAATCAGGATTTGAGGTAAAGGTCTCAAAAGAGATGAGGAGAGAGAGGGAGATGCAATGAAAAAGAGTCAAATATAGAGTTGCAAGGCCAGAGAAAAGTTTCAGAAGATAAATGGGGCACCCTAGGAACTCATTAATCCTGCTGTCTGACAAGTGAGGGTAGGCATGGAGTCGGTGGAGGAGGAGATAGAGCATATGGAGAGTACTTTTAGAACAGAGGATATCAATGAAATGAAAAGCAGAAACCTCAAAATTGAAAGAGTGGGGACATTCTGAGAAGGGAACCCTGTCAGATGGAGAAGTGTACAGAAGAATGAGAAAAGAGCTTGGGGAGATCAGAAAGGATGAAGCCACCAACAGTGATATGGCTTGGTTCCCACATACAGTACTGATGTGTGCTTGCACACAATCGCTCAGTCTCTCAAATGGATCCAGTCTGGGCACTTGTGATGCTAGGGTGAAACAGACCCATCTCTATGGCCCCATCTGTCATATCTAACAACACTGATACCCACCATATCTCCCAGCTTCACCACCCGGCATGTCCCCAGAAGTGTATCTGGGGCCAACTAAATGCCTACCCCTTTCATGCTTCTGTGCTCTTGCCTGTAATGTTTTATCTCTCTAGAAAGTCACTTCTACCTTCTTTACCTGGAGAATTCCTGCATACCTGTAAGCCCTAAATTAAATGTGACTACCATTGGAGGATTTCCCCTGTCTTCTTCCCATAGCTCTTGGCAACCATCTCCAATTAAATCCCCTTTCCTGGTGAAGCTTAATTATCTGCCTAAACGTCTGCTCCCACACAGAACCATGGGCATTTCCAGGGTACTGACAGTTCTATCCATCATTTCTACCCTTTGTGGTTCCAACACATGGTTGGCCACATAGTAGTTAATGATTATACTGTTCTCTTATATAAAATTTACTATTCCAGCAGTCATAAAAATTCATGTACCTATGGCAGAAGACACTATACTATGTTTTTAAAAAAATATATATGGCAATTCTGATATATTTTCTCACTATAACAATTCAAATAATACATATATGCAAAGAACCTCAACACTGTTTTCATACTATTCTCTCGATTCTATTTTTCTCAGCAAAGGTAGTAACTATCATCACTTTGAGGTTTAACTTTATGCACATCTTCTTTCCTATGTATTTTACACATATACATAAGTAAAATAGCAATGCATACTTTTCTAGGAGTTCAGCCCACTCCTGTCAATGGGACAGTGCCATATGTAATGCTTTCCAACTTGCTTTGACTTAACAATTGGTTTTTGAGATATTTTCTTTTCTAGAACACACTGATTACCTTGCTATTTTCAACCACATCATATTGTTCACTAGCAAGCACAGACAAGCAAAGGAAAAGAATAATTGAGTTTTGCCCAAGAAATATGCAAATATGAAGAAGACTGATTGTGTTCAAAGGGAAAATGTACCCTTAGGCTAGATTGCCTTTCTGAAGTGCAAAAAGTATTTTTTCTAAAAGTCTGCAATGTATAATTACACACCAAGGTCTTTACCCATTAGAAACATGGAAATGCATGTTTAAAAGCACACACTGGTGTGTGTTGATAGTATTTGCAGTAGTGAAAACCTGTAAACATGCCAAACGTCCACAAGGGTTAAATAAACTGTGGAACCACCTGCAGTTGATTCTGTCAGTCTTGGGTAGAGGGTATGAGATGAATCTGATTTTATTCTAATCTCATGTCTGTTCCTTCCTAAGGCTGCTTGATTTCAAATCTCTCTTATTTCTAATATTTTCAAATTCTGCCAATTCAGGATTATGTGCACATCTGATAATATGATTCCTTCAAAGACATTGCTTATTTCCAGAAATTTTTAATAGCCTTGTCTTGCTTCCCTTCCTACACAAAGTGAAGGATATGGTTATTCTGGTAAACTTGTACAAGTCTCTCCTTCATTCTGACACAAAACTTGAATATGACAAAACAACAACAGTTTTTTGCTTTATTACTAGAAGGCAAGTATTTAATGTCAACCGTATTTAAGGAGCTGTGGAGAGGACAGTGATAAAACCCAAAGATAGACCTCTCAGTTTCACACACATCATCTACCCTCACAGCCATGGATCATTAAAAAGGAGATGAACAGAGTATCGGAGTGCCTGTGTTTGTGCATCCAACCGTCCATGCATCCTTATGCTGGACAAGAGATGGATTAAACATCCGTCTGCAAAATCAAACAAGAAAAAATGAACCAATGAACAAATCAAGGAACTTGATACCATGGCTGAAAAAAAAAAAAAAAGACAATGAGAAATGAGAACCAGTCACTAAATCAAAAGCAAAGAGAAAAAGCCTCACTTGGAAATACAAAAGGCAAAAGGCTTCTATCCAGATGCCAGGATAGAAGCTTAACTCCTGGTAGAAGTAGGGCAAAGCACTGGGTCCAAATGGAATCTCCAACAGGTGTGTAGTTTCACAAGTGATGGGGTAGAACGAGAACCATATACCTACAGCCACCCAGTTCCATGCCAGGGAGAAGCCCAGGCCGGCAGAGCAGCACAGGTCCTAAGACTTTGGTGAGACACAGTGACTTAGGCAGACACCACCCAATCAGGAGGTCTGGAATAAGGTGAGGGTTTATCTGGGGATCACAGGAAGCACAGCAATGGCAGAGGACAAATCCGGTGTACTATGAGAAAGTGAGCAGGTGGCGAGTTAGCGGAAGGAGGCAGGGTACCCACCACTTGGCAAAGGTTCAGAGAAGGAATGTGGACTCTGAGAGGATGCGCCAGATGCCAAGGAAGAGAGACCTCAGTCTTCCAGAAACTGAAGGACAAAAGGGAGAATCACATGAAGGAAGACAGGAAAGCAATCCTATCAATTAGAAGCAACAGGCTACAAAATGGGGCTGGGCAATTCCTACAAAGGCCAGGCCCACAGGAGCCCAGGTAGCAAGACCCCGATTCCTGTGAGGGTACCTTAAATTCCTTTTGATGAATGAACAGCATGCTACACCCATGTCCTGGAATGGAACCTTTAAATGTGGTCAAATGTCTTCAGCTGTGGGGATCAGAGGACTTCCAGGGCAGGGGGCCAGGCAGGTCATCATACTCAATTACTAGGTTTGGCAGGAGGAAGAGGGGAGAGTGAGGTTTTGGCAACACTGCTGGAATTATAAGACCTTAGATTACTGGATCAACCTCTGACTAGCAATGAATGTCCTTGGGGAGGGCGTTTAATCTCTCTGTTAGATTGCGTCTGAGTTTTCACAACTTAAAAAAATGAAAATAATATTTCAGAGTCTGCTTACAGAAGAAGCTCATAAGAGCAACAGTGTTGCTAAAAGGATTAGGATTTTACCTGATCCTTCAATTATATACAGCCCTTCACCCTCTGGCCTTGCAAAAAATAACAGAGGGCTGGAGAAGTCCCCTCAAATAACCACTGCAAAGAAATGCACTTGCTTTATATTTATGACAGGTGATGCAGCTAACTCTGCTGAACTGAAATTGGTTGTGTTATAAAATAGTATAATATGACTGAGTCATTCACCTTCAAAAAACCTATAAATGAGAAACGGCAGGGACAGAGGGAGAGAGTGACTTTGTATTTCCGATGGCCCATGAAACTTGGACAGAACCACTACAGAGAACACTTCAGAGAAAAGAGATCAGAAGAAAGGCCTTACAGGTTGACCATACTTAGAAGCAGAGAGAATTAAAAAAAAAAAAAAAAAACAGATGTAGAAATAGCTGTTGATACTTGGGAAAATGAGATCAATTTGGAGTCCGGCCAATGTAATGCTGACTATTTAGCTAAGAATAAGAGACTTCTTCTAGAAGTTTCCAAAGGCAAGTAAAGAAGATATGGAGAAAATCTTCAGAAAATGGAGTGAAGGATAAAAATAGTTCAATTTGATACTATTGAGCTTTTTCTTTTTTAATTTTGGTGAATTATAGTCCCTGTTAAAGACTTAAAATGGGTTGGCCCTTTCAGCTTTTGGGGGAAAGAACTGTAAATGCTATTGTTTAAAATTGGAGCTAATAAAAACTAATTATCAGTGGAAGATATTAGCGACTCAAAGAGTTATCCCACCATAGGAAGTCATTTGTAAACACATCTAAGTTCTGTTGAGTTGACTTAGTGTTGTCTTTAGGAAACTGCAAATAGACAGTAACTGTAATGTCTTAGCAGACTGGTTCAATCTTTATGGAGATAAAATGGCGGCAAAGTGCTTGGGTATCATTATGTTTAGTACTACCCAGAAGAGAGTTTTCCACGTTAGCAGTGAGGAGTGATTTCTATATCCTTAGCCATAGCCCTGGATGGAAATTAAGAAAACCTAAAGAGCTGTTGTTTTTAAAGAGCAATGCCTGAGACCTATCCCAATCAAATTAAATCAGAATCTCTGGGGACAGACACAGGAGCAAAGATTATACTTCACAGCCAGGGTTGAGACCCCTGCCCTAGTATGGGCCTTCAGATGTGTGAGCAGAACTAATAAAACTTGATGTCTTTCCAACATGAATACTCAGCGCCCTCTGCTCTGGTGCCATCCCTTCTTATGATTATTTGATTTTCTAGACTGACTGTCTTTATAGAAGCTAAAAGACAGTGGCTGACCCATGACTTGCTAGCTATAGTTCTCACTTCAAATTGATAAAAGAGACATCTCATTTTCTCAATTTTCCTCTTGTTATTCTTAATAGTCCTACAGAGTCTCAGGATCTGTTGTACTAGACAGAAAAAGAAATACATAGCTTCAGACTACATAAGGCAGAGGATAAGGGGCATCCAAGATGGTAGAGAGGAGGTAGGCTGCAGCTCTTGAAGGGAAAGAAGAGCTGATCCAAGAGATAAGTGGCAGAGGGAATGCACTGACTTACAATACTGGAAAGTCAGAAGTTTGGAGGAACTCCACTAATTCTAGTTACGAGAACACAAAACAGAAAAGAAGTGGTTAATCCAGAACCAGTACCTGTACCAACAGGGCAGGGTGGAGGGGTCAGGTGGCAACAGAGGATAAAGGGGGATTTCACAGGATTCTCTTAAGTGCTACACTTGGGAAAAACTATGTAACTGTCTCCTCTGTTGTAGAACTTTAAAGGCAGTTATTGTATTTCAAAAGGAATAATTCCTATTTTTATTATAGTAAAGCAATTACATACAAACAAGATGTGAGGTGCACTTGCTTGAATGCCATGTTCTTCTGCACCTGGGGTGACCAACTATCCTGCTTTGCCTGGGTCCAAGGAGTTTTCTGAAACCTGAGACTTGCCCTTTTAAAACCAAGACAGTCCTGGGGAAACCACGCTTTAGGGGGTTCTAGGGACTCAAGACTTTCTATGCCAAATGGATCCAGGATGAGGTAGCAATACCACATATACCCTGAGTTTCTATGATGAGTCTGCTTTATAAAAGAGGCTTCCCGGATCACTTGATAGTAACTAAAGGGGAACAAGCAGATTAGAGATGTACTTCGTCTCATGTCAACTCCTCAACCCTAAGAATGAGAACACCCGTGAGCACTCTACTACACTTGTAACTGACACCTTACACAGGGACTCTGTAGATTAATCTCAATTGAGGATTAAGAATGGTCATGGTTCATGCACAAGCAATATGGAAAAGAAAAGAGAGGTCTCAAGAGAGGTCTAGAAGCCCAGAGATTCAGGGGAGGCCTTGGACTAGGGCCACCAGCTTGTTCCACTTCACAGGGTCATAAGTCAAGACAATCCCAGGCCACGTAGCCATACCTAATATGTGTTGAAAACTCAGCACATGGACAAGACTAAGATATTTACAAAGGTTATATAATATCATCAGAAGTCTGTGAAATAAATCTAATTATGAAATTCATTTTTATATGAGAAAACCTAAAGCTTTATAGACTCTCAGTTTCTGCATGTCCTGCCCATAGTAGATAGAAAATACATCACACAAAAATACTAGTGATGAAAATATTCTAGTGGATAAATATATGTCTATTGAAGGATAATTTAATAAAACTCATTGGCTTTTATAGGTAGTCTACAAAATGGCTGATGTCTATTTAACCAGGCCTATAATCGACCATCCTTTACAAATTACTTAAAGATAAGATGAGAGAAGGATTTGGATTAATATTATTAACCCAGCACTCAAGAAAAGAGAAATTACAAATGATGTATTCTGGCTAGCAGTAATAGAAAAAAAATGCAGCATGTGTTAAGAAGGGAAATTAAACTGAAAATTAGATTCCCTGACCACAAATTTTGACAAAACTTAAAGGAAATTAATCAACCACTTTATACTTGCTTTGCTGATCACAGAAAGCCTCTGACTCCACTTGACATAAGCAAATAAAGATGGTAACACTTGACATGTAATTCTTGGCTCAACTTAATTGGATTGCTTCACAAACCATTTTCAGTAATCAATGATTCCTAGTAGGAATCACAAAAGAGGATATCAGGCTGTTGGGAACTGAAATGACAGGATGGCATTTTCTTGAGGCACCTATACAGAGGCATGGTCCAAGAATCAAATACCTCTGTTCTGGCTCCTTGTCCATATGACCACCTTGGGAGCCCCTGTACCCTCATTACCCAATAGAGCATGGGGATGCTAAAGTCTGACTCTCAGGCTTATGGCCCCACTCAGTATCTATATGACCTGGAGCAAATCATCCTAGTATGTCTGTGTTTCCTTGTATGTAAAATGGAAATAACTGTACCTACCTCAGAGGACTGTCAAAAAGTGGTATAATCCTTGTAAACTGAAAAGAATATAATGTTTTCTCATCAAAAAGTCTATATGAATGCTTATTGTTTTTATTGTTTTATTGTTTTTGATATCTTATTTATAAAAATATGTGCTACCTCTACTTTGTTTTTGATCCACTTGGAGTCAGAGCAGTTGTAGAACCTATGAAAGACCATGGGGCTATGATCTTTCCTGAAAAATAGTCTCAGTGTATAATTACGGGTATCAAGACATCTAGACTGCAGTTACTTTGTTTGATGGACATCTAGTCTAAGACGGCCTTGGGCTCAGCATCTCCTAACCAGTTTGGAGCCTGTACAGGCCAAATGTGCTAGTTGGTTGGAAACTGTTTGAATCCTGCTCCATCAATTATGGTCTGAAGCAAAAATGCAGAGTAGATTGTTCTCAATCTATTTATTCTAGGGTCAATCCATTTATGAGTCAAGGTTACTACTTAGACTTATTTGTTCAAATCACCAAGACACTTATCCAATTCAAGAGTCTAAAAGCCTCTGACAAGATCATGAAACTCATGACTCTTTGAGCCTTACTGGAACAGATGGATGAAGACCAAGTGACACATTTTGCACATCACTTTCTCTACCCAGTGGGAGATCAAGACCTGCTACAAGCCACCAACTATGTCTCCTTCATCAATCCCATCCTCAACCACAAATTTACATTGCCAATGGTAAAAATTTGGAGATCTTTGAACAATATCAGGGTTCCCTAACAAAAGAAGTGTGTGTTATAATGATAATAAATAATCATATCATTCCAAGCCTGACTTCTAAATGATATGAAATGATTGTGGATGGTGGTCAAATAGCTGCAGCAAAATAAAAAATCTATCATGACCTTTGTCATATTTTCTAGGAAAAAATAGGAACTAGCAAGGAGGGATGGGTTTTTACCAACTGCTCCATCTTCACATGTTAACAAACAAATAACAAACAAAAAACTTTTTTGGCAACATCACCCTCTCTAAAAATGCCAAAATGTCTTTCAACTATCCGGCTACTATTTTGACAGGCTCAGAAATAACCTTCAGAAAATGACTCACTGCAAAGGGAGACCCAAAGAGGCACGTGGTCCTTCACAGAGCTCTGATGATATGAAATAATATTTTATTTCTAACATGGAAGTGTTCAGTGCACTGCAAACTGGTCTTAAAAACCTTTCCACCTTGAATCAGAAGCAGGTTGCTGGGCACAGAGCAGAGCTGGTGAGTTAAACTAAAATTTAGCTTTAGGATGGCAGCGAACCAGATTTTTTTTTTTTTTTTTTTTTACTCCAATTGCAACTCTATCACTGACCTTTTTATGAACACTATGTCCTGCTGAAGGAATATGCAGGACTTTGGTAATTTATCCATGGATGTATAATTTTGTCACTGTGCAGAGAAGTCAGGTACAAACAACAATGCCCAAACAGAGAAGAAAAAGCCCAGAGATGCAAAGTTCAAGTGTTCTTTGAAAAGTTGCGGGTTGTGGTGAGAGGCCACAACAGCATCCAATCTAGAGCGTTTTGCCAGTCTCCCAGCAAGCTCATGTCTTCAATGCCCCAGTCCACACATTTCTTTCTGCCTGGAATGTCACAGCCCAGCACACTTTTTTTGGGTAGATCAAGGCTCACTCTTCTGCTAGAAGTCTCTTGTCTTCCTCAGATCTCCTCAAACTACTCCTGCCACCTAGATGCCCCTTAGCAGTGGCTGCCTTGCTGTGTGCTTTTCTGTGACTCTCTCTTATTCATGGAAAAGAATGAAATCCCACAGGGTGGCGACTATTCATTACTTTCCTCTGCAGAATTCCCAGACGAGGTCTGTGAGGGAAGTGCTATTTCCTACATTTTATAAATGGAGTCCACAGAGGGTTCAACCATTGGTTCAACTTCCTTTGTGGACAGTGAGGCAACAGAGACTACAATTTAAGCATACTTGTCTTTGAACCCCCCTAAATCCAGGCAGCTAGTCCACAAGTATACACATTTGCACAGACAGGCATGTCTTTGGTTTTTATATTATTACTGTGGCGTTAATTATAATTGAAATTGCATTGGAAACAAGCCAAATGTGTCCAGAGACAGGAAAATGTTGCAATAAATTATGGTATATATATATTACTAATACATACACACACATACATATACATTTTTTTTCTTCATTTGTTGTAGGGGGCAGAATGAGCTGCAACTTCATAACAGGATTTCCAGTGCTGAGAACAGTAGCTATTTGTTGAATTAATGAAGAAACCACCAAGATATAGTGTAAAGAGAAAATCAAATCACAAAATACTATATAAAGTATGACTTCATTTATACTAAAAAGCTATTAAAACACCACACACTTAAAATCTAGAAAAGGGGTAATAGGATAAGGATACTTAATTTTTTAATCCCATATTTTCTCTCTCTTTTAACAGTGAGTTTGTTCAATTATTTATGCAATTTAAATAATTAGCATGGAATCGGTAATCTGGCCGGAGCAGCCTGGGTATTGGGCTGCAAAGCAGGCCTTAGACTAGATGGTGCTGCCCACCTGCTTGGAAGCTTCTGCATTTTACATGACTCTTCTCTTTTCACAGAGGAAAGAGGAGACCTGGAGGTGGGAGATCCAAGGTCTGCTCTGTGCACCGCACGCACTTACCAGGGCAACTTCAACCTTCACAAGGTTTGTCACTGATTCTTTAGCCTGAGTGTAGGAATAATGTCTCCTTTCCAAGGTAATTGAGAATAAATAAGATGATGCATGCAATAGCTGCGGCTACACTATAAAGCACTACCCACATGTAGTGGAAGATATTATTTATCCCTGCGATTATTACTCCCATAAAGTACTAACACAGTGTCTCACATAGATAAGGCATATAATGTAAATTAGAGAAGTGAATGACTATATTAGAATATGTGAATTTAGTCTTCTGCATTTATTCAGCATTATGCCCTTCTGAAGAGATTTTTTTTTTCTTTTTGTCTTTTGGGGATATCTCATTGGGAATTTTTTTTTTAAATAAAATCTGAATCCCATATGCCATCCAATAGAAGATGCCACTGATTTTAAAATATGCATTAATATTATATGCCACTAAGGCAAGGAAAGAAAGATGCTAAATAAAACCATGTCACACTACAATGCCTGATTCTGAAAATATACATTGAAGAATCTCTGAAATATAGTATTTAAATGAAAGGCTTCAGGCAAATTAGCTGATCAATTATACATTGTGTCTCTCAAATGAAATTACTAATTTAATAATAAAGTATGGTTTTCTCATGCCACTGATGTTTTAGTGTCTTTTTTCCCTTTGGATGTGCTGGCCACAGCATTTTTTTCATGTTTTAAAAATTATAGAGAATAGATAATTACGAGTGAATGCTGACCTTTTCTTATTATGAATAATTATGCTATTAAAAGCATCATTTGGGCCTTAATTTGATATACAAATTATTCAATTACCTAGTCTGCAGTTGTAAGGACTTTTAGCAAACATCAGTTTTTGGTGAGAGGGGAAGGCTAAGCTTGACCATGGAACAAATTCATCTTGCACTCTGTTGCAGAAATTTGCGTTGTGTCAAAATAGAATTAAAGTCCTGGCTAAACCAATAACTCCATCGAAGTGCTTTATAACACAAAATCATCACCAACGTGTTATCACCAAAAAAAACATTTCCAAGAAGCATGGATCAAAGAAACTTGATAAAAATCCCCTTTGCAAAGGCATAATTGAAGCATGTCATTGAAAAATAAAACTAGAGCTAAGTAAAAACATCTTCCTGAAGATGTTTGAATTTAGTGTCCATAAAGCTTGTTTCTGGTCCTATCTATTCATCCATTTTGGTGGTTGTCGCTCTGGTGGTGATGATGGTGGTGGAGACTCAGGTGCTCAGTATCTTCTACAAAGCAGAGAGGTGGATCTACCCCACAGACCACCACCTACAGCCAGAGGGGTGTAGACAAAAACCAAAACTGAGTTTGATTCTTCATTTCATTATTTACTAGCTATAGTGTCATTGAAAAACCCATGCTTCAGTCCCCTCCTGATTGTTGCAGGATTGGGGATCCATCTCCAAAGCCTGTCCCATAGCCGGGATTCAATAAGTAGAAAGTAGAGAAGAAGAATTATTGTACTTATTCTGTGGTTTTCTATTAGAATTCTCTATTAGAAGAAAGTAGCTGGTTATAATTATTTTTTAAGGAAGGGGGAAAAAAAAGAGCCTGGTATTTTCTGGAGCAGAATAGAAAGCGGGTTTGAAGTATTCCATAAATTCTCATCTTACCTATAGCTATTGCCTTACTATAGATTTTGACAGTTTCAGAATTAAAAAAAAAAAAAGACTTCAAGTGGTCTGTTCTAAGAGGAGTGCTGATTATCTCTTATTTGTCCACCTGGCATATTCTTAATCCCCGTTGGTCCCAGGAGGCTGACCTCTCTATTGCTCTCCTGCTTCCTGTGAGGATGAATCCCTGGGAGGGACTAGCAGGAGGTGGAAAAGGGAGAAGCTGTGTCTTGCTCCCTGCCTGTTTCCTGGCTCTTCCATCCGGCAGTTTCCCTCTACAGGGCAGCTCCTACTTCAGGGTTTCAGTTCTGAACCAGTCTCTGTCCCATTCTCCCTCCAGCTGCCCTGCAAGCTCCTTCTCTAGCTGCCCCCGGGTCTCTCAGCATGCCCTGTTGGTTTCCTAAGCCCTAGGCCTACTTCCAAGTAGTCCCCTGCAACACCTAACTTTCAAGAATCCTAGGTGAGTACACAATCTGTTTCCTACCTTATTGATAGAGAACCCCCAAAGAGGGTGTTGCGTCCACTCCTCCCAGACTCAAAAGCACCACAGAGACCTGGATGCCCTTCAGTCCCCAGACCACATCTTCTGAGCAGAGGGAACAAGTCTGAGTCACTGGTGTGTCTGTGAGCCTTCCATTCTTTGATTAGTCCTTAGCCTCCTGCTTCAGAGCTCCCAGATTAGTCCCAAATTGCCCATCAAAGTACATGAGACAATTCATGCGTTTTCCTCTCCAGCTCTATCCCTCGCCCTGCTTTGCTTGCACTCTCCTGCTAACTAATCATCCCAAACTAGCTACGGTTCTCTAACTCATCATGTGCCTTCACAGGAGCCAATTCCTCTGCCCAGAGGATGTTGCCATCGAGACACTGATGGCACCTGAAACCTAGAATGCTTCCTCTCACCCCACATCAAGGGCCCTACCCTCTTACAGTACTGCATCTGTCTACCCCTACACATCACAAATCTGCAAAAAAAAAATGATTTCATGTCTTGGTTATACTCCCATCCAAGATGACCAATCACTTAATAGTAGAGCTGTATTTTTTAATTCCAAACCTAATGACATAATGATTATGATCATCATCAATACTGTCATCATTCTCCTAGTCATCTAATAAACACCCAAAACAGTGCTAATTATATGGCAAACATTGTTCCAAGTGCTTTTGTACATATCAATCCACTTACTATTCCCATCAACCCCAAACAGTGCAAATATCACACTCATTATACAGAAGTTGAAACTGGGACATGGAATGGTTAAGTAAACTATCGGCCTCTGAAGGTAGCAAGTTACAGAGCCAGGAAATCCAGACAGCTCCAGGGTGAGCACTCCACACTTGACCACCTCTCAAAAGCACTTAAATAACATTTGCTGGATTATTTCATAAATGCTAATGAGGCTTACCATAAACAAAATTGGATACTGAGAAAGCAAAAAATAGGAAGAAAAAGCTAAATTTGGTTATAGAAAGCATTTTAGAAAATCTTATTTTGGGCTTGAGATGCATTAGTATCACTCTATAATTTTCTGCCCTTTTTATGAGCAGATGGGATCAACGGATTAACAAATCGTTCGATGTACACAAAGCAAGGCACTGCTAAGATCTGTATGTCTTTCCCCAGCAGACTCACTGCACTTCAACAAGGCAGGAACGGACAATGTAATGTTTGCAAGATTCCTATGAAAAGTCCTCCTTCATAGGAAACATTCCAGTAAGTAAAACATCTGCCACTTGGTATCCCAAATGATATGAAAGGTGATGCTTGGGTGTCACTATTCAACCTGTCCCCAATGCATCAAAAGAATTTTGACTTGTCACCCATGGTCCTGAATTTCTAGTCCCTTCTGGGCCACTCAGTGTGAAACCTGGTCTCACCTCCATGCTACAGGTATGTCCTCTGACCTCCTTGTCAAAGCCTGAATAGACTGAGCCACTTCTTCACATCCTGGATTGCACAAAAAAGGAAAGATTCTCATCTTGTGACAGGGCAGGAACAGCAAGAACGACTTCAACAGTTTGCTAGGCACTCTGTCTTTTAGGCAATAAAGGGATAGTAGGATTGTTTTAGAATATTTTCGTCCCTAGGTGCCTGAAATGTTTTATCTTACAGTGATAAAGAAAGAATCTAGGTAGAGTCTAGTCCAGAAAGATGAGACATCATCAAATTCTTTCAAAACCCCCAATAGTTCCAAAAGCTCCCAGATTCCAATTCAGAAACATACGCAAGAAATGGGTGGAAGTCACACAGAAGGACTTGGAGACAAGATGCCTGACATCACTATCATCTCAACTTCACAAATCTGAACAGGTGGCTCTAGGAACAAGACAATACTAGGCATGTTCTTAAAACTACTAAAAATAAATGCTAAAATTATTTCATGCCCTCATTCACATACTGGCAGCCCTAACTACCAAAGGCTTCTGCCAAGTAACCTTCGTGCTCTGAAAATGTTCCTTAGCTCCAGTGGCTGTCTGCCAGCTCCTGAGCAATGCTCGGTACCGTGCCCCTACTGATGGCAAGAGTGCAAATGCCAGTCCTCTAGAGAGCCTGCCCCCACTGGCTCCAACCTGGACACATCACTTCCTGTACTGCACACGTCAGCAGGCCTCCCTAGTCATCTGGGTGACTGATGGGACCGAGGAAGAGCAGTCAGATGCTGTGGTCTGTTTGATGTTGAGTTCCAGATGGCTGCATACAGTTCCTCCGGCAGCAGTTTTTGCTTATTCTCTGAGACAAGTGCACAAAGTTAGCTGACAGTAAAAGACCCTTTGCTATAACAAAACCCAGAGATTTTTGGTTTGTTATTTGCTTTTTCCATTTACCTATCTTAAGTTAGGGTCCTTAATCTTTTGCCTTTATATGAATGGTTCAAATGATCCTTTGGCCTAAATACAAGTTCAAAGTTCATAAGTCCCCAGGAGCATTAGGAATGGGATAAACACAGGGGTTATTCCCAAGTCATTTCTATAATATTGTCTGTGAGATCTGTACTAGACAGTCTTTCACCATTATAATGAAATATTTGAGGCAATTAACTTACAAAGAGAAAAGGTTTATTTAACTCACGGTTCTGGAGGTTCCTGTCCAAGACTGGTTGGACCCATTTGCTTTGGGCCTCTGGTGAGGGTACTGAATGGCAATGGTGCTTAGAGCAAACCATTTCCATCATGAGCCAGCAAAGGGCAGGGGGTCCCATACTCTTCAAGGGCACATCTTCAAGACCTAAGGACCTCCCATTAAACCCTGCCTCCACAGGTCCACAGCACCTCCCAACAGCACCACCCTGGGGACCAAGCCTTAACCCATGTACCTTTGGAAGACACTCATCTAAACCCCATAGCAAGATCTAAAATTCTGACAGGGAAGCACCAATGTTATTTAGCAGGACGGAACAGAGTAAGTCCTTTGACTTGGATAACCCAGCACTAATCGACCAAGGAAGGCAGGAAAGACCGTGGGAAGATGGCTCTTGAGGGCAGATGTAGACAGTTATGAACGTTCGCTCCTCCATTTATAGCTGCCTTCCTAGCTTCTGCCTTCCTAGCTTCTACCTTCCTTGCTGAGGTGGATAGGGTGACACTATCCACCTCAGCAAGGGAGGCTCAACTAAGACAGCTTTTCACAAAGCCCCGGGATAGGAAAGTACTCAGCACTGTCAGCAATGGTCAGACTACCTCTAATTATCTGATCCTCGATTTCACACAAAAAACAAACAAACAAACAAACAAAAAAACAGACACTGTTATAAGCATAGTATCACACTGATGCCAGTTCTTCAAAAATTAAAAAACCTCTGGGTAGTTATATGTCTAGTAATACAGCCTGCCTGGCCCCGTACCCCCAGCTGTCAATCAATATGTCTTCATTCTTATTCTAGCCACCATCCAGTTCCTTAAATATAAATCCTTTTCTATTACATTAATTTAATAAATAATTCTTTTAAAAGGCATTGAGCTCAATGATGACCAGAAAATTAATTCCTTTGAGCCTTAGATAATTAGCATGATGGGTTGGCCAAAATATTTTCCTCTAACAGAGTTTTCCCATTGAGAGAAAGCTGCTGTTCCATTTTTCAATCAGGACTGGAGGAGAGCCCTGAAACGTCAAACTTGACTGTAGGGCCATTGACAACCTGAAGGAGGAGGAGGAGAACATGGGCACTCATGGAGGGATCAATGGGATTTGAGGAGAGCAATCTCATTTCTTTAGGCTACAAAGAAATGAACCTGGTACATAGATCCAAGGAAAGGGAAGTTGTAGATGTCAATTTTATTTAAAACATTTATACAGCACTTTGTAAATGCTAACTCATCCTCATGACTGCTCTAAAAGATGCCATAAGTATTCTCATTTCATGGTTGTGGCCACTTAGGCACAAAGAAATTAAATAACCTGATCTCCTACAGCTTGCAAATGGCAGAAATGGCCAAGCGATTGGCTCAAGAACCTCTGCTATCACCACTACTCTGGACTGCCTATCTACTTCTGTTACATCTGAGTCTCTTCCTAATGACCAGCTACTTGGGGCATATTCTGTCTTTGCTGTCTCTGAATCATTGATCTACTTTTCTTGATACTGCGTGTCTTCCTCCAGCAGTGAGGGGCGCTCCAGGACTTCATTAGAGAAGAGCTGACACTTCATTATTTAAGAGCTGACATTAAGCTACCTGTGCAATGAAAATGTGTCATAATTACTTAAGGCCAGCATCAGCAAATTCCTGTTCCACACTTGGGACATACATTTCAAGATAAATGAATTTGGTCAATTGTTTCCCCTCTGTTACTCGACGAATAATTAATAGTCATTATGCCTGTATTTCCTTTGCTTATAACCCTGCATTAGATACCTTCAAATTAAATTCCTCCATTCCTCCAAATATATCTTCTACTAATCTCCCTCCTTTTACTCCTGTCTAGGTGCATTGGTCTCTTTGTTCTTTCTCTAACTTGCCAGGCATACTGTGTCTCAGGACCTTGGCACTGGCTGCTCTTCTCATCTGTAAAGTTCTTTCTCAATATCCTCAGAGCATTATTCAAGTATCTGCTTAGGTGATGCCTTCTCAATGAAGCCTCTTCTAGCCATCAGTCTACCCACCTGCAATTTCTTTTGTCTCCATAATACTCATCATCATCTTATGAAACTGATCCCAGAAAGCAAACTGTACAACTTTCTGTCACTTGCACTCACTACACGTCCACAGAAACTATCAATTGCTTCTTTCTCCATAGTTATGCAAAGTAACTATTTGTATCCTGAAAACAGGATACAAAGGCAGAATGGCAGAAGGAAGAGATGCACACATCTAATAGAGTCACACTTGGATTCAAAATGGGCAAGCTCTTGGAGAACCAGAATAACAGCAAACATCAACAAACCATCACAAATGAAGTGAACTGAGCTGTATACTTTCAGAAAACTTTAGCAGTGAGTAACTTGACTCTCCAGATAAGGAGAGGCAAACGGTTTTTCTCCCCTACCAGCTTCAGCAGGAGGGAGTGCTGTACTTGATCATGGCTGTTTATGGAGAAAGGGTTGTATGGCACATGTCCTCAGTAGGAGACAGCAGCAGTCAACCATGGCACGGTGAGCAAATTAGGAGGTTAGAGAGAGGAAGCAATCCCTCCAGCCTGCAGTAAGAGCAGCCTTTAACTCAGATGCTCATCCTCCAATGCCTTCCGACATATGTTAGGCACTGTTGGGACCCAGGGATACAAACATGAAGAGTCAACTAAAGTGGACATTAAACAATATGACATGTTAACTACAATAATAGAGCTTGTAACAGCCTCTTAACTGACTGACCCTCTACTTGACTTGGACCCCTACTAAACACTATCTGCAGAAGCCAGCAGAATGACTAAAAATGCAAATCAGAGTCTAGATCCTTCAGACCTCTCACTTGCCACTCAGCTCGGATGCAGTCCTCCATGTAGCCTGCAGAGTCTCCTGGGACCCACCTGCCTTCCACTTGGGGTTCACTCTGGACTCATTTGCAGGGGTGCTTCCCTCTTCAGTCCCCCAGAGGTCCTTTTGTGCCTCTGTATAATTCCCTCCTCCTGCTGTGCCCTTCCTCACTGTCCCTCCTCCCCGTCAGTCTTGGTACAGCAGGTCCTTCTATCTTTCAAGTCTCCATCTAACAAGCCTCCCTTGGAGCAGCCCTTCGCTGAGAACACTGCCATTCCCATCATGCCGTCTACAGCAATTTATCATCAAGTATTAAACTCCTAGAAGCATATTATAGCACATGGTAAGTTCCATGAAAACATGGACCCTCTCGACTTAGCCAATCTGTACGTTTAACGCCTAACCCTGTTTTCAGCACAAGGTAGAAACTGAAAAACCACAGGCTCAAGAGTTGGCTAAGTGTTTGGCCAGCTCACTAGTGAAAGGAAGAAGAGGGAGGAGGTCAGGCCTACAGGGACATTAAGAAAGAACCAGCGAATCTTCCACAGAGGTAGGAAGTAAAACCTTAACTGGCTTTTCAGAGGGCTCTTTTGGTCTATTTTCACCTATGATTTCAAGTCAAAGACTTCACCAGCACTGTGTTCACTGTGTTAGGTGGTACTGAGCACAGGAGGGGTTTAAAAATGGTTGATCCCAATTCTTAATAAATGTGAGGGCCACCCTGACACACAAATGGGGAAAAAATAGTAGAGGCACAATAAAGAGTTCCACGAAGTATAATAAGCTTCTCAATATAGGATGCAGACAATGAATCACATAGGCAGCCTGAAAGGGGAGACCTAGAAGGTGCCCTGGAGGCAGCAAGACCTGCAGTTGGTCTTGAAAAATACTTGCTTGTCCCAGTGTGACAACGTCAGGTGAGCCTTATGTGTATTAGCTCATTTAATTTCCCCCAAACCCCATGAGCGAGATTACAATTATCATCTCTCTTTTACAAAACAGGCATGATCATATAGCTGATTAATGCAAGAGTAGACATCAAGTCCCAGCAAACTTGCCTCAAAGAAAGATGCCTAATGACATTTGTTAGATGACCATTATTATTTTCATTAAAAAAATGATCATGAGTAAAGTGTATTTTTAATTCAATGGGCACAGGAGCTCATAATTTCAGACATGAAATGAGTCCGTAAAACAGAAAGTCACACCCCTGATACAAGATGACATGTGCCCTCCAAAAAAACAAGCAGTGCTAGCTATTTCAATCTCATCCCTGCAGTAATGGAGACTTTTTTGAGGAAAAGATCGTCTGAACATGTTACAACTTGCTCATACATGTCAACTCCAACTTTTACTGAATGCCCACCAAATGAAACAAAGTAGGGAAAATATAATAAATATATTTTATTGCTTTCTTTAAAGCTGTCTGAGGATCACTAATTCGGGACACCCACAGAAGTCACCTTACCCTGTAACAAGGACATTCTGATCCGTCTGCAATGAAACTCCTTAGAAGGGGTCAAAGAAGGAGCTACCTGCCTTTACTGAGCAGTGTTTTCATTTGGCATTTTGAGTGTTATTCCCAGGGAAGCCACAAGGAAGAGAAAGTAAATACATTTTACATTCAGTAAAATTGGCAATTAGAGGGCAGTGCGGCAAAGTATTTTTAAAGTATCTGATCTTTGCCATCCATCTCAATCTAAAAAAAATTACAGGTGCAAATATAATCATGTTAGCTTTATGCAGAATATGATGATCCTCATGAATAAATTATTAGAGAGACATGGAAGAGGTATAAGGGCATTAAACAAAATTATTTAATAAAGTAATAATCATGTCAGAAAGCATACCTGCTATTTGTAACAATCAAGACAATAACTGGGAGTGTTTGAGGTTAAAACATAAACCATCAGCAACATCTTAGTAATTCACTGCACTTGACATTTTAAGGAGACATTATTTTGCATTAGCATGTACTCTTTATGGAGAAACATACCACTTAGATTTGTAAATCGAAAAAGACTGACATTATAAAAACCTTTCTACATTTATTGCCCTGCTTGTGTCATCTAATGTGGTCATTTACAATTTGCTTTAATAAATAAGAACTCCTGTCAATTACTCAAGTCTTGCCATATTGAGACCAAGATTGCCATCTAGTGAATTTCATTATAACATTTAATTTGCTAGTCAGTGGCCAACTTTGATTTTCTGTCGTAAAGATGAAATTGATCATTACAAGTCACATTTAGATCATCAATATTATTATGTTTCCTAAATACCTAATATTACCTTTATGTAACAAAAATGTGTATAATCCCAAAGAATACACATAATTAAAACAGTGTTAAATACTTTTGATGACCTATGAAGGACCAGAAGTTTCTCATATTGTTCCTTATTTTATTTTTAAGATAATGCCATGCTGTAATTTTTATTTCCATTCTATAGATCAGAAGACTGAGCATCAGAGAGAAAGGCCTGCAGAAGGTCACCCAGATAGTTTCAAAATCATATTGATTCATTAAGCAAATATATAAGGGGTGTCAGCTCTGTGTCCAGTGTTGGTCTCAGGATGGGGACATAGCAGGAAGCTAAACAGAGAATGCTAAGAGCATGGAAACTCATTCTAATGAGGATAAACAGGTAATTAAAATTATCATGTAACACAGTGACAGATCCTATTAGGAAAAGTACAGTAAGGTAAGGGAAAAGGCAGGAGTGGGTAGGAGATGGGATCTGAGAAAGGAACTATGAGCAAGCACCCACGTGGATGAAGTGCTCATGTGAACTGAAAAAGGGTTTTAAAAGTGTCTGTCAAGTTGAATTCCTAACTAAGCTATGATACCCTAGTAAATCAATCTCTCACTAACACACACACACACACACACACACACACACACACAGAGAGAGAGAGAGAGAGAGAGAGAGAGAGAGAGAGAGATGGATTTGTGGCTCCCCAGAGTTTCAGTTATGCAAGATTAACGAGTCCTAGAGATCTACTCTAGAAATATGCCTATAGTTAACTATAATCTAATGAACATTTAAAATTTTGGTAAAAGGGTAGATCTTTTTTTTTTTTTTTAAATGGTGCTGGGATTGAACCCAGGGCTTCATGCATGCAAGGCAAGCACTGAGCTATATCACCAGCCCAAGAGGGTAGAACTTAAGTTTTCTTATCTCAAAGTAAAAATAGTAATAATAATAAATAAAGAAGGTGGGAGGAAACTTTGGGAGGTGTGTGCTATGTTTAGGGCATAGATGGTGGTGATGGTTTTAGGGCTATATACTTATTTCCAAGTTCATTGGGTTGTTTACCTTAAATATGTACAGCTTTTTGTAAGTCATACTCCAATAAAGTAATTAAAACAAATATCCTTGTCCCCTTATGAAATAGAACATATTAGTAGAGGTTCCCTCACAAAACAAGCAGCTAACATATCCTAGCTCTGCCCTTCCCTTCCCCTGGCTGCTACTACACTGCAGTCAATTCTTGGGCACTCTACTCACAGAGGGATAGAAGACTGTCAAAGCAAAACAGTCAGCTTGCATTTTTGAAGTTGTAGTTACAAATTTGAATCTCCCTATACTTCTTCTTTGATTCATTTATCATTATTTATGGGCTATCTGCTCAGGGCTTTGGGAATATGGAGGTCAAGGAACCGACACCATGAGCCCTGGTCCCATAGAACTTTTTCTCTAATGGATCTACCCAATGATACCTGTGGGTAATCTGGGCTCCATGCTTCGGATCTGCTTTGTCTCTCTACAATGGAAGCAGGATGATCTCTGGACCCAAGGCGTGGCTTGTCCCTTGGATGTTTCTTCTTCCATATGCTCCTTCACTAGCATGATCTTGGTGTCATGTTGGTTAATCTACACATGGGATCAGCACCAAGGAGATGAATGGAATGGCTCTCCACCTGATGGGGTTGAAAGCTTCATGGAGCAAAAACATCTACTAACTTTTGGGAAGTAAAGTGATGGCCTCACTTGCAAATATCCCACCCCTAGGACTAATTCTTTTCCTCTTTGACCACATCAATACTCCTGGGACAGGTGGCACATTACAACATTCCACGCCAAGGCTGCAATGGCTTATTCAAGACATGTTTCCCCTGCGAATAGCAAAGGTGGTGGTGGGAGATGAAGGAGAAGGAGGAAGAAAAAAACTCAGTAGACTGGATGGTTGGAACAGGCAGAGGACAAAGGAACTCAGACCAAGTTTAGTCTACTTGTTCCAAAGCTTTCTTAAGCTAAATAATCTCAATCAGATTTTCCCTTTCTCATCCCTTTTCTCTTTTAAACTTTATTCTGTTATGATCTTTGTGCTACAGAAGTCAGCAGGTGGCGTGAATATGTGCATATATATGTTTGATATATACATATCATAAGCCAGACATTCTGCCTTGGGCTAGCCAGGATTTATGAACTTTATATGCATTTCCAGAAGCTCATAGGCATAAATTATTTTGGATTTTTGATTTAAACAAATTAACCAATATCATTATAATTACTCAACAATGAGGTAAATTCAAACTCAGATGATTGATTTCTGTCCTCAATCTCCTCATGTCAGAGTCACTACGGGGTAGAGGGGTAGAGTTAATGTTGTATCAATCAGGGTCCTGGCAGGGAACAGATGACACAAAGGGGTAAATGCTGGAGCGAATAAGGTTTAAGAACATTGAGATAAAGCTATTATAAATTATCTGGGTGGGCACAACCTTAGAAGTTGAAAAGTGTGGCGGAGGGGATCGGAGAGATGTGACATGAGGACTGCTATAGTTTGGATCTTAATAGCCCCAAAGGTCCTTGTGTCAAAGGCTTTGTCACCAGCCTATGGCACGACTGGAGGTGGTGGAGCCTAGGATTATGAAGTTAGGTCACGGGGGGTGTGCTCTTGAAGGGGATATTGGGACCCCAGTCCTTTCCTGTCTCTCTCTGATTCCTGGTCATCATGAAGTGAACTGACTCCCCCACACCCCCTGGACAGGCACACTCCCTGCCATGATGTTCTGCCTTGTTACACACCCAAAGGCAATGCAGCCAAGTGACCATGGACTGAAACTCTTGAAACCATGAGCCAAAATAAACCTTTCTGGGTTAAGAAAACCTTTTCTAGCCAGAAGTATATTTCAGTATTTTAGAGTGCTTGCCTAACATGCACAACATCCTTTCGGTTCAATTCTCAGTACTATTAAAACACAAACAAAAAAACCTTTCCTCTTTTTAAGTTGCTCATCTCAGGCATTTTGTCACAATAATGGAAAGCTAACACAGTACTTGATCTGCTTTTGCTGGCTGTGAAGATGAAGGAAGGGGCCATGAACCAAGCAACAGTCACTTTCACAAACTAGAAAAGACAAAGAAACTGATTTTTTCCCTAGATTCTCCAGAAGGGAATGTAGCTCTGCTGAGAACTTGAAGCAGGGCATATAACTGTAGGAAAGGTTACCACCTCTTGGCTCAAGAGCAAGGGAAGAGAGGCACAGGAAAGTAGAGGTGGTGCCCCTCAGGAGCCATTGTCTCGGGTAAAAGCAAGCCGCCCCTAGCTAACTGCAGCCCCACAGAGGTAGAGTAGGAAGCAATACTCCAACCTTGCTCTCTTCCTACCCTCTGGAATCCTGCTGGTGTTTGCCAACCAGAAGTCAGGGAGCAAGGAAGACAGTGTGATCTGTTTCTGCCAAGATGTGAAGAGAGCAGAGGTGGGTGCAGAGTGGGTCTGGCAGGGCAGGGAGAGGGGAGAACAAGTACCCAGTACACGTGTACACAGATGATCTGGCAAAGAGCTGGGGACGGTGGGCTTTCCCACCTCGGTAACTCATTCCACCACTGGAGGGTATCAGTGGCTCCATGTTTCTGGTATTGTTTTCCAGCTATTTTATACAGTTTTGCTGCATATGAACTGAAGAGTTAACATCCTCTGGAAGATGGCTCCAATTCAAAAGTGTAAACAAGTTTAGGGCACCCCGAGTTTAATGAGTAAACCGAGTAGGAGGACCAGGAGGAATTGAAGGACAATCCAGGCCACGCTCAGGGTGCATCCAGCCTACAGAGGTCCCCCTGGAAACATGAGGTTGAAAGCAGGACAGGCTTCTGCTGTCCAGGCTGAGAGTGGCCAACAGTGTGAGTACTTCACAAAGGGAAGACATCCACATCTGGATGCCTTGTGTGGCTTTGAGAAGACAGAAATAAGGACTGCAGTTTTATTGTGCTTTTAGCCTAATACAGATTATGTATTATGCTAAGCACTGTCACAAATATTATTTTATTTTAGTCTCACAGATGACCTGTGAGATGGGTGTTATTGGTCCTCCTTTGGAGAAGAAGAAAATGAAGCTCAGGGGTGAAAAGTAACTTGCTTAGAGCTGCTGTGCCACAGACTGGGATTTGACCCCAACCCTTCCTACTCCAGTTCCATTCTCCTGTTTGTTATTTAGTGGTCCAGCATGGCCTCAAATCGCAGTAGCAACATCTGAAAGGCAAGCCACCCACTGCATGCATGATGGATTTCTATTCCTGGAATCTGATTAATTTCACCAGTGGGCCATATTAATAAAACACATCGTTATCCCATCACCACACTATTCTCCACCAAGTGCAGTGGTGCATCTAGTAAGTTGTCCTGGAAGGGTCCTTACTCCCTGAGTAATCATGAAGAAAGACAGTCCCTGGAATCAAAGGCACCCAGTCAGCACAGATATTAAAAAAAAAAAAAAAATCAAGAACACGGTCAAATGTGGGTTGACTCTAGTAGCAGGAATTTTCAAATGCCAGCCATGTCAACCTCTAACCTCCTACTAAGTTTCTTCTAAACCAAAGACAGATGAGTTTCTTCCCCGTTAAAGTTCTCTAGAGAAACCACCTTTACATTCCTTCAGTAATCTGTTCCGGTGCTTTAAAACCCTTCCTATGAGGATGTTTTTTTCTTTATATCGACTGGAAATTACAATCCTGTTCACATGATGGACTTATAATGCCTTTCATTTTCATATTAAAAACTCATTTGAAACATTTTCTAGTTAATAATATCCTTCTGTTCTAGGTAACATGGTTGTAATGGGCGTTTTAGTGCTTCCTGTGTTGGTGGGTTTTCTTTTAATACATTGAAAGGAAGTAACAGGACTTAATCGCTCAACACAACTAAACAAATTGCTGGTCATTTTTAGGACACTGGGTGGATACTGGGGTGAGGGGATGGGAATAAAAGGAGCAGCTCTGCTTTCCCAGACATTCTAGAAAATGCAGATTAACATGGGGGAGGAATGGCACTTCTGCCTACCACCTCTCTGCAAGTTCCCTGCCTCTTTGTCTTCCTCCTGGCTGATAGAGAAAGTCTTCATTGAATAAAATGAGTTAAGTCCTTAGTCTCTGGGCATTTTTTTTGTATAAAGAATCTGATATTGTTGATGTAGCAAATCATTATCATATGTTAACATTTTGCAGCTACTCAGATATGGGAGTCATGTAACTTTGCTATTTAAGATGCTAATCAACTTTGCTCAGTACAAACTAGAAGGAAAGAGAACCCATTTATTGTGATTTGGTTCTGCTATTCTTGGCAATTAGCTTATAATTGTGGACCTTGTCTATCACCTTCCTATTCCTTAAAGCAGCCACTACCAGAAATATAAAGTAAATCCCACAAATTGTTATTTGTGTGGAAGAAGGATGTTTCATTTTCATTACCTTCATCCTGAGAGGACAGAGAAACAAAACAGAGCAAAATATCAGAAAGCAGTGGATGACACTTGTGTCCAAGGGTGATAATGAAACTAGGGTGGTTTTTTTCAAAAATGCAAATCTGAATATGCTGGTTAGGATTCAGGGTCAGCAAGGAATATCAAAGCATCTCAAGTCCCTTTCTCTTCTCTCTTCTTCCTCTCTCTCGTAACTCAGGATGCTACATACAATCTGTCCTTGGATATCCAAAGTATTTGACCATAGCGTGTGGCCTGCATCTGTAAGGTCCAAGGCCACCTCTAAGTTCCCGGAAGCAGGAAGGAGAGGAAATCAAGAGACAGGTGGCCTTGCTCCAGTATGTCCCAGAGGAGTGCCCCAGGAACCTCCAAAGGCCATTTTGCATCCTTTGGTCAGAACGTAGTCACAAAGTCATAGGCTAGGAATGAAGTTACACCAGCCATGTCCACTAAAAACGTCAAGATTAAGAAATGTGATGAGCTCTGGTGGAAACCTGGGAGGCACTGTGACTCTGATTATGCAATTCTCCAGAGTAAAACCTGGCACCCTTCTCCCATTGCCCCAGGACAATGTCAAGGCCTTTCACAGGGTGCACCAGCATTTCACAGGCTGCTGCCCCTCTCCGGTCTTTCTCCAGGCTTCCATCAAGCTGGATTTCTCCAGTTCTAGAAGAAGTGTGTTCGTTCTCACTCTCCAAACTCAGGGAATTTCCTCCCTCTTTTCCTTTTTTTTTTAATTCATCGGAGTCACTTCTCCTCCTCCTTGAAGGATCTGCTTAAATACTAGTTATATTTAAGCAGATTTAAGGGTCTGACATCCATTAGGTATTTCTGTGGTTTTATGTTCCCATGAAACCGTATCACAAGGCTCATCCCACAAGTGCTTACTAATTGAATATCTCGGTCAACTGCAAATCCATGAAGGCAGAGGCTACTTTGTTCATTATTGCCTTCTTGGTTATCATGGTATTTTTCTTTTAGGTAAAACTGGCTTACAGGAAAATGTACATATCTTAAGAAAACAATTCTGCAAGTTTGCTTTTACCTATGTAACCAATAACCTGATCAAATGAGGAATATTTCTACCCTTACCCTCAAAATTTCCCTCTTGTCCTTGTTCAACAAGTCCCTACCTCTTCTAGTAACTTCTATTTTATTTATATTTTTATTGCTCTAGATATATTTGCCTATTTTTCTACTTCCTACAAATGGTACCATATACTTTGTGTCTGGTTTTCTTCACTCACCACGATGTCTATGAGATTTAATCATGATTCTGTGTAGATAAGTAATCTGCTCTGCTTTCATGCTATAGATTCTTCCACTGTAAAAATACACCAGTTGGTTGATCTATTCTCTTGGTTGATCTGTTCTCTTGGTTGATGTTTGAGTTGCTTCAATTTGGGGAGCATTAGGAAGAAAGCTGTACACGTTCTTGAGCATTTTCATTTCACTTGGAAATACCCAGGGGTAGAATTGCTGAGTCACTGGATAGGTGTGTGTGTGTGTGTGTGTGTGTATGTGTGTGTGTGTGTGTGTGTGTGTGTGTGTGTGTGTGTATTTAACTTTATATTTACTGTATGTTTATGTTAAGGAATGGTATCCACTTTTACAAAAGTAAAACCATTTTACATTCTATAGTCCTATGCACAATGTAAGAAAGTTTTGGTTGCTCCACATCCTCACTGACATTTGGTGCTGATTTTTTTTTTTGGCCATTTGAGGATCAAGTAGTATCTCATAGTGGTTCTAATTTGCGTTTCCCCACTTCAAATCTGAAGTGTATTTTCATGTGCCTACTGTATACCTTCTGCCTAACACTGGGCTGGGACTCTAACCCAGGGCCTCACATGTTTTGGACCTTCTTTTGTTTAGAAGGTCTTTGTCAACTTAAAAAATCGGGGGGGGGGGTTAATACATTTTTAATGGATTTATATGACATCATTTTATATTCTGAATACAAGTCTTTTGCCCCATACCTACATTGTACATATTCTCCTCAGTAAAAACAGTGTTTGACAGTAAGAATTTAAGAAATATATTTTAAATTACATTTGAAAGGATGGAAGTTACTTGATTCAGAAGGGGGGTAGAGTTCGTACACCTGAACAAGCGTTGGCTCTTTCCCTCTCAGTGGCTGCCATGCCGTCCCTGCTGTTTTGACATTTAGTCACAGATGACTAATACTCTGTGTGTGTCTCCTCAGCTATTTCAGTTGTATTATTACAGAAGTCCAGTGTATCCTAAATTAGTTGAGAAGAGAAACATATACTTCTTCCTTATCTGACAAAATCATGGAATAAGTCAACATGACGGGGGACAGAAAGAGGAAACCCGAGGAATATTTTGAATTGAACAGCCCTGGGGAGTTGTTCAGAGTCTTGCATGTCCAAATCCTGCTGCATAAACCTCACACAAAAGCCAGTATTTTATACTTTGACTACAAAAGATGACTTATTCATGACTGGGAATGTGGCTTGCTTGTAGAGTGCTTGCCTACATGTGTGAGGTCCTGGGTTTGATTCTCAGTACCACAAAAAAAAAAAAAATTCCCTAAAATGAGTATTTATAAAAATCATTTTCCTAAATGTACCAAAAGCCACAAGAATGATATACATAGAGCCTTATCATTCATATATATATACCAAATATATATATATTTGATACCAGGGATTGAACCCAGAGGTGCTTAACCACCAAGCCACATCCCCAGCCCATATCATCATAAAGTCCTAATCATAGGCTAGCTTCAAGTACCACACTAAAATGCAATTCAGGCAGGAGACATCTGTGTATACATAGCATTAAATAATAGCCTACAACAGAGGAAAGGAAACTATTAAAACCTAACACAGGAATAACCAGCTGGAGGGCCTAATACCAGCAATCTGTTAGAAGTGAATACAGCTGACATTGTACTGGCCTAAAACATTTACGCTGTCATCAAACAGTTCAGAATATATCATTTTGAACTGAAAATTAAGAATATTTGCTAGGTAGCTGACCAAGTGATAAATCTGGGGGCTAGCCTTGAGTCCTCCCTCTTCTTCCATCCACTTCTCTGGTTAACTGCCAAGGGCTCTCTACTAAATTCCTCTCCAATCAATTACTGCCTTTCTTCAGATCTCATCAGTGCTACCAGCAAAGGCTCTAAATGTTCTCTCCTAGCCTCTCTGGCTTCTGCTCGTCACCCAAGGTTCCATTAGATAAGGCACAGGTCCTCCTAAACCACAGGTCACTCTTCATGTCTGCCCCCACCCCCTCGGTAGCGACACAGCCCTAAGGACATTCACTGTCCTAATCCTTGAAACCCGTGAGCACGCTCCCTTCCACAGCAAAAGCGGCTGTGCAAATTTGACTATGGCAAAGGGACAATCACATAGGTATTTTTAAGAAGGGGACAGAGGGTCAGACCAGGAAGGATGTGAAGAGACTGTGCTTCTGGCTTGGAAGAGAGTGGGACTGATCAGGAGCCATGGAAGGGGAGTGTGCTTTAGAAGCTGGAAAAAACAAAGAAAAGTGCAGTTCCCTAGAGCCCCTCCAAGGGGTTATTGATGCCTTGCATTCAACTTTAAGACTTGTTTTGGACTTCTGACCTCCAGAAATGTAAGATAATAAATTTGTGCTATTTTAAGCCACTGTGTCTATGGTGATGTGGTATAACAGCAACAGGAAAACAGTACAATAGATGCACCCGTTTTCATGTTATAAACACCAGCAGGAGCTCTGGGCTGAGGGCACACACTTTTATGGAACTGCGTTCATGCTCTGGTGTGGAGTCTGCAGTCCATGTGGCAGTCCCTAGGGTCCCCATTGAAGGTGGCACTTGGAAACACTTGCTGAATTAATCAACGATGGACATGAGGCACCTCCACAGCGTTCTTTCTGCTCTGAATCCTGTTTCCTTATTCATTCACTGGGCTAATTACTGCTTAATCATCACTTGTCTTCACTCAGTTCCCAGCATTTCCCCCAAGGAGTTGGTCTGTCTTTCCCAGGAAGCTTCATCTTTTCATCTTCTGAATCCTTCTGTGCATGCATGTCTGTCTCCTCTACAAGGATGTGAGGGTCAAACCCACTTCTACCTTCTGAGTGCTCAGCACTGTCTCGCACAAAACACGTCTGCAACATGTCTGATGAAAGACTCTCTTCCATCCACCCCAAAACACAGGGCCTAGCCCATGCTAGTTTCTCTAACCATCAGCTAGAGATACAAATGCCTGTATATTATGAAATTCTCCTAAGAATCACACAAGAAAATACCCAAAAAATACAGGGCAAATGTGTCTGACACACAGTAGGTCTTCAGTGTACTGGTGATCACTATTTTCTCTAATAGAAGATATGAAAGAAGGAAGGGTGAGCTTCAGCAAAAAAACAAACAAACAAACAAAAAAACACGTATAAATGGAAGAGAACCAAACCTGTCAACTAGGGCCACTGAATTGCCATGAGACATATGCCCCAACCACACTAGAACTGTCTGGGCATTAAGTGAGTCACAGCATGTGACTCTTACAATCCCAAATCCCAATGCTTTGGGAAAGAATATACATCATGATTTTCACTTTTTCTCTCAAAGTCTAAAAAAAAAAAATCCAAATATATTGACTCTGTCACACACTTCTTTTCACTCAAAATTAGCTAGGTGTGATTTTTACATGATCACTTCAGCTAATAAGTGAATATGTTAATTACCAGTTGAAAACTGGCCAGAAAGCTTTTGACATTGACAAGAAGAAAATTAATCTTCCTGTTTTTGATCATTTACCTAATTTCTTTATCTTCTAACTTACAGTTTAATTTGTGGCTAAGAAAGTCGAGATACAATCTCCACAATCACTGACACTTCTCTTGTCAGTTTCTTCATCTGTAAAATGAGTATAACAATAGTAGTTACGTCTCTTTTAAGGTTTTAGTAAGAATTAAATGAGAAAATATATGCAAAGTACTTCAGAGGTACCTAACACATTGAGTTATTAAGAGTTAGCTATTAAATGTTAACTATTCCTGACATTAATCTTTGTGATATGTTTTCAAACAATAAAATGTATAGGTCAAAGGGATCACATTGGATATGTGCTCCAGATTTAAGTGTATAAAAAAATAAGAATCACAAGCATTAAGAATATTAATTCACTCAAAAAGTGATGCCTTTTTGAGGCTCTATAGTCTCAATCAAGGGTGTATACATATTTAGACACGTAAAAATGGCTGAGCTGACTGTAAAAATCTGATAAGAAATGCTAATGAGATCTGAAATGTTAGAGATCAATGAAACTTAAAGACCAAAATGAAATTTCTGAAGACAGAACCAGATGGAGAATATGAAAGAAAGGAAGAAAGTCAGGAAGTGGAGGCAAGGAAATAACTCAGGATGAATTACATAGGAGGACAGGAGTGGATAATTAAGGACCTGGAAGGAGGCGGGGCACATGCTAAAACAGGGTGCAGCTCTGAACACAGAAACCATTCTCAGGCTCAGCACGCTCCTGAGTCCAGCTGAGACAAATGTCCCTTTGCTTTTAAGAAGGCATTTGCAATCCATTTAATCTTTTCAATGACCACCCAGTTTCCCCTTAAGGACCCTGTTTACACAACTATATGCTGTTCCCTTGAAGACAGGCTCATTAGTATGTTACATAAGACATAAAGAAAATGAGAGAGTATTTGCAATGAAATATTAAAAAAAACCTTAATATACACTAATATATTTTATTTAAGATCTGCTAGATCGGCATGTTATGCATGTAACATTTATTACCTTACAACACTCCTAGAGGTATGAAGATAGCTCCAGGCTTGTCACCAAATCAAACTAGAGAATTGCTGCTCTGAATTTCTAATGACATCACTACACCATCCCTTTCTCTTTCTGAAATCTACAATGCTGGCTGTTTTGTGGTAATACAGATTTATCTTACCCAAACTAAATTCCTTGGGAAAGGTCAGTGTTCATATCTAGCCTTTGTTGGCTTATAATGAAAAACATGAAAATTAATAGAAATAGAAATGATATTGCAAAAACATGTCACAACATAAAACATCTGTAGAAGTTTAAAGAAATGATATTTCTTTTAGAAATATATGCTTGTTCGTTCATTCAACATCTATGGAGAGGGCATCTATCAGGTGGGAGGTATATGGTAGAAATGGTAGATACAACTAGTAGAAAGAAAAACACAGTATCTTTCCTCAAAAAAGTATTCTAGGAACCATTTACTATGGAGTGTTATAATATGAAATGCTCTAAGAACATGCTTTATACCCCCTCACTCTCTACTGAATACATGTTGGGTTATGTATGTAGACATTTGTGTGTGTCAGTAAGGGTTAGGTTATGCTGCAGTAACAACCCTCAAATCTGAGTGACTTAATAGCATTTTATTTCTGACCTATATTCCACATCTACTACAAGGGCTCAAAATAGCATAGGGACTCAGGGACTCAGGGACTCAGGGTCTCAGGTTGACAGAGGCTTATCATGATATGAGTGTCTATGATGACCACAGATGGGGGAAGGGGAGCACTTGGCCTCCAATTAGAAATTAAATGCTCAAATGGAAAATGACACAAATCCCTCTATTTACATCTCATTGGCTAGAACTACTCAACTACAAGGAGATCAGAAGGTCCAGTCTCTAAAGGCCCACAGGGAGACACGATGAAATACTGTTACTTAGAATCAACGATCACCGCAGAGGGTCATTACAAGGACTGAGAGGAAGTCTGAGATTGTGGAAGGAAAATTAAGCTGATCTGTTCCCAACTCTGATATATATTAGCCACACGCCCACAAAGTCACTTAAGTCTCCTCCGGCCAAAGTAATGTGGCAGTACTCTCTCTCCTGCCTACCTTGGATAGTGGGGCTGAGCATCAATGAAGCAATGGTAGATGAAACCACTGTGAAAGCCTAAACTTTCTCCAGAAATGTAAATTAGTGTTGAATGGGAGTTTCGTGGGCTTGAAGACGACAGAGTGGAGAAAAACTGAGGCTGCTAAAAGATCAGTATGGATAAAAGTACAAATAATTTATGAATCTTGGCCACAAATTCCAAAACTACCGAGTTGAAAGTCAAGGGCTTCCAGCATCCCTTCCCTTGAGTAACAACAAACAAAAAGGGTGCTGACCTCCTTGACCTTGAGTTTCCTCATTAGAACAAGGCTGTCAGGGGTAGACACAGAATCCTGTCCTTCAGAGAGCTTCCTGATCCTCCCTACTGGGACAACAAAGCATCTTTCCTGGCCATTCTTGCCACATGCCTCTTCTCCACCCACCTGAGAGAAGCACCTGGGGCTCAGGACCCAGGTCATGTTTGTGGGTTTTTCTTGTCTTTGACTTTCTCCTCCCCCGTCTTTTCTTGCCACATTAATTTTTCTCTTCTGTGACTAGAAAAATGTCCAGCCCACAGGGAGGGGGCTCCTCTCTGAAACCATTCTTGAGTCTTCCCGACTCTGTGGTCACAGTGCAATTGCTGTCTTGACTTGCTTTCACATTCATTTAGTTCTGATAGTTGTTGATGTTCGGGTCTCCACTATTATATTGTCCATGGTGCTGAGCATGGTGAGCCATTGTAGACGTATGTTCTGGCATTTCCTCTTATCCTTCTCAAATGGCCCCTGACTGATTAGCATGGAACACTTGAGAGCCAATCTACCATGAGCTCTTTTTCTCAATATGAACCTTCTCTTTACCCATTATGGAATGTCAATTTCATATCCCATTCCCCCAATGTCTTCCTTTCTATGAAAGTAGCTGTTTGTCACAAGTCCCTGGGAAGCGCTCCAAAATATAGTCAGATTCGAGTAGATTTTTAAGTGCTCTCATAATAAAAAATAAGTATATGAAGTAATACATGTGTTAATTAGCTTGATTTAGTCATTCCATAATGTGTACATATTTCAAAACATCATATTGTAATTCATAAACATATATAATTTTTGTCAATAAAAACAAATTAATTTAAAATGTTTTTAAAATATACAGATTTCTGATCTTCAAAAGACCTACAAAATTAACATTTTCTGAATGTGCCCTGGGAATCTGTCCAGCCTAGACAGATGCCTCTGAGTGACTTTGGAAAGCATCTTTAGTGTATATTCATGTGTGATAATGGGTTACCTCCATAAACCTATGGTAATACAAGTGTATTAGCAGGGACCTTAGTCTAATGCAGTGTTTTACAAAATTTAACATGCAAATAAATGACCTGAGCCTCCTGTTAAAATGAAGATTCTGATTCAGCAGGTCTGGGGTGAGGACCAACCTTATACAATTCTAACAAGCTTCCAGGCTATCGACATACAGACTGCTTTTATTTGTTTTTTTTTTTAATCATTCAAATTAAAACTCCTATTGTTAATGAATAATATGCACATATTTCTTAATTGATTAACTTTCACATTGCACATATGTGCCAAGATTCCTTTTTTTTATTTTTATTTTTATTTTTTTATTGGTTGTTCAAAACATTACATAACTCATGACATATCATCTTTCATACATTTGATTCAAGTGGGTTATGAACTCCCATTTTTACCCCAAATACAATTTGCAGAATCACATCGGTTACACATCCACATTTTTCCATAATGCCATATTAGTGACTGTTGTATTCTGCTACCTTTCCTATCCCCTACTATCCCCCTCCCCTTCCCTCCCATCTTCCCTCTCTACCCCATCAGCTGTTGTTCAATTCTCTCCCTTGTTTTTTTTTCCCCTTTCCCCTCACCATCTCTTATATGTAATTATGTGTAACAATGAGGGTCTCCTTCCATTTCTTTACAGTTTCCCTTCTCTCTCCCTTTCCCTCCCACCACTTGTCTCTGTATAATGTTAGTCTTTTCCTCATGCTCTTCCTCCCTGCTCTGTTCTTAGTTGCTCTCCTTATATCAAAGAAGACATTTGGCATTTGTTTTTTAAGGATTGGCTAGCTTCACTTAGCATAATCTGTTCTAATGCCATCCATTTCCCTGCAAATTCCATGATTTTGTCGTTTTTTAGTGCTGCGTAATACTCCATTGTGTATAAATGCCACATTTTTTTATCCATTCATCTATTGAAGGGCATCTAGGTTTATTCCAGAGTCTAGCTATTGTGAATTGTGCTGCTATTATCATTGATGTGGCAGTATCCCTATAATATGCTCTTTTAAGGTCCTCAGGGAATAGTCCAAGAAGGGCGATAGCTGGGTCAAATGGTGGTTCCATTCCCAGCTTTCCCATGAATCTCCATACTGCTTTCCATATTGGCCGCACCAATTTGCATTCCCACCAGCAATGTGCAAGTGTACCCTTTTCCCCACATCCTCGCCAGCACTTATTGTTGTTTGACTTCATAATGGCTGCCATTCTTACTGGAGTGAGATAGTATCTTAGGGTGGTTTTGATTTGCATTTCTCTTACTGCTAGAGATGGTGAGCATTTTTTCCATCAGACTGCTTTTAATTGCTACATTAGTTTGCTTATTAGAAGACTATTAAAACTATACTATGATGGGCAAATCAATCTTTTATTATCCTAAATATATTAACACAAGTCCAAATATGTAACTCTTCTTTATTATAAATTCAGTTAATTTATAAGAGCAGTGAGATTGTTTGATGAATACAAAATTTGAAATCTTTTTGAGTTATGTGAGACAAATGCATATTAGCATTAGTGTTTTAATTTTACATACTGTTTCCCTGATGAGTGTCCTGATTCACAGAGACAAAAAAATAATCACTTACAACTTTACAATTTAGCAGCTTGTCATATAATCTTAGGTGTCAACAAAACAGAACAGCAGCAAAAGCTTTTTTCTGATCTCTATGTAAAAGTCAGGGTGAATTAAAGCACTAATAGTCTCCTGTGTATTCAGATCTGGAAGATATTTAAGGGCACATTTTCATTCAAGTTTTTAGTGAATAAAAATGCAAAATTAAATTCAAAGCAAATATCAGTTGAACATCATGGCTGCCTAGGCAGTTTTAAGAAAGACATCTTAGAAACCACACCTGGATCCTAAAAAGTAAATTCTCTAGGCTCTTCCAGCATTGAGTTATGGTTTGCATGGAGGATAGGTCTGTGAGTGGGAGGAATGGCTGAGAGCAATTGAGGGTCTTTCAAATGATGAGAGTAGGACTTTTGCCCCACTCTTTATGGAGGGCCAACTCCATAGGTTTGGTCTCCAGAAAGTTTTAAGACAAGGATTTTACACCCTCTTTTATTGAGGGTCATGCCCAAACAATACATTTGCCACAATAAGGCACTAATGTGACAGGCACTATAAATAATCATGCAGCACAAAGAAAACCTGTAAGTATGTGTGTGAGGCATAGATATTAAAAGCATCAAGGTAACAATTTTTTTATGTTCAGTTGTTGATTCTGTCTCAATATTAAAGAGCTTGGTGGCTTTTAATGATGAAAAAATTATGCAAACATTAAAAAACAATTTTATATAATTATTTGGAGTTTGCTTCTATTTTACAAACAATAATTTAAAATAAATCCATTAATGCTGTCTATGGGGAGTTCTTGCAAGTAAAAGAAAATGGATCATGCACTGCAGTTTGGTTTAATGTGAGAAAACAAGCTCTCCTACTTGTAGTGCATTATAATGGAAAATTAAGAAACCTAAGTGATTGTTTCTGTGACTGGGAGTGGGTCTTTAATGGGGCAAGTTCTTGAATGGAAAGATATTAGAATCATCCATTCCCTTACTACTTATGAAGAGTAGAATCAGCCATGCACAGGAATCCCTTCTTACCAGCCAACACTTCCAAGGTTCATCCACCCAAGCCCTCCTGATCTTATAGAGAACATGCAAGAAGATCAAACTACATCCTCCAGAAAGAGTCCACAGAGAATTGGCTTCTTGTTTCAAAATTATGTTGTCTTTCATCATTTCTGAGAAATTTAAGGAGAAAGTCAATGTTTTGAAGCTAAATGTTAGTGGGGAAACAGGCGCCACCTGGAGGCGAAAGGGGGGATCACAATACTGCCATCCTCTCCCTCCCGATCTCTTCCTGGGTCAATCTCTCATGTTGATCCTCCTTCATCATGATCACCTCTTTTTCTGCAGCAGGTGAAATCCAGTTAAAATAAATACCAATGTCAAACTAAAATAAAGAGATGATCCTATCACAAAATGGTTGCTTGGGAAGATTTTGTAGAGTCTAAGAATTATAATAAGACTATTTTTGCAAGTTGGCATTACAAGGCAGAAGTCATTCCTCAGACATCTCATTTAACTATCTTTTTAGAGTGTTGTAAAGGCTACGTCCTGAAACAGTTTCTTAAGTTAAACATACCCAAGAAACATCCTGTGTTATACATTTTCCTTGACTTACCTTCATCCCCTGCTACCATTTAAATCAGTCATTTCTTATCCCCTCTTGTCCCATCAGCATATTATGAAATTCATATTCACTATAATGTATACTGTAGATATAGTTGAATGGGAGGAAAAGTCACCAACTGCCAATTACTTCTTCACTAGCCTCTTCAGCCCACCGCAAAACAACATACTCCTATGATGTCTTCTAGAAGAATAGACATTAGAGAGAAGTCCAGATAAAAGCAACACAGCTATAATGGGTAGATTCTCTCTTTCCTGAGCATATATTCAGTGTCAGGTCCATCTAATCTTTAACATTATCTTATAAGACCTACTAACAAACAAAGGGGACCCAGCTATAAATCATTTCCTCACCTGGTAAGACAATCTGGTAGATATCCCTTGACTTGCTATTTCTGAAAGGTTTGGAATTAGGGTGACTTTGCTAACCTCAGCACTTAGCAGAAGGTATAGTGGGTTAAATGGTGTCCCTGAAAAACTATAACCATGTCCTGTGAATACGACCTCAGTTAGGAAAAGGTCTTTACCAACATAATAAAGTTAAGGGTCCTAAGATGATAAGACCATCCTGGATTGTCTAGTTGAACCCTAAATCCAATGACAAATGTCCTTCTAGGAGAAAGGCACAGAGATATTGGAGACAAAAGCAGAGATGACACAGACATGCAGAAGGGAAGACAACATGAAGTCAGAGTCAAGCCAAGGACTGGGAACAGTTGGTGAAATTGGAAAAGACAGGGAAAAAATTTCCCTAGAGGGTGACAGCCCTGGTGACCTGTATTTTGGACTTCTTGCCTCTAGTACTTCGAGAGAATAAATGTTTTTTGTTCCAAGCTACTCAATTTGTTGCAGTAGGCACAGAAAATTTAGAGAAGTGCCTCCTCTTCACGAGTGACTATTTTTACTTCTAACTCCTGCCATATCTGGTATGCATTGGAACAGGGTGGCATTGTGATAGAATCTGAGGCTGGGTTTTGGTGAAAAGCAGCAGAGGCTGAGCAAGCCTAAGAGACCACTGCCTTGTCACATTATTCAGACTTAATTAACCTTGGAAATTTGGCTTCTCTAGCATATTTTTTTTTCCTTTCTTATGAACACAACTCCCCCCCCCCCCCAGGGTGGCACAATGAAAATCACTCTCCCTAGGCTCCCAATCATGTGACTGAGTTCTAGTCTGAGAAATATAATGGCAGTTTTTATTTGGCACTCACCTTTGGCCCTTAGGTCTTACCCCTCTTGGGACTTGGCATGCAAATATGATGAATAAAGTTGAAACAAATGAAAATGTCTCCTGCTAAGGAAGGCAGAGGAGGAAGACAAAAGGAGCCTGTGACATAGAAGACTTCACGCATCTGGGCGTCAGCCACACATCAGATGCTCTAGGCTTCATATCATGTAAGAGAAGTCAGCCATGTACTTATGCCACTGCGTAATTAGATTTTCTGTAACTCACAGCCAGATGTTATCCTAGCATGTCCACCAGCTTAGAAACACAGAATGTCCTTTGTGAATTACGTTACTAGAGCTCTTCTCTACATTAGGATTTACAGGGGAAAACAGCCAAAAAGAATGTACTGTTTTGCCTCTTATTTTCTAGTCACTAGGATATTGTCCTTGGGCCCCATAGGATTTGGATATTCCTTAGTTCCCTGGACATAATTTCATCCTTTAGCATCATGATTACATTATTAGCCCTAAAAAAAACTTTTAATAAAATTTAGCTCTCTTGCTACTGTTATAGTCACCAACAGGACTCAGGACTTATAGGTATGGTCACATCAATGAAATAAATCAATTGATATCAACACTGGTCTCTATACACCAGTAGTGGAGATCAGAAGGAGGCAACGAGATAGGGAAGACCAAGCTCCAGTTTTGAAGACTGGCACCTTGTTTTTCCTAGAGACTTCTTGAAAACTTCTAACTTTCTACTTATTCTTGATTATATTTAGCCACTAGTCAATGGCTGTATCTTTAGTCTTTTAGTATTTTTATTCTTCTAGTATGTTAATAGGTTTCATTAAGCCTAATAACTTATTCACTTTTTTAAGCCTGAGTACTTGAGAAATCCTAGTTGGCTTTGGTCTCTAATGAGTAAAACATCTGTACCTGATGTTGGAAAGACTATTTTGGAGGAGCCCATTCCCTCCCGACAGTCTTTCTCTTGCCTAACATTGTAGGTCTTCCATGTTTTAGTGTTACTTCACAATTTTCCACAGGGAAAGTTGGGTCAACAAGAACTAGAAACAGCTACACCATCTTAATCTGGGTTTCTCGAACCATAAATGGATAAAAGCATTTGGTCATGACATGATGCACAAAGAGTCCTATGTAATTGTCATCGTTATCAAATTTAGTTGACAGGCACTAGAATCACATTCTTCCAATAGTTTCCTAGACCAACAGTATTTATAAAAAAAATTCAGCCACATCTCATGTTCAAAATGTTAGCTTATAACTTGGACAACCTGAAAAAAAATCTTTTTAATGACTACACTGTTGTGGTGTAAAGCGTGACAAGCTGTATATAATGCAGAAGTCCAGAGCTGATAAGAGCCTTCAGCTATTGGACTGTTGGCATATATCATGTGCTAGCCTGAGGCCTATGAGCATAGCTGTGACTGGGTCTAAGTTGTGACTGGGTATGGTGGTTAGAAATTAACTAGCCCTGTACTCTCCAAATAATTAGAGTGAAAATCTAATTCCACAGCTTAGATACAAAACTTTCAAGCATAAGGCATTTGGGTCTTACAAAATCTGTCTAGCTACCACCCACTTTCTTTTCCCAGTCTCCACTAACATGGCTGTAAATCTCGCAATGCAATCACAATGAGAATTATATGGGAGTAGTGTACTTTTTCATGTTTGCAGCTGTTTTTGTACAATTTTTCTCTATCCCTAGAAAGGCTTCCCTATTTGTTCACATATTACTTATTTTACTCAAAGATCAAATGACATATCTTTCTTTGTGTCTTTTGGGTGAAAGGTGATCTCCTCTGAATATTACTTTGTATTGAATTAGAACATGAACACATGTCTTACATTGACGACTAGACTGTAATCTCCTTGGAGTTGTAAGTACTGCAAATATCTACCACTAAGTTCATATTGAGGGCTTGTTATATGCAAACATGGTATGACCAGCATCTCACATATTCCTTCTTGTTTCTATTTTTGTAGATTAAAAAATGAAGCCGATTTCATTATCATCCCTAAAAAATATACTACCTAGAATTTGTTCAAGATCTCAGAGCTAATTAAGATTTGCACTCTGAACTATAATACCAATAGCAAGAGTTAATTATAGATTAGCTATTGTATGGAACATAGTGTCTAGACATAGAAACAAATGGAAAATAATCTCAACTTCTAATTCATGAAAGAAGTACTCTGTAAGGCCAAATCCTATTGTCTCTCAAAATGTGAAGGTGAGGCCTGCTTGGTTGAACAAATTCCCAGGCAGCCTAATCTTCTTCCCTTTTATAAAAACTAATGAATCATTAACTGGGCGTGGTGGTGCACACCTATAATCCCAGTGAGGCTAGGCAGGAAGATCAAGAGTCCAAAGTCAGCCCCAGGAACAACAAGGCACTAAGTAACTTGGTGAGACTCTGTCTCTAAATAAAATACAAAATAGAGCTGGGGATGTGGTGGCTCAGTGGTTGAGAGTTCTATCTCTAGTACAAAAAAAAAAAAAAAAAAAAAAAAACCACCTAATGAGTTAGACTAAAGCAGCCTTTTCCCAAAGGAGTTTTATATTTTCTACATTTTTCCATCTGGAA
The DNA here is from genome assembly GCF_964194105.1 of Spermophilus citellus. Taxonomy (NCBI): domain Eukaryota; kingdom Metazoa; phylum Chordata; class Mammalia; order Rodentia; family Sciuridae; genus Spermophilus; species Spermophilus citellus. Next base: position 84,506,617 of record NC_138194.1, read on the forward strand.
AGTCACCATTTGTACAACCAATTATAAACTGACTTGTTCATGCCATTTTGATTTACCTCTTCCAATTTCTGCCAGTCTGAGGACATGAAGCAAGAAAGACATCCATCATTTCAGATTCTCACCTCAACATCTCTTGCACAATTGCTGCTTCTATGAATTCATTTTTCTCTCTTTGTGCAAAGGATTGCTGGTTTTCATTATTTTTAAGTTGGGGGCTGTTTGGGGGTACACAGCAAGTACTCAATGAATACATACTGTCTTTTATTTTCAACCAAATTTTGGGGCACAGTCAAAAAGGTAGGCAGAGTATGACAGAGGTGGAGAAATGAAAGGGATGAAATTCATTTTCTCCAAACTCATTTTATTTTTCAACTTTGAACATTATTCTGGTCCCAGGCAACATTAAAAATGGAACTTTAATGTTACAACATGATTGAAAGTCTGGTATCATCCTGAAGTGATGGATCAAATTTCTTACGGAATCTGCTCTGTAATAACATTTCATATTCTTAATAATGCTCTGGTCTAAATATTGACAGTGAATTGCCACTCGGGAGGCAGGAGGATGATAAAAAAATATCAAGAATATTAGCCTTCTTCCCTTAAGGTTCAATAATTTTTTGGTAAAAGAAAAGCACCACTTTCTTAGGTGATTCTAAATTGATCTTCAGTGAGGAGGTGAAAAGATCACAAGTCTAGAAAATGTGCACCTGTGTGTGTTGGTGTCCCATAAATGCTAAATAATTACATTCAAACTTCAAAAGTTCTTGTGTGAATCGATTTGGCCAATGACCCAAAATTTAATATTATTTAGCCCTCAAGGAGTGATGCACAGCCAATACAACCATGGAACCTATCCTGATTAAACACACAAGCCTGACCAGGTAAGGCAGGGGCCTGAGTGGCTGACACCAGACTGCAGAACAGCCCCAGGACTTCAGAAACCTCCTCCCCAAGGAAAAGAAATTTTATTGTGTCTTCATAAAACTTGCTCTTTCTCTGAGGACAGGAGCACATGTATCTACACGTGTTCTGTTTCTGAAATAGTTCTATCTCTGAAATGTAGATGCATATGAATTGGTAAGTCCTAGACATAACTTACCCCAAACTGAGACATGAACATTACATACACAACACCCCATCCGTCATTCCTTTTGTATAAACTCCAGATTTTGGCAAGTTTATTTTTAATGAGAATTTAACATCAGTAACAGCTTTAAGCTGTCTTAACATTTACACTTTCAAATATTTACTTTATTTGATTTTTTTGTTCTTAATGGTAAGTCCTAAATACCAATGCTGACGACTGTCGATCTTAGGTTATAAATCCTGATGGAAGGACGATGCCTGTGCATTAATACATAATTTCACCCTAAGGCACAGCATTATAATTAATGTTCAGTAAACTACTTCAATAATAATGCGTAATATTGCCATTGATATTTAAAGGGGATAATATCTAGGGTAACAATTATCTGTGCAAAGTATAGCAGTTAAACACACACGCACGCACGCACACACACACACTTTGCTACACAGAGTTTCCTAAGAAACAAAGTAATCACCAGTCCTAATCTCCCATTCTCAAATAATTAAAAACAAACAAAACAATGACAATAGCAACAACAACAAAAAAAACCCCACCTCTGCCTGAGTAGGCTGAGGTAGGGCGTAAGGATCTCATGATTCTGATGCAGATTATACACTGATAAACTCAGAGGTATTACATGGAGTGGTTCAGTAATACAATCAGTTTTTAAAATAGGGAAGGGAACTACACAAATTTTACAGGGGCTTTTTAATAATATTCATTACTGCTCAAGAAGTAGGGCAATGATTTAATCTATATAACTTGATCTTGAACTTTGAGGACAGGTTGGGCAACACAACTTTAGGACGAACCACTCATAACATAAATCAAGCTAAAGCACTTCCTTTCCCTAGGTAATTCAGTGTACAATTTGTACCACAGCCATGGACACTGGATGAACAGACGTTATGTGTTGGAGAGTGGCACCTACTGGTCACGTTGAGATATTACAGTCTAGCTCTACTAGGCACCCAATGCCCAGAATCTTCCCAGTCACCTCTAAAAAGCTGAATAGGGGAGAAGTATTTGTTTAATATTCTTCACAGTTTCTATGAAGAGTGTGGGTTAATAGTTAAAAGGGTTAATAATTCACAATACTCAATATACAGAATGCATTTCTCTCAAGCAAAGAAACTGTGAATGTAGTTACTTCACTGCTGATTTTAATACTATTATAGCTTGAAGTTTCTCAGGAAATTCAAGTTAAAAGGTATAACAGCACTGCTGTCATTTATAAAATAAACTGACTGTGACAGTCTGGGATATTATATTTTTCTTTACAAAGAACCTACTGGAATTCAAATATTACTTTGCTTATCATTGACAACTCATCTAGAACGGTAGAAGGAAATTGAACTGTTAACAAAAGGGATGTCTTAGTGCAATAGATTCACCAAATTACAAAAGAATAAATAAATAAATACAAAAACTCAAAGCTACAGAGATTAAATTAATTTGATTATTTCCCTGGAAAGCACTCAGAATGATGGGAATAGGAAAGGGGAAAAAATCGATTCTTATTTAGAGGGACTGACAGCAATTGAAATTGAAATGTTCATATGAAAGAGGAAACCATTAAAAACTGTAGGTGATTTGACAATTCCACTTCTTTTTTAGTTTGCAGTGTTATTTTAGGAACATAATATACAATGTCTGGCAGGTCAGTTGACAAATTTAGAAATCTCAATGTTTAAAAACAAAATATGTGAATAGATGTTTTGTGGAATGGAAAATCTGGGTAAATTTGATAATTCAAACTTCAGAGCAATGTTTGCTAAACCTCTTCTATGTCAATTATCATGGCAGGGCCCAGGCAAGTCTATAGTTCCAGTTGAAGAGGTACTTTCTTTAAAGACTTACATTTAAGCTTCTACAGAAATCTCTAAAGTGAAGGGGAAAAATAAAATATTTTTCAATACCATGTAATATAGAATCCACAATGGAATGAAGGTTTGCACAGGGCTTTACAATGTCATATAGATCATTTAGTGAGAAATTAAACAGACAAGTTTTGGTTTTGTTAAATCATTTCCCATTGTGCTGACTTTAAAGGAACCCATTTATTTTGTAGAAGCACACAAAAGTATTACATCAGAAATCTGTAGTGAATAGAGAGCCAGCCTTTTGCAAACAATTCTTAGCTATTTTTAGGGAAGGCAGAGAGAGAAATCAAACTTGCTCTTTTTGTTCATCAGTGAAATCTGAGACTCTAATTCTAAAAAATAAGTAGTAGTTTTAAAGAAAGAATAAGGGGCACTGTTGTGGACATTTCTTACCTTCCAACTCTATCCATTTCCCTTTATCTGGGGATGGGATCTACCTTGTTTTTAGAGCAGCTAACACTCCCAAATCCATGTATCAATTAGACAAGTAAATAGGGTCAAAATGCTTCTGTAATTCTGGAGAGAACTGTCTACTGGAGTTGAAGGTTGAGGGTCACTACATGCACAGAATGGGTGGGAAGCAAAGCAACAAAAGAAAAAGCAGAACTAAAAGATGAGATTTATCATGCTATGTGAACCCTAAATCCAGTCATGCCAGAGCTCATTTCTTTTTGTTTTGAGTATATAAATGCTTACTTCATTAAATGACAGGATGGTTGGTTGATTGCTTAAAATAGTCTTGGTTACAATTATATCACTATTGAATAAGTTCTAGAGAATTCAAACAGATCAACTTGCACTCAATGGGGTCATATCAGATACTCAAAATTTTACGAGACTACACGAAGGAAAATAAAATTGCCAGATTATAGTTGGAAACACTGGCTTCTTTTCCAATTAATAAGTTCATATTAATAAGTTCATAATCCTGAGCACATATTCTGAGGTCTCTCTGATCTCTGGCTCCAGTCATTTTTTCCAGTGGTATCACCTAAAACATTGGTATCTATTAAGATCCATTCATACTGATCTTCTACCCATACTCAAATGTACCTTCCCCTTTGTGTCTGTACACTGCTCATGTCATTCTCCTGGCCTAGAATGTACCCTCTTACCCTGCTGGCTCCATATTTCAAAGCCAAGTTTAAATATCATTTCCTCTGTAAGGTTTTTCCACAGTCTTCTGGTCAGTTATAATTATTCCTCCTCTACAAAGCTCTTGCTTATATCAAGTAATACAAGCTAGAAAACATTTTTTGTGTTATTAAGAACTAGCTATAGAAAGGTCAGTTATTTTTAATATTATTTTGCACTGGTGTTATTGTTTTCTTGTAGTTATGTCATGTATGGGTTTCATCTTGACTTGATTATGAACATTTTGAGGACAGGGACAATATTTATTTTCCCACTGCCTAGTTAACTGCTTTGGCAAAGTTAATATTAAATAGAAGATTCATATTAGACATGTGTTAGCCATTTGATTTTTCTCTTGCAAAACCAGAGCCCATAAAAACTAAATGATGTGCCCATCCCAAATGCAACTCAAGGACTGGGAGATTTAAGATAGCATTTTAGAAATAAAATATTAAAACCACACAGTAAAGATGAGTAGATTTGAACACTTCAAGGGGTAAAGTGTCTGCACACATGGATCAAGAAATATTAAATCATAGGATGCAGGAAAGACTGTGGGGATTGCAAATGGCCAACATTGCTCATGGAGTATATGTGAAGCTGCAAAATTATAAGTTGCCCGGTTAAAGAATATATTTCCCCAAACACACAAATATAGGTCAACTACATTGACCCTGCCAACACACAAAGAAAGCAGCAAATCTAGTAGGCATATATATGCAAATAAAATAAACATATAACATGCATGCACAAGTTAAGGACCAAACCAAACAGCAGTCTTCCTGGTATTAAAAAACCACAATATCTATCTGTTAATGGTTGCTCTAGAGAGAAAAGAAGAAGGAAAATGCCTGCAAGGCAAATAATAAGAGGTGGTAAAAGAGCCTCCTGTCGTCACCTACAGGGTGATGGAGGTAATGTGAACACAAAGCTCCAATACCAACAGCAAATGGCACCTGCTCTCACCTTTAGGGGGACACAGGCAGTTATAGGAGTGGTAGCTAGTCAAAAAAGAATATGCCACCATTGCTCCTTTCAAACTATTATTTCTATGTGGGAATTTGAGTTCACAGTTTCCAGAAAATCTGATTTTCCAAAAAACACAAGATTCATATTTTAAGTGAATTTTTTTTTATTATCAAATAATAGCAAGTAATTTAAATCAAGCTTCTAAAGCACTGGGCAGGCCAAGGAAACCCATGTGCTGATTGAACTTCTAATTTGTGCAGGACAGCAACCCTCTGAGTCACAAGGCACTTAAAAAAGTTATTTTTTTAAGCTCCCATGCTACTCTTTAATGGGTTAAGCATGGAGTGCCCTAAGATGAGTTGAGGGATACAGGAGAAATTTTGAACATTTATGTAGTTCCATATGTTTACAAATTGCCTTGTCTTCCCGTCTCTCACTTTATCCTCAGAGTGATTTTGGATGAAAGGGATTATTGTCAGATTAACTTTATAGTGGGCTCTGGAGAAAGCAGAAGAGAGTCCCATGAGGTGCCTATATCCCTACTTTTCATTCATTCACAGCAAGTATTTATTGAGCACCACCTATGAACCGTACTTTTTCATTCCTTTATTTTCTTCAGTGCTACAGAACGAGAAGGCTAACAAGCTGTTGAATATTATTCATACCCCTTTATCTATGATTTCTTTAGAGCAGTTCACAAATTGTGAAGGTGGTAGACCATCTGTGAATCATGTTCTTTGCACATGAAGCACTGACTTAGTCAGTATGGCATCATTAAACAGAGACAATTATGGGTCAAAAGAGATACCTACATTCAACTAGACTGTCGTATGGACAGAGGCACTGACCATGGAGGCTAAGAATGATTTAAAAGAGAAATTCCTTAACACTGGGAACACAGCATTATTAAATTAGCATGCATGTGTGCTCTGAAGAAGGCCCACAGATACTTAGTGTCAGTCACAGAGCAGCAAGATATTACGGGGCATAACTCAAAAGCCACAGGCTGACAGACTGAATCTGTGCCTGTGAAGCAGTGTGGACAGGTATGCTGTCAGGGCACTGTTCACCTGAGATCCCCTTCTCGACATCTTCCTCATCAATGAGTCCCTCTTCAACCCCAGTTTTCCCTCTCCCCACATTCTGATGCATAGAACTTCCATTCTTTTCCATCCTTCTCTCGGGTTTGTCAGATTATCGTGATGCTTTGAAAGCCTTTACTCAACACCTGGATTCTCCAGGAGACTGCAGTCCCCAGCACTTGGGTTCCCATGACTGGGGGTTCCAAACCCAGCCTCTCATAAAGGTTAGCCACAGAGTCATATGTGAGAACGGTGCTTCCTGATGGCATCCCCAACTCTCCATTCACACTGGGATCTGTGAGTTTTCTGAGAGAGCTTTCCAGGGCCCTGGGAAAGACCCAAACGTCAGACAATGCACATCTCCATGGCCACCTCCACCCTTGCCACTAACTTCTCCAACCCCTCCTCATCTCTATCACATACTCACTTGTATCTTGCCCTCTCTCTGTGGGGATTTCTTATATAGTTCCACTCTAGTATCACCTACTGGACAAACCACTGCTTGACTTCATAAATGTTGGCTTTGGCTGTTATGATGGCATCTTAAATTTTTATAAAAAGCTTGCCCAGAAATTTTTATATTGTCCACAGTATACTGTTTACATTAATTTCTATGAATTCCATCTTTCAAGACAGAAATCTAGAACCTTCTTTTTAGTTTGGTTCTTCTTTTGCTGTTAATCAGTGGGAAAGACGCCATTTTCATTTCTGAATGGTTCTTAGCTCAAAGGGGTCCTTGACACACTCATCACCAGGGAAAACAAAGTAAGTGAGAAGAGCAAGATTCTCTGGCCAAACTGCTTCAATGCACAGACAGGTGCCATCACCCAGTGGTTATGTCACTGCTGTAGAGTCAGGTTTAAGGGCCAGCCACAGGTATAGCACATCCTTGCTTAACTGGGGAAATTGCTTCACTGCTCTTAATTTCCTCATCTGCAAAATGGAAATAGGAACAATACCATCCCCCATAAGACTACAGAGAATTTTGAGGGCTATAATACTAATGGCTAATAATAACCCTTGGTACCTGGTAAGTGGCCAAGAAATGTCTAAAACAACAAATCAAAGGAGAGTATGTCACCCCCATAAGGCCAACCTGGAGGAATTCCTGACACTGTACCATCAAGCACTTACAGAACATGTGGTGACTGATAAGGAACCACACACTCTGCTGGTGATGCCCATCAAGAGGACGTGAACTGTCATACAAAGATCAGAATCAATTATACACACATTAAGTGGTTTCCAATGACATTATGGCCTGGAGATTTGTAGACTGTTGGTCAGTTGACCAGTATTTATTAGTAACTCCTTAGGTTTTGAATAGATGACTTTGTAAGACATATTTTGGTTGTCACTCAGTCACTCCAAGGTAGCATATACCCACCACTCCCATCATGAACCTGGGGAGGAAGGTGTTGACTCACATGCGTAATTGGCAATGTCTTTTTTTGTGGTTGAATGAGGCCTTAAGCAGTATCCTTTGGTTGGTGTTTCTCTCCTTCTCTCCAACAGACAAAAATGATGGCAAATAGCACCACCAAACTCATCCCCTACCAACTTAGCAAGTCCAAGGAAAAAGGGAAAAGGGAGGTTATTGAAATAATTTTGGACCCTCCCCCCACCAAAAAAAAAGTCCTGTTTGGATTTCTAATTGGCCCAGCTTGGGTCTCATGTCCACTTCTGAACTAATCACTGGCTAAGGGGAGGTATTTCTTTGAAGGGCAAGGCATAAGTCACATGCCTACTGTGATGGTGAGGCACAGTTGGCTCCACCAAAACCCATGGATGGGCTGCCTGTAGGATTGAGGGCCTGAGTTACTCAAGGTATGGGAGAGGGGTGATGGACCAGTAAGCCAAGAGAGGCCCCTTTCAATGGTGAGACAGGAAAATCATCATCCTCAAAGCTAGAGCTCTGTGATGATGAAATCACAAAGCAGACATCCCTGCACAGGTAAAATCCACATCCTATTGGCTATGGTGCCAAGATTTGTATCTTGAGATATTAGAAAACGGCCTCTTGTATCCCATCTCTTCTTCCAATTTCCCCCCCTCTGCCGTGATGCCCAAAAGGCTAGAGAATGATTCACTGATTTTTAGCTCTTGTTATCATTTAGATGTGAAGTAGTCCTCAAAATTTCATGTGTGAGACTGCAAGAATTTTCAAATGTGAAATAAATGAGAGATGTAAACTAGTTAGTGGATTAAGCCCTGATATGGAGTAGGTGGGCAATAACTGTAGGCAGGTAGGGTATGGATGGAGGAATTAGATCACTGGGAATGCGCCTTTAGGTTAATATTTTGTTCTTGGTGAGCGGAGCTGTGCCTCAGCTTCCTGATTGGCCTGACCTGAGCTGTTTTCCTCTACCACAACCTTCCACTGTGATGTTCTGACTCACCTTGCGCCTAGAGCTATGCAGTTGGCCAACCATGGACTGAATTTCTGAAACCATGAGCCAAACTTTTCCTCCTCTAAGTTGTACCTGTCAGTTATATTGGTTACAGAAATGCAAAAGCTGACCGAGACAGTTCTGTATTTCAAGCATGTAGCACCATGCCTGCCTAACATTTTCTAAATGATAAGTTTTTATCATGTTAAACCAGGAGTAAAAGGGAATCACCTGAGGATCAGTCACCCTCCTCAGTCCTTTCTATGTGATCACATTCCTTAAAATAATCTTTTTTCATACCCTATCATGTTACCATTACACCAAGCACCTCTGAACTCCTGGGGAAAAAGACATAAGGAAGTTTGTTCCAAGCAACACATACAACTAGGTCTTGGTGAGGCTTCTGACCAGGTAACAAGGACTGGAACACTGCATGCATTCATTCCCCGTTTGTGAAAAGTATGAGTTCTTATAAAATAATGTGAAAACCAAGGGCTTCAGACAGCAGCTTTGCATGACACAGCTACACTTAAGAGACAGGAGACTTGAAAATGCAGATAACTATGACCATCAGGGGAAAAGGCAATAGTTGCTAGAGACCCAAGACCAGACACCCTGGTTTTATGCCGGCAAACAAGACTATCATGTGAGAATGAAAGAAACCCATTTAGAAACCTCCTCATTTAGATTCTCAGTGGACAGAAATCTTTCCCAAGTTCTGAAAGATCGTGATTTTCCACACACCCTAAGTTAAAACTCTGCTTCCCTCACTAAGCTCAACAGAGCCTCTCCAGCAAAATTCAACACACAAGGAGCTACAATTTCCTGAGCGCATCTGTCTGTCATGTATTTGCCAGGCACTTATGTACTAATCATTAATAAAGAAGAACCTAAATGGCTAAAGTTCAAAAGTAAGCCTAAGTTACACCAGCGCTCAATGCAGGTCTGACTGATGTTCTCATGTTCTTCCTTCTGCAGAGAAATTTAAAGTCCTCTGGGGCTCCTTTTCTAATCAATGTTCTGTAATATATTTATGTCTACTCTAAAGTATATGGAGCACAGTTTTACTCATTTTGATGATTTATAGAGATGCAATGGGTATTCCTTCCCAGCAACATACAATATTTGATGACTTTGTGCATTGTGGGATGCTGATGCACCATCAAGTGGGTCCCCCTTACCAGCCACAGCTTTACCATAGGTCATCTGCTTCATGATATGGCCTTTGGGGACATATTACAATTAAAATAAGGAAAAAGAGGCCCATAGATTGTCTCCAATGTATACTTTTAAAATTAGTACTTGCTTTTACTGGTCACAACTAAACAAAGTGATTTTACAACTAGTCTGTATATTCTAGATAATTTGACTAATAAAGCCATAGCAACATCATTTGTATTCAAGCTATTAGAGTACATTTAAGTTCAGTGTTGAAAAAATGTAATAATTATGTTGGTGCTTCCATAAGTTATAATTGCCTCTTGTATGATTGCTGATAATTTCAGGTAATTGTCAGGAATATGAAAGAGGTGTCTGTGGTCCCACAGTAGAGAATACTCTAGGGAAAGCCCTACACAACTGAGAGGGGAATTGAGGAAGCAGAGAGTGACTTTGTTCCTTGCATAACTTGCATGGTTTTTTTCTCTAAAATAAATATATTGCTAGACAAATTATTTAATTACCTCATGACAATCATGAACTGAAATACACCACCACCTTTAAACCAAAAAGAAAAATAGGTATAAAAATAGCTATCTTCAAATTTCTGCCTTTTCAGAAAATGCAGCCAATTTAAATCATTTAGATGCCTACCTGAACATTCTTCTTGCACCTGGAATGTCTAAGCTGGCAGGCAGGCAAAAGATCACACGACATGGGTGTGAGACACTTCAAAACATCACCATTACCACTGTCAGGGACAGAAAGAGCCCCTTAACACCAGTCAATTTTCTCCACATTATTAGTATGAGGATAAAAAGGGTAAAAAATAATAACTTGAAAAATAAACCCATGAAATCTAGACACTGCCACGTTAGTCCCAGGCACGTATGTGAATTAAACATTTCAGAAAACATATAGCCCACCTGTGAAAATATAGGCTCTTGATGGCAAACTGCTGACAGCGAGGGCTAGATGTCCAGGAAGAATAATCAGGAAACCAAGTGGCTTATGCTCCTCTTCTGCGAGACTCATCAATAAGATGTCTAAAGACAATCACTTATATTTTTGCTTTTTCCAAATACCAAAAGGTCAGAGTGGCTCAATTTGCTGTTTCTTATACAAACTTTTTTTTCATTGATTTAGAAAAGAGAAGAGCAAAAAGATAGTAAAACTCCAATCAGCCTGAGAGAAAGGTTAAAGCCATTCTTTTTTATATCCATTCTGGGTAGTGATCCATAAAAAATAATTAGGACAAGGGTAAACCTATTATGTAGCACAGATTTGCCATTGGTCTCGTCAATCTGTATTTGCTCAGGCACTAAAGATCTGGTGGATCCTGTAAATTTATAATTCCAATGTATATTAAATATATGTATAAATGTCTCTTCCTTCATGCCATCTAGATGAAGCCTGTGTGAATGCCTGTTTCTTCACCTTCAGACCCAACTAGCATCCTCATGCATGTTGATCGAAAAATTGTAGCATTTCCCCCTCCATTCTATTTTTTGCATTGACCAATTCTTCACACATTTCTGAACATCCATCATGCAGCTGTTATCTCTACCCAGCACTCACTGTCTGTCACATTTCCCTTGATCCTCCCTTTAAGCTAAGCTCCTTTAACACTGGCTGCCATGTCTCTTTCCTTCATCCCTCTGCTGAGCGGAGGTGGCTGAGCACAGGGTCCCTCACTCTCAGGTTCTGCCTATGTTTTGTGCAAGATTTTGTATTAGAGACCTGTCAGAGCTGGTCTGAAGGAGGGTGCATTTGAAATCATTTCTCTTATTGAGAGATAAGTGCTCCCTGTCATTTATTCTTCCATTCTTGCTTTTACCTTTCACACTATTCCATATTTATCCTCCAGCTGCCTGCATATTTGACAATGTCGTTGCCGATAGTGTTATTCCACCAGATATGCACACGTAGGGCTGAAGTGACTGATGCGTGACCTTCCATGCTTTCTATGCTTAATAGGCACATTCAGGCTTCATCCAGGACTGTTTGGGACATGCTGATGATCCCTATCCGGATCCTTATTTTCCATAATGGTAATAATAATAATACTAAGTGAGAAGGCCAAGAATTTATTAAGCCTCTGTTTTTCCCAGGTAATTAAATGTCCTATCTCTGCAGTCAACTCATTTTGTTAGCAATTCAGCCAGATGAAAATATAGAAAAAAATGCAAAAGTGAAGCTTTCCTTCTTCGTGGTTGCAGGGGGATTTTTTTTTTTTTTTTTTTTGCCTCTTCTTCCAAATTCCCATTGGATTACTCAATAGGGAACACAAACACATGACTGGAGGGTGAAGGAGGGGAGAGCATATGAGAGCAAGAGACAGGATGCGCTAGAGGGAATCTAAGCACATCATCAAATTCCATTTCACTTCAGGCTGTTGAGGCTACTCCTAATGGTTTGGTGGGCAGGGAGGGTAATTTCAGCAATAATTTGGGTGACATTAGCATATCAATGCTAGTTTACAGTAAAAGAAATTCATATACCAAACTAAATTTAAATTTAAAAAAAAAAAGAAAGAATGCCCAGACAGATGAAATACGAAATGGTCATATTTCATCAGCAAATACGACCTTTAATGATATTCCCATCAAAAAGAAACAGACAAGAACATTTCACGAGAAAAGAGATAAGTTTTCACAAAGTTGCTGGGAATTTTTTAATCTGCTCATAAGAATTCAAGGTTAAGGAATTTAATCACCAACTTAATTGTAAACTCATCAGCGTTATCTTTCCCAATTTGTTATAGTGAGAAACTAATGTATCATCAGACATGAAATGCATCCAACAAACACAACACAGTTTAATGGAAAAGCAGTTTATTTACCCAAGTTAATAAGACAGAAAAAAAGAAGACATGGAGTTGTTCCTGGGGACATAACCAAGTAACCCCATTAATACCATCCCCAAATGAGACCGTAAGACAGATAATTCTGATGTAAAGATGTTTTATACATATCCACGATGGATTGTTTAGATCTCTCTACTTAATAAAATACACAATGTTCCTGGCTGTTTTGGTCCTTGGGGGTCATTGCAATATTTGATATTTCTCTAGCTCAAAATGCAATTTTATTGGGCTTTACAAAATGTACTTTTTAGATATATATCTAACTCATAAAACATATTTTATACCTGAAAATAGTTGGCCCAGGCGAACTGAAGGGATGCACAACATGTGTGCAATGTCATGCACAAAAGTTTTAAAATGAGCTCTGGGAGTTACAAACCTTTCAGAGACTGACGACTCTGCACATGGTTTATTGAAGTCTGTGGGGAGACAGTTATGGGGGGTGCGGCGGAGCATTTCCTCAATCTATTGTGGAATAGAAGTTTTTATTGCTTGTGGACAAAAAGACATCCAGACTTGGAATAGTCTGGAAACTCAAGAGTAGGTACCAATGACATGTTCAGACTCAGAATAGTCAGTAAACTTGAAAGTAGGTACCAATGTTGGAGTGGCTGAAATGGACACAATGACAAGACGGCTCTCATCACCTAGTGCAATAGTATACATACAGGTCCACTCTGCCCCACCCCCTCATTATCTTTGCAAAACATGTGTGTAATCCTAGGTGAACCAGTGCTCATGGAATGGGGCATATTTTGCCTCTCCTTCACTTTGTCAACATACATGCTTGGAATGCGAACCCAACCTTACACAAATTTAGCTCTCTTTATTCAGTATCTACAGCTGGAAGAGCTCAGAGAACACTATGCAACCCAGCTGGCCTCCCTTGAACTTCAGGGCCAGTAACTCAAAATGCTTAGTGTTCCAGTGTCTCCACAGCTTGTCCCTGATCCACTCACTCACTCACTCATGCCCCTTCAGCACCCACTCTCCATTCACATTGCTGAGTAGAAACTCCAGTTCTTACTTCTGAGACTTGGGAGAAATTGTCAGAATAGTGCTTCCTAATCCTCCCACCACCTTGGCTATGGCTTGCCTCTCTTGCCTCTGGCCCATTTCTTTTGCCTTTTCTAATTGTGGACTCTCCTTTCTATCAAACCGTCCAACACATGTCCACTCCTTCCCCATGTCCTCAATTTCTCCCTCTCTATGGGATTATTCCATCAGCATTCAAACATTTTTTTACATTTCCCAACTTAAAACAACAACAACAACAAAAATCCAGCCTCCGCCCAAGTCCTGCGCCAGTTCCCATTCCATCTCTCCCCTCTTAAGCAAAAGACATGGAGGGTTCTGTCCTTGCTCTGTTCTCCAGATCTACTGGCCTATTCTCTACTGAACCCTGAACCCAAACCAAACCTGTCAGGCCTTTTTTTTTTTTTTTTTTTTTGGGGGGGGGGGGCAGTGCTGGGGATTAGACCCAGGGCCTTGTGCATGCAAGGCAAGCACTCTACCAACTGAGCTATATCCCCAGCCCCAACCTGTCAGGCCTTTTACCCCTAGCACAGTGACACTGCTGAATCACTCTCAGCTCCCCCTTAGCACGTGAGGCACACATATTTCTACTGTTCCTCCTAGAAACACTTGTTTCTGCACCCAGGACGTGACTCACCACTTCACCTCCCACTTCAGTGATTTTCGTTTCCTTCTTATCTCCCTGGTTTCTAAATACAGGATGTCCCAGCATTCAGTCCCTGAAGCTCTTCTCTATTTCCTCTCTTCCTCAGGGAACCTATTGGTCTCCAGGCTTTAAAACCCATTCATAAGTCATTCCCTCCAAGATTTTACATGCAACTTGGACTTCTACCCCGAACTTCAGGATTATCTAGCTGTGTGCTCAACATCTCCAACTAAAAATATGTCAAAGAGAATTCCTGATTTCCACCCTCATATGACAGCTCTGTTCCTCTTGCAGTTCTTTGACACAGTTAATAACTATGATCTACCAATTAATTGCTTAGGCCAAAAACCCTGAGTTAATCTTAACTGCTCCTTATCCCTTGGGTACACACCTATAGCAACCTATCATCTAAACACATTGGCTTTACCTTCAAAGTGTGTAAGTATCTGAACCTCTCCTCCTCCCCAGCACCATCACTGGCTGGTCTAACACTCTCTCTCCCTGGGATGGTTAATAGTTTTCTAAGTGGGATGCCTGCTTCTCTCTTGCAACTTATAGTCTATTTTCAACACATTATCCAGGGTGAGGCTTCATAAATGCTAAGTCAGGTTATAACACAGCACAGTGTTGCTTTACTCCCTCAGTATAAAGGCAGAAATGTTCCCAGTGGCCTCCCAGCCTTTACAGGAGATGTAGTCCCTTCTTCATCCCTTCATCTTGTTTCTTGCCATTCTTGGTTTTTCCACTGAAGCCACATTGACTCTTGGCTATTTCTCCAGAACATCAAGCAAGCTCAGCTCAAGGTATCTGTCTGGCTATATTCTTCAGGTCTCTGATCAAACGTTAGCTTTTTAGCAAGACCTTCCCTGGCCACTCTGCATTATCCCTGGTCCACCCACTGTGCCATGCACGCCTCTTCCCTCTTCCCCCACTTTGCACTACTTCTGCGTGGCAATCACCACCATTTCAGCACACATTTGTTTGTTTATTCGTTGACAAAAACTCCTGCTAAAATGTGCATTGCTTCAAAACAGGTAGTATTTTGCACTCATCTGTGCCCCTTGCCCTTGGCAGTGGTGAGAGTACAGCACAATAAATATCAGTTCAAAAAACAATGAATGGGGCTGGGGATGTGGCTCAAGTGGTAGCGCGCTCGCCTGGCATGCGTGCAGCCCGGGTTCGATCCTCAGCACCACGTACAAACAAAGATGTTGTGTCCACCGAAAACTAAAAAATAAATATTAAAAAATTCTCTCTCTCTCTCTCTCTCTCTCTCTCTCTTTAAAAAAAAAAACAAACAATGAATGGCCCAAAAATTCATTAGGTATTTTTAATGTTGTGTTCTTACCATTCCAAATGGTGCCCTGTCCCAGTGATTCACAATTTCCCATTCCATGTATCCTGTAAGCTAATACCTATGACCCAAACTTGTCCTTGCCTCCTCTAACAGTTGGAAAAGCTTGAAATGTGACATCTCACAGTGTTTCTAACCTTCTCCCAACCTCCTCTGTAGTGGCAAAGCAGTTTTCATAAGAAAACACCTCTATTCACTTAGACCCACCAACTTTGCTGATATTTACGAAAGTGCCTAATTTAGAAGTTTAAATATACTGAAGCATCTAGTCGCATTTTATTGTAATTGTTTTATTTCTCTATGTCCTTCACAAGACCAAGGGACAAAGAATTCTTCTTTGTCCTAGGCTGGCAACATTCGAGTGACTGTGTGGAGATTGAATGTATACTATCAATAGATAATAAATAACAGTTTCTGGAAGCTCATCAGAATCCTGCTGTTTTACATGGATTTTCTCATTTAAGCCTCTGAACAACAATATGAGGTAGAAACTATTAACTCCCTTTGCATTTATGGAACCTGAGGTTTAGACAGCTAAATAATTTTGCCAAAGGTCACACAACAGCAAATGGCAGGGCTGTTCAATCTCCATCTGGCTCGTGATATTAACGAGTCTCAGAAGCATCACAAGAAATCCAGGAAAAGCTCCCCTACCTGGCTACAGATCAGAATCACCTGAGACATTAATAAGCTGCAGTCTTTGGTATCACCCCTAGAAATTGTGTTTTGGCAGCTCTAGGATGGAGCCCAGGGATGTGTATTTTAAGTACGCTTCCCAGGTGATTTTGGTACTGCCAGTGTTCATAAGCAGGAAACGAACATCAAATGAGGTGATTAAGAGGAATTCATGAAGAAACTATTTAGAAAGTTGCAGGCAAGGAAAAGTAAAATGGGGCACTAGGCAGAGATCATTCAGACCCCCAGGCTGAAAGGGATAAGGTGATGGAGCAGTAGCCAGAAGGTGCAGGGTAGCTAAGCCTGGAATAAAAGACTGCTAAGCAGGAGCCTGAATGTTAGGTCAAGGTCAAAGACAATTAGAGGCCAAAGGACAAGTGTTCCTTGTTAATATATGCCTTCTTAAGTACGGGGCAAAGCAGAGAAAGGAGGAGGTATATCGATCCAGGGAGCTGGAAGGGAAACATTCTGCGTACTACTCATTTGAGAATTAGTTTCCTATGGAAAGAATGGTTGATCCAGTGATTGCACTGAGCATGTCAAACAAACCTGCAAACACAATCAAATGTTTTCCTTGAAGGCAGTTTGGAATATGTATAATCCCCTGCCTGCTGAATACCTACATGCTTTGTACATAATACATGTCCTGCTGAACACATACACCCCGCCCCCCCACACACACACATACCACACATGTCATATGCAAGTTGCTTTGTTCTGCAATCCTAGCCATTGGACAAGAGTCTGTTCATGCAGGCTCTTGACCCAGGCTTACTCACCTGCAACCCTTCCTTTTCTCTCCTTTCCAATCAGCTAATGTGAACCCTTCTTTATTCTCTAACTTGGTATCTTGGATCCTGCCCATTTACTTCTCAGGGCCACTGCCATGGCTTGAAACCACATGATCTTTGCCTGGATCATTGCAGAAGCCTCATAATTGATCTTTGCTTCCAGTATCAACACTCCAAACTATTTTTTTTAGGTTTCTTTTTTTATTTTTTTATTTTTTTATTGTTGGTTGTTCAAAACATTACATAGTTCTTGACATATCATATTTCACACTTTGATTCAAGAGGGTTATGAACTCCCATTTTTACCCCGTATACAGATTGCAGAATCACATCAGTTACACTTCCATTGATTTACATATTGCCATACTAGTGTCTGTTGTATTCTGCTGACTTTCCTATCCTCTACTATCCCCCCTCCCCTCCCCTCCCCTCCCCTCTTCTCTCTCTACCCCCTCTACTGTAATTCATTTCTCCCCCTTGTATTATTTTTCCCTTTCCCCTCACTTCCTCTTGTATGTAATTTTGTATAACCCTGAGGGTCTCCTTCCATTTCCATGCAATTTCCCTTCTCTCTCGCTTTCCCTCCCACCTCTCATCCCTGTTTAATGTTAATCTTCTTCTCATGCTCTTCGTCCCTACTCTGATCTTAGTTACTCTCCTTATATCAAAGAAGACATTTGGCATTTGTTTTTTAGGGATTGGCTGGCTTCACTTAGCATAATCCGCTCTAATGCCATCCATTTACCTCCAAATTCTATGGTTTTGTCATTTTTTAATGCAGAGTAATACTCCATTGTGTATAAATACCACATTTTTTTATCCATTCATCTATTGAAGGGCATCTAGGTTGGTTCCACAGTCTTGCTATTGTGAATTGTGCTGCTATGAACATCAATGTAGCAGTGTCCCTGTAGCATGCTCTTTTTAGGTCTTTAGGGAATAGACCAAGAAGGGGAATAGCTGGGTCAAATGGTGGTTCCATTCCCAGCTTTCCAAGAAATCTCCATACTGCTTTCCAAATTGGCTGCACCAATTTGCAGTCCCACCAACAATGAACAAGTGTACCCTTTTCCCCGCATCCTCGCCAGCACTTGTTGTTGTTGGACTTTATAATGCCTGCCAATCTTACTGGAGTGAGATGGTATCTTAGGGTGGTTTTGATTTGCATTTCTCTGACTGCTAGCGATGGTGAGCATTTTTTCATGTACTTGTTGATTGATTGTATGTCCTCTTCTGAGAAGTGTCTGTTCAGGTCCTTGGCCCATTTGTTGATTGGGTTATTTGTTGTCTTATTGTCTAATTTTTTGAGTTCTTTGTATACTCTGGATATTAGGGCTCTATCTGAAGTGTGAGGAGTAAAGATTTGTTCCCAGGATGTAGGCTCCCTATTTACCTCTCTTATTGTTTCTTTTGCTGAGAAAAAACTTTTTAGTTTGAGTAAGTCCCATTTGTTGATTCTAGTTATTAACTCTTGTGCTTTGGGTGTCCTATTGAGGAACTTGGAGCCCGACCCCACAGTATGTATATCGTAGCCAACTTTTTCTTCCATCAGACGCCGTGTCTCTGATTTGATATCAAGCTCCTTGATCCATTTTGAGTGCAAACCTGACTGTATTTCTTCCAGAATTAGTACCCCACATCTGTTCCCCACAATATGCAGGTAAAGTACCAACTATGCACACAGTATTTTCTTATTTCTATTAGCAAAATGACCTAGAAATAGAGAGGGAAAAATATTTATTCTTGTGTATTTATCATGAATTAAGCATTTACTAATTCTAGTACTTTGTTTTATCAACCTTTACTACTCCCATCCAAACCTAAGAATAAATATCCTCACTATTATCTCTCTTCTCACTCAAATTTTCCCCCTTCTCAATCATCATTTTATTTTATTTTTATTTTGGGGGGTATCAGGGATTGGACTCAGAGGTATTGAACCACTGAGCCACATCTCCACCCCTATTTTGTATTTAATTTAGAGACAGGGTCTCACTGAGTTGCTTAATGCCCTGCCATTGCTGAGGCTGGCTTTGAACTTATGATCCTCCTGCCTCAGCCTCCTGACCCATCATTAATTTAAATTCCAACTTTCCTATGACTGGTTCTTTGGGTGACCACCTTGCTGGTCATCTATAACCTCACTGGGCAGCTGGCTATAAATGGTTAAACAGAATAGGCCTGCACAATTCTAAGAGACAACATGACCTCACAGTCCTCAGTAATGCAGCACCCAACCTATGCCTTTGCCAATTACCCAGTAATTTTTATTGGTACTATTCATATAATGTAAAATAATTTCCGTTTGTAAATTCTTACTCCAAGTATATCTATGTTATCTTCAGAGATATAATGGAAGGTCTAGTTCTTCCCAGAATGCACAGTGGATACTAACTGAAAGTTTCTTAATTCATCAATGCTTATCCATTCTAGCACAGAATTAAAGAAACACACTAATATGTATCAAGGACTCATTAGGTGCCAAGCCCTTTCTGAAGTGTCATGCAGTTAATACTTTATCTTCAAAATAATAATGTTTAAAAATAATTTATGTTTCAAAAGAAGCAAATTAATATTTCCCACATTATGTGTCAATACCAGATATTTTAATGTTTTTAAGTATTTTCTAATTCTATGCAAAGTAATCCCATTTAAAAATAAATTTCTTTGATTAAAATTAAGTTGAAACATTTTATAAGTTTACTGTAACATAAAATTTCATCTCTGAATTGCCTATTTAGTCCTTTATTCTATTAATGTGAGTTTGTTTAGTCAGTGATTTTACTGAATATATCATAGACATTAATTCAATGCCTTCTATATGTCACAGATATCTTCTCCCATGTTGTCACCTATGTTTAACTGTTTACAACACGTTTTTATATTTGGAAATACTTAATGTTGTGATGCAAATAAAGTCTTTCTCCTATGTTACTTTCTAAAATATTAAAGATTTGTTTTAGCATATTAGATTGTTAACCCACATGGAATTACACACACACACACACACACAAACACACACACACACACACACATATATATATGTGTGTGTGTGTGTTAATCTCCTAAAGGGAGATATATATTAATATTTTCTTTTTTTCTACCCAAATGTCATTATCTCCATTTTGCAAATGACAAAACTAAAACTCAGAAAGGTTAAGGAGTTTGTCTGATATTGAGAGGTAGCAAATGGCCTAACAAGACGATAAGCCTAATGAGACTTTCTACCAAACCAAGCCACCTCTCAGGAGGCACGATCCATTCCACATTAAAACATTAATAAACTCAGTGCAAACATCCCAAAAACGTCACTTACACTTGTGTTAGTAGCAAGGAGTGCCTCAGCATTGCTGATCATGTATAGACATACCTGCCAAGATCTGCTCTGCATTTGCTCAGAGATGGAATCACGAAGTCCAGAAATAGAATTCCATTATTATTCAGCACCAACTAGCTGCTATCGTGAAAATGAGGATGTCTCAAATTGACACTTTCTCAAACGGCAATTCTATGTTTTCTGGTCTAGCATCAAGTCTAACTGATAATAACCAGAGAAGAAGAGCAGCATTGACCTTCTACTCAAAATCATGAGGCTGAAGTATCCAGCTTTGACCACCAGTCCCCAGGAAATCCTGTCCCACTGCATGTTACATGGAAGATGCCTTTGGTATTTTTTATCTCACCTACCTAATGGGACTCAGAATAGACACTTTGGTTGCCTTCCCAGTTTATAATGAATTTCTTGGCATCTGGGAATGCTACCCCTACCCCTACCCCAGAACCACAGAGCCTCAGAGAAAAGCCACTGTCCACCTTGTGTCACAAGTGATTTCCCAAAGCTGCAACAATAACGCACACTGGACCCATCACATGCTCTTTCTCTTAGAATTTAAGGTTAGGATGAGGGAGTCAAGTCAACTGCATCACAAGGCTAAAAAAAGATTTTGTAAGCTCAGGAGCTGTGAGTGGTCATTTACTGCCACATAGCCTGGGAAACAGAGAAACTAACTGCAGGAGAGAAAAGGGGAAAAGGATGTCTACACTGAGAAAGTTGAGAGCTGAAGACAGAATACGGAATGGGTTTCCATGACATTCTGATTGGGATCATGCATTTATTCAATAAATATTTACTGTGCACCTAGTGTGTTCCAGATGTTATTTTAGGTGACTGAGAACTATAAGATACCACTCCATCCTTGAAATGGTTTCTTTTTTTGCTTAAGCTAAATGGTAGCGATTTCTGCTTCTTTTAAGCAGAGATTTATTGACTTATACAGGTCCAAAAACACAAGACTCCTATCTGAGGTGTCTTACACTCTCAACTCTTCCAGATGCCAGCTCCATTTTCCAGGAACCCCTATGCTATCTGTACAATCACTCATATTACACACCTGTCACCTAAGGTGATTCCAAGTTCTTCCAGGGTAGTGGTTTTAAACTGCCACAACACAGGTCTCCAGTGTACTATGACAGATGATGAGCTATGTCATTAGTAATTTTTAAATTATAATAAATTGCTAAAGTTGGCTAGCACTTTACTATGTTTTTTTTTTTTCCTGAGTAGATTCAAGGTCATGCGCAATGTCAATCTCACTTGCATCTCTGTATGCTTTCTTAGTGCAAGGGAAATCTGATATAACCAGCATGCAGGGAATTTTGTCAAACCTGGGTGTGCATGCAGGGTATGTTAGCTATGTGAAACTCATCCCCACTATTTGCCAAGGAAGATGGAAAGTGAAGAGCCTCAGAGACTGTCTTTTTCAAAGAATTCTAAACATCAGAGAAACTCAATAAATGGTCGATGTTGCTGCTACAGAGGCTGAAACTAGGGACCTTTCTGCTCCTTAAGCCTGTACCAGTGCAGTTGGCTAGGTAAAACATATCTTTTTTTTTTTTTTTTTTAAAGAGAGTGAGAGAGGAGAGAGAGAATTTTTAATATTTATTTTTTAGTTCTCGGCAGACACAACATCTTTGTTGGTATGTGGTGCTAAGGATCGAACCCGGGCCGCACGCATGCCAGGCGAGCGCGCTACCGCTTGAGCCACATCCCCAGCCCGGTAAAACATATCTTTGTGTGCTCTAAGCCTCAACCCTTGAAAAATTTTGTCTCAAGCTAGAATATGTGCAAAAACAGGGTAAAAAAATCTAGTGATACAGACAAAGAAAGGTAAGAATAGGGCTGTGAACATCACTTTTTGACTTAATTCCTTTTTGATGGGAAATAACCCTCTGTTGGATCCCAGGATTCTGGGAGGACCACTATTGGTCCAGAGATGGGCACATGACCTGAGTAAGGCCAACTGGGGTCCTTTTTGAGAAGCTGAAAGGATGCAGGCAAAGAAAACAAAATCTTCAATCTCAACTGATAGAAATACAAAAGCCTGGAGTTACAAGGATCTTTTACAGAGAATAAACCAACCCAGAAAATCTACCCCACTGAGCTATGTTTACTACATGTATGTTAGCTCATTAAATCCATATAACCCAGGAAGTACACAGCTAGTAAACTCACTTTTCTGATAAGTAATCTAAGATTTTGAGTTTAAGTCACTGTCCAAAGTCTTAGAAGTTGGCAAAAATGTGCATCTTTTTGTTTTTAAGGCTCACCTCTTCCAAAAAGACAGAAAAGATTTTATAAGCCTTTGAAGCCAATCTGAAACTTCCTATCCCTGAGAATGTAGTCAAGTCTTTGGTTATCAGCTGACTTACTTGCAGTGCAAGGGATCAGGCATACTTCATCTGTAAAGGACCCAAGGGTAAACATTTCAGACTTTGAGGCACAGATGATCTCTGTCAAAACTATTCAAATCTGCCATTGGATTGTAAAGATAATTACAGACTTATATAAATGAGCATATTTGATTGTATACAAATAAACTTTATTTGTAAAATAGGCAGCAGAAAGAGGCAGGATTGACCTTTCAGTAATAGCTCGCTGTTCTAGGCTATTACTTGAGGTGCAACTAGATTCAAATTCCATATAGAAAAATTTCATAATATTAAGAATTTTTCATTTACCCCATGATGAAACATACACATTTGTTTAAGAAACTGACAAAACATACAAACACACTAAGTAATCAAGATGATTAATGGGCTAACCCCCAGTAATTCTGGTATTTTGATTCTTGAAAGAGAACCATGCCAATTATCTAACTGAGGATAAACCAGAGAAAGTTGAGGAGAGTAGGCAATCATAGATAGCAGACATATGTCCACTGAAGGGCAGTCCATCTTCCTCCATGCCATAAGAAAGTACTACTAAGCCAATGAGAAACTGCCTAGATAGAAAAATAACTGCCAGGGACTTCCAGACAATAGCAGAATAAAAAAAACCAAATAGCAAGAAAACAACACCAAAAAACCAAGTTCTTTCCATGAGATGTTTAAAGATGATTAGATCATTTCATTCTCAGTGGGAAAACAGACACATTTCCACTCATTTTCTAAGTATTTGTTTTAAAAAATTAAATCACTTTGTGAATAATTTAATATGTTTATGACATAAATTTAAATATCCATGAGCTAACAATATTTGCTACAAATATGAACTAATACTTAAAATACTGCAGTGAAGAAAGTGTACAATCTTTGATCTACCTTTCAAAGTCTGGTTCCTAAGGGAATGCGGTTCTAAGGGCAATTGGAGCAAGGAAGCTCTCTCATTTCAACTCCCCTCATCTCTGCATAGGAACACAAGGGAATTATCCCAGACCTTCCAGAACTAGGAAACTAGAGAACAAGAAGACAATTTTATGACAATCACTTTTATGAGATTACTTATAACTAGATCCAAGTGAAAGTTAATTTCCCAGCCCATACACATTTAGGTAATGATAGGCTGCCTGTAAACACCATTTAACAATACACATTTTATTTCTATTATGAGGAATAATTTGCCCTTGAGGGACAAAGTAGTCTTGTGTGTAATATAAAAACACAGAACCACGGACTTCCCAAGGTTGTCTATATTTTTCTGTCTCCCCTTCCCGCTCACATCCAAGGTTAGCCCTACTTTCCAGCTAAGTATCCAGGCATCTTTGCACCAGTGTAGGAAAAAGGAAGACAAGACAGAAAAAAAGAGAAATGGAAGAAATGAAGGAGGGAAGAAGGGAGGGAAGAATGAAAAGAGGAAAAGACGGAAGAGGATGAAAAAAGGGAAAAGATGAGAAAAAAAAAAGAATTAAACTACCCAAGAATGAAAAAGGGGGAGTCTGTTTTTATATAAGCCTAGTTCCTCCCATGTCCCCAAATGCTAAAGAGGCAGGAACCCTTGAAAGTTCATTCCCATGCCTAAGGCCCTGGAGAATCCCTGCTTGCCCACTTCCTAATCAATCTGGGCATTCCCAGAATCTAGTTCCCTTACTACACTCATGATGCCAACTATACCTCTTGGTGTACAACCTGCAAACCACTTTATCTCTAGCACTGATCATCTCCAGGTCTCTCATTCTGAGCCTCTAATGGCCAGCTGGTATTTCCCTTCATTCGAAACCTTCACGTGAGAAACAGCTCCCCTTTCCCACACCGGTATTACTCACTGTGGAAACCTCAAGGATGGCGACCCCATACCTCTTGGCCACATGGAACATATTTTTGCATCTGTTCCTTCCTTCCCCATCCCTTCTGATACCGCTCAGAATGTTAGGCATTCATGAATTTTTGGAGTGGTCTTCATATTCATCCATCATCCCCTGATCTCTAGCATCTCTGCATGCTAAGCCACTGGGGCTAAATTAATCTTACTGAAATATCATTTTCACCCCATAATTCTCCTGTTAAGAAAAATCTTCTGCAGCCTCTGTATACACACACAGAGTCTGAAGTCTTGGGTCTGGTGTTCTAGGTCTTTTACTATCTGTTCCCCATCCCATCTGTTCCTCACCACCCACAAACTGAAGCTCTCCATGGTCGGAGCTAGTCTATAAATTCTTCTCCAAGGGGGCATATATGTTGCCACCTCTTCCCAGCCATATATTCAACTAAATATCACTAACATTTAATCATCCTATGTGCTAGACATGTGGGGACACAAAATAGGTCATCCTTCACTTTTACAATACAGTACAATAGTTTAAGTGCAAAACACTCTCATTGCAAACTCTAGAGGTACATCGGACCAGATGCCTGTCAAATGGGAAGATGTAAGAAAACCAGAAACAGAGAGGAATCCCCACTTTTTCTTTCCAGACTTGATTAAGGGAATTGATCTCCCATGAAGACCTTCAGGACAGGGTGCTGAAGGCCTGAAAGACCAACTGTAGGGCCAAGCAAATATAACACCTAAGGCCCAGCTAAGGAGGAAAGTGCATAGAGGCATCGTTTCCAGGGTAGGAGTCATACTGTCCTTTAGTCAAGAACAGTGTGATCCTAGGGCTTCATAAACGCTGGGTGTTCTAAGCACATGACCTTCGAAATGGTGGGAACTGCAAATCAGTCTAAGATGGTGCAGAGGTGCTCTGGGAATTCCACCCAAGCCTTAAGTCTTGGAAATCTAACTGAAACTAAAGGACCTGCTGCAGACTGTAGAGAACCAATGCGAGAAGGGCAGCAGAGAACAGAGACAGCCCAGAGCCAAGAGCATAAGGGTTGAGCTTCCTCCTCCCGCTTCAGTCTCCCTTTTGCTAGGGACTTGGCTGTCATCTCTTCCTCCACATGCCTCCGACTCTGCCCTCTGCACATTCTATTCATCTGCTAACTAGGAAACATTAAGGGGGAAAGAAGTTAAGATTTATTGAGAACATACCTTGTGCCAGGGATTGTGGTAGGTGCTTCCACCTTGAAAGAAGAGAGGAAGAAACCAAATAGATAAAGGTCAAGTAGTGACTGGAAGTGTTGAAGGCAACTGCAGATGAATGAAGGCATGGGTTCTCAAAATGTCTCTAGCTAACTGCAGCAGAATCCTGGAGGGCAACTGAGAAAATGCAGATACCCAGGCTCTAGTTATAGATCATCAGACCAGGGATAAGGCCCAAAATGATATGTTTGTATGTGTATATGCACATATATCCCATATAAACATGAACATATATGATGTCATGCTGCTGCTGCTGCTGCTGCTGTTGCTGGGGATTGAACCCAGGGCAAGACAAGCACTCTACCAACTGAGCTATATCCCCAGCCCACACACATATTTTTAAACAAATAGCCCAGGTGATTCTAAATACCACACAGGTATTTGTTCATGAGTAACTGTTAAAACTGAGCAATGACAGTAACTACTGCTTCCTTTAGACCTCAAATTTTTGGTCCAAAGTGATAGAACTTCAATGATTCCTGATGCATCCCCCCCCCAAAAAAAAAAACCCACTGCAGATTAAATCATGATGTTAGCAACCATATACTGCCTCCCAGTTTCAGAAATGTTAAAAAGTTAAAGAAAAAATATATATCTTTGCATTTAATGAGGTATAGTTAACATAACTCAAGTTCCCACCACAGTCAATCCGTGGTTAATCTGTGGTTATTTGCCTGGTGATTGGGATACACAGCTAATAAGAAACAAGCCAAGACAGTTCTCAGCTCCAAAGTCTTCATTCACTCCTCAGAGTTTACAAGAGCAGTCAAGCTCCAGAACTGGGCTCACCCTCTGCCCCACACCTCTCCATGACATATATTCATGAAACGTTTAGAACAGTGGTTGGCACAAGTTAAGCTCTCAATAAATGCCGGTGTTCCTACCTCAACACAGCTTGCAGCTCTGGGAAGGAATTGGGAATAACAGCTACCAGGTGTGAGAAGAGGGAGGCACAGAGCACTATCAGAAAACATCATGTGAGACTAAGTGATCCTCAGCTTATCAGGGAAGGCTGCTGGACCAATGAACAGCCTCTGAGACCTGAACAATGGTGAGTGGCATTTCACTATCAAGTCAAAAAGTGGAATGTGGGGAGTTCTCCAGAAGCCCCAGCAGCCTCCCCTGATAAGCTGAGGATCACTTAGTCCCACATGATGTTTTCTGATAGTGCTCTGTGCCTCCCTCTTCTCACACCTGGTAGCTGTTATTCCCAGTTCCTTCCCAGAGCTGCAAGCTGTGTTGAGGTAGAAACACTTTTTGACTTGATAGTGAAATACCACTCACCATTGTGGCATTTCACTATCAAGCTTTGCAATCTTCTGCTCTCCACCAGAAATAACACTGAAGCACACCATCATTCCTGGCAGCCTACTCTGACTTTGTCCACAGGCCTCCCACCAGCTCCCAAGGTGTCCAGCTGAGGCCCCCCCGGGAGGGAAAGCAAACTTGAACCACCCGACTGTCAAGCCGTCAGATGAATTGATCTGCTGGTAGGACAGGTGGCAGTGGAGCAATAAATTAGCCCTATAAAATACTTCAAATTTAAATGAGTAATCTCTCTTAATTACAATGAGATATTTCTACAGAGGATTTTTTTTTTTTAAGCAGGCAGATAAAATGACAATGTTGAACTAACTGGCAAGTCCCTCTGTACCTCCCCAACTCCCAGCCCTCCATTTGGGCAGCTCAACTTGCAACATTTGGGAAGCTTTATTATTCAAGGTGATGATGTCAGCCTCAGCAGATCTGCAGCATGGGGTGGGACAGAAGGAGCATTACACAGACTGCGTGGGAACCCAGCCCAGTCAGCACTTGGCGCCTGGAATAGAACAGAAGGCCACATTGGTTTGCTTTACAGTAGGCTCCTAGCAAACACAAAACCAAACTCACGCATTTAATTACTGATACAAAGTTTTTCATTGTCCAAGATCTTTGAGAATTATTTTTTCACACAAAACCAATCAAAAAGCCATGTTGAAAAAAAAAATGTTCATAAGATATGCAGACTTTTGCTTGAGACTTATTTAAAGAGCAAAGAAATAAAAGCCCCAGGCCAAGTTACAGGTAAGTACAGAGATGGCAAATACACCAGAATTTAATCTATAAATACTGAAAGATTAGCTCAAACTGGGACCAGGGACAGAGATCAAAACCAGCACAGTCGGCAGGCATTTCCTTGCGCGCATGCACACACACATTCTACCTATTAGAAAGCATCCAGGAGTTTGCTGAAACTCTGACATACTATTCCTTGGACCTAGAAAGGCCCATCCCTAATTTGTTGGTCAGATTAAGAATAACTTTAGCAGCTCAGGAAGCTGAGGCAGGAGGATTCACAGTTCAAAGCCAGCCTCAGCAAAAGCGAAGTGCTAAGCAACTCAGTGAGACCCTGTCTGTAAATAGAATACAAAATAGGGCTAGGGATGTGGCTCAGTGTTTGAGTGCCCCTCAGTTCAATCCCTGGCATTTCTCCCCACCCGCCAAAAAAGAATAACTTCAGTGATGCTTTTCCTGGTGTCCCCAAGGTAGACTTAGTCTCTCTCTTCTGTGCTATCCCTGGTCTTGTCCCTAATACAACTATTACTATCTATATAATACTGCGATGTAATAAATCTACATTTCTGATGCCCCGCTAGACAGTAAACTACATAGACTAAATGTACACCCCATTCACCCAAGGATCCTGGAACCTGGCATTGTACTTAGCACATGACCGTACAGAATGCAGGTTGAACAAAATATTAAACCAACAATAATCTACACTACCCTCTGCTAAGAAGAATCAGTCTGAATGCATTTCTTGGAAAGGAGCATGAGAGCACACTGAGTTAAAGTCGCAGGTGACTGTGTTACATGCCCCAAGCTTTGGTCATTTCTAGTATCAAATTGAAGACACGTGCTTTCTGAATGGTTTTCTTTAAAATTAGTCTCTTTTTTAGTTTTTTTCTTGTCCTAAGTAACAACAGCCAGGACATTGTGATTTGGTGTGCTAATTACATTCTGTTCAAATATATAATAAAATATTAAGTTATTCCATCAAGCACTGTTCATCTGTCTGCCACCTTTGAAGACAGAGTGATAGAATGGTGCATGTAACCCACTTGAAGAAATCTTGCACAAATAAAATATTCAAGCTGAAAAGGTCATTGGAGATTATCAGTCAAACTAGTCACAACAAAGGAAATCAGCTCCAGAGGATCCTATTTCTTTCTCAAGTAATGAAACTGGAGAGTTGTAGACATTGGACAAACATCCAGAGCCCCAAGCTCCCATTTTAGTGTTTTTGCTCTTACAAATGGGTCAAATACGGAAGAAAAATAAGAGCTTTCAAACATTTAAAGGACTATTGCAAGTATTTTCAAGATACTTTAAAATATACTCTTTTTATTAAAAAGACTGGAAGAAAACAAAACACGCTCGGTGGGGTAATGGATGTATTACTTTTTTCTCCTTCTTAGTTTCCTAATAAGTTGCAATATGGTCACAGTTACTGCATCTTGAAAAAAGTTCAAAGTATGTCATATGCAATGGGTAATTTATTGTACCAATTTGACTAGATTAGGGTGCCAAGTTGTTTGGTCAAACACTAGTTT
The DNA here is from genome assembly GCF_964194105.1 of Spermophilus citellus. Taxonomy (NCBI): domain Eukaryota; kingdom Metazoa; phylum Chordata; class Mammalia; order Rodentia; family Sciuridae; genus Spermophilus; species Spermophilus citellus. The sequence continues at coordinate 84,536,080 of NC_138194.1, forward strand.
AGATATTACTGTGAAGGTTTGTTTATTTTTAATATCCACAATCAGCTACCTATATGTAATATGTAAAGCAGATTACTTTCATAATGTAGGTGGAGCTTACCCAATTAGTTGAAACCCTGAAATGCAAAGCATGAGTATTCCCAAAGAAGGAATTCTGCTTTGAGAGTACAACATAGACATCTTGCGTGAGTTTCCAGCTTGCAGGACTGGCCTATGGATTTCAGACTTTCCAGCCCTCAAATCATATGAGCCAGTTCCTTAATTAATCAGTCTCTCTACACATAGGTAAACTGACCCTAGGTATTCCATTGGTGCTGTTTCTCTGTAGAATTCTGACTAATACCACACATTTCCATGCTTGTGCTTTTAGGGGAGAGAGGCTTACACCTAGAGAAGATCCAGTAGGGGTCTGAAAAGAAAGGAAAATAATAATTCATCTACAGAAAGAGCTAATATTCATCTGTTGTTTGTTAACACAACAAATGTGAGAACAAAGCAAATCAAGTCCCACACAGGATACCTCATCAAATCAATTAATTATAAATTAGTTTCCATGAAAACCTTTCCAGGGCACATACTGAAGAATTCTTTTCCTGATGTTGTTTATCTTTACACTTGATTTCCATTCTTTGTTTTGTGATTTAAACAAAACAAAATAACTAAAACACTCCTACCCAAGTTTCACAGTTTGCAAATGGTATTTTTCTCTTTTTGAGTGGGTGCCAGAAAAAATACACAAATCTCATTTCCCTAAAACTGCACATTCCTCCTCTTCCTCCCCCTCCACAATGAAGCCAGCAGGATTTCTTCTAGGGCTCACTTTGCATTATTGATGTGCAGTAGCAGGCTTGTCTTCCTGCATGCTGTCACAGAGCCACCACACACAGTGAGTGACAAAGGAATGAATTCTACAGCTCTTAGGGACAGCCAAGTCAACATTCAAAAATATTAATGAAATAAAATTTAAATAAGAAGTCTTCTTCTCTGCAAATCAGCATATCCTAAATTTCCCCGTTTCCTTTAAAAGACTGAAAGTATGGATGAAGTGCAGATCAGCTCCTGGGTGTGTTGAATGCTTATCATGACACTTGCTAAGCAGAGAGACGAACCATGACTAAGTGTTTACTACATGACCCATGAAGCCCCTTGTTCTCTGTAGCATGGGAATGGGTGAGGGCCATGACTGGGTCCTTGAGCAGTGTGTCAACCCATGTCTTGAGTAAAGTGATTTTTAAAATGATGCTTTAGGTACAGTTCCCAGGCTTGATGGTTTCCAGTGAGTATCGTAGAAATTAGTGATGTTCCACTGAACTGGTTTAGAAAAAAGAAAAGACTGAAGTCACATCCCAAGGATGGGGGAACTGAAAAATGTGAGGACAAAATACTTATGGACCAAGCTCAGAGCAAAAGACATAGAATTTAGATGTGAAGTCTTCTCTCTTAGGCCTCATCTATGATCTCATCTTAAAATGCAGGGAAGAGAAATCTATCTGCCAGTCACCCTGTAAGGATATGTTCAAGTTTTAAATGGAAAACAATTCCACTTAGAGTATGTTTTTTTTTGTTGTTGTTGTTGTTTTTTTTTTTTTTTTTTTTTTTTAATAATCCTAAGGATCAACAGTCCTCATTTTACATTCTGAAACTCAAAATGGCACCCAGGTATCCTTCTAGAATTTCTGGGAAGGCCATAATGAATTGAACAGAAAGTTTCAGAATGCGATGTGGCATTTTCAGGACTCACGTGACACATCAAGACTCCCTGGTTGACATCACAGCCACAATATTTCAGGCATCTCAATGACTTACTTTTTCCAACTGGTGAATGACAATGTCATTAAGTCCCTTTGGCTGTCACCAAAGATTAATTTTTAGGCCCCAAGATTCTTTGAATTGCAATCATCAATATCATTTGTTAATGTTACATTCAGAATCTATAACATGTAAAGGGATGACAAAGACAGTTTATCCTCAAGAAACCCAGAAGCAATAGAAACAGACATGGACTCAGCTACTTACGATGTGAAAGAGCCATAACAGATAAATGAGCAGAGAAGGGACACTTAGCAGTGTTTTCCCCCCTCCCCCAAAGGCATAGATGAAGGTTTGTTTAAGAAGGACAACACATAACCAAGGGAAAATGGGGGAGATCTCAAGAGAGATGCCCTTGGGGTCAAGCAAGGAGTACATACTCAAGGGAGAACACATCTATCTCCAGAGGGAGAAGCAGCCTAGCATGAATAATCTTTTTACATTTTTAGCTTAATATAAATGTCACTGTGCTGCATATATTATTCTACAATTTGACTGTCACCATTATGAGTCCAGCTCATTTGAGTCAGATAACTTTAACCACTTTGACTAATGACTTAGTATTTCTTATATGGGCATAACACAACTCATGTACCTGGTTTTCTACTTATGGAGATTTAGGCTGTTTCTTATTTTCTGTCATTATAAACAATACTACAATTAGCATTTCTGTAAACGTCATCTTTCCAACATTAGAGCTTCTCCACGCAAGTGGAATCTCTAGGTCATTAGCATGTGGATCTTTCACTCTGTCACCTTAGCTTATTGGTTTGTGTGCAAAAAATAATGTGCATTCTTTAGTTTTTAGTCCGTGGTTGAACTTTGTCCACTAGACCAAGACTCTTCATTAGACTGTTCACACTTATTCTATATCTATCTGTTTTAACGCTGGTCCACAAAGGGCCTCAATTACTAAGAAAAGGAAGTTAAAACTTCTATGAGTTTGAAATTGCCAATTTCTCTATTCAATTTTTGTACATTGTGAGTCTATCTTATTAGGTGCATATAAGTTTAGAATTGTTATATCTTACTAGTCAATAGTTCTTTCTATCATATATAGTAAAAAAGTTGACAACTGAACCATAGACAATCTTTGTGCAATCACTGTCAAGAGCCTGGTCCATGAGGAGGAGCCCTGCAAAGGTGATACTGAGCTAAGACTCAACAGACGAGCTGATTAGGTTTGAGGGCAAAGTGCTGCAAGCTCACATGTACACTGGCTAGCCAAATTTGTTCAGAAATTCTGATCCAAATGTTCCTACTAGATACCTTACACTTTATTTGGGTTCAGGCAAAAAAGAAAATTATTTGTTGATTCCCTACCATCTCAAAAGACTCCCTTTTTGAGTCTTTTTGAGGCTAGACTTTGGCCTGGCACCCGTCCCAAGGTTATCACTCACACAAAACTAATTTGAAAATTAATTTTTCAGCTTGTAGCTCCTGAAACACATAGGAAATATAAATAAAGATGCCAAATACACATGAAGATGGATATATGAACTCAAAATCTCTGAGGAAAATCATTTTTCCCCACCTTGAACCCAGATGAAGACAAATAAATATTCTTTTGTGAACTAGTGGGGAGACTCTTTGCACCATACTTTCCAATGGAATGCAGCCTTTGAAGGGCTCTTGTTCTATGGGCTGCTTCTAACAATGAGCATTTCAGGTCAAGCATCTGCCCTCTAGCAAGGGTGCCACAGGGTCATCCCATACACTCACCTCCTGGTTTTCAGCACCCTTTGTATTTAGCACCTGGTGGTTTACTTTAGTTTCTTATAAAGTCTTCCATGCATCGCTTAGGATGTTTGTCATATTTCATCTGTGTTTGAGATTCAAAAATGGGAGGACTTCCACCTTGTCTACCATGCAATTCTGCCGGAACCAGACATGGTAACATAGATCACATGCACTTGAAGCTCCATCTGGCCTGTGGTAACTACTACATAAGTGTTTGTTGTTATCAAAAGCTCTTCTTGGTGTAGAAGGTAGACAACTCAAATAGAAAGCTCAGTGCATTGCAGTGACCTGAATGCTTCCACAAAAGTATACATCTTGAAATTAAGTATATTCCTATGGGATGTATAGAATTGTTTTTTTTTTTTAATTCAAAATGAAATCAATTATGTGCTCTTTGTTGGGCAGGGGGATGGCTTCAATAAGCAATACATTTCTGTGTAAAAATACAAATTTAAAAATAAAATTTTTCTGGGCCCGGTGGTACATGCCTATAATCTCAGCAGCTTGGGAGGCTGAGGCATGAGGATCATGAGTTCAAATCCAGCCCCAGAAACAGTGAGATGCTAAGCAACTCAGTGAGACCCTATCTCCAAATAAAATACAAAATAGGGCTAGGGATGTGGCTCAGTGGTTGAGTGCCCCCGAGTTTAACCCCCAGTAACCCCCCCCCGCCAAAATAAAATCTCAAAAAATGATCATGTAAAACTAAGACCACATCATAAACTATGAGTAGCTAAAATTTAAAACTCCAGTGCTTTTTTGGGGGGGAAATCATTATGTACATTTAGACTAACTATGGGCAAATATAGTGCAGCCAGAAGAACTTAAACTTCAGGACCTTTCATTTGCTCAGGGACAAGAAAAGGACCTTCCTATGGATTTGCATACTTTTAAAATTTTTTTTAATATTCATGTTTTAGTTGTAGTTGGACACAATACCTTTGTTTTATTCATTTATTTTTATGTGATGTTGAGGATCCAACCCAGGGCCTTGCACATGCAAGGTGAGCGCTGTACTGCTGAGCTCAACCCCAACCAGGATTTGCATGATTTTATGAATTAGTAAAGTATGTGAAATTTGCAACAGAAAGACATTTCACCCATAGTCAGTTAAGATCACTTTTTCTGTCTCCACTCACCCTTCATACCTTCCTTATGTTAGTGCTAGATGATCCAGACATTTTGGAGATCCAGCTATGGAGGAATTGAGATGGCATCACATTTAGTTTAGGTTTAGTGAGATGTATTTGTATAGTCTGCATGCCATTTTCTAGTTTACTTACTCCTGTATATAGTTACGTTATTACTAGCTGTCCCAAGATAGGAATGACTTTCAAGATACTTCCACCAAGTTCCCACCCATAGTAGCCCCATTCAATCATGGGACACTGGCATTTGGCACTGGAAGTTGTTGTAGAGCAGAGGACGCAAGTTTTGAAATGTAATGAAGAGCTGACCATTTCAATATCAGTTAATACCAAGAAATTCTGGTCAAATATACTAGAGGAAAGATTAACTTACCTATCTATTCTTATTATAGAAAATATTACGAGATCACTGTTTCAGGAAGACACCATCAATGAGTAGTCAAAATATGCAGAGATGTATCACGGAGGGATGTCAGGTAGCAAAAACATTTTTTGCAGTTTGTGTTACTGGCTCCTTCAAATTTGCACTTATGCTAAAATCATACTATGCCAACTTTTATGTTTGAAATTTTGTAGCAAAATTCTCAAAACTGTATAAGCTTCAGAGCCCACCAGACCTTCATGTATATAAGGCACAAACAAAACAAACAAACAAACAAAAAAACAGGCAATGAGAGTAAAAACAAAGCACACATTTAATTAAATAATGAATAGTTGCATTTTGGTCCCAATATTATAAAAAAATTTAAACTTTTGATACTGCACAGCAAATAAATCTTTTTATTTATCTATTTGGTAAAAACAAAACTTTAGGAAACACACATCTCTGTATTTTAAATTATATCTACTTTGCTCTTCTGTAGGGCCAATCTGTAATGGAAGTTAAAATTATTTATAAATACCCCAAACTTTAAGTTTTACCATTGTCTTAAAACTGCCTTCTTCAATAAAATAAGCCAAATGTTAAACTGCAACTCTCGACTAGAAGAAAAAAAATTAGTGTATTAAAGTTTATGGTTCAGAAGACTATCTGATTAATAAATTTGGTTCAGAAAGCTGTAAAATACAAGAACAAATTCTTACTCCACAAATACAGAAATCAATGCCTAGTAATCAAGAATAAAAGAGGATTTTAAAAAGTAATTTTAGTTAAATAAGTCAGGTTGCAACATTTCTAGAAAGAAGTACCTCCTCGAAAATGATGAGATAAATGAGGAATGAGTTAGCATCTAGTATGATATATGCTGGATTTCCCTCCTTGATTTTCATGTCAAAAGCTATGTATTACTAAAGATGGGTGCAGTCTTCTCTCTGTTACATTCATTTGACATTGTCATTTGACCTAACCACAGGATGTCCTAATAGAAAGTCCACTAGGCATCTGAAAATGGAGGAAGGGGACTCAGGAGAGAGGCCGGGCCTGTGTGGAAAGAAGGATCCAGATGTCTTCTGCAGACACTGCCAAGGAGGGGAGTGGTGAGAAAGAAAGAAACCTTGGAAAAAGGCCAAGGAGGGTGTTGGAAATCACCAAATTTGAGGAATGAAGTATTAAAAAAAAAAAAAAAAAACAAAGAGAAGAAGAGAGGCTATCATAATTGTGGTTGTTCTAAAGATAGAGGATGTGCATGCTCAGTCTGCAACATTGTGTAGAAAGATTAAAGTGGACAAAAAGAAAAAGCATACAGCAAAGAGAACCAATGGTGTCCAGAGACATGAGCTAGAAATTTAAGAGCAAGAAGATGGATTCGCCAGTGCTAATTTTACTGTTAGTCATAAAAACACATATTACATGCTATTGTTCATGTACCAAATATTGCATATTTATTTTAAAAAGTGTGAGTGGAAACATGTGCTTGACCCTGAGAATCACTTTTAAGAGCAGTGGGAGTGGCCAGGCCTTTCCCATTCCATTCTCAGCCATCTCCAACCACACCTACCGCCTGAAGCTAAAGGCCTGTTCTGCCTTACCCTATTCAAGGCTCTAAAAATGAAGGAGGAAGGACAGGAAACTTAAACAGCCCAAATAACTAACCTAAAATGTGTTTGTTCACATTTTTCTTCCCTCAGTGAAAGAAAACCTAGAAAATGATCTATGAACAAAAAAGTGTCTTCCCCCATAAACATTCTTGATAAAGTCCCAAGAAAGAAATCCACAGTGGAGTGATAAACCAAGAAGCAAAAAAATCTGACTCTCACTCACATCTTGCTTCTTTTGCAGGCTTTTGCAAACCATGTGGCTTCTTTGCCCATCGATATTCTTTCAAGTAAAATGAGAAAGCTAGAGTGGAAATAATGTCTGTTGTAAATGTAACCATCCCCCCATTTCCCTATGTATCTGTAATTTATTTTTTCCCATCAAGACATACAAAACTCTGCAGCTCAAGAAATGGCTGTAAAGCCCAGGGCGCTGCAGGGGACCATCAGCAACAAAATTGTGGAGTTGGCTACAACATGCCATGACTCACAGAAACGCACTAATAAGCATTGCTGCAAATAACCTCCATACTCAACTCCAGATGTTGCCCGATAAATATTAGCCAAGTAAGCCCAAGAGGGGAAGGGGGTCATTCAAGGAGAAGCACTTGTGTTTCAGAAAATTGTTGTGTAAATGGTAAGCGAGTTGTGCCAGATTTGCATTTGGGAGGGGAAAACAGGCCAACTTCTCCATAATAAAATAATTGCTGAAGCAAATTAAACCCATCCCCACTCTCCACTCCCAACACACTGTCACACAAATGACACTGGACAAACATTCATCTCTAAATTTCAAACCCAGCAATGGGTGCTGACCACTCAGTAGTAAGACTGTAAAAGAAATCGTGAGCTACACAAAAGGATATCACAGGCTCAAAAGGAGATGGAAGCAGCAGTTAGATGCTGTCAATTGCATACAAACTCAAAATGGGGCACCAGGAAGATGCATGCCCCAGATGTCTTAACATTGGTAACAACTGCTAGGAGGGATCTGGGAGAAAAGCTTTAAAATCTTTAAATAACAATTTCCAGAGCAAAAAGAAGGCTGATAAAAAGAAAGTAATGATCAATACTGACTTGAGAGCAATAGTTTGTCAGGTTTTGCACATGGCCTGAGATTCAGCAAGATGCCTGCCTGAGGAGCTTCACCATCTAAGAGCATAAAACTATGCCACCTTGACCAGTCCAGTTAGGCTAAGCTTCTGCTGTAGTAACAAACATCCTTCAGAATCCAGCACCTTATCAAATGTTTATTTCTTGCTTATACAAAGTGAGCTATAAGTCAGCTCCTTGGCAGCTGTCCCCCATGCAGTGACTTAGTGATCAAAATCCTCTGGGCTCTGTCACCTTTACATGTCGGCAACACACTCTTCAAAGGAAAGGAGTCAGGACCACCGGGGCACCTGGGTTTGCTGCCCCAGCCTATAGTACAGTATGTCAATTTCTCTCATAGGTCACTAGTTTAAAGCTAGATATTCTCAGAGACCAGGAAAAGAGAAGTGGAGACTGGTGAATGTATGTAACATTTACCATGACAGCAATGTGAAAAGAAAGTACACAGCCCTGCAGGGAATTAGCAAGCCATAAAGCCACCATGCAGTACCAGTTGCTTGTCACCAACAGGCCTAATCTTGAAGGAAAAGTATCATTGGCCTCATTTCACTAGATGTCTGCAACAGTTAAAGCAGGCCAAATGTGGTTGAGGGTGGAGGTCAAAATTAGACAGGGAGGAGTTATTCTAACCAAGTGTTTTCATTCTGTGTCATTACCTCCAATCTGAACATTGGTGCCCTGGGTCCATCACAGTCCAATGATCTGAGCAAAGACAGCAGTCATCAAAGAAATAGCAGCTGCCTAGGAGGGAAACTAAAGGGCTACCACCTTGCAGACATCAGGACCCACAGACGTTCTCTCAGTTTCTAAACACTTCATCGCACGCACAAATGCACACACCCAAGAATGACAAATGTGACCTCTGATCTTTATTGTTAGCAGACACCTCCCCTTGAAACCTGAACTCACGTGTTCAACAACCTATTTGATGTCTTCTCTTGGATGTAACTCAAATTGTAAAATGAACATGTTCAAAAGGAAATTTCCATTCCCATCCCAAGCTTCCCCTACCAACACTCTCTCTTGCCAGTTTTCCCATCTTACTAAGTCTCACTAAATAATACCGACACCCAGTTAGCCATGCAAACCGGAAATTTAGAAGCCATCTTTCATTACTACCTTTGCCTCATGAATTGTACCTAATCACACCTTATTAATCCTATCTCCAAAATAAATTACAAATTTTTCCACTTCTCTCCATTTCTATTAACACCATCCTGCAGAAGACACCAGCATCTCTCAACTGTATAACCTCTGATAGCCATGTTCCAGTCTCCCCATTTCAATTCTTGCTGCTTTATAATCAACTATGGGGAATAGCTAGAGCCTTCCCCCATGTCTCTTCCTTCTGTAAAGCTTTTCAGTGATTTTTCCATTGTAATAAACATCAGATTCACACAAAACCTCCAATTTCATCTTGAGATATTTAAAAGCCTGCCACATTGGTATTCTATCTATTCCTAAACAGAATGCATTCATTCCTACTTCAAGGTCATTATTATGCAGACCAATCCAGGTTTGTGGAATATTCTTATTCCCTTCCCTGGGCATGGCTGCTCCCTTTTAACACTTTAGATTGTATCTCAGAAAACACCCTTCTTAGCTCACCCTTTCCATCTCCTCTCCTCTACTCCATATTTACTATTTCAGTTTCTCAGATCTCAGTTTCCTTTCAAATATATATTAAAATTTGCATGATGATACTTGTTTGATACCTGGTTACCCAAACAGAAGGGAAATTCCAAGATAGGGGTCAATTCTGTCCTGTTCAATATAGTATCACCAGAGAAAGATCCAGATATACACTTTCGGATGTAGAGTATGTATATTTTTAAGGATATAAGAGCCAGTCTCACCAAAGGTGGTTAATAATACCAGCAGCTGGTGTGCCATGGGTCATTAACTCAATGCCCCTGGAATACTAGCAGGACCCAAGAGTGAAGAGAGACAGACATGAGCAGCACAAACCAGAAAGACTGACCATCTACAACAGGAAGCTTCTACACAGCCCAGCTGGTACAGAGGCAGGTTTCTCCTTTCCAGATATTTTCGGGTTTTTTTTCCCCCAAGAGAACTGAAAAATCTGGACCTTATAAATGAAAAAAAAATGAGATTTCTACTGTGGAAGAACACTTTAAACTTTGAGTTTGTGTGGGAAAACAAACAAAACTGCAGACAGCCAATTTGGATCCTTTGCTAAGGCATGTGTGCATGCATATATATATACACACATATCTGTGTATGTATGTTCATGCATGTATATATAAATTTTTTTTCAATCCATCTTGCCAAAATATCTCCCGAGGGTGATGATGATATACAAAATAATAATTGAAGCAAACTTACACAGTGCTTTCTCTGCCAGGTGCCTTTTTAAGCATTCAATATATAAACTTCAATGATCCTAACCACCACCCACTGAGACAGAGAGTATTATTATTCTTACTGGACAGATGAAGCCAATGAGGCACAGACAGATTAAGAAGTTGTCCCTTGTAATGTGGTTGTAAGTGTCAGGGCAGAGCAGGGATCAAACCCCAGATCCTGGAGACTGAGCCCTTTCTATGTTTTGATAAATCAAAACAGTGAAATCACGTCTTCCCCATATAAACTTTCTTCTGGATAACAAATTCAAGAATTTATGTTTTTCTGTCTTCTATTTGCTTCTTATCTGTCAATGGCAATCTCTAAGAGGTATCCTGACATGTGTTAATGTTAGAATTAACTCTTCATTATTTAAGAGAAAGGCTGGAATCAGATTTCCCCTCCAAATAACAGATTGCCCACACAACATACAAGTTTCACAAGTGAACGGACATGAATATTTAGGAGCCAAACTGATCAATTATTTGAGGATAAAGAAGTGACATAGACCAGCTTTGGTTTTGGTATTTGTCTAAAATCCCAAATTCACTATTTGCTATTTGTCTGCTGTTAGGATTTGGCTACAGCTTTGGTTTGGGGTGGGTCACGAAGCCAAATACCATTTTATACTTTTGGCAATCCTGAACTTGTATATAATAATGATCATTTGATAGTACAGGTTATTTACATAGCTAATTACGATAACACTATCAATAACCAAAGGATATCCTTTGGTTTTACTGTGGTTTTACTGTTGCTATATGAAAATTCCTCTTTCCAATATAAGTAAGATTATATATATATGAGAGCAACATTCTCCCAGTTTGTTTTATATATTAAAAGTTTAGGTCTGGGTTGGGGCTCAATGGCAGAAAGCTTGCCTCACACATGTGAGGCACTGGATTCAATCCTCAGCACCACATAAAAATAAATAAAACAAAATAAAGACATTGTGTCCATGTATAACTAAAAAAATATTTTTAAAAAAAGAAATAAAAAGGGTTTATCAGCAAACTAGAGAATAAATGTGTATTGATTATTATAAGGATTCATCCAAACAATAAACATTGACCCCCTTCCTTAGAGTAGGCATGGGTTGTCAGTCATGGAGGGGTGTCCATCAGAGTTCAGCCTCTGTTTATATTAAATAATAAAAAAATTATACATTGTTTTGTTTTTAAAAGTAATGAAGGCATGTGGTGGAGGACAATAATAGGACAGAGTCAAGTGATCAGGGCTTTGGGAAAGAGGTCACTCCCCTAGAATTGTCTCATGAGGAGGTTACACCACAGCAGGGATCAGGAGGAAAGAGTGTGGATTCCAGGCAGAAGGGGCAGCCAAGACAAAGGCTCTGAGCTGAGCAGGTGCCTGGTTTGAGCCAGGAGCAGCCTGAGCATACAGAGCCCAGTAGCAGGTAACATGTGTGACTTGTCAGGAGACAGATCATACAGGGTCTGGAAGGACTCTGGCTTTTAATCGAGTGAAATGGGTAGGAATAGCAGATCCTGTGCAGAGGAATTATATAAATTTACACGATGATTTTGTTTTTATAATTAAAAATCATGTTTTATAATAAATATTTTGAAAATGCTGCCCTTTAAGGGGGAAAGACAACCCTACAATGGATAGCAATAAAAATAAAACTTATTTTTGAGAATTTTTAAAAAGCATCTTTTCCAACAGCCCAAAGCTTTAGTTTACGGGATTGTTTCAATGAAACTGTATCATGACCATCAGCCAAGATGGCAAGTCTAGGAGTTGAATCTTTAGTCAGTTATTATTGGAAAGATAGAAAGGTTAATGACTGGGGGGGGGGGTATCACCATTGGCACTACTACGGTAATCACAGAGCTTGACAAAAAGTCTATTCTGCTCCTTTGTTGACCTCAGGTGGAAAAGGGCATATTTTCAGTTATCATAAATGTATAACAGAAAAACCACAGGAGCTGACAGCTTTGAGAAATTATTACCACTACTCCATAATGCCAGTTTTTTAAAAATCTGCTTGGCCTAATTTTAATTAAGTTGTACTAAATAGGTATTCTTATTAATATCTCGTATTTATTATTGTATGTCAGACATTCATTTTATGATGGTGACATTCAACTTCAGTCAAATAATGATTTAATGCTCAAAGACAGTTGGCTTTTGGCCAAAATGCATAGCTGGCATACATCAAGGACTCAATGTCTGTGCCGTCTAAATTTTACACCGAAGCCCTAACCCCTGATGGGATGGTGAAATTGGATGCCTTTGGGATGCAACTGGTTTAGATGAGGTCAGAATGGGATTGGCATTCTCATAAAAAGAGGGTGTCTGCCAAATGAGGACAAAGCAAAAGGTGGCCATCGGCAAGCCAGGAAGAGGATCCTCACTGGAACAGATAAGCCAGCACCTCGAACTTAGACTTCAGAGCCTTCTTTCAGAACTGCAAGAAATGTCTGCATCTTCCACTAAAGCCACCAGTCTATGGAACTTTGTTAAGGCAGTTCAAGCTAAAACAGTGTTTGTCTAAGGGTATAGTTGGAAACTGGAAAGAATATTGGAGGTTTAAGCCGGTGTACCTGGTGGTCTGATTTTTTGGTTTAAGTGGGAATTCCTAAAGAGGAGAAATTGCTTTCCATGTCTCTCAAGTTTGGACTAGATCAGGAAGATAGAGGAGGCTTCCGGGAAGTCAGCTGCACTCTCACTGAAGACCCTGAATGTCACTGGGGTGAGGCTGAAGGAGCCTTGTTGGCATCTGAAATCTTGGCAAACCATATACAAGCGAAGGCTGGAGACGCTTTATCTGAACAAAGGAAGAAATGCCTGCATCAACTGTGACCCGATATCTGCCTGGCCTGAAGGGTCAGTTAGAATTTCGAGGATGAAGGGTAATGAAGTGGCAGCTATGGGAGAATCCCTTGTCCATCACGTGGGTGCTGAACCACCTGTACCTGCCAGTACAGAAAAGTACTGATAAGGTCAACCATGGTAGCACCCAGTGAGATTTATCTTCTGCTCACTTGTGGAGAAGCTGAAAATAATGAGGCAAGGGGTTTTGTGACATAGAAACTGACTTACTCATTTATCAAAAATCCCATCTTAATTATGTGCTGGACACATTAGCAGGCACTGGTATTTGAGCAGTGAATAAGATAGACAAGAAAACCACTCTCAAGGAGTTTAAATTCCAGTGGACAGAAAGAAAACAAACAGGATTTCAGACAGAAAGAAGTTCTTTGAGGAATATGAAACTGATGTCAGAGTAGCTGGGGCAAAGGTAGTTAGGGTGGTCATGGCAGTTCTCTGGGAGAGACACCGTCGGTCCAGGATCTAGAACAAGCTGCACAAAGACCAGGGAGAGAACACAGGCAGAAGGGATGGCAGTCCCCACCAGCTCCAGAGAGAATGAGCTGAGCATATTCAAGAAACTGAAAGGCATGTATGTCTGGAGCTCAGAGAACCTGGTAGGAGGCAAAAGGGCCCCAGATATCTTAATTTCTTATCAATCATGATAACAAATCTGGATTTTTATTTGAAGCACTCTGAGAAACCATTACGCATGCTAAGCAGGTGAGTGGCATTACCTGATTCATGACTGCTGTGAGGGAAAGGGAATCACAGGAGGGCAAGAGTGGAAGCCCATTAAGAGGCTGTTCCTGAGCTCCATGGCAGTGGGAGTCCAGCTGATGGCAGCAGAGGCAGGACATGCATGGATTCCACAGTATAACGGAGAAGAATCAATGAACATGGCCAATCCACCTCTGAACAATGGAGTAGTCTATGCCAATTCAACATAACAGTCTCTTATTTCCAAAGTTTAGTCATTCTTGTGAAATCTTTCTTTCTCCATGTCACAGTGATGTAGGGCAGTTTAAAATAATTACTTATTATATTGTTTCTTTACAACTATAAACGTTTGGCAAGCTATATACAAACAGAATAGAAGTTATGGCCATTTGCATATCTATAGAGCAGAAGAAAAAGCAGGTGTTTCTTAACACAGTTTCAAGTACCTCCCCGCCCTCCACGCCCCTCCTCCACACAGTTCTTAGTACCACTGGATAGCAGTCCAGCATCTCTGATCCGCCATTCTGAGGCAGAGCCAAGGTGATATGACACAGTGAGGACATGCAGCTGCCCATCTAAACTTAGCATCTCAATGAAATGCAGCTGCCTCCTCAAAGCCACTTGGGCTATCAACACTCACCATGCTGGACCGTTTACTGTCTGGCCCTTTGCAGAATAAGTTTGCAAACCTGTTCTAAATGGTCATCAGAATCCAAATAGTCACAACTTGAGCAGCAACTATAATGCATGCTATTAGCAAAAGCCAAAACCAAGAATTACTTGAAACTCTTACTAAATGATATGCACTTTACAAAGAAGATATATTAGTAGATACATGTCAAGATAGAGTGAGAACAGGAACAAAGACTGGAGAGAGAGAATAAATTCTATGTTACAGATGTGTGTTTGTTGAACCATCAAACCCCTCACTAGGAACTAGTATCAGCCCTCTTTCTACAGGTGTAAGCAAAGACCAAACCTTGCCTTCTTGCAAAGACCACCCTCCACTATTCATCTTGCCCTGACTCGTCCTTTTCTATGTGGTTCTGTATTATCTGCTCTATGTCCTTCACCTGGCCGGATGGGACAAAGCATTTCCAAAATCCCCTTGTCAAGGATTGAGAGACTCTTCATTATAACTGCAGAATGAGCTCAATGAGTGCAACCTATGTTCATCTCTGTCCTCCTCGGTTCTGAGTTGAACAAGTTGCTGTCATATAGATGCATGAGTTTTGAATTATGTCAATCAATTCCCATGGTAGGAAGGTCTTTACTTATGAAGATTCAGAGTCTCTGGCTATAAAAGAACATTTGAGCAGAGTGCTAATAGACAAGCCATCTCTAGAACTGAAATGCCCTTTTCTTCAGAGGCCTATCTGTGCTGTGTCAAAATTGTCAGTAGAATTAGAACTGGACCCTGTGATCTTCCCAGTCTCAAGAGGCTCCACCCCATTTTGCATCCTCAAATGGCACACACTATAGTCTCCATCCACCAGAAAAGTACCATAAACCAAATGGCTCCAATCGCTTATTACATATAGTTGTATAGGCAAAGAAAAGTGGAAAGCAGTGGTTATATATTAGAATAACTGGGTTTTAGTAGGGCATAGTGGCACACTCCTGTAATCTCAGTGGCTCAGGAGGATGAGACTGGAGGATCACAAGTTCAAAGCTAGTCTCAGTAACTTAGCAAGGCCCTAAGCCACTTAGTGAGACCTTGTCTCCAAATAAAATATAAATAGGGCTGGGGATGTGGCTCAGTGGTTGAATGCTCCTGGGTTCAATCCCCAGTACCAAAAGAAAAGGAAGAAGAACTGTGTTTTAAGGTTGACTATTCTGACAGCCTCAAGGTCTTGGAAAAAGACATTTTTGCCTCAAGATCTTGGAAGAGCCATTTTTTTTTTCTAAGTCTGTAAATGAGTGAGATTGTCAGATGCTCCCTAGGTTTTCTTCTTTGTTGATCATACCATGAATCTATGGTTCAGAAACACCCTATGTGTTGTCACGCTTTTCAGAATTTATCACATTTATAATAAATGCTTACATCTTCTCAGGTGAGTTTACTGTAATTTCTTCTGAGATCTGTTCCAGTGCCCATTGTAGAAATATTGGGGCCCTGGAACTCACTCTGTATGAAGTCATTCTTGCTTTCCTCTCTTGTTCTGACCCTTATGACAATCCTTACAGTATGTACTCATTGTGTTTCTCATGCATTATGTCCTTTCCCATCATTGGTGACATTATATTGGGTTGGCAGCTTTGTTTGGAGACGCTGGTTCCTTGAGCCAAGAAATACAGATAGCCAAGAATGAGATCATTGTGTCCCCAAACTGCCACAGACCTTCTCAGAGGCAGCTGAGCAATGTAATTTGATCAAGGTTAAGTACAATCCACGCTTCATCTTTTAACCCAAGTCCAAGTTCTTTTAGCTTTCTATTTTAATCCCAGATTAATGGCTCCTGCTCATTGTTACAAACGTCCACCAGTTGCCCTGCAGTCAAGTTCATTTGTCTGCCTGTGGCTTGTCCAAGACACCAGGCTCTCTCCTTCTGCCTCCAGCACCAAGTTCCAGGCCAGCTCCTTTAACTCTGTGCCAAAGAAATACAAACTACATCTAATATCAGCCTAATGAGAAAAGGCGATCGACTGCCAAAGATTCACTTGATGTATCCCAAGGCAAGTGCGGGCAGTTATTCACTGTTTTCGATGCTGGCATTGTTTCTCCCTTATATAATACAGCAATCAAGATTTGCTGTGTTTCCCTCTGAGGAGTAAAGAATACACGCAGCGTTTTAACCTCTTCTTTTGCCTCGTTGGCCAGATTCTCAGTGTAACAGACTATATTTTCTTTTCCTATAAATAGATCATTTGTTCATTTATTGTTAGGGGAATAAAAGCCCTGGATTTAGAGCTATTTGAGTTAGGTTTGGGTTCCCTCTTCCTCTAGTTATTAGCCAGAAACTGAGAACTGAGGAGTCATTTAAATTCTTGGGTTTCTCAGCTGTAAAATGGAAATGCAGATTTTATAAATAAAAAGTGTGAAGCAGAAATACAAATTTGAGGGACAAAGAGCTTGGGTCCTGCCTGGAATTAATATCATGTCAGGGAAAATCAGGATTATTAGCTTTATGAAATCTTTGTTGGAAAAGCAAAAAAAATACATCTAGAAACGTTTTCTTATATAAAGACCTAGAAATTTCAGAAATACCCAGCTTCTAATTTCCTAATGCTGTGTTTAGGTCACTTGTGATAACACAGCCCAGAATTCCAGGATGGGGAATAGCCAGGATCCTGCCTACTGATGGGCTGATGTTGTTCCGTAGCCAGAGTTGCCATGGAAACTCAAATTCCAGCCATCCAAGCATTCAGGAACATGACTTTCAAAACAAACTCCTGAATATTTTAACAATTTTTTTTTTATGACTGAAGCATATGTCCACCCAGGCCCAAGGACAAGGGTCAGAGAGAATGTCAACACAATTTCATTTTTCATATCATTCCTGGACTCAACAAATTTCAACAATTTTTCCAAATTAGAGCTTGTCATCCAACAGAATTTTCTGCCACGACGGTCATGTCCACACTGTCCAAAACATGTGTGCCCTAGACATATGTGTTATCTAAGCTCCTAAAAAGTCACTGGGATAATCACAGAAATGATTTTTTTCATATTATTCAATTTAATAAATTTAAAAGCCATGTATGGCTAGTGGCTTCCATATTGGACAACGCTGGTAGAAAGTAAATCTATGTTCTTTGTTTAGACATCCAAATCCCATACAGCTTGCCCCTAGCCAACTGATATGGCTTCAATTTCTACAACATAAACACTGACTCTAAGAGAACCTGACCGATCCACTGCCTCACCTTGGATCACGATGCTTAGGCATCATTGCTAAGGGCACCTTCTATTCTTGGTGCTATGTTTTTGAATTCTACCCATACTTTATAGCACAGGTCAAGTTCTACCTGTGCTAAAGCACCATTCCTAGCAGTCTTCTCCAAAGTGCTGAGTAAGTAAAGGGTTAGGAAACCTCAGGGCTGGGCCTGTCTAGGAAGGACCTGTCTCCCACAGGGTTGTTTTCTTGGAAACTGTAATGTGGAACTCCATCTGGTCTGCAAGACCTGTGACTTGGCATTAAGCCCAATGACTAGAATGGTACAAAAGGCTGCTGGGAAAGAGGCTGTGCCTTCTCTGTATCAGAGACACACCCTTACCTCAATCTCACCTGTAGCAGCTGTGCATGCCCCATGTGAATCAGAGGCAAAAAAGCTGTGCCCTAGAATAGAAGACACAGACACACCCACCTAAATTCAGTTATCTCATACTTGACAAAGGTACCATAAACATACACTGGAGAAAAGATAGTCTCTTCAACAAATGGCACTGGGAAAACTAGAAATCCATATGTTGCAAAATGAAATTAGACCCCTATCTCTCACCCTGAATAAAACTCAACTCAAAGTGGATCAAAGACATAGGCATTAGACCAGAGACCCTCTGCCCACTAGAAAAAAAAGTAGGCCTAACTCTGTATCATGTCAGGAAATAACTTCCTCAATGAGACTCCTAAAGTCTTAGGAATAAAATCAAGAATCAATAAATGGGGCTGGTATCAAACTAAAAATCTTCTTCACAGCAAAGAAAACAATCAAGAACGTGAAGAGAGAGCCTACAGAATAGGAGAAAAATCTTTGCCACCTGCACCAGATACAGCATTAATCTCTAGGATATATAAAGAATTAAAAAAAACACCAAACACACACACACACACACACACACACACACACACACACACCAATCAATAAATGGGCATGGGAACTGAATAGACACTTCACAGAAGAAATGTGATTGGTCAACAAATATATGAAAAAATGTTCAACATCTTTAGCAATTCAGTGTAGTTTTAATTTGCATTTCTCTAATTGCTAGAGATGTGGAGCATTTTTCATATATTTGTTGATCAATCACATTTAATGCTAAGTGAAGTTAGCCAATCCCCCCAAAACAAATGCCAAATATTTTCTTTGATATAAAGAGACTGATTCATAGTGGGATAGAGAGCAGGAGCATGGGAGGAATAGACAAACTCTAGATAGGGCAGAGGGGTTGGAGGGGAAGGGAGGGGGCATGGAGTAATTAATGATGGTGGGATGTGATGATCATTATTATCCAAAGACACAAATTAGTTTGACTATACTGTGTATACAACCAGAGATATAAAAAATTGTGCTTATATGTGTAATAAGAATTGTAATGCATTCTGCTATCATATATAAATAAAAAAATACACTGAGATTTCATCTCACTCCAGTCAGAATGGCAATTACCAAAAATGCAAGTAACAATAAATGTTGGTGAGGAGGTGGGGGAAAAGGTACACTCATGCATTGCTGGTGGGACAGCAGATTGGTGCAACCACTCTGGAAAGCAGTGTGGAGATTCCTCAGAAAACTTGGAATGGAACCTCCATTTGACCCAGTTATCCCACTCCTCAGCATATACCCAAAGGACTTAAAATCAGCATACTATAGTGAGGCCGCCACAGCAGAATTTATTGCAGCTCAATTTACAATAACTAAGCTATGGAACCAATCTAGGTATCCTTCAACAGATGAATGGATAAAGAAAATGCAGTAGATATACACAATGGAATATTACTGAGCCATAAAGAAGAATGAAATCATGGCATTTGCCAGTAAGTGGATGGAACTAGAGAATATCATTCTAAGTGAAATGAGCCAATCCCCAAAAAAACATTTGCTAAATGTTCTCTCTGATATGTGGATGCTAACTCACAATAAGCAGCAAGTGTGACGGGGGTGGGGGTGGGGGGTCAGAGAGAATAGAAATTCACTAGATTAGACAAAGGGGAAGGATGGTAAAGGCAATAGAATGAATTGGACATAACTTTCGTATGTTCATACAGGAATACATGACCAGTGTAACATCTAATATCAGCCTAATGAGAAAAGGCGATCCACATCATGCACAATCACAAACAGCTCACAGTGACTGTTCTCCTGCAGCCATCTTGAGTATCTGATGATTAATTCCTTAGCATGAGTATCTAGAGAGGGATTTACTGGCTCCAAAATTACATACATTTAAAATTTTAATAACTGCCATTCAGACTGTTCTCTAGAAAAACTGTACCAATTTACATGACTGATTAGCTTTAAATGCATGCACTTCTAGCCACAGGTTTTTTTTTTTTTTAACGTAAGTTTAGAATAGATCAAATTACTAGAGATTAAATTTCCCACTCAAAAGGAAAGAAGGTGCCTCAAACCCCACTAGCCCTCTAAATGGGACAGAAGAGAAAATGTAAGTATGTTTGCACATGCACAAAACAAGCTCACATTGTCTACAGGACAGAAACTTCAGGGTGTGTGATACTGACAGAGCCCACAGTAATCCCAGAGGGTGCTTCCGATTCTGTCTCCCCAGCAACTACATTTACCATCTAGTTCTCCATAAGAAATGGGCAATTACCTTGTCTGAGTTTTACCAAAGTTTCTAGGTCTATTCAGCCATCAATATGACATTCATGTGAAGACCCTAAAATCTTCCATCTCTACTAGGGGGTTTTATTATAGATAATTTGGACAAAGTGAATCTGGCTTCTTTCTAATATGTGGCCCATTCCTAAAGAAAGGTTCATTATCAACTTTTACATGTAAATATTTTTAAACACTTTTTTGGGACACAATATCTTTATTTATTTTTATATAGTGTTGAGGATCAAACCCAGTGCCTCATGCGTGCGACACAAGCACTCTACCACTGAGCTACAACTCCACTCCCTCAACTTTTATATTACCAAAGAATTATGTTATCAACAAATCAGCCATGAAGGGATCTACAGGCCAAGACAAAGAACTGTGATACAAAAATTCAGAATATTCTCTAAAATCACATATTCAAAATAATTCAAGAGTAATGAAGTCATATTGGATTGGAATCAATTTTTTATATTGCCAATTTTGGGGGCAAATAAAAAAGATAATTTGGAAGTGTTTAAAGTTGAATTAAAATGAAATACCCATACTTTTCTTTGACACTCTGATTTTTAATATTTGAACCATTCATTTGAAACGATCTTACTCAGACAAATTGGATTTATCTTCCTAGCCAAAGAAGACCCTGGGGGTATTTGTTTTCCTGGCTCTTTCAAGACTTCTGTGTGGCCCCCAAAGATTGATCAAGTTTAGATGTCATTGGTTCACTTGTTTCCAACTCTGCTCACAAACCAAACGTGAATGATCATCAGCCATTTCCTATGAGGTACAGCTTGTCATCTAAGAAGTCTAGTGCAAAGTCTCTGCAGTATCTTCCTCACTAATCATTCCCCACTTCCTGCCACACACCCACACAGACATACATAATAATGCCATCGGTTTTTAATTATCCAAGCTCAAGAAGGGAGCAATAATAACGCCTACTCAAAAATGTAGGTAAAAACAATCCACTGTGATTTTAATTTGGGCCACATTATGTGGAGGAGACAGGATTGAGTTATTAGAGGACAGCCAAGTGACTTTCCTACTTAAGATATTTCTTGGGTGCTTACATTTGCTGTCCAAGGTTGGAACGTGTAGATTTGCTCAACAAACCTATGAAAGGAAATTCTCCTGCAAGGACTACATGAAAGGGAGAGACCAAATGCTATGTGAAGACGAATTCCCTCAATTTCCAACAGAAAAACTGAAAGGAACACCTTCATCACTATGCACCAACATCTTCACTGACTTCAGACAAAAATCTAAATAGTGCCAGTTCCAACACAGGTAGCTCTTAGAAGAGGCTGTCCTCAGCAAAGAATCACCTATCCTCAAAACCCACATTTTGGTATCTTTACCAATAAATATTTTGTCAGTTTTTTGGTACCTACATTTAAAGAGAAGACTAAAAAGAACTAAGTATCCTATAGCAAAATAGGTCAATTTTATCTTCCACTAATTAAGGATCTGTTTACTATCATCCACCTCATAGGATGGTTCTGGGACACAGATAAGCCAGTACATCAATATTCCTTCCAACAGTGCCTGCAAACATATATATTTCATAAAATGTGAGTTATTATAATTAATTTTTCAGCAAAAGACCCTCATACTCGGGCTTTTACAAAACACTTCCATAAGCACACAATCATCCGATCAGCTCAACCTGACAAAGGAGGTAGGTTTATGATTCCCACTCTATAGATACAGAGCCTGAGCCTCAGGGAGTCCTGTGATTTACCCATCATGAAGGGTTAACTCTAAGCCAGGAAGTTCAATCTTTCAGCTTCAAGTCTAAGACATCCTTCTCTATAACCCATAGCTCAGAGCCCCACACTATTAGACTGACCACAAATGTGTTTCAATTCCATCCAAAGGGAAGGCAGTCAATATTTTCATTTATTATTACATATCAAGATGCTGTGCTCCTTTAACCCAAGATACGACAGTGCTTAGTGAGAGTAGCATCAGGTCTTCTCTGTGGCTGAACCACAAGAGAGTCTGCAGTTGCAGGAACTACAGCTTCAGAAACCTTCGTTAACTGGCTTATTACCTACCTTAGGCGTCTCAGCTTCTCCCTGCAGTCGCTTGGGGGTTCCTTTTTGATCAGGCACCTTCTGGAAATTTTTGCTTTTAATGGATTGAGACTCCACACCTTCACCTTCAATTTGCAGTTTAATACCTTCAGCCCGGGAAGGGTGATCAATACCCCGTGGATTCAAACCACAGTGGAGAGCTAGGAAAAAGGGACAAATAGGACTCAGAAAACAACTCACACAAAGAAAGTGTCCAAGACAGAAAGTATCTCATCAGGCCTAAATGGGAAGCAAAAAGACATCTGTGAGTTAAGACGTAGTATAACTGTGGGAAGTAACAGAATGAGGAAGGAGTATGGGGCAGTAGGGAACCCTGAGCTTGAAAGTCAGGGAGACTTAAATGCAACCAGTTGCAAGTTGAGCAAGTTAGCAATCCTCACATTTCTGATGAGAATCCCAAATTAGGCAGCTTCATGACTGCTTCTAATACATTCAATTATTGCATTTAGCTTATATCTCTGCTTACATCTGAAAAGTGCTCATTCCTGTCCCTTTCTGAATCTTCTGTATTCTCCAAATATCCACTTAAGTCCACCCTCTTCCTTTCAGTCAATGAATATTTAATAAGCATTTACTATGTGCCAATCATGGGGCAGGTCCCGGAACCATGCACTTAAGTAGGACAGAAGCTATCCTCAAAAAACTCACAAGCTAAGAAGAGGCAGAAAAAAGAACTAATGATTTTTTAAAACAGTCATCACTGCTATGGGAAAGAGAAGGAAAAGACCAGAGTGAAGAGATCAGCAGAGACAAGCCCCAGTGGCTTGCATTTTTTCATCTTACTCTCCCCACATCTCTAACATGCATACCCTCACAAACAAAACCTAAAGTTTATTTTCTGGGGTATTTATTCACTCAACAAATCTGTATTCATCTCCTCCTGTGTTCCCAGTATTAGCAAAGAAATAGCAGTCAATGTTACAAGAACCATACATGACTCCCGTGTGTGTGTGTGTGTGTGTGTGTGTGTGTGTGTGTGTCTCCAAGTGCATGTGACAGGAATGTGTGTTTTGAGGTCTATGAGAAAGTATTTTGCCTCTGTATGACCCCAACCCTTCAAATTTCAGTTCCCATCCTCATCCCCTTCCCTTTGACCCCAGATAATTTAAGGTCAAATACTTAACCCCCCACACACACATACACACACACACTTACACACATACCACCACTCACACACCCTCTCCCTCAAGACTGATTTGTTGGTAATCTCATTTTACCCAATATCTTTGGCCCCCTCCTTCCTCACCATTCTTCCTCTTAACCAGCTTCTGAGATTCAAAGTCCTGGGTGAGGATTTTGGGTACCCAGGCCTCCTCTTCCCCTGGCTTCTGAAGAATGTTTCACCTTGAGGGAAGGCTTCCCAAAGTCAGGTAGGACCTTTCCCTTCCATTCTCCACTTCCTCCTTAACAGGGGCCATCTGTCCCCATGGCTCTTGATGCAATGAATGTGCAGGTGACTCCAATTTTCACTCCAGCCTGGACAGACCTGAGGAGTGCTGCTCAGACTCTATGTCAACACATGGCAGATGCCTCAAACTTAATATAATCTAAACTGAACTTTAGTTATTGTACAAAAAAAATGGCTTTCTCCAGTCTTCTCGATTTATGCACACAGAAACTGAGGAGCCATGGAGAATCAGCACGCGTCACTCTCGCCATGCTTCACCACATCCTTTCCTTCAATCACTGCATCCAGGAGCTCTGCACCCAAAGCTCAGATCCATGGCTCCCACCATCTCCACCGCCACTGTCATCCTGGCCCAAACGACCCATGTTTCACATCCAATCTGCCAAACTAATCCAAGAGCTCTTCCTCAACCCTGAAGATCCATTAAAATTAACTGTGAGGGGAAGTGGGGGAAAGACTCTTCTGCTTAAAACTTCCTAATGGTCTGGCTTCACACTTTTATAATTCCAAAATCTTAAACTTGGCTAGCAAGGCCCTCATCATCTGTCTCCTTTTTATCTTTCCAACTTCCATCTTCCACCACGTTATTCCTCATCCACTTACTTTGGACACATGCCTCCTTTGCCCTTCACCAAGTTCCTTCTTACCTCCTAGACTTTATACATATTTCCTTGCCTGGAATGTTGTTCCCTATTCTTCACCTGATTCCTACTTGTCATTCGGGGTTTGGCTTACATGCAAATCCTTCAAAAACGCTTTCTCTTTGTCCCCTTTCTCATCCCACTCTTCCATCCTCCCCATGTTAGGTCATGTTCCTGGAATAGTAAGCACTCAACAAATACGATCTTGAAAAGAAATCTAAATAAGAATGAGCTAAAAAAAAAATGGATTGTACAGAGGTTCTTATGCAATGTGATCTTATTTATACCATAAAGTCATTACCTGTGAATTTCTCTTCTCCTGTTCTGTAAGCTTCCTAAAGCAAAGAAATCAGCCTACTTTGTGGTACACAATAAACACTTGGTATGTATCAGTTTGTGTGGCCTCCCTCAGGTTTTTTTCTGGTTCTCAAAAAATCTTTGGGGAAAACTCTGTGAGACACAATTATATTCATTTCTCAGATAAGGGAAATGAGGCTCAAGGCAGGTTCTGGCCACAAAAGTCGACACAGGTGTCTATGGAAGGTCATAAAGATCATGGATCATTTAGGATGTACATGATTTCAAGTAAGAGATGAGAAAATTGAAACTGGATCAAACAGTAAGAAAATATATTAGTTTTCATTACAGGAAGTCCAATCATAGCACAAGTATAGAGTTGGTTGATTTTTGGCTCAAAGTGTCGTGAAGAACCTTGGATTTTTCTTTTTTCCATCTCTCTCATGTGGCTACTCAGAGCACCACCTTTATCCTAGACTTGGAGACCCTTAGAGTACTCAAGAGTTACAAGCCTCTGGTTTTTATCTTGCAACAAAGAGAGCCTGTCTGATCAGGGTCTTGTTTTCCCTAAACCTCCTCCAATATTGCTTCTTTTCTCATTGGCCAGGAGTAAATCACATGATCATCACTGAATAAAACCCAGGCAGTGAAGACAGGGTTACTCCTAAACCAACTGACCTTTAGCTAGGGACAATTCTCCAAAACACATGACCCATACTCAATAGGGCCGGGGCAGAATCAGTGCCAGGGAACCATCTACAATGTCCAAATT
Source organism: Spermophilus citellus (assembly GCF_964194105.1). NCBI lineage: Eukaryota > Metazoa > Chordata > Mammalia > Rodentia > Sciuridae > Spermophilus > Spermophilus citellus. The sequence continues at coordinate 84,561,498 of NC_138194.1, forward strand.
AGGCAGTGGTGGAAAGAACTTGGTAGCCAAAACCTGTAAAAATATGAGGTTAATCACTGTTTTTCCAAGTCAAGGAGTGGCCTCATTACAATCCATATTCAATTAAACATACAAAATCTTGATTAATTTTAAAAGGTGCGCTTCTGTAGGGAGATGGCAGTTTGGCATGGGAAAGATTTAGACATTAAAGAGGAAAAGAAACATGTCTGCTGTTCATCTTTCTCAACAGTATTAACCCTGATTGCTTTCTGCCTGGGAATCAGGGGCTAAGAATACCAGGGAACTTCTGGTAACTTCCAATACCTCCTCTTCCCTTCCCCCATCACCCTTCATCAAAGCAGACTTATATACTTCCTTCACCTCTGGCTAAAGAGGTTCCCTCTCCCTAAAAGAGGTTCCATTCCACTGTGATCACTCCACAGTTTCACCGGCCATGTACCTGGTTTCCAATTTTTTTGCACATAAAAAAAAAGTTGGCAGCTTCAAGATGACAACTCAAAATAATGCTAGAATACACACACACACACACACACACACCCCGCACATGCACACGCACACAGTGAAAGATTTTGCCTCAATGTTTAAAGAGCAATGCTGTAAAATCTGTTTTGGATTTTAATTCTACATTTGTATGAATTTAATGTTAGCGACCTTTGAACTGAGTGACACTGGAAGCAATTCAGGTACAGATCCTGACCTGGCTGCAGAGCCAGTTCAAGAAATAGAACTCTGGTAGGTACAAGAGTGACTGGGAAGATAAGGAGAAGGTGGGGAGGGTTTTGAAGTTGACCCATGAGGGACTGAGCCCACCAAATTGAGTAAATAGCTAGACTGAAAACAAGAAAGTGTAGTGATGAGGACAGAAGAGATGGGGGCATCTTTTACATGATGAGCAAAGAGAAGAAGGTCACGCCCTACAAGAAGCCATTGGAGAGCTGCTTGATTTTAAAACATTAGAGACATGAAATTTCAGGGAAAACAAAACAAAGGGGGTGAGAAACAGTTTTAAATAACCAAGTCCAAGCACAAAAACCTAAATCAACTACTGGGCTTGCAGTCTCAGAGGGAATAGTGATGGAGGATTAAAATATTTCTGTGAAGAATAAGGCAATGTGTGTTGGAGTCAAAAATCATTATTCTGCCTGTAATTCCAGTGGCTCAGGAGGCTGAGGCAGGAGGATTGCAAATTCAAAGCCAGCTTCAGCACAAAGTGACGTGCTAAGCAATTCAGTGAGACCCTGTCTCTAAATAAAACACGAAATAGGGCTCAGTGGTTGAGTGCCCCCAAGTTCAATCCCTGGTACTCCCACCCCACAAAAATCATTATTCTGCCTCCCAGTTTTAGATACCTGACATTTTTTTTTTTGCAGAATATTTAGTCATTTTTTCCCCAATTTTTTGGTGCATTAAGGTTGTACATAATGGTGGGATTTATTGTTACATATTTATATATGCACACAATATAACACTATAATTTGGCCAATATTATTCCCCAGTATTTCTCCTTTTCCTCCTCTTCTCCATCCCCCTGTTCTGTTTAGTCTAGTGATTTCCCTTTGATTTTCATGAGATCTACCCCCACACCTCTCTTTTCCCTTTTCCTCTATACTTTCCACATATAAAACACATCTCTTTACCTTCTGAGTTTGACTTATTTTGCTTAAAATAATTGTTCTCAAGTTCTAGCCATTTTTCTGCAAATGACATAATTTTATTTTTCTTTATGGCAAAATAAAACTCCACTATGTATATGTTTCACATTTTCTTTATCCTTTCATCCATTGATGGACACCTAAGCTGATTCCACAGTTAGGCTATTGTGAATTATGTTGCTGTAGACATGATATGCATGGTGAAATGACTTTAGTTCTTCAGGATAAATACTGAGAGATAGTATAGCTAGGTCATATGGTGGTTCCTTTTCTATTCTTTTGAGGAACATTCATACTGATTTCCATATTAGTTGCACTAAGTTACAGTCTCACCAATAGTGTGAAAGTGTTCCTTTTTTCCACATCCTCTCCAGAATTTATTATTGTTGGCATTCTTGATAACTGCTGTTCTGACTGGTGTAAGATGAAATCTCAGTGTAGTTTTGATTTGCATTTTCCTAATTGCTAATGTCATTGAAAATTTTTTCCATGTGTTGATTGGCCACTTGTATTTTGTATTTGAGAAGTATTTAATTCATTTGCTCACTTATTGTTTTTTTTGTGGGCTTTGTTAAGTTTTTTTGAGGTTTTTGTATATTCTAGATATTAATAACTGTCAGAAGAGTAGCTTGCAAAGATTTTTCTCCCATTCTTTAGGTTCTTTCTTCAAATTCTTAATGCAAGACAACTCAATTCTACAGCAAAGGATACCTGACATTTTTGAGCACCAGTTTTTTACTAGCAGGAAAGTTCCTTCCGATATAAAGCAAGATTGTGGGAAGAGGAGATTTCTGTTTCATTCTGCATTGGATCAAAGGTTCCTTAGATGCCTATTACATGCCAGGTTCTCCTTAAATGCCTATTACTCCAGGTTCTTGGAGTAATAGGCATTTAAGTGGAGTGGAGACCAAGCAATGAGTAGGAGATGGTAACTGCCTTCCAGGAGCTTACAACTGTGGTGGGGAGGAAGGTGGATCAATTTAGTGGACATGCTCAATGCTTCAGTAGGATGAGGCACCTGGGCGTGGTGAGCATGAGGCAGTACAGGCTAAAGGTTCTTGCTCTGGTAGCCAGAGACTCCTAGAAGGCTTTCCAAGGAATAGATCTGAGCTGACCCATAAAGGGTGTAGGTGTTAGTTTCCTAATAAAAGGAAGCAAAACTGGGGTGGAGCAAAACTTTTTAAATAGAGAGATCAGTTTGAGCAGAGTGTTGGAAGTATGAGAGTTTGATTTAATGGGGAGAAGGTGTGAAAAAAAAATTAGGAGGTATTCTAAGTACAAGGTAGAAACAAACCAAATGCCCATCGATGGAAGAACAGATAAACATATAAACTGTTATGGATATGAGGTGTTCCCCCAAAAGCTCACCTGTGAGACAATGCAAGAAGGTTCAGAGAAGAAATGATTGAATTGTGAGAATCTTGACCCAATCAGTGAATGATTCCCCTGATAGGGATTAACTGAGCAGTAGCTGAAGCATCAGAGTGTGGCTGGAGGAGGTGGGACATGGAGGTATGGTTTTGGGTATAAATTTGTAACTGGCAAGTGGAGACCTCTCTGTCTGCTTACTGATCATCAAGTGAGCTGCTTCCACTACACTCTTCCACCATGATGTTCTGCATCACCTCAAACCCCGAGGAATGGAACATGCTCTCTGTGGATTGAGACCTCTGAAATCATGAGCCCCCAAATAAACATTTCCTCCGTAAAGTCGTTCTAGTTAGGTCTCTTAGTCATAGCATCGAAAAACCTGACTGAAACACATACAATGAAATATTTCTCAGCCTTTAACAGAAATGAACATACTACAACATAGATGAACACTGAGGACATCATTCTAAGTGAAATAATCCATACATAAAAAGACAAATATTGTAGTATTCCTCTTATATAAGGAATTTAGAGTAGACAAATCCACAGAGACAGAAAATAGAACAGTAGTTAACCTAGGATTTGGGTGTGAGAAAATGAGGAGTATCTGGCAGTTATATGTGTAGTGTTCCAGTTTCAGATAAAGAAATGGCTTTGGAGACGGGTAGTAGTAATGGTTATACACAATGTGAATGTAATAAATGCCACTGGAAGGTACACTTAAAATGGTTTGAGCCAGGTGTGGTGGCTCATGCCTGTAATCTCAGCGGCTTGGGAGGCTGAGGCAGGAGGATCATGAGTCCAAAGCCAGCCTCAGCAAAAAGCAAGGTGCTAAGCAACTCAGTGAGACCCTGTCTCTAAATAAAATACAAAATAGGGCTGGGGATGTGGCTCAGTGGCTGAGTGCCCTTGAATTCAATTCCCAGTACCCAGAAAACAAAACAAAACAAAATGGTTTGAGTGAGGCTGGGGTTGAAGCTCAGTTGTAGAGTGCTTCTTTAGCATGTGAGAGGCACTGGGTTTGATTCTCAGCACCACATAAAATAAATTAATTAAATAAAGATATAAAAAAGTAACAAATATTTTATGTATATTTTAACCAACAAAAATTTTAACAACAAAACTAAAACCAAAAAAAAAAAAACCTACTCCCTCTCATTTTAACACCCAATTGTCTCAGTAAATGGAAAGACAAGTTCCAAAGATATCTTTATTCAAAAGTTTGTTTTTTCATCAATGATCTCTTTGTGATTTTCAGCTACAACAGATTTTTTTTGTGTACTTCCGTACATATGAAAGGTGGATAAACGAAATGTGATGCATACCATGAAATCCTGTTAACCTTAAACAGGGATGAAATCTCAATGCATACAACACAGATGAGCACCCAAGACAGCATGCTATGTGTGTGTGAAGAATACAGTTCAGCAGCATCAGAGTACTTTAGAGATTTTCTGGAGAGAAAATTTTTTTCTAAAACATGTCCCAGCCTAATGGCAGAAAGGGCTTCTGACTGCTAGAAGTGATCCTGGGCCCCCCGGGGCCTGCCCTTGGATGGATGCCCTTCTGGTGTGATGCTGGTAACAGTTGCAGGAACAGACTGCCTGGAAGTGCCTCTTCTTGATGATGCTCTAGGAGCCCAGGGATCCACCAGCACTACTGTATTCATCAGGGAGAAGAGGTCTTCCTCACCAAGAAGTCAAGTGACTTTCCAGTCCTTCCAATCCCCACTCACTCCACAACTCCCTTGTGAAGCAAGGGATGGAGCTGTGTTCAAGTTAAAAGTTCCTTTATTCTGATGAAGCTCTGCCTTGAAGAGGGAGGTGTGCAAACACTCCCAAACACACGAGATGACCTGGGTCCTGTACCTATGGTTCCTCCACTCCCACCATGCAGAATCCTCTCCCAGCTCCCTGAAATGCTTAATGCACCTCTGCTTAGATAGAACCAATTATTTTATATATGATATACTTGGTCCTTTGATGATTTGCATGGATAAACCCTTCAGGAAATATTTTTGCTTTTTTGTCACTGTAAAGCTTTAATTAATCTTGCACCCAATATATCCTCCTAATCAATGTTGATAATTTACCTCTTTTTCTTACTAGAGGATCTGAATGTGTCTCCATGTGTATGCACCATGAATTGCAAATATTTATTAATACGTGTGCCTAGCCTATAACTAGGAGTCCGTGGAAGCACTTTACTAATCATTGAGCTTTTCTGACCTAGGGTGTAGCCAAGTAACTAACTTCCAGTAGGTACCCAATTATTGTTTAGAGGATGAGCATAGATATGAAAGATATCTTTTTAATCATACTCATTGCCACTGTCTTCTTATGAATAACTTGTACTTTTTTCAAAAGAGCAAATAATAATTGCTTCTAACATAATTGTATAATTCACCAAAAATATGTTAAATCACAGAATCATAGTGCTGTCCCCCAAATACTGATTTTCTTGACTGCCACCTGCACAGCAGACTGTCTTATTCATCTGTGTACATGCAAAGCCTAGATAAACAATTGTACACATTCTGCACCCAAGGAATATTACTAAATGAAACAAATATACTCCAATTCCCCATAATTCATTATTAGAAATGAGATGGTTTGTTTAAAGATTCAGGTAGATGTCTTGCTAGATCTAGCAAGAGACGAAGGTCCTGGGGGACATGGTTCTCCTTTCACACCTCCTTCATATAATGTACATATAGAAGACCCTCTAATATCTGTTTAATGGAGATGGCTCATGTATTAAATTCTGGATTCAAGTTCAGAAGAGACTCTGCAGAAGTAATCTGAGCATCACAAAAGGTCTACAACTTTTTTTAGTGGACACTTTTGATTGGCAGCACATTCCTAACAGTCTCAGTCATCTCCTGCGAGAGGGCTACAAAGTAAAATACTAAATTTCCCAGTCTTCCTTGAATCTAAAAGTGGGTAAGAACAGGTCATTGCCTAAGAACATAAGACGTTTGATGGGGAAAAGTAGTACTAGAACTGACAAAAACAGGTCTTAATACATCCTGCCCTTTTGTACTACCTTGACTGCAGGTGTCCAGACTGGCCCCAGACATTTTGCAACCTTTGGGCTGTACCTTGAGAGAAAGTCAAATGACTAACAGCCACATTGACTCCAGCATCATTGGACTAGTCAAACTTTGTCTTTAATGCCCACCTCCGGACCAGATACTATATGAGAAAAGTAATCGTCTGCTTATTAAACCATTGTGAGTTCTTCCACGACTTTCAGATGAACTATTGCACAATGACACATAATTCCATTTCTTTTTTTAAAAGAGAGAGAGAGAGAGAGAGAGAGAGAGAGAGAGAGAGAGAGAGAGAGAGAGAGAATTTTAATATATTTATTTTTTAGTTTTTGGCGGACACAACATCTTTGTATTTGGTCCTGAGGATCGAACCCGGGACGCACGCATGCCAGGCAAGCGTGCTACCACTTGAGCCACATCCCCAGCCCACATAATTCCATTTCAACTGATAATATAATTAATTAGCTTGCTTTTAAAGAAGGAGAAAAGAAAACTAATATCCCAGGGAAATATTTTAACCCAGATTTCATAATTCCTATCATGATAGAAGTTGAGGTCCATTATAAATATATGCTGCTATTAAGAGACATTACCATTAGAGGTGGAATCAATCCAGATGACACTGTGAAGATCTGAGGGCAAAGCTTTATTCAGCTGGAGGTCTTCTGGTGTCCCTCAAAATTGCCATGATCATTCATGAAAATTTTTACATGAATGAATGAAAACATATTTATTAGAATCAATCAGATCACTGATGTTTTCATATGAAAAATATATCGAGTGCACCAGAAATGTTTGTCTAAGGAACACAGGCTTGGGTTTAGTTAATAGAAGGAAGTGTAATGTCTCCTTGGGCAAAGGAAACTACCCAGAAAACGTCTGCCAGGACAGAGGTCAGAAAACTGTCCTATCAACCAAATCCAGCCTTCCCCATTTCCATATGGCTTGTTATTCAAAAATAGGGTTCACATTTTTAAATGATTGAGGAGAAAATGTAAGGGAGAATATTTGTAACACAAGAGAATTGTACAAAATTCAAATTCCAGTGTTCATAAAGTTTTAATGAAACACAGCCATGCTTATTTATGTGTTACCTATGTCTAATTTGGGGCTACAATTGGTGAATAATTGAGGCAGAGACCATGTGGTCATTGATGAGTGAAATGTTTACTGGCTGGCCTTCTACATAACATACTTGCTGACCCTTGATCTAGAGTAGAGTGTACCACATCCTGGAGGACACCAAGATATGGTAGAACCCAGCACCTTCCACCCTAACAACATTGAGGAAGAACTCACAGGTCTTTGCATGACTAGCCTCTGATTTGTTTCACACTCCTCCATTTCCAGGAAATTTAAATGAGCTCACTTGTATTTAATTTTATTATTTGGGTCAAGGTCTAAAGAGCCAAAATATGATTTTTAACCTCTCATTGGTCAGCTAAATACAGCTTTCCATATAAGATGCTAAAACTTAAACTCTCTAAATACAGGTAGAAGTTCTTTTCTCCTTATCAAAACAATAGGGTTAAAGGACTTAAAAACAGCATACTACAGGGACACAGCCACATCAATGTTTATAGCAGCACAATTTACAATAGCTAAACTGTGGAACCAAACTAGATACCCTTCAATAGATGAATGGATAAAAAAATATGGCATATATACACAATAGAATATTAGTCAGCAATAAAAGAGAATAAAATCATGACATTTGCAGGTAAATGGATGGTGTTAGAGAAGATAATGCTACGTGAAATTAGCCAATCCCAAAAAAAACAAATGCCGAATGTTTTCTTTGATATAAGGAGGCTGGTTCATAGTGGGATAGGGAGTAGGAGGAGCATGGGAAGAATAGACAAACTCTAGATTGGGCAGAGGGGTTAGAAGGGAAGGGAGGGGGCATGGGGTTATTAATGATGGTGGAATGTGATGATCATTATTATCCAAAGTACAGTATGAAGACATGAGTTGGTGTGAATATACTGTGTATACAACAAGAGATATGAAAAATTGTGCTCTATATGTGTAATAAGAATTGTAATGCATTCCACTGTCATATATAGATTTAAAAAGTAAATCCCCCCCACACAAAATAGGGTTAAGATACAAACTTTCAACAGAGTTCAGCAGCATTAAATGATAAGATGTACATCCTCAGCAAGTCTAAGTAACTAGAAATGGAAAACTCCTCTCTTTCATGCAAATAGGAGAAGGAAGACACTCCATCAATGTAAAGAAATAATGGGGATAGTGAAGGACTAGACCCATAAAACATATCCATTTGTCTTTACAAGAAGACAAAGAATAGTGTGACCCTTGGAAATGGACCCAGATGATGGTCCATCCTACCTGGATGTTCAAACCACATGCCCCTGTATCAGGATATTGACCTCCCTCAGCCACATGATGCACACTCACTCTGGTTTGCTTGCCAACAGAAACGATTTCATCTTTGTAAAATATTTGTTATAAGGGAAATCCATTCCCCAAAAGCTACTTAAGTGTAATCACCACATCAAATTCACCTGTCCTACCCATAATACCAGGACTAGATAATCTAAATGGAGTAGACATTACAATGTTGCTTGAATTATGTATTTCAGCATCAGCAGACAATCTCTAAGGCACATAAACTTTTCTTATTCAACAAGAGAAAACATAAGCAGTTACACTTGGAGGTTCTGTTGAAACTGTAGACAGGGGGTTCTGGTAACAGACTGTAAAAGCAATACGTGGTCTACACTGGTGACTTAAAAACGTTTTTAACCATTATACTAAAAGAAACAGATTCCATCTTGTGACCCAGTGCCCAAACACATCTATCTATATTTATGAATTGAACAAAGTTTTTTTTAATGAATACTACTTTCCTCCACTGCATGCCAGCTACTCTTTTTTCCCCTCAATCCATCCCACCAAAATAAAAATGACAGACACTATAAATAAGTCAAATAAGAAGACTGAACAGGAGAGAAAAGGCAGATTATCTAAATAATTTGAAACTAGAGGAATGACATGATAGTGGGTTCTTGGGCTTTCTTTTCTTTTTTTTTTTTTTTTCACCTCATACACTCTAGACTTGAAGGTGAAGACACCTGGAAATGCCAATGAGTACAAATGACAAGAGAAAGAACCAGAAGAGGGGCTGCCTAGAAAGATAGAAAACTTTCAGACAGCAACTGCTCTACTCAAACACTACAGAAAGAAATGTGACCTTAGCATCTATACTAACAGAGGCAGGATATAAAGACTTCTACCCTCACTGGACCTTAATAAGGTATCCCACTACTCCCAATAAAGCAGTCTCTTTTATCATTGATTTCCAAAGATACTTCAAAGAAAGAAAACTACAGACCAATATCTCTAATGAACTTGGATGCAAAAATTCTCAATAAAATTCTGGCGAATCGAATACAAAAACATATCAGAAAACTTGTGCACCATGATCAAGTAGGATTCATTCCTGGGATGCAAGGATGGTTCAATATACGGAAATCAATAAATGCTATTCACCACATCAATAGACTTAAAGACAAGAACCACATGATCATCTCGATGGATGCAGAAAAAGCATTTGACAAAGTACAGCATCCCTTTATGTTCAAAACACTAGAAAAACTAGGGATAACAGGAACTTACCTCAACATTGTAAAAGCTGTATATGCTAAACCTCAGGCTAGCATCATCCTAAACGGAGAAAAACTGAAGGCATTTCCTCTAAAATCTGGAACAAGACAGGGATGCCCTCTATCACCACTTCTATTCAATTTAGTTCTCGAAGTACTAGCCAGAGCAATTAGACAGACAAAAGAAATTAAAGGCATAAAAATAGGAAAAGAAGAAATTAAACTATCGCTATTTGCGGATGACATGATAATATACTTAACAGACCCAAAAGAGTCTACAAAGAAGCTGCTAGAGTTAATAAATGAATTCAGCAAAGTGGCAGGGTATAAAATCAACACGCATAAATCAAAGGCATTCCTGTATATCAGCAACAAAACCTCGGAAATGGAAATAAGGAAAACCACTCCATTCACAATATCCTCAAAGAAAATAAGATACTTGGGAATCAACCTAACAAAAGAGGTGAAAGATTTATACAATGAAAACTACAGAACCATAAAGAGAGAGATAGAAGAAGATCTCAGAAGATGGAAAAATGTACCCTGTTCATGGATAGGCAGAACTAACATCGTCAAAATGGCAATATTACCCAAACTTCTCTACAGATTTAATGCGATGCCAATCAAAATCCCAATGGCATTTCTTGTAGAAATAGACAAAGCAATCATGAAATTCATATGGAAAAACAAAAGACCCAGAATAGCAAAAGCAATTCTAAGCAGGAAGTGTGAATCTGGAGGCATAGCGATACCAGAGGTCAAACTGTACTACAAAGCAATAGTAACAAAAACAGCATGGTACTGGTACCAAAACAGGTGGGTAGACCAATGGTACAGAATAGAAGACACAGAGACTAATCCACAAAGTTACAACTATCTTATATTTGATAAAGGGGCTAAAAGCATGCAATGGAGGAAGGATAGCATTTTCAACAAATGGTGCTGGGAAAATTGGAAATCCATATGCAACAAAATGAAATTGAATCCCTTTCTCTCGCCATCCACAAAAATTAACTCAAAATGGATCAGGGAGCTAGGTATCAAATCAGAGACACTGCGTCTGATAGAAGAAAAAGTTGGCTACGATCTACAAATTGTGGGGTCAGGCTCCAAATTCCTCAATAGGACACCCATAGCCCAAGAGTTAACAACAAGAATAAACAAATGGGACTTAATTAAACTAAAAAGTTTTTTCTCAGCAAGAGAAACAATAAAAGAGGTAAATAGAGAGCCTACATCCTGGGAACAAATCTTTACCCCCCACACCTCCGATAGAGCCCTAATATCCAGAATGTACAAAGAACTCAAAAAATTAAACAATAAGATAACAAATAACCCAATTAACAAATGGGCCAAGGACCTCAACAGACACTTCTCAGAGGAGGACATACAATCAATCAACAAGTACATGAAAAAATGCTCACCATCTCTAGCAATCAGAGAAATGCAAATCAAAACCACCCTAAGATACCATCTCACTCCAGTAAGATTGGCAGCCATTATGAAGTCAAACAACAACAAGTGTTGGCGGGGATGTGGGGAAAAGGGTACACTTGTACACTGCTGGTGGGACTGCAAAATGGTGAGGCCAATTTGGAAAGCAGTATGGAGATTCCTGGGAAAGCTGGGAATGGAACCACCATTTGACCCAGCTATCGCACTTCTCGGACTATTCCCTGAGGACCTTAAAAGAGCGCACTATAGGGATACGGCTGCATCAATGATTATAGCGGCACAATTCACAATAGCTAGACTGTGGAACCAACCTAGATGCCCTTCAATTGATGAATGGATAAAAAAAATGTGGCATCTATACACAATGGAGTATTATGCAGCACTAAGAAATGACAAAATCATAGAATTTGCGGGGAAATGGATGGCATTAGAGCAGATTATGCTAAGCGAAGCTAGCCAAGCCCTAAAAAACAAATGCCAAATGTCTGCTTTGATATAAAGAGAAAAACTAAGAACAGAACAGGAAGAAAGAGCATGAGGAAAAGACTACAGTAAACAAAGACGAATGGGGGGAGAGAAACGGAGAGAGAAGGGAAAGCATATGGAAATGGTAGGAGACCTTCAAGGATACATAAAATTATAAGAGGTTATGAGGGGCAAGGGGGAGGGAAAAAAAAAAAGGGAGAGAATTGAACAACAGCAGGGGAGGTAGAGAGGGAAGATGGGAGGGGAGGGGAGGGGAGGGGGGATAGTAGGGGATAGGAAAGGTAGCAGAATACAACAGTCACTAATATGCCATTATGTAAAAATGCGAATATGTAACAGATGTGATTCTGCAATCTGTATTTGGGGTGAAAATGGGAGTTCAAAGCACAATTTGAGTCTAATGTATGAAAGATGATATATCATGAACTATGTAATGCGATAAATAATCAATAAAAAAAAAAAAAAAAAGCAGTCTCATAGGAGGTCAAGCCGAGACCCCAGACTTTCACATCCATCAACCTCCTTACCCCCAATGTCAACTGCGATGTGGCAAGGCTTAGCTTTACCTCTCCCAGACAAGAGCCAGGCCCTCCTTTCTCCATGGTGTCTCTGGTGGAGAATCAGGGTTTCCAAAATCACCCAACCATAACAAAGTGCCCCTTCCTCTTGGGCATGAACTGAGGTCAAGGTGGATATGGTTTCTAACTCCACCTGGAAGTAAGTAGCTCAGCTGCATCTTCTTTTTTCTCTGGGCAGAATTATGTTAAAGAAAGCCAACAAAAACAGAAGGTTTTAAACAAGATTCAGACTCATAAAATAAAATGAAAATACCCAAGTTTTGATCAAAAATAACCTATATCCAAGAACTAGAAATATATCAAACTGAACAGAAAAAGACAATCAATAGATGACAACATCAAGATGACAGTGTTGTGAAATTATATGACAAAGATTTTAAAGTAGCTGAATTAAAAATGCTTCCATGAGCAATTATTTCTGACACAAATAGAAAAAATAGCTGCAGCCAAGAAACAAAATCACAACAAATGGAAATGTTAAACCTGAAAAATATAATAGCCAAAATAAAGGATTTCGTGGATGGGCTCAACTGCAGAATGGAGGAAACAAAAAGACTGAATTGGAAAGTGTAAAGGGCACTTCCTTCAGTGAAAATGTTCTGTATCTTGCTTTTGGTTATAAAATACTATATAAAAATAAAATTCACAAAATTGAAACACTTAAGACATGTGCTTTATTATAATCATAAAATAAATTATTATATATATTTTACGTAACAAAAAAGACACCAGAGATACTTTATAGCATTTACAAATGACTTTTAATTTATGTTTTCATTCATCTCTCTCCCCCACTCAACATACATTGATTTAAGCCCTAAGCTCTATCACTGTCATGCGATAACTAAGGACAGGCAAGTTGTATCACTTCTTTTCTATAAAATGGTAATAGTAATATAACCTTATTTTTTACCCTCACATTGTTATTTGTATTGATAGAGGTACATATAAAATGCCTGAGGCCTACCATGTGTTCAGTAAACATAAGTCCTCCATCTTTACCCCTCTGCCCTCCTCCCAGAGTGGAGCAGTGTCAGGCATTAACAACTTTAGCAACTGTTAAATAAACAAAACATTAACTGCACACTTTTAAAGGATAAACATAGCGTAGACTTGAAAATGCAATCTTAAGTGAAAAAGACAACCTAAGTGAAATTCAGTTAAAAACCAAATGGGGAAAAAAAGAGACAGCTTTTAGAATATATACACAACATTGGTGGGAACTGTGGAATGAGGTTATAAATAAAGATAAAGCAAATAAATATCTGCACATGTAACACAGATCCTACTGACTAGATGACTGTATTCTCCACCAGACCAAGTGAATGAAAAAAAAATTACCCTCATCTTTTAGGAAGTCTTTACATGTGACAATCCAGTACTTCAGGAATAGAAGAGGGCCTCCTATGGAAGTACTCTATATGGAAATCATTTCAGCTCCATCACTAAGGTAGGTGTTAAGAGGAGGAAAAGACTTGGAGATGCTAAGCAATATGTCAAAGGCCACCATGAAAATGGCACAAGGGAAAGGAAGTGTTCCCAGCCACCCATGGTTTTGCCCCACCATACCTTGCTACTTTGGGAAGTGAGTTTTCTCCTCTACATCTTAATCATTGCTTAGTAGGTAAAATCATGGGTTCTAGAGTGAAACCAATTGGGCTTTACTACTAAACTGGCTGCATGTTCACTCTAAGTGTGTTGCCTTTATTAATGTTAAAATTTTAAAATTAAGACAACCTATAAAATTATGAACAATCATAAGTTCTTTATAAAACCTAAGTAATTAAGTGAAAATATATGTAAGGTGCTCGGTTGATGCCTTGCATATAGTGAGTGCTCAACAACTACCAACTGCTGCTAAATTAGAGATGCACACAGCAGGCTATTTCAGGGTGGCCTTCAACATGTTGCTTAGCATCTCTAAGTCTTGGCTCTTGTTAATGTCAGTTTAATGATAGGATTTCTTCAAAACCAAATACTTGGATTATTTTGAATATATCGGTATGTACTTATACACACCACTCCATTAAGAAAGAAAGAAAGAAGGAAGGTGGATGGGTAGGTGATCAATATTTCTAGGGAAGGTAGAAAGGGACAGAAGGTTATATAAAGTCTTTGGAGGAAAAAAAGAAACTTAAAATTCTCTTAAAGGGGTAACCCCAGAAACTAAGGAAAGAATACATAAGAAGGAATATAGGCAGAAACAAAGTATTCACTAAAGCACAGAGTCATGGAAAAAGCCGGATAGGTTCTAGTCTGACTTTATGAATATGAGCATTTCCTCTTTCCAGGGAGGGTGGAGCAAGACTATCCAAGTCAGCAATTTTGTTTGCTCACTACAGAAATGTCCAAAGAGGTACTCAAGTTTAACAAGCTCCAGCCTTCGTTTCACTTGAGCTTCACAAATGTGTATACAATCATTGCTCAGTATCTGGACACAACTGGTCCCAGGACCCTCTAAGAATACCAAAATCTGCATATGTTCAAGACTCTTATATTACATGGTATAGTATTTGTGTACAGCCTATGCATGCCCTCCTGTATTCTTTAATTATTATTTATAATAATATGATGCTAATGCTATGTAAATAGTTATTAAACTGAATTGTTTAGGAAGACAAAAAATATTCTGTGCATTTTCAATACAGATGTAATTTTTTTTCCTGAGTATTTTCAATTCATGGTTAAATCCACAGATGTGGAATCCATAGATACAGAGAGCTGACTGTATACGCACTTGTGTGTGTGTTTGTGTGTGTGTGTATCATATTATCTAAAACAAGAGTTATAATAATGAAAAACAGATCTTAACACATGAATTGAAATCAGAATTTGTACAACTTGTGGCAATCTGAGGGTGAAAAGTAGCTGAGAGTTCAATAGAGCCATTGATTGGTAGATATATAACCTGCTAAAGATGTCGCAATAAGAAAAATTACTCCTTTCCTAATATCTCAAACATATTAAGAAAATTGATAAGATGCCATCAAAGTTGGTGGATCAATACTCTTCAGTATGCACTGGTCAATCCTTTGCAACCACATTATCCAATATGGAAGCCAATAGTCACAGGTGGTTATTTTTAATCAATTATACTTAAAAACAACTTAAAAGTTAGTTTGCAGTGGTGCTAGGCACATTTCAGTAGTCCCACGTGACAGTGGCTGCCACACTGGATAGGGTGAGTTACTGAACATTACTATTATTGCAGAAAGTTCTATTAGATAGTGCAAGTTTGAATGATCATCAGTGCCTTTCTCCCCAGCATTAAATCAATTTGTTCTGTTCTGTAAACTTTGAAAAGAACTGAGAAAACAAGAATTTGAGGTCAGAAATTACTTTAGAAAATTCTTCCATGATTGCATAATTGTTTGTAATCATCCAAGTAATCATATCCACACTTTAGAGATAAGAAAAAATAATCATCATGCCATAATTAGGGGTTTTATAAATTCCTAGCTCTTTGAGAATAAACAGGCTTTGTAAGGAGTCCACTCCTTTTTCATACACATGTCAGACATGGTTTTGTAAAAGTAAGTGACTCTCTGCTTAGTTATTGGAAACAACTGTCAGATCTTTGAATAATCTTCTCCCCAACCTGGTTCCTTCTGTGTGACCGATCATAGTTATTTTCCTGTTACAAGCTTTTAAAGACCCAGGATTATCTCTGAGGGGGATAGAGATAAAGCGGGATTCAGAGATAAATCGGCTCTGGTAAGGCTCACAGCCTACTAAATTAACAGCTCCAAATGCCTGTCCAGAGAGGGGAGGAATACAGGATGCAGCTTTGCTCAATGTTCAGCAAAATCCAAAGGCAGCCAGCCACAGGAGTGTCCTCTGCCAAATGCTTTTAGTGTATAGTCTGTCCTATATTCTGATACTGTCTTTCCTACATTCTTTTGAGGTTAACTGTGCATCTTTCATAAAGTTTTAGGTAAGAGAGATGGGGGGAAGGTGTGTGTGCATGTGAGAGAGAGAGAGGGAGAGAGAGAGAGATTAAATGCTATAGAAACTTGTACAACATACAAGTGATCTCCATTTAAAATATCTTATCTATGAAAGTGAAAAGTCTGAGTATTTCTGTGTTACTGACCAAAAATAAGCCAACCAATAGTTATGTTACAGAGAATATAGGGGAAGAGAGAGTGGGAATAAAAACTGCAGAGAAAGTAATGATGAGAAACTGCAAAACTGAGAAAGGAAATTATTACCTCCAAGCCAAAAAAAAAGTCACAAAAGACTCCACAGGAACCTGGTATTTCAGATGAGTCTGAAGAAGAAGTTGGATTTCACAGAGATCAGGGGAAAATGTCCAAGCAAAAGAGAAAATTTGAAAGAAGGTACAGACTAGGAAGAGGTGGGGCATTTACAAGGAAGAGCAAATCAGTAAGAAGGGAAAAGGAAATGGGGAAAAAAAGTGGATCTGAACTTGTAGCTTAATGGCACAACACTTGCCTAGCATGCATGAGCACTGGGGCTTGATCCCCAGCATCACCAAAAAGAAAAAAGAAAGCATGGAGATGAGACAGGAGGAAAACGTGGTTGTCATTACAGTGGACCTTGGGTATTAGAAGATTGTGTAATTGTGTAGTGAAGAAGAACTGCAATCAATACATGCTTCAAGCAGGAAGAAACTTCATTCACATTATTTTAGTATAAAGATAAATAAACACACATTAACACTGTTCACATTCCATGTGCTAATACATGCACATCCTTCAAGATGTAGTTTATCTTATTAAAATAATTCCTTCCAGAACCTGCGAGCATAGCTCAGTGATAGAACTCAAGCTTAGCATGTGTAAAGACCTGGATTGGATCCCTGGCACACTCAAAAAATGAGAACCTCTTGCCCTATTCTATACCTACATTCTCTACTCTGAACTCCCCGTTACCCACACCACCCAGGGCAATGCATTCCGGCTTTCCCAGTCACTCCCACAAAGTTAGGCAGCCAATCAATGCTTTTCTTTTTAATCAATGTCATTGCCTATATCCCTTTAAATATTCGGCCCATCTTAGAGGCTAAACAATGACCGCCAAGCCTCATCCCAGAGCCCCTAGGTTTCCAATACAGTGCTACAGCTGAGCACTGGTAGGCGTGCATCCCGGGGACATCTTAATCACACACGTGCACATCACTCTAAGAGATAAGTAAAGCACAAGCAAACAACAGGAAACACAACTGAGTACTTAAGAAAGGATTTATGTTCCTACTTAGCTTTTCAAATCAGACAATGCTCCTAAAATATTTTACCAGTTTCCTCATTGGTCTATATCTTCTTGGCTGATATACAAAAACAAACAGCAAAAGAATCCACTCTGAAAGATTAGCAATTCATTTTATGGTGGTGTAAATTATTTCTAAAGATGCTTCCAGTCACTTCTCAATATGATAGCCATTAAAACATCGTAAACACCAACTGTTACCACTTAACTCTCTCCTTAAGATTAGGGAGAGAGGGTGGGAATCAAGAATACAAAGCTGATCAGAGAAAGTCTATCTATCCCATTTGCCTCCAGGGCTGTTGCTGCTATCCACAGCCATGAGGTCTGTAAGCTCATGTTTTTGTACCTTCCATGAGCCTACTGACTCCTTCCCTGAAGTCTGTTAACAGGCTCACATCTCACTGTATATGACAATCTTCCCTCAACCCTCCTGTTCATTTATCAACGATCCACTCTCTTCTTTTTCTTCCTCCCATTGGTAAAATTGCTAAAAGTGCTCTATGGCTTAGAGTGCAAACAGACCCATATGGGCACTAATTTAAGCATTTTGCATACTAGGGTAAACTGAACTATTGTTTAATAAATATACACTCACCTCCCCTTTGGGCAGAATATATGTCCCTATACAAAGACATTGGCCTTGGCCATGGGAGTTCATTTAGACATGGACATGAGTAGACAAGATGTTAGCAGGAATGTTAAAACTAGCTTATGCAGTTCGGCTTAGCATCTTATGCACTTGTGATGGCCAAAGGAAAGCATGCCCAGAAACTACCCCCCAAAACGGGGCAAAGTAAAAGTGACCCCCAAAGAAGGCCTGAAGCCAAGGCCAGATAGATAGAACACTGTAAATTAGAAAATAAATGTGTGCTCATAAGCCACTCAGACTCCACAAGGATTTGTTAGTAGTAGCTACTGCATATGCCAAGAACATTTAAAGTAAAAGAAATAGATATGTTAGGATTCCATTTAACATATGAATAAACCAAGACAAGGAGATGAAATAACTCACATGCTAACAAGTGGCAGAGGCAGCATCTGAAACCAGCAGTCCAACTGCAAAGCCTGCACAGGAAGGATTTCACCTCACTTCTCCCAAGAGCACTAACCACCTGCTAAATCCAATCCTACCAACTACCCACGCCTCAATCTGCTGTACCCGGATCTTCCCCGGTGGCTGATTCCATTAATGATCCTTAATTGCTGACCCCACAGAAAGCTTTCGGCCTTTGGCCTTCCTGGCGTCTCAGCCACAGTAGGCATTGTGGATCATGGGCACCTCCACCCCTCCTCTCTTGGCATATGACACTTTACCTTTCCTGATTGTCCTCTTCATTCCCTGTTACCTCTCAGACTCTTTATTCTCTTTTGCCTGTAACTCCGCCCCAACTCCCACTCTCCTTTCCTTTTCCCTATCTTCCTGGCAGCTTACTGCTCCCTCCCTCCCTCCCTCCCTCTCACACTTTCTATTGTGATTGGACACTGGTGAGCCTCTGGGGAGCAAATCTGGTGCAGCCATGCCCACAAAAGAAGAGCATGCCCTAGCAGAGACAAACACACAAACTCTAGAAATGGCTCAGGTGCCAGGGTATATAAAAGTGTATGCAAAATTGACAGGCTTGGGTGTGGTACAGGGGGTGGTTGGGAAGGGAGAAAACCCCACCCAGTCTAGAGGCCAAAAGCCGCCTCTCATGAATACAGTAGCCATTGGTAATCTGCCTATGTACATGGCAACTGTTTGATCTCTCATGCTTTTTAAACTTGTCTGTCCTTCCAGAAGATCCCAATAAATGTACCGAATTTAACCTCTGCATGACCTCTGCTAGTAGCACTCTGGAATTGTTTTAGTTAAGTCTTTCAGATTATAAAAATGTATTATTACCATGGATCCAGTTGTCAGGTATTATTATCAATTTTGAAGAAATAAATTTTGAGGAGGTATAAGAAAAGAATGCATCTTATGAAATGTTACAGTTAAGCCTACCTTTGACTACTAGGAGTTTTAAGTGAATTAAAATCTGTAATGCACAATTAAGGGAATTAACCAGAATTGTGAGCTCACCAAACAGATTTCAGTATAGATTTTGTCTTTATAACTTAAAGAACAAGTTGCAGTTAAAGTTTGAGTAGAAGAGCCGGCTGAGGTTGTTCCATGTCTGGTTGTTGCTGTTTACATCCCTTTGTTGAGCCTACCTCTTACAAGCCTACACCTTCATTTTAGCAGGTAAATGTTGAACACTTCTGCTTCCCGGTCAAGACAGAATCAGAGGCCACTGATATGCATGGAAAAAGTAAACAGACAAGTTGCCCATATCTACTGCCTTGTCTTGATTTATACGCAAAAGCTGGAAAACCTACAAAACTAAATGTTTTGCAGTTTACCTAGAAATAATATAGAAAATATTACTTTTATTTTTGGTGAAGAAAATCAATTTTGTACAGTTTATTTCAATCTAAATAAAATGTGAATTTTGTTTAAAAAAAAAAAAAGACTTCCTGAGAAGCTTCAGGAATCCACTAGGCAAAGAGATAACCAGGCAGATGGAATCCCATGTGTAAAGCCTGGGAAGTTGGAGGACGGTGACACATCCAAAGAACAATGGAAAAATAATATTTTTAGACCTTTATTTAACTTATTTATTTTTATGTGGTGCTGAGGATCGAACCCAGGGTCCTCAAACATGCTAGGTGAGCACTCTGCTGCTGAGCCACAACCCTAGCCCAGAAAAATAATTTTTGTTTATGCATTTGCAACACCACCAGTACTGATGACACCCTACACAACACACACACACACAAAAAAAAAAAAAAAAACAATAACAACAACAATGGGTGCTCTCATTTAGACTAAAGACAATAGTGACTAATCTCTTGTAATGTCACTGAATTTAGAGAAACAGATGTTTGGAGGATCTTGCTCCTTAGAACACATAACCTAGAGATTTCAGAGACAAGAGAAAAAACATACAAAGTAAGAGAAGTAATCTCTAACAGCTATGCCTAGCACACAGCAAATCCCAATCCCTGCTCTGCAGGCAGCAGAAGGGAATATGGAAGCAAGAGGGGCAGGAGGCGGTGGCTCTGCCTGCTAATGCAAAATTAGACCAAAGTTACTGGCATTTCATCAGCCACAAATCCCATGCCTCCAGTTTCAGGGCTGACTATATGTCATTCCAGCCTGAACTTGGACATCTACTCCTCAGTGAGGACATTCCTGACCACATCATCTAATCGTTTTCTCGATCTTCTTCAGGGCACTTGGTACTCTGACACTGAATGGCTTGCTTGTTTACTGTCTATCTCCTGGAACAAAAACTCAAGTCATGAGACCGAGAGCTCTGCAATATTGTAACCCTGGCACAGAGGCTGGCACCTGGGCAGCACTCAGTAGATAATTATTGAACAAATGAAAGGGAGTAGGATGCCCCTCCTCTTTTATAGACATCCTCCTATTCTTTTCTTGGGTATCCCCCCCTGCAAGCCTGCCTCAGATATTCCCTTTATCAGGGACCTTTTAAGCCTGTAACTGTACACAGGTTTTATATGTACATGTCTCTGCATTTTTCTGGGTAAATGAATCAATGAATCATAGCTTTCATCAGAGAATCAAATGATCTACATCGGCTATGAACTAAATAGTGCTCCCCCTTTATATATTGAAGCTCAAGCCCCCAAAGTGACTACATTTGGAGACAGGGTCTTTCAAGAGGTAATTAAGGCTACATGTGGTCATAAGGATGGAGCCCTAATCCACCCAATATAACGGGTCCTTTATGAAGAGGAAGAGATGCCAGGGAGGTACATGTACAGAACAAAAGGCCTTCTGCAAGTCAAGGAGAGAGGGAGAAACCAAACCAGTAGACACCCAGAATGGCCAGGTGACACAACTAGAAACCCAGACCAATCCTTTCCCAAGGCTAGATCTACAAGTAGACGTCTCAGGTAGGAAAGGGAATAGGTGGTCTCTTTGCACTCAGAACTGGTGGGGTTAAGTGGGTTTCCCGTGACTTGCAATTCATATAGCATATGTCATGTCACACAAAACCTGGTTTCTTAGGACCAGAAGTGTCTTCACATATCTGTAAAGTATACTGGTTTTCTAACTTTGAACTTGGACCTTATCAATAGTGCTGCAGAGTGCTCTTGAAGAGTTTTAAGTGAACAAACTGGTGTCTTAAGATTTTTTTAAATGATATGATCAAGGCACAAAACTGAAGTCAGAAAAAATTAAGTTTAGAGGCTCTTGGATTCTCCACATGAGAAGAGATGAAGGCAAAAGCTGTAACAAAGGTAAGAAAGATGGGGGGCAGGGGAGAGGTGCTTACAAATCCTTTATTCAGACGGGAGGTTTGCAAACTTTTTCTTTAAAGGACCATATAATGCATACTTTAGACTTTGCAGACCACACTGTCAGTGCCATGGAACCTTGCCACAAAAACACCACGAACCATACATCAACTAATGAGCACAACTACATTTCAATAAAACTTTATTTACAAAAACCAGGCAGTCATTTGCCAACCCCTGACTTACAAAGTAAAGTGAGTCAAACTTGGCAATTGACTGGATGTGAGAAATGAGGGAAAGGTAGAGTCAAGCTAACTACTAGGTCTGGGGATCCTAACATTCTCAGCGTTTGGTTCCAGAACCATAAATTCATCAAATCACTGAGTGTCAGAGTGGGTTGGAAACTCATTAAAATTATATAGTTCAACAGTCACAATTTAATGGTGGCAATGTTAAGGGCAGGTGTTTCTGAGGCGGTGCCTAGTTAGCCCAGACAGGAGCAGAACTTCTAACTTGGGTTCAATATTCCTCTTTGGCCCCATATTCCTTTAAGTTTCCTCTAGGTGAAAAGATTTTCCTTTTTGACCTTGAGACCAGCATGTAACATATAATAATAATCATTTCACATTTAATACACATTACTGGACATCAATATGTGTCCTAGAGAGACTGCGTCCCATCTCAAGAACCTCAAAGTCTTATCTTTGTGACACACTTCCCCCAAGCAATTTTTGTGCTTCTGATTTTTTTTCATATCTGATCAATTTCAAATGGTTGTGAAACATGTACCACACTTCTTTGCTCTAAGGATTATTCACTTTCTAATCTGAAGAGTGTTTTATGTTAAAAGCATATAGAAGATTTATTCAAGCCAACAACTGAGGTGCTGCTTATTCAGCCTCATGACAAGAAAAGAATGAATCACAGACATGCATTATCAGAACATAACCACAGTCTGCTCCAATTGAAGACCAAAAAATTCCACAAGGCAAGAAAAATGCCTTTGACTGTCAGACAAAACCAAAAACCATGCAAAGAGAAAAGGGCTAGAAGAAAATATGCCAAATTCTAAGAGTGACTGTCTTTTGAAGGCAAATCCATGGATTATTTTTTTCTTTCTGCTTTCCATAGGGTATATGTAAGAAACATGAAATTGTAATTATTTTAAACGGTCAATTTTAAAGATAGGAAATATTACTATGTTGTGTATTTTTTTAATTATTGAATTTCTAATATTTTCTTGCTCTAAGATATTACAATTGGGTTTAAAAACTGCAGTTCACAAACTATACTGCTCTAAACATGTAAGATGGCTGTAAAACTGGAAAAGTTATTTTTTCTCCATGCCTAGAGACTCATCTTTATTTAAATATTTCCAGATACCATACTTTCCTCCTTATTATCCTCCTTATTATCCTATTTTCTAATATCACTCCCTTCCCTCCTCATCTAGTAATAAACCTAATATGGCATCAGCTTAGTATGGTGAGTCCAACTTTTTATGGACAATCTTCTTTAAGCATGGTTTCTCCTTCTCAGAGAAACCTTAGAAACACTGTGTTCTTGCTCCATTCTTGCTTCTTTCAGGCAACCCTTACTCCACCAATCCTTCCCTGAGAATGGGAGCAGGGATGTCAAAATAAAGGTCAGAGGCAGTATCAAAGCAAATGACCATGCCCATGGCTGAGCCCCTCTGGTTTGACAGCTGGCCCTTCCAAACAGGCCAGTTCAGCATTGACAAGTTCTCACCCCATTCCTACTCCAACGATGAAGAACTAGTGGATAGAGGCAGAGAGAAAGAGGAGGGAACACTAGCAGGGATGGAAAGAGATAGCTGTGGAGTGGCCCATGGGACATCTCTCCATGCTGTTTAAAAAGACCAAGTCAGCAGAGAGGAACAAATGGGAGCTCTCTGGGAAGCAGTCAGCAGATTGTATGCTTGGATCAAGATCTGAAATACCATAATCTTAAGATACAAGTACCCCTAGTGTTCCTAAGCCAAACACTGCTGTACCCAATACAGTCCTTTTCTACTCTCCCTTCTGGGCCAGTTTATGGTTGGTGCCCACAATAATACCTCCTATTTCCAAATATAAAGAAATATATTTTTGCCCCAAGAAGTCCTATAAACAGGAAACCTCTCTTTGGGGCTGGGTGTATTCTGGTCTGCATGTTGCCTCTGTGAAATCTGAGTGTCCACATAAAAGCATGGCAGCACCAGGATGGAGCTAGGAAACTCTGGCTTTCCTCCCGACCCTGTGGACACTGTGAAAGAGATCCGAGTTCAATCAACAACTCTTTTCTGAGCACCTTCTAAACACCAAGTATTCTTCTCAGTGCTCAAATATGTCAGTAAAAAAACAAGATTATAATCATGGTGGACGGATACTTTGGGTTAAAGGAGTCACATTCAGGTAATGAAAAACCTGGATAATCTGTATTTACACTATTCACTTGCTTAGAAATAACACAATTGAATGTGCACAGATATTGAAGCTTACCTGGAAGTTAATAAAAAAGGTAGCTGTGGGCATGGACTTCTGAGTCACAAGTTGGTTCAAGTTCTGGTTTTTTTCTGGGTAATTAACCAACTGAATATACAGAGCTAAATATTCTGACGGAAAAACATCCTTTCTTTTGCCAGTTCATCATATGATGAAGACCATAATCAATAAGCCCATTCACACTTACAGGGTTTTCCTTATTTTTTATTTTTAAATTGGGCCACTCAAATATGAACAGAGACCCTAAGGTTATTAAACATTTGAAGAAAACATTTAACATGAAAGACAAATTTAAAAAAAAATCAATTCAGAAGAAGTGTGGAAAGTTTAATTAAAAACAATAAAAATATCATTAATACTCAAAGAAATAGGGGAAGACATTAGATCTATAAAACAGGATATTAGAAGATTTTAAAGAAATTCTTGAAAGTTAAAAAGATAGTAGAAATTATGAATGCCATAGAAGTTTGAAAGTAAAATTCATATGCCAGAAAATAAAAATTTAAAAATAGATGAAAAATAGCAAATATAGACTTTAAAAAATAAGAACCAGCCTAGCAAATTTATCATCTCAAAAATGGGAACCGGCGAAAGAACAAAATGGATAAAAGGAAATCAAATAACCAATTCCAAGAGTCTCAGAAATGAATGACAAGTTTCCATTTTGAAAGACCACTAAAAATACAACACAGTGGACAAAAACACACTTGTACCAAGGTATATTCTTGCAAAATTTCTGAACATTAGGATTAGAGAGAGGATTCAATAATTTCAGAAGGAAAAAAGTCTCTCTTTTACAAATGATCAAGAATCAGAATGGCTTCAGGGTTCTCACAAACAAGTCTGGAAACTAGAAGATATTATGTGCTTCCAAATTATGAAGGAAGACAACCTCCAACATTAACAAGAATGAAATTTAATCAGTCATCAATCAAGTACAAAGGTAGAAAAAAGACTTTTCCAGATCAGCAAGTTATCACAAGTATACTTCCCATGCACCTTCGCTAGAGGGGCCACTGAGGCAGGCTCACAGCCACCAAAGCCACAGGGGGAACAAAGGGAAAGAGGATCCTGCAACAGGGAACCTCACACCAACACTTCCAGGAAGGCAATGGGTGGTGGCGGGAGGAAATCCAAACAGATTTCTGGGAAGCAAGACTGAGAGAACAGACCTGCTGGGAACAAGTCTGAACCGTTCAGGGGAAATTTCTTCTATGGGAAGAAGTTGACAGGATTCCTAAGGTATGGCTCCACTGGAACGAGATCAACAAATGGCGGAACCTTTTGATTTGAATCAGTGGTAAGTTTAAAGTACACTCAGCAAACAACAATAACAAAACTTAAGCTATTAGAAAAATATAATGACATTTTTAAAAATTTATGTTCCTGTATAACTTGAATAAAAATAAATTTTAGGGTTATAATGTGCTTATCATACTTCCTGATAATGGTTTCAATTCTGTACACTTGCCCAAGCTTCTCTCCCAATTGTCTTCATTCTACCTTTGTACTTGATGTATACATACACACACACACACACACACACACACACACAAATACGGTGGCCTCAGATAACTTACCTACACAGAGCCTATTTCCTTACATGCAAAATGGGAATAAGTACAAGGTTGAAGGTATAGAAATTTGTAGAAGTCACACTCCTTAGTATACAGTAAGCATTTAATGGTAAAGAATATTTATCTGTTAGTATCTGTACATAAATATTTAGGAATTTTATTATCTGAAAAATGAAATTCTGATTTTGAAATATTAACCCAAGAGGTCATTTAATGGCTGATATAACAACTGCAGTGTTTCCAAATGGACTGAATCAAAGATTCTAAAATATTAAGAATAAAGATGAATGCACAGCCCCCCATAGTATACCAAGAAAAAGACAAGATTAATCAAATTTCGGGAAGATGACTAAATAGAGGCAACCAACATGAAACTCCAAAAGAAAAAGATGGGAAGAAAACCTTGTGAAGAGAAGATATTGAAGATTTGAAGAATAAAAGAATATGGCAATAATTGGGTAAAAGTAGTGCATATAAATAATCAATACGCTTCAATGAAGGTAGAATAGCATTTAGGAAGTGTGTCATAACTCATCTCCATAGCTCACCAGAATGTTGTCCTTGTATTGCAAAGACCTCTTGTTCCATCCAACAGATACACCTTTCATTACAAAAGGTGATTTTTATGTCTTTAGCCTGGATGATGGCCACCAATGAGTGACAGGACAGAACAGAAAATGATGACTCCTTTGGAAATTTGGACAGCTATTTATTGCCCTCTCAAGACTTCCCATTACTGGCCTCATTAAATGCTATCTCTAAAGAGAATGAGATGATTTGTTTTCCTTGTACATATTTACAAAAAGAATGCATTGGTATTTTTTAAAATTCCATCAACAACTATTAAGATTTGCTAGAATAGTGTTACTCAGCTAGTGATATAGATAAATCCCAAAGGTTGTTACCTCTCCTTGTGTGATCCACTGAAATGTCTGGGTAGCAGATTTGTTTAGTGGCAACAGAGCAGACACTCTAAGTCGTCTGAACTTGGGTTTGAATTCTTACTTCATCATTTTCTACCTGGTGACCTTGGGGAAATTAGTTAATTTCTCTAGGACTTCATCTCTTCATGTAGAAAAGAGATAATACTAGTAACCATTTTTAATTGTTGTGAAAACTGGAATATTTACAATAACCAACAATCAGTATGACCTGGACACAAACCCAGCAGAGCCGCACTAGGATTTACCTGCTGATACCAGTGAGTGCCTAATAAGTGTTAGCTACTCAAATCTCTGATGTTACTGTTAGTTCTTTATTAGTATTTTCATGATCTTTTTATTCCTATGGGAAATATGAAGAATTTTTATGCTCAGAAAAACATTTTTTTTAATTATTACCTTAATATGGCTATTTAGAAGATCTGGTATTGGAGGTGAATTAACAAAATATTGGGAAAGTAAAGAACTTGACCTCTCATCCCACTAAGCCAATGACTAGGCACCTCTGGAGAATTACATGACCTCATGCCCCACTCCGGCTACTTTCAGCCATAATTTAAGAAAGTTTCTGGAGCCCGTTTAAAATCATAAGCCAAGTACTATAGACAGCTGTTAACATCTCATTTACAAATGACTTCAAAGTGGGCTCTGTGCCATCCCTTGTGCTCATGGCAGCAATGATAGAAGCCACAATAAGAAGCCTCAAGACACTAAGTTCTAAATCTAAGCTCTACCACTACTCTGTTAGGTGACCTTGGGCAAGGGATGCTTCACATCCTCATTTATGAGAAGGGGGCAGGTGGGTCTGCTCTGCTTGCCAGTGGACCCGTTGTGGCTCAAGGGAGAAACTACTCTGGAAAGCACTGTGTAGTGTAAGGCCAGGGCAGGGGGAATACAATGA
This sequence comes from Spermophilus citellus, assembly GCF_964194105.1. Classification (NCBI taxonomy): domain Eukaryota; kingdom Metazoa; phylum Chordata; class Mammalia; order Rodentia; family Sciuridae; genus Spermophilus; species Spermophilus citellus. The sequence continues at coordinate 84,589,160 of NC_138194.1, forward strand.
TGATGGCCTCAGTGTGAGCCCCAGCTAGCATGCAGGTGCCACCACCTACTGAGTTTCAATTAAGAACCCTGGCCAGCAAGGCAAGTCAGAGGGCAGGAGTGTCCAAGGATGGGTAGGGGTACTTAGTAAGCAAGGCACTCAGCTCCAACCAGGGAAAATCTCTCCTTTATCATTAGAATCAAGGACAATGACCTCAGTACCTAAGCCTGAATCTTAAAGCTTCTGACAGCAGGAAGTCAAGGCAGCAGGGGATAGGAAGATATGGAGATGGTGTTTCTGTCTTGGCAAAATTGTAAAGTTGACCAAATTTGTTTCCAGCATCTTTTTCCCCTTTCCTTTCTGAGACTAGACCTGTTGCTTCCCTAAAACCCCATTCCCAGTCTGCAGGATTAGAGAGCCCTTGAGTACCTCTTGGCTAGCTGGTGCACCCAATCCTACTGAACAGGCAGCCATGCCCCCAAGCCTAAGCTCTCCAGAACATGTTCTAAAAGCTATGTCCTCCCGCAACACCTTAGCAAGAGAAATCTTCCTGCTCCATCCCAGCCCTGCCTATTAATTACTACAGAATCAACCAACTTACAAGAAACTGTCAAAGACCTGCATGTTCTTCTAGCTCACACTTCAATAGTTTCATTTTTAAGAAAAATTCTTAAGATGATAATGTCTTAATATAGTATTCCCCAAAGAGTCCGAACTAGGAAATTGCATAATCATCTTTTTAGACAGCATCTTGATCAAATTTCAGCTCCATCATTTACAAGCTGTGTGACAATGGGCAAGTTATGTGACCTTTCTCTTCATTATTTGTAAATAGAGATTATAATGACTTTTACCTGATAGGATTGATATGAAGATAATGAGTTAAAATATGAAAAGTATTTAGAACAGTGTCTATTACATAGTACAGGGATTAATTTTTTATTAATGTATTTATTTTGCAGTTTCAACACTCCTTAACTGCCAGAACCACTGTCAGAACATTGCCTTCTCTAGGAGTTAATATCTAAACTCTTAATGGCCCCTGCCCTATGGGTGATCTCTTCTGTCCTTTGAATCTTCAAATTCTACCTCTTCACTAAGCCAACTCACTCAGTCCATAACCACTCTCAAATATCTTCTAGCTTTGAAAGAAAAAAAATAAAATAAAAGCTTCCTTTGAACTTGCTCCCTGCCTAGGTACAGACCTCTGCCTTGGTTCCAGCTTTTCTCCCCATATTTTCAATCTCCAAGACTTTGATCATTCTCTCTCTCTCTCTCTCTCTCTCTCTCTCTCTCTCTCCCTCCCTCCCTCCCTCTCCCTATGCATGTACTTCAAGAGCAGCTTCCTCATTACCCACTTAATCCTTCAACCACAGTCATACAGATTCGCCTCCCCATTCATTTCATTGTTTTCTAAACCCAAGGGCATGTCCCGACACACACCTGGCCAGCTCCCTGTGCATCAGGTGATACCAAGATTCAGAAAGGGCACATTTCTCCCACTGGCTATTTCTTCCCTGTTTTCTTCTAGTTTCCTCTTGCTGGTCCCATCCATGAAACAAGGCAACTACTTGGTGGTCATGCTCTTCCCATTAGGAATCTGCTCTTGCTCCAGTGATCTCTTGCCACAAGTGTGCTCAGAGGAGGATGTCAGGACAACATGTGAACACGTGGGAGAAAGGCATTCAAGGCAAGGGAACAACATCAGCAAGACAAGGGATTCCAGGTGTGCTGTAAGTACCTAGGAAGCTCCTTAGGATTAGCCCTGGAGAGGAAGCCACAGCACCCTGGAGAGCTTGGACTTTGTTTTATTGACAGTGGAGCACCTGAAAAATTGGGAGCAATTATGTATCTGCCACTCCCTCTAACAGTCCCTCATCCTAGCTGTTTTCTTCTTAGGAAACATGTCCAACATTTACCCCCATTTCTTTCTTTTCCCTTATCACTCTATTATCACTTCACCTTCTCCCTCATCTTCTCAGTCTTTCCAGACTACGACTACACTTCCCATAGCAGCAAGTTCACTCTATTAGGAAACAATGGAAAAACTACCATGACTTCTCAAGAGGAGTCCAGGGCACTCTGAGGACCACTGCTGTGGGCACGGAGGCTGTGCTCTGATGCAGAGGGAGAGCAGCTCTTACACAGCCTCCCCTGCCCAGGTTCCTGCCTTTTCTCTGGTGATATATTTAGCACAGGAGTCTTAAATCTCTGACTCAACCATAAGCTCCCGGAGGGAATTTTATATGGTCCTATGACATTCACAGTGCTGCGTTCACAGCAGGTGCACAATGAATACTTGTTGTCTAAATGAAATGGTGATTTTTACTAATTGCATGTGGGGTGTGCAGGTGAATTGGAAGGTAGCATGGAAAAACAACTTTAGCAAAACACCCAAAGACCAGGAAAACCTTACAAAGAAAGGATGCAAATGTGCAGTCAATTAATAGCCAAACACTGAGATTTTACCCACTCAACAAAATTTTCCCCTATTGCAGAGCACGATTAATGCTTTGATTTTATTATAATGCTGTTTTTTTTTTTAAGTTACCAAGGTTTCCAAAAGACAACTAGTAACCCAGAACCAAACTCCCACTCTGAGACAAACGAGAAAGCAACACAGTAAGGTGAAAAAGCAAGGACTCTCTGCAAAAGGGGATATTTGCCTTCCCAGTTTGGTTCTGCCACGCATTATAGCAGTGTGGCCCTGGGAAAAGTATCTGTCTTCTCTGGACCTAAATTCCCTCTCAATTATTAGATGGGGGAAATTTCCACCTACCTCGCTGCATTATAAGAACTTATTTTTAGAGAATGACATAAAGATCTTGGCTCAGAGTCGGCACCAAGTAACATTAATTCTTTTGTTTTTTCAGCAAAGAGTCCAGTGTTTTCTATGCACCAGACAGCAAAAAGCACGGAGGGTAGATCAGAGAATAAAAAAAAAATCAAATGACAGTTCTCATTAATCTGAGATTATTCATCTTTAGACCCTGTGAAAAAGGATAGAAGCCCTAGATCATTTTCCCATGAAATAAATACATAATGTCCATACACAAACTATGCCTACAGTTGTAAGGGGATTAAACACCATATGAAATTCTTCAGTCCCTCTTGTTATCTTAGACAAAAAAACCCTGCCTCTATATCAGTCTCTCTCAAATATATTTGATAAGAATGGCTTGGGACGCAGGTTTGACTTAGGGTCCCATTTATTTTACCCAAAAAGAATAATCCACAAGACTCATCATATAAGGGAATATTGCCTAAGAAGATCTCACAGTCTGTGGTCCACCTAGTTTTCCTAAATTTACTCACCTTAGCATATGATGACAAGTCAAATTCTTTTAGAAACTGGCACCTAGTAGGTCTTCAGTAAATTTTCTTAAATATATTTTTAAGAAACAACATTACAAAAATAAATGAATGCGATACCCACATCCATTTCCTAGATGATTCTAATACCAAATATCTATCTCACAGATGATCCAGGTAGAAATATTTACTAAATAACGACAATGGAATAAAGTCGGGATTTCTCTGTAGAAAAGAAACAGAAAGAAAGACCTAGGCCACCACAAAGCACTGGCACACATCTAGTGCTGCTTTCAGAGACCCAAGGCCAGGAGACAGACACGTCATCTCCACCTCTGTTCTTGGTTACTGATTGCTCAGTCTCCTGCTCCAATAAACCACTGGTCAACAGAAGCAGTAAAAAGCACCAGACAAAATCAAGTACAAAGTACACATACTACAGCCTGGTTAATAACACATTTTCACTTCTGCATAGAGCACAGGTGTCTCTCCAAAACCAAAAACAAAACCCTCACCTAAAATGTTCACATTTTACAACTTCAAACAACCGTTAAGGCAATCGTGTGTCTAGGAGTCAATCTGTAGCAATCCCAAATTCAAACATTCCAGCCCATGGTCTCAGAAGCCAGTGATAAGTCCTAGAAATCTCAGAATGTTCCCATCAAAATGATATGTAGGAGACTATCTTTTTGAATTTGAAAGCAATTCCACTATCAGGCTCCATACCCACTTTTTAGCAATTCTTTGTAGTTCTTACACAGGGTTTCTGTATAAGAACAAGCACTGCTCCTACTGTACAAAGACCCATTTGAGAGATTCAAATCTGGGGCAGAATCACACGCAGCTGCAAAACCAGAGGCTGGCCCCTGCCATTCTCAAAGTTTAACCACTATTAACTATCAATAGTCAACAAACCTTTTCTTAGGCTTCACAAGATGCAATCCATCTTGTAGCAAGACCAAGTCACCTTGTTTGACAAGACCAACTCCTTTCAGGAACAGAGTGATCTTTTCCCCCTCTCTGGCTAAACTCACTTTCTGTGGCCTCTCAAATCTGGTCTTCCCTTCCCAATTCTTGCCCACTTTTCCTCAAAATGAAGTCTTCTTGCTCACTTTTCCCCAAAATTAAGTCTTCCTGGCCTATTTCCCTATCTGATTGTTTTCCAAAACATCAACAAAACCATTACTTAGAAGTTGATAACAAATTCTTATGCTACTTCTTATAAAGTTAAATTTAAAAGGTGTGTCTTTGGTTTGCTAAAACTAATAGCATGTTTAGGCTAAAACCATGCCTGAAGACTGGACTAATGCCTAGAAATCAGGGATGTACACATGCCATAGTGACACTGCACATTCAAGGAACTCATTTCTGGAGAATTGTCCCTTTCTGATTCCACCCAACTACTTGCATGGTCCCATTAATGTAAGTCTCTTATTTTCTTGAGGCCTTCTTTACCAGATGATTTCTACAGAGAAAACTTCCAAATAAAGGAGAGTGTACATGAGGCAAAGCCACTCTAAAAAATTATTTGGCAGTTTCTTACAAAGGTTAAGAGTGTGTGTGTGTGTGTGTGTGTGTGTGTGTGTGTGTGTGTCTGTTTTGAAAATCCCACTATTTGCACAAGAGAAATTAACAGGTTCATGCACCTGTAAGCAATTATTTACAGTGGTTTCCTCATAATCATCAATTACTAGAACCAATCTAAATGTCCTTCAGTCAGTGAGTGAATACACTTCAGTGTCCATTCAAAGGAATCCTAATCAGCAATTAAAAGGACTGAGCTATTGCATGCATCAACATAAATAAATTTCAGGGCTGTACACCTAAGTGAAAGATGCCAGACTCAAATCTGGCAAAATGTGATACCATTTATATGACATTCTTGAAAAGACAAAATCAGAGGGATAGAATTCAGACTGGTGTCTTCAAAGGCCATGGGTGAAGGGGAGGGTATAAGGAAATGTTGTGGGGAGGTCTTGGAATTGTTCTATATCTTGATTGTGGTAGGGATTATAACACTGTATATACTTTTAAAACTCACAGAAATACAAAAAGTGATTTTGCTGATTATAGAATCACACTTAAATAATCCAAATATAAAAAAAATTTAAATACTAGTATGAAATCATAAAAGACAAAGTGAGAAAGATAATATATTTGCAATGGGGACTAGAGTTTCAAAAATAATAGTGAAACAGTTTGAGCCATACTTTATCTTGAAAAAAAGAAGCTGAAGAGTTTGCTTTATCTCCTATTTAACTAAAGTTAGGTTATACTTGTGATATGTGTTAATTCTTAGAATAGAAAAAGAATCCATTTTTATTTGTTATATAACTTCTGCAACTAGATCTATGCCAGCAGGAGGAAACATCTTCCATTTCACACTTGACTTTTCATAGTCCAATTGTGAAGGAGATCACTTTTTCCCCCCAAAAAAAATATTTCAGGGCATCTTTTTTTGCCCAAGACTTCTCTTAGTTCTTGGAAGACACTAATGGCTCTTGTGAATGCCTTTCAAGCCAACATCAAAGCCCATTTTTCTCCTGTTTCTTGATTATCTGGCCTACTTTAACTGGACCATCGTTTTATGAGTTCAGCAGTTTTACAACATCATTTTCATAGAGCCCATGAAATTTTTCCTCTTTGGAAAGAATTGAAAATTTTCTTTCAAATCAACTTACTAGGCATATTTATTGTGTGGCGGGATGTTGATCAGCTAATCAGACATAAACCTACCAAATTGCTGGTGTTAAGAGGCAAGTAAATTTTTAGAGGGAAAAATTATATTAAGTTATGAGCCTTTAATGAATAGCTCCTATCATGAGAGTTTTACTTCCCTCTGTTGCTTCATAGCTGCAGGGATTCAGATAATGAATACATTAAAAAATACAATTGAGGATGCCTTACATTTTATCCATATCTTAACTCTAAGAACCATCAATGAGTCTTCCATCATCCAACACCTGTTACCCTACACACTGCACTAACATGGGGATATAAAAACGTCTCAGATATTTTCCTATGTGGCAGAAAAATATCATAGCATCATCACCAGCAAGATTCTTCATTGCATAGTCACTGAGCACCTGTGAAACCAGGTCTTAAGACCTTTTTTGATACAAACTTAATGCCATGACATGCCTATGAATTCATTACTATTAATATTCCCATTGGATGGATGAACAAAAGAGTTCTGAGCCATTAAGTGAATTAGCCAGGCAAACATTGCAGGTCCTCAGAAGAGATGATCAACCCTTGTCTGGCTGTAGAGCTTACATAAAGCCAACACTGCCAAAGCTGTAGCACCCTTGGGGACAGCCACACACTGTGGACGCAGTGACAGACCAAGAGCCCATTCTGTCCCAAGTCTCCAAGTCAGCTGTGGCTCTAAGAGCCCCAATTCACAGCAGTCCACAAAGGCTGTCAAATCACTTGAGACCCAGGATGTGCTGAACAGAATACCAGGAACACCTTCTCCAGCAGCAAGGCAGGCCTGAGGATCAGGGAGGGACAAGGAACCCAACCTTCTTGGTAGCTCCCCAGGCCCAAGTGCCCTGGGAAGAGGGCTGCAGGAGGCAGTGAGGCAGGCCACCCTTGTCACCAGCAGCTGCCAGCCCATCCTGTTCCTCACTCCGGGAGGCAAGCCATGCGAGCACTTCTTGCACCCACACTTTAGAAAAATCAGACTAAATATAACCACATTTGCTCTTATGAGCCAGCTCAGAGCAGAGGGTGGGGGCCTGCTCCATTCCACTTGAGGAAATCATGGAGGGATCAGCTTGATTTACCAGGGAGGAGCTTCCCTTGCTTGCTCCTTTGGTTTCAAAAGGGCCATATTCAAGATCCATCTGGGCTGTGGGGAGTGCTGAAGGTTTGGCCAAGCAGATAACAGAAACTATAGGGGAAAAATATATATGTGTGTGTTTGTGTGTGTGGGTGTGTGTGCGCGTGCGCGCCAGACAAGACTTAGAAATCGTCTCATTCACTTTTATGACCACAGGGAAGAACAACCACATCAACCTAATGGAAAAAACCCATTAGAGAGCCCACATTATACATACACTACTGTTTCCTGCCATTCCCCCCACACACACCCATCAAAATCCTACTCAAAGCTTTGCTCAAAGGCTACTCCTTCCGTTAGGCTACCCCGTCCAGCTCAGAACCAGCTCAGAACTAAATGCTACATTTGTTCTCTGCCCTCCCACGATATGGTGTTTGTGCTTTTATTTAGAACTGATATCATTCAGCCTAATCTGCTTCTCTGTCTCCTTCACAAAAGTGAGGGTTGTGGCAGGGGAAGGGAGTTGAAGGGCTCAGCTCCCTCCTTTATTAGATCCCCACCAAATCTAGTAGAGTTCTGGGCAGCAGGCAGCCCTGTACTGCTTATCCACAGAAATGCAAAAGCTGCTTCAACGCCAGTGAATGACAATTTGCAACAGCCCCCCTTTCCATGAATTAAATGCACAACATTCCTGGGGTTCAATCATGGGCTTCAGACTTCAGGCTGCCTTCTTGTAACTTGTCACCACAGCAGATACTGTGACTCAGCATTGTAGACTCTGCTATGCCAGCAAACTTTCGCACCATCTCCCCTCCTTAGCACCAGCCCTTGTTTCTTTTAGCCTAAGAGAACAACAACAAGGCTGATGAGAAAGAAAGGGTGGCAGGAGAAGAATTAGTAAGCACTGTGCTATGCATGGCAACCCTGGATTAGACTGAAGCCCTGTCTGAGAGGGCTGCGGAAGACATGGGAGTGGCAGGAACCTCTGCCACAGCAAGTTCCACCCAGGATTTGAGGCCCCACTTCTGGTTCACACAGTCACTGCACAGGAATTCTCAATGAGTGTCTAGTCACCATTCTCAGGTCCTAAAGCAGAGTGCTCAACAGAAACTGCTGGGATAGGAAGCTCAGAGCTGATAAGTTAGAGAACAAAAGGAAAGCAAGTAAGAAGAAAAGAAGATACTTGGTGATACATGAAATGGTAGAGGACAGGGAAGCGGTTAGTTTAACAACACCATGGCCCTGCAAGGCTCAGTACCTATTAGAGAAACTTGTCCATAGTCACACTGCTTTTATGCCTACTCTGAAGATGATACAGTTGGGAGCTCTCCTGAACCATTTCGGAAGCTACTGTGGAAATCAAAAGTACTCACAATCCTACCTGGCAATTTAATTGTCATCCATTCACTCATCTAAGCTTTCCAGAGGGTCTACCATGGGCCGGGCCTAAGACCACAAGAAAAGGCAGTTAGAAAAGTTCAGGTGGGCTGGCATTGACAGAAAGTCACCCAAGGACAGGAGGAAGCACCTCTCTTTTGCTTCCCATGCCATATGAGGGGAAATTCTTCAGAATGATGCTTCTGGTCTCTATCTACACCTTCTCAGGGGCTGCTTTCAGGACAAAAGGAGGCAACTATCTGGTGATCAGTCCCACCTAGTTGCTGGGGGAACACATACTCTGCTCTCGAGGCTGTCAGTGTTACAGAGGGAGGTGCCCCTGAAGGTCACTGACACAAAGCCAGAAAAAGTTACCCATATACCCTTGTGAGGAAGGTGACATTTTACTGTCCCATTATTACTCCTTTAACTCTGGCAAAGTTCTCAATTCAAGGTGGGTGAAGAGTCAGCATCTACTGGCCCCCAAAACCCAGGCACCTCTTTCCACATTTTCCCCCAGACTTAAAAAAGACCAGTGATCAGTAGTCTTTTTTCCACTCTTTTACAGCAGAAAAACTATAGAATTTGAGCACTAAGTGACTTATCAGAGGTCATTTGATAAGTCAATTCAAGCACTTAAAATGGAAAAGTCAGATCTTCCAACAGATGTCACTTCAAGTGCACTAACTTCCATTTGAAATATTGGGAGGGGTACTGAAAATTGGAAATATATTTTTTTTTTTGCCATGTAAGAAGACTATTGTATTCTACCTGGGATGGAAACACTATGTACAGTGCTCACCCACCCTACTTTTTTCATAAAAATCTAAGGATGAAGGAGGAGAGGAACTGGGAACAAGAAGAAAAACTCTTCTCTGGCTTGGGGGAATCAGGCATTTATATATTCCATTCATGAAACAATTATTGTGGGGGTCCTAAGTGCCAGGCACTGCTCTTAGATGAAAACAAAACTGTCCCTTATGAGTCTACATTTTTCTTCTTCCTGTATAATACTGCAATCTCTTTCTCTCAATAAGGTCAATCAGTCACATGGTCACAACTGTCCACACAGTCTGGCCATGGAGAATGGGTGACTGTAGTTCCTGCATGCTACCTTCTACCTTCTATCTAGGGGTCCTATTTCTCCATTAAAAAAAAACAATACATGCCAATGTAATCCCAATCCAATACAGACCATAAAGTGGTGCCCTTTTCTGTGGTTGGAAAACACACTTTTCAGATGCTCGGCTGCCCATAAATGCAAAACAAAGCATAGGTCACAATAAGGCTAGGGACCATAAGTAGGATGTTCTTAACTTCGGAGATGAAAATATAACCCAGGGAAGCCATAAAACAATAAACAAATGGCACCTCTTTTTCATCTTAAATACAAGGCTTCAGATTCAGCAAAACGAAAGAGTGTCCTACTTGCAATTAACACTTTTACAAGTTCAAGTTTACTTAAGAGAAAGGTTACACATTATAAAATCCTTCTAATTTGTTACTAATTAGAAAGACTGGCAGGCATGAATTAGTGAAAATTTGAGATACAACACACGTGCCAAATACTATGACTTTTTCTAAGGAGAGGATGTACACGCAACACTTCCTGAGAATCTTGATTCTAGGGACCCTCCTATTAGATCCTTCATTTATTTAATTCAATTCTCACAATGTTCCCAGGAAGTAAACAATAGTGAGCCCATTTTTATTCCAGATGTGGAAACTAAAGCACAGGTGGTAAGTAACAGTTTCTATATTTCCTCCTCCAGTTCCTCTAGCAAAATTCCTTATTTTCTGAATCAGTGTTTTTCAAGGGGTTTGGGTAAAGTGGTCATTATGGTCTTGGCCTGGAAACTTTGTATGGGATTATCAAGCACTGCAGGACATTTAGCATTGCCAGCTCACCGGCACAAAATACAAACAGCAGCTCCCAATAGCAGTTTCTACACATCTCAGATGTGTCCTAGAAGGACAATGCCATCCTCAACAGCAGAGGAAAACCACAGCTCTGCTTCTTTGAACATCAAGACAAAAGACTGAAGGGAGGAATTCTTCCTTTAAAAGTCCCCCCTATCTTCAAATATCTCAGAAGTCCCTGTTTATGGCATTTAGGCTAAGAAAGCCTCAGACGCTCTTCTGGAGCCAGTTATCAAAGCTCCATAAATATATGTATTGCCATGTAATCTGCAAGAATTTTTTGAGTACTCATGATGGCCCAGGTCCTATGCTATTGGGTGAGAAGATGAAATCAAAGAGCACATGGTCTCTACCTGCCAAGGGCTTAGAGTCTAGTAGAGAGATTAAGTATGGTAAATCCTAGAGTAGATATAAGCATGGGTGGGTACTAAGGAAGCAACGGGAAGGTAGAGAGACAGGGAGGACTGGAACAGGTTCCCAGAGGAAGAGAAGCTTTTCTTAAACCTTGCAAGATGACATGGGAGGAGCCAGGAAGGTCCCAGTCCCTGCTGAGTAAACTGCCTCTGCAAAGACCAGAGACAGGAATCACATTTTCAACAAAGCTTAAAACACTTCCTTCATTTTTCAAGTTCAGAGCTCATTGTGATTCAGAACCAGGATCTCCTGTTTACTAGATAGGCACTTCAGCCAAATAAGTCACTAGAAAATAAAACAAATTCTCTGTATTCCACACATACTTCTTTTCAGAGCTTATTTTGGTAAGGTCTGGCTCCACTGGTATGATTACCCATTAGACAAGAAATATGAGTAATTCTATACTTCTTACAGTGATCAGTAAATTGTCTTCAAGAACACGGTGGACTGAGGTGGGGTTGTGCCTCAGCTGTAGAGCGCTCGCCTAGCACATGCGCAGCTCTGGGCTGGATCCTGATCCTCAGCATCACATAAAAATAAATAATTTTTTTTAAAAAAGGTATGCGTCCAACTACAACTTAAAAAAAATAACACAGCGGACTGCCAACAAGTGGGAGTATCCCTCACTTGGGGACACAAGAGAAGCAAAAAGATTATAATCAATGTCATCTGATGAGTGAGTGGAAGGGTTCCAGTAGGTCAACCTACGGTTGGTCTCAAGCTCAAAATGAACTCTACCTCGACTTTTTGTTTTTGAGGTATCTGAAATCTTGTCTCCTTAATCAGATGTCACAATGCACAAAGACAAATTCTTGCCCTATTTTTATGTTTGCACAGAAAAGACAAACTAGAAAAGTCTTTGGTTATTTTTTTTTTTAATGGCAGATCAGTCTATCTCCATATCTAAGAGAGGGAAAGAAAGAATGAAGCTCATTTTTGTGGATGTGCTTGGAAAAGCAGGTAGCGGCCAGCTGAGGATCTCTGAACCTGAGACAGCTTAGAGGCAGTAGTTTCCTGAGTTCATGGGTTCTGAGTACAGGAGCTGGGCTGTTGCTACTTTAGGTTGTTAAGACAGTAATTATAAGGAAAGTGAGAGTCAGGTTATATCAATTTCTCTCTCCTGGGACAGGAAGGGGAGGCAGAAGCAAGTAAGCCCATGTGGTTGCTTCTGTTCTACAAGGAACAGGCTCATTTCCCCTTGGCAAGGAGCCTGCTGCTGCTGGCAGACATGGCCTCTTTTTCCTACCTCAGTTCCCCTCTGTAGAAGCACAACTCTGGTGGTGAAGGTAGGCTCCCACTTAGATCCTTGATTTTATCACTTTTTCATTCAGGCACACTTTGACCCTTAATTTGACATCAGAAACCCTTCTGGTCCACGTGTGTCTCCTCTCCCCCAGAAAGTACCATCAATAAGAAAGCCCTTGTTCCAAAGTAAGTGAACCTGAGATGAAGAACTGGAATCCCTTCAAAATCACCTGACTCTACTTTTAACCAGGAAGTTCAAAGGAGGTAGAGCTGTGCAGTTAGCAAGTCCAAAGTTCAAAATTAATTGGGGGAGGGGGGGAGGTGGTCCTCAACGTAAAGGCTTTCCAAAGAGGCGGGCTGTCTTCCTCCAGTCCCCCCACCCCAGGCTGATTCCACTTCGTTTCTGTAAACTTTACTAATCCCTGAAGAGCTGTATAAACACGGACAGGTGTAGGGACACCTTCACCCTCGGGGTACATCTGCTGCGCTGTTGCTGGGTACACTGGGTGCAGGGCCCTTGACCCAATCGCAGTCCAAGCTTCCCGATGACGCACCTGGTCAGGGTCCTCTCCCACGTTTGGGGGGGCAAAGTGAGCATCCCCAGTCCAGGGGACAGCCAGTCTGTCTTGACAGGAGTGGGCAGGATAAAAGGGCACCTTGGGGCTGAAACCTCATGCCGAACTCCCCGGCTTTCCCTCCATTTCCAGCATATCGTTTTGAATTAGGGGCACTCTTCTCGTCACCTCCTACCCTAAAGTCCTGCTCACCCAGAGTCTCTCCAAAGCAAGACAATAATGCGCCTTCCGGCCTTCCTCGCTCAGGTGAGTGCCAAGTGGTGTAGGAGGAAGGGGCCCACTCTCCACCACCCCCTTTTTTCGCCTCCCCACGATCGCCGAGCTTCAGCAGGGATGTGTGGATTGGGGTGCGCGGGTTAAGAGGGAGCTTAAAATGCCCCAAGCGTCCCTTACCTTCCACAGCCATTCTCTCAGAGCTTCCCTAACGCATGCATAATTTTCTTGGCCGAGGTACTCCTCCTGCCCCGCGCTCCCCCCCTCCTCTCGCTTTCGCCTAAATATTCTGCGCTCATCTGCTCCAGGACCAACCTGCCGCGGTCACGCAAAGCAAGCAGCCGGCTCCCTGCTCGGCGCAGGGCGGCTGGGAAGTGTAGTCCCCTTCCTTAGCCGGGATCCTGAGACACCCCGAGTCCCCGCGGAGCGCGGCTTGCGGCCACACTCGGACGGCAGCTTGGGCATCAGCGGGTTCGGACCAAGCAATCTCTCCTAGGGGACTCGTTAAGAGGACAGGGTACCGCGGAGCCTCGGGAGGTGGCTGGACTACATCTCCCAAGATGCCATGCTTCCTTCTTTCGGTGCTAAGAGGAGGGATCGGTGATTGAGACCTTCCCTGTCATTAGGAGCGCCTAGGCACCTGGCCCCCACGCTGCTCTAGGTAGAGGGCCGCCGAGTTGCGATAGGCTCTGGTGCCTGGTCCACTCGTTTTGGGGGGCGAGTAGAGCCACCGGCTGTCTGGGGTGCTCCACCTGAGCCAGAGACCTGCTGCACAAGATGCGGTTGAAACTTGTTCCTCTGGACCCCAGGATGTGTGGGGTTTGTGGGGAATCCCGCCAGGTCCAGCAGCGGTCTTCTAATCCCCCAGGGTGGTTCTGGAGGCTAAATACTTATCATAGGCGTGGGTGAATGCGGGAGTGGCCTAAAAATACCCAATAGACAGCATCCCCAAGGGATTATTAGGAGCAAAACCTAGGAGCCAGGATTCCATTGAAGGACATCTGACCAAGAAAACCTCCCTGGCTAGTGAGGTGTGTGAGGCTTTCACCCTCCCCGGCCTGGGAGTCTGTTGGTGGCCAGGGATAGAGCCTAATAATAGTGCCCAAGAATTAGTGTTCTTTTGACTTCTGAACCTATGCTCTACCTTCAGGAGCTGGTGATGCTATAAGAAGAAAGGATACGGGGAATCATGTAGATGGCAATATAATTCCAGAGCTGGTAAATATTGAAAAAAAAAGAATAAGCTCCCAAACTTTTTTTCTCCTGCATGAGGAAATACAGATGCATTTATGACTGGAAGGAGAAAGGAAATGATCATGAGAACTATCTGATTTAGGATTGGATTAAGACTTTAAAGGCTTGGAGCTCAGAAATTTCTGGTACTTCGATCACCCAAACCTTAGCACCAGTGCCCACCCTCCCCCTTTTTAACCCTGCTCTGCAAAATAACTCCAAGGAAGTACAAAGACCAGATTCCATGATGACTACTTAGACTTTTGTCTGTCTTGGAAAAAAATCTAAAAGAAAAATGTTCACAATAGTTTTGTTTGAGAGTGTATGGCACACCTGTTTCTCTGGTCACTATTTACTCACTTAGTCCTCCTGTTGGCTAGCATGACTGTATAGAGAATAGGTACTTTTAAAACTACCTGCATGTAATCATTAAATACCCTTGGTGATACTTTAAATCTGAGTTCATGGAACTGTACAAATCAAACCTCAGGCTTCCATCCTAGGTACAATAGAGAGATCTATCCAGAAAGACAAGCTTTCATTGAAAAGAATTGTTGGATTTAATATACAGCTACATATTCTAAAACCTGGAAAGTGCTGAAACCCAGTGCTTTCCTCCTGCCTCATGCATATAGTCATCAAAGTGTTAAGTCTTTCTTTAGACTTAATAGATGGAAAGCAGAGCCTTATGTTTTAGTTATAGTTTTTGCTGCTGTGACTAAAAGACTGACCAGGACTATTTTAAGGGAGGAAAAGTCTAGGTAGGGACTTAAGGTTTCAGGGTTCAAGCTGAGGCTGAACATCATGGTGGAAGAGTGTGGCAGAGAGAGAGAGAGAGAGAGAGAGAGAAAGAGAGAGACTCTTCTGGCCAGATATAAAATATATACCACAACAGCACACTTCTGGTAACCCACCTCCTCTAGCCATACCCTACCCACCACCAGTTACCACTCATTGAATCCCATCAGGGGATTAATTCACTTCTTCTCTAAACCTTCATTCATTGTATCACACATGAGCTTTTGGGGCACACTTCACATCCGAACCATAACACCACACTATAGGCAATGTCAGTGGTTCTCAACATTGGCTGTACAAATATGTCTCTATTTTTCACACTTTAGGGGTTTGGGTAGAAGCACTTAAGTTTTAAAAGTCCACAGGTGATTCTAATCTTCAGCAAAGCTGAAAATCATTGTTCAAGTCTTAAATATCTGAGTGATATTAAATGTATAAGTCACTGAAATTTATTGCTAATGCAAAAACTTTGTTTTAGCCTGTCTTTAATAACTTTCCCAACTGATGTGTGTGCCTGTTAAATTTTAGTATAAACATAAATAGGATGTGAATGAAATATTAGTTTGAACCATGTGAAGCAGGCTGTTTGACTATTTTAAACCAATAACCAGTGTGGTTTCATGTGCTTCAAACTAATAAATGATAAACAGCAGTTAAGCAGAGGTTTCTGATTCTAGTGGAATATTGAAATCACCTGGGATACTTTTGAAAAAATTGCAGTTCTCAATAAAATGGCCAAAATAAAAAGACAGGAAATACCAATTCCTGTTAAGACCATGAAGCAGTAAGGACTCATATTGCTGTTGGTGTGTAAATGGATGCAACCTCTTTGGAACAACTCTTGACATATTAAGCTCAACATCCTCTTGTCTCATGACCTAGCAATTCTACTTTTACATGTATGCTGTGTTCTCTAAAAGACATATGTAAGAACGTTTATGGCTGCATTGTTTTTATATTTCCTAAGTGGGAAACAACCCAAATATTCATCAATAATAGATTAGATAAATAAATCATGATATAACCAAATAGTCCTATAGAGCAGGAGTCAATAAAATGTTGCTGCTATGACCACTAGGCACCACCTATTTAAGAGCTAAGTGTGATTTACATTTTTAAATGTTGGGAGAAAAAGCATAATATTTTGCAACACCTGGAATTTATATACAAATAAGTACATGATGTCTTCAGTTTTTCTTCTTCACCTACAAAGCATAAAGTGCCATCCCTCAGTGTTGCCATATTAATGAGAAGCAGGTTCCTCAGGAGGAGGGAATTAGGCAAGACTTTGAATACAGAAAGTAGGGGGCCCTAGTAGCCATCTTAGAAGCTGCATACAAGCAGAATGTTGAGTGAAAAAAAAATCATACAAAAAAACATATATTATAGTGCTTCCATTTATATGAAAATTAAAAACCAGACAAAGCTAATTGATACCATTAGAAATCGGGATAGTAGTTCCCATACTATGGAAAGGGAATTTCAGGGAAGAACAGCAAGCTTTGGAATCAAGCCTCACAGGTTCACATGCAATGGTGTCCTTGGTTGTCATGCAATTTACAAACATGTATATTGTTTATGAGCACATACTGAGCTATATACATATGATTTGTGCAAGTTTATATGTACATTAGAGCCCAACAAAATTTTGAAGAGGAATAAATGCTTAAATTCCACCAGGTATGATAAATGATCCATTTACCATCCACTCTTTAATTTTCTGTGCCTTCTCCGGTTCTTTCTTTGCCAGAAAAGTGGCAGTTCCATTCAATTTCATTTAACAAGTGTGTTTGGAGGATCTACTATGAGCCAGGCATTCATCTAGGTACTTGGTATATATGGTAGACTACATCTCTAGAAGAAGGCCTAAATATGTTATACCATGATAGTTGATCTTTTAAAAAGTAAATTATTTGGGCAGGCCTAAAATTATCATATCTTTCCTTAGAACCAGAGATCTTTCTCCAGCTAGTAGCAGAAAAGGATGGTAAAAGAGGAACTACAAAAAATCCTAGACATGAGAAGTAATCAGCACTCTTTACTCTTTAAAAATGAAGGGAGCAAAATGTATGATATGTCAAGATCATTGTAATGTTTTGAGCAACTAATAAAAAAATCAAAAAAATGAAGGAAGCAACATGAGAAGGATGCACTTGGCCACTGACTGTTAGCCCATAAGGTAGCAGAAGCATTGGTTCTGTGGTTATCAGGAGCCGGATTCTGCCAACAACATGAATGAGCCTGCAAGAGAATCCTTCCCCAGATGCTTCAGATAAGAATCTAAGCCAGCTGACGCCTTGACTTAGGTTTTGTATACACTTAGCAGAGAACCCAGATGAGCCCTCCCAGATGTCTGAGCTCCAGGACTAGGACCTAACAAAGAGCTATTGTTTTAGGTTGCTAACTTTGTGATAATTTGTTATGCAGCAATAGAAATGAATACAGGACACATCCTGTACAAAACAGACTGTAATCCTGGCCATATTTTTGTGGGTTGAGACAGTTAAAAACAATGATAATATTAATAATACCAATATTGACCAAGTAAATCAGATTCTGTGGATAGAACTTTCACTCCCCAGATTTCTCTCTCTTTTTTCAAGTTCTTCAAGTGTTTATAATCTTCTATTTTGCAAAATTGTTAATAAGAGAGCACAATGCCTGGTAAGAAGAGACACATTCGACAGTTCTCTCTCATGTGTTCCAGTAAGCTCTCACTGAATCTTGTCATGTTCCTTTGCAGCACCCCTCTTGAACGGAGGCTTCTTCATTCTCTCTGCCACCATCCTGTGGAAGTCAGACAGACCTGAATTCAGAGCCTGGTTCCGGTGGGTATGAGTTACCTCTCCCTGGATATGGTATTTGAAAGCATCAAGCATGTTTCCACAATTATAATTGGCAGTGAAGATTCTCCTAGTGTTTTTCTTAGCCAGCTTCTCACTGCTGTTGACAAGTCCCTAAGAAAAACGAAGGAGAAAGATTTACTTTGGCTCACGGTTTCAGAGGTTTCAGTCCAAGGTCAGCCTGTTCCATTGCCTTTGGGTCTGAGACAAAGCAGAATATCATGGCAGAAGGGCATGATGGAGGAAAACTGCTCAGCTTATGGTAGCCAGGAAACACCAAGGGGGGTGGGGGTGAGAGAGAGAAGAGAGGACTGGGTGGGGACAAGAAATGCCTTTCCAGGGTACACTCCCAGTGACCTACTTTCTTTAACCTGGTCCCTCTTCTACAGTTTCCATCGCCCCCAGTAGTCCATTCAGCTATTAACGGATTAGTCCCCTGATGAGGTCAGAGGCTACATGATCCACTCATTCCCCAATCGCTCCATCTCTGAACTCTGCTGCCTTGGGGACCAAGCCTTCAGCACATGAGCCTTTGGTGAACACTTCATATTCAAACCATAACAGGGTTATTTTAGGATTAAATCACTTAACTTGGGTAGATCACTTAGAAAGGTACTTGGAATATAGTTAACACCACACATTAGTTAGTTTTCTTACTAAGGAAGGTGAAGTGTACAAATTTACCTGTTCCTATCAGGTACTCAAAAATGTCACTTTTACTTCCTTTCCAAAGTTCTAATCATCACTTCACACACAAGTACATGTGCTCTCTCCCTTGTTTTAATCTATTTATTCAACAAACATTTGTTACGCAGTCACCATGAATCCAGTACTGTTGAAAGGCCTGAGAATTCAGAGATAAAGTCTTAGACTCAACAGGGATAAGACTCAGGATAGAGGAAGAAGAGAGGATATGGTGGAAATAGGTAAGTCAATATACTGTCAAATGGCATGGAATAAGGGCTGTGGTCAGTGTGATGGTTAATTGAGTCAATTTGGGCCACAGGGTGCTGAGATACTTGGTCAGAGATTGTGGTTGCTTTTGTGAGGATGTTTCTGGATGAAATTTACATTTAAATCAATAGACTGGAACTACATGATTAACTTTCCTGGTTCTCTGGACTTCAGATTCAAACTGTAATTAAACCATCTTCTTTTCAGGGTTCCAGCTTGCCTACTCCCTTTGCATATCTTGGAACTTGCCAGCCTTCATAAACTCATGAACCATTCCTAATAACATACCTCTTTCCATATATCTACATCTTCTTGGTTCTTCCTCAGTGCAACCCTGACTAATACAGTCAAGTCTACACAGAGTGTAGATCTCCTAGATTCTAATAGGTCCTTAGGGATAGAGGAAGTCAGAAGAAAAGAGAATCAAGAGGACCTCCTCCGTGTCCTGATTCTGGAGCCAGGTGGCAAGAAGTGCTTGGAGGTCACTGGAGAAGACAAGGGCATTCTGGATGGAATTCACAGTGTGTGCAAGGGTGGGAAAGGGAGAAGAAATCAGGAACCTGCAAAGAGGGCCAAGCACAGAATGTGCATATAAAGATGCTGAGAAATGTCCAAGAACACAGATGTCTTGTATTATATCCAGTTTTGGCTTCCTCAGTAGTAAAAGTGAGTCAATGAAGTATAATAAGTGGGATGGCAAATTCAAATTTTCCCAGCTCAAAACTAGTAGCTTATATGCATAGGAGCCTCCATTGGACTCTTTTACATAAATGTATTTATAGCAGTATTTCATGTTTTTATCCAATAATTATTAATATAATAATTGCAATGATATTGACTGATTCTGTGTGCTAGATAGCTACAGTGCAAGCATATCACACATTTCTCATTTACCAATCATAATAACTCCTGGAACTGGATCAGAGCATATATATAAATTCAAGCACAAAGAAGTTAGTGATTTGTCCCTGTGTTTTCAGCAAAGCAGAGTGTGAGAATTTCTTTCTAGATATTCATTCTCTCCTTCCTCTTTATTAACAGAATCTTGATTTTATTTAGGATGATGATGATCCAATTAAAAGGCCAAATGTTCCAGCCTTCCTTGTGTGACTAAATTCTGGCCAACTGGATCTAATAAAAGTTTTTGAATGGGATTTCTAAAAAAGATTTTTTAATAGAAATGATAGCTAGTGCTAGGCTCATTTTTCCTTTAGTTTCCTGCTTTGGACATAGTGTTGATGGTTGGAGCTCTGATAATCTTTATGGTTGGTGACATAGGCTACAAAGAGCTGAGCAAAAACAGGGGCACTTGATGTTAGCCAACCAACCTTGCAGTAACTTCGTCTTGTATTTTTTTAACTTAATTGATTTTATTTTTTAAAATACATGACAGCAGAATGCTTTACAATTCTTATTATACATATAGAGCACAATTTTTCATATCTTTGTATATAAAGTATGTTCACGCCAATTCATGTCTTTATACAATTCTTATTACACATGTATACCACAATTTTTCATCTCTCTATATAAAGTATGTTGATGCCCAATTCATGTCTTCATACATGTACTTTGGATAATGATGTCCATCACATTCCACCATCCTTGCTAATCCCCTGCCCCATCCCTTTCCCTTCCACCCCTATTCCCTATCTAGAATTCATCTATTCCTCCCATGCTCCCCCTCTCTATCCCACTATGAGTCAGCCTCCTTATATCAGAGAAAACTGTGGCATCTATACATAATGGAATTTTACTCAGCAATAAAAGAGAATAAAATCATTGGCATTTGCAGGTAAATGGTGGCTTTGGAGAAGATAATGCTAAGTGAAGTTAGCCAATCCCAAAAAAACAAATGCTGAATGTTTTCTCGTCTTGTATTTTGTATGAGAGAAAATAAAATTGCATATTATTCAAATGAATTTTACTTTTTGTCTCTGTTATCAGCAACCAAGTACATTTCCTAACTGATACATACAATATTAGCAAGGGACAAAGTCTGGGTCCCATCCCATGCCTCTCATGGAATGTATTCATTATTATGCTGTTATTGTATATAAGCACTTCAGGTGATGGAACTGAGTCCCTTTCTTGTACTTTCACATTCTCAGTCACAATCTCAGTCATAGTAAGTCCTTAATAAATAATTCATTATTACTATTTTCATTATTATCAGCATTTATCAAGTGATTACATATAATGAGCTCTTTAATGAGTACTTTCATTTACTCTGTGTCATTTGATCCCTGCAATATTGTCAAATATCACTATTTATAGATGAAGAAATCAAGACTCAGTGAGATTAAATAACCTACTCAATGTGTCAAAAACAAAAAGTAGTAGTGAGATGAGTCAAGTTTAAGTGCAGAGCTTTGTAGAATCAAGTTGTTCCATCTTGATTTCAGTACTAATGACATGATCATAAGTCTTATTTCATGAGCACTTCAACAGTTGTTAATAATGATAAAATGAAGGGTTTAAAATATTTCAGTGTCAGAAAGTGTGATGTATACAGTGACTCAGTAATTTCTGTATATATTGGAATGTGCAGAATAGTAAACATCAGCGAATCACACTGTTTTAGTGATTTAAAAAGTAAAAATACTAAGATGTGCCCACAGGTTTTGACAGTTGCTAGCATTTAAAATAATTTATATAAATATTTTCCTGAATTTTGGTCTTTTACCTAAGTTGCCTTATTTATAAGTTTCTATAGAAAACATTTGAAAGTCTCAAAGTGAAATGGTTGGTCATGTCTCTATTCCATGTAGGGTGATCTTATAAATCTACTAGAAAGATCCAAATCCTCAAATCTAAAACAGTTTTTAAATTTCTCTCTTTTTTTAGTTGTAGTTGGACACAATACCTCTTTTTATTTATTTTTATGTAATGCTGAGGATCAAATCCAGTGCCTCTCACATGCTAGGCAAGCACTCTACCACTGAGCCACATCCCCAGCCCCTCAAATCTAAAACTTTTGACATGATCAAAAGAGAGAAAAATATTATTCCCTATATTATTGAAATTAAAAACAATAACCCTTTCTATCTTGAGTCTTAAACAGAAGTGCCAATCATTCTAGCTATATCAGGTTTCTGTTGAAAGGACAGAGCATATTTTTTTAGCAAAACATAGCTGTTTCTGCTTAAACCACATTGCGTATGATTAAATCATGTGTATTGTCTGTATTTTGATAAGTTGGTGCGAGAGTTTCTATGCCTTATTTTTTACTTTCAAAATCAAACACTCAAATTTCATTACCCACAAATGGGCAGAATCTATTTCTTTATTAACCATGGTTGCCTTAATATTTGGTTTAAGTACTTAAGCTTCATAGACATAAGAACTAGGCTGTCATCCTAACAGATTCTTACTAGTTCTTACTAATTCTTGGTTATTGATCAAGTCCTTGGACATATCTGTTTCCCAGTTTCTCCACATATACAGGAATATAGTTAATTGAATCAGGCACAGATTACCTAACACAGAAAACTGGTGCTCAGCCATAACTAGCAGAGTGTAGAAAGAGTACCAGGTACTGGTCCTGGAACACACTGAACATCCAGTAAGTGCTGGCTTTCACCCTCATCATGTTCCAAGGAAGCCTCAGGAGTCATTCCCAAGAATGCAGATGCACTTTCAGTTAAGTGTTGATGGGCCTGGAGGCTATTTGCAGAGTCTGAAGCAAGTCTTCCAGTCTGACTTGCAATTAAGTCATAGGATGAGCTTAAATTGGTCTGTACAGAGCCTTCTCAGTCAAGCAGGAAAACATGGCTATGCAGTGGGAAAGCCAGTACTGGACTTTTGCCCACTCTTTTGATAGATTCTGTTGATAGAATTGGGTGTAGGATAATTGCAGATCATAATGGCTGATTACATGCAAACATGTGCTGTTCTGGAGTTGGTATGCTCACGTAGATTTGCAGTAGTTCTTACAGGTGTTGCCCCTTCCCCCCCCCCCCCCAGTGGAGATCGTAAACAATGCTAGCAGCCCAGGAGTGGTCCTCTGGAAGTGCTTGTCATCTACACACACCTGCAGAACACTAGAAGGGCTGCAGCTGATTTGCATCAGGTTTGGAGGCTACATTTTATTCCTTTCTCTGAAATGACTAGAATTCTTTGCTAGACATGCTAAAGCTGACGGGTTAATGTTATAATTTTTATTTTTTAATTTTTTTAGTAATTATTATTTTACTTGTACAAATTTATGAGGTACATTGTGATATTCAATACATGTATACAATAGTACTGATAAAATCAGGGCAATCATGATAAATTTGTACAAATAAAATACTAATTACTAAAAAATAAAAATAATTTAAAAAATGATATTGAAGCTTACAGTTTGAAATATGTACTATTATACTATAACTATGTATCAGATACTTTCCAGATATCTAAAGTATAAATATTGATAAGATAGCCTCTATATTAAAGATGGCTAATAACAATAAGGCACATGAGATACACTTCTAAAACATTTTTCATAAAATAAAAGTGGCCTACCATTTTATAAATTTATAAAAATAAATTTAAACTCAGACAATTTAATCATAGATCCTTAAATTTTATCATAGAATTTAAGGGTCATGACAAGATCCTGAATGACCCTGAGTATATATTTTCCCATCTGTTTATTACCTTAGTTGTGTCTTTTCTTGTGTGTATTAAGATTTTTTCAAGTGGAATAACATTTTTGGAAAAAGAATAAAGAAGGAGTTTTCTGATAGTAAAAAAAAAAAAATCAGGGCATGTCATTATTTCTTAGTTATCTCCACTCTGTTCCTCTGTTAATAATTATCTGAATTTTTTTTTTACTTTTAATGGTTATATACGTTACAATGAACTTTCAACTACATTATTGTATTTTATCCTTAAGTTAATGGTGAATGAATATTATTTACTCCATTTTATGGGCATGAATCAGAGGCTGGAGAGGATAGAGGAGTTGTCCAAATTCATACAACCAAACACCTGACTTCAGCACTTTCAGCTTCCAAATCCACTACTTTCCTCATTCCATCTCAATGCATTATCTATCTCTTCAGGTGTAAAAGTACACTTATTTGGCTTCTCAAAATATACAAAAATGCACTCTGAGATGGAAAATTCCATTTGGTATTGAACATTTCAATATAATTCTACCTGAATTGTGCAAAATAACCCACAGAGAGTGAAACTTTTTCTGAGTGAGCTTAAAAAGTGTAGTAGTCTCAATGGAAGATTCTAGTAGGAAGGTTTTCTTGTTCAGCATTCTTTAAGGCTTAGCTGCAATCTTCCAAGTTGACTGCCATTGTTTACTAACTTCTCTATCTTCCATACATTCCTGCCCTGTGCAGTCCCTTCCCCATCAGTAAACAGAATGATAGGACTCAAATCTAATCATCTCACTCCTCTGAAGTCCTTTGATTACATTCTTTGCCCTTTGGTTGTTCCACAAGCCCTAAGACAGCCGGCCTCAGCCTTCCATGACAGGTTAATTTTCTCCATTCTTGCAGAGCTAAAAATCTTTCCTTATCAGCACTCACATAAATTTGTGAGAATATATTTATTTTTGTTTCCATTTAAATACTGTTAGTGTCTGCTCTGCTTCCCTGAGTGCAGGGATGAATCTGACTTTGCCCACTGTTGACATTCCAGCCACTAGCACTCTGTCTGGCCCATAATAAATACTTAATATATGTATTATGTGTTTATAAATAATGAGTGACTGGAGGAGTCCATGAATAAACTATCTAATCCTGAGTCTTTATTTTTTTCCAGTGATACTGCAGATTGATATTTTGTTTTTGTTTGTTTTAATATTTCATGTTTTGGGAAAAGATATTTTTATACATAGAATAAGTTTGGAAATATCTTAGAGAAAAGTTCATCTAAGCCCTCTTATTTCATAATGGAGACAAAAAAGTGAAAAGGTTTACCCAGTTTACACCATGGCAGAATAATTCCTAGAGTCCAAATCTGGGTCCAATTTTTTGTTGGTGGTTTGTAGAAGGTTTTGAGTGTGTCTCTCAGGTATTCATTGATTGGAAGCTTGGTCCCCAGTGGGACAGTGTTAAGAGGTGGTGAGACCTTTAAGATGTGGGGCCTTGTGGGAAATTGTTAGATCATTGGGGATTTGCCCTTGGAAAGGAATCCCAGTCACTCTCTGGCTTCCTCTCTTGCCATGTGATCACCCTGTCATTCCCAGGTTCTCAATACTATAATACCATCTTGCTGTGAGGTCCTCACTAGAGTCAAGCTGATGCCAGTACCATGCCCATGAACCTCTAGAACTGTGAGCTAAATAAACCTTATTTTTTTCCTATATAAGTTATCAAGTCTCAGCTATATCAGTATAGTAACAGAAACTGACCAATAGAGTGTTTGTTTTAAGGTGGCGAGATGGTAAAGGAAATTTTTGTTGTTCTGGGCTCATCTTGACTTGGTGGCTGAGTGTCAAGCCAAAGAGGCCAGAGCAGCTGTGCTCCTCATTCAAGGTATGTGGGTAGTTTACAGTATCCTTTTCCCAGGCTGATGGGGTAGCAGCTACCGGGGGAAATTTCTTCTCATAATAATGGCAAAGGAACAAGAGGGCAAAAGGAGACATGAAAGATGTTTAAGGTCTGACTCAGCCTGGGCATTTTCATTTTTTCTCCTATGTCATTCGTCAAAGAAAGTCACATGATCAATCCCAAAGCTGAGGTATGAGGAAATATACTCTGCCTTAGCAAGGATATGAATGCAGGGAAGGATGGAGACTTAGGCTAATTATCCAAGCTCTGTGGCTGCATACAAAGGAGCATAAGCTGGGTGGCTTAGAACAACAGAAATTTATTCTCAGAATTTTGGATGTTAGAACTCTGCAATCAAGGAGTTGGTAAGGCCATGGTTCTTTTGAAGGCTCTTTGAAGTAATTCTCCCACACTCTTCACTTTAGTGGCTGTGGGCAGTCCCTGGCTTGCAGCTACATCTTTGCAATCTCTGTCTTCATCATCAGGAGGCCTTCTTCCCCAGGTGTGCATCTCTATCTCCAAATCTTCCTTTCTTATGAGCATACCAGTCACTGAATTTACAGCCCTCCCTAAACCAATATGACCTCTCCTGAATTTGATGACATTTGAAGAGACACTATTTTTTAATTGATTTTTTTAAAAAATGAAAGTGGAATGCATTACAGATCTTATTACAAGTATACAGCACAATTTTTTTATATCTCTGGTTGTATATAAAGTATGTTGAAACCAGTTTGTGTCTTCATATATGTACTTTGGATAATGATGTCTATCACATTCCACCATCCTTGCTAATCTCCTGCCCCTTTCCTTTCCCTCCCTCTGCCCTATCTAGAATTCATCTATTCCTCCCATGCTCCCCCTCTCTACCCTACTATGAGTCAGCCTCCTTATATCAGAGAAAACATTTGACATTTGTTTTTTTGGGGATTGGCTAACTTCACTTAGCATTATCTTCTCCAACTCCATCCATTTACCTATAAATGCCATGATTTTATTCTCTTTTATTGCTGAGTAAAATTCCATTATGTATATATGCCAATTTTTTTAATCCATTCATCCACTGAAGAGCATCTAGGTTGGCTCCACAGTTCAGCTATTGTCAATTGTGTTGCTATAAACATTGATGTGGCTGTGTCCCTGTGGTATGCTGTTTTTAAGTCTTTGGGATATAAACCGAGAAGAGGAATAGCTGGGTGAAAAGATCATATTTTCAAATATGTTCATATTCACAAATATTGGAGGTTAGTAATTCAACAGATCTATTTGGATGCACAATCAATCAACAAAACAGAATATGGTGCTATCTTTTATAAATCACAGTATTTGTTTTAAAGTCTGGGTCCTAGACTCACTGTAAATATCATCTGAGAGCTGATTTGAAATTAAAGTTCTTGCATCTCACTCTAAACCTACCTAATTAGAAACTTTGGGATTTAGGACCTATTAATGTGAGGTGTGACAGGTTCCTCACATGATTTTAATCCATGCTAAAGTTTGAGAACCACTACATTAGAAGACACTATAACTGAGATTTAACTATTGTTCTGAAGAAAGAGTGAGAAGTAAGACTGTGTGTATATGTGTGTGTTCCTGAGAATTTAGTGTTATTAGAGCAGAAATGGGGGCATCCAACTACTGATAAGATGCAAAGGAAAGGAATTGCTCACAAGGGTCAGGTGTTAGAAGTGCAGTGGGTTTAACCAATCCTTGGACGAATATGAAAAATCTTGGTTCCACTTCGCCCATGGATGGATGGAGATGATCAAGTGGAGTTCTTTCATCCCAAGTCATCACAATGAATATTCATTTCTTTGGATGTAAGGAAGCTGGGAGGGGTGATCCAGGTTGGCTCCTGAGTCACACCTGCTACACTGGGTAGAATCAATAAGAAAACATAGGCAAGATGTTTTGCAGTGTTAGATATATTTATTACCAGAGAGCTATTGATGACTCTGTAGGTCTGTCTTCAGTTAGTTCTGGAAAAGAATGACCTTGTGCAGAACTAAGAGAATAAAGGTGACATACCTGAGTATAGCATTCAGGCACAGGACACAGGAATTTAATTTACTAATAAACTCACATCTAATATAACTAAATTTAAGAGCTTAAATTATCTTAAATAAGATCTTAAGTATAAGAGCTTAAATTGTAGAAAGTCAGAGCTTAGATGGGGTTAGATTCTCAAGTTAAAAGTGTAGTGTAAATACCAGAAATGGCCAATTTTGCACTTTATAATGCTTTAAATTGCCCATGAAATATGGGACTGGACAGTAATTTTATGTATAATAATCTCATAGCCTAATTTCCTGATGTGCCAGAATTGAGGAACATAGAGGAAAGTCAATAAGGATAATCATTATGCAAATGTATGTTTATTAAAAACATTATTCCTTTAAAATAATAAATTCCTTGTTATGAATGGGGGCAAGGATAGATAGATCTGATTTTTTTTAAGAGAGAGTGAGAGAGGAGAGAGGAGAGAGAGAATTTTTTTTTAATATTTATTTTTTAGTTCTCGGTGGACACAACATCCTTGTTGGTATGTGGTGCTGAGGATCGAACCCGGGCCGCACGCATGCCAGGCGAGCGCGCTACCGCTTGAGCCACATCCCCAGCCCCTGATTTTTTTTTAACCTGGACTCTAATGTCTTAATATGCTTTTTGGTTTTATGAGGATTAAATGAGAAAATTAAAGCTTCATTTTAGAGCGGTGGTAGGTCTGTAAATAAATTGGAATTCTGTTCAATAGATTTAACCTGCCTCTATGTGCTAAACGGTACTCCCTTAGTGGTTATGATTTTCTGGAAGTTCTTCTTAGTTCTTTAGCAGCGTCCAGGCATTGTGACTCTGGAAGCCGTGTGCTTAACTATTCCGCTACTCTGCCTTTCTAGTTTCTCACCTGTTTTGTTCCCACCACATATAATTTTGGAGAGTGGCAAAAATCAAATCAAAACAAAACAAACAAACAAAACAACCTAGAACATGAATCTGGACATGTTGCTCTCAAGTGTGGGCCCAAAGATGTCCCTCCTGTGCTGTTCTTCTTGAAGGTTGGGAAGTAATATGGCTAAAACCTCAGCAGCCTTTTATTCTGGGGAGAAAATAGGCTTTCTTGTTCTCCAGAGGGGCAGGGAAAAACTGCATATTATGTTGATGCAAAATAGAAGAATGGATTTTGGATTCTTTTGTGGTTAAAGATGAGAAAAGTCTGTCCATCCATGGTCAGAAAGTAAAAGTCTTGGAGTTTCGTGCAGTCAGAGCTAGGCAGCAGGCTTCCCCAGTGCTGATGACAGATTAGTGCCCTCATAAACCTGAAGGCATGATCTAAGGCTCAATCCTAATGTCTGCAAATGCAAAGAAGTAAAAGAAAAATGAGACATGGGAGATGATTTAGATTGCACCTGGGAGAGAAAGAATGTAGCACAGCCAAGATTTGCCTGGGAGATAAGGCCAGCATTAGCACAGACCAGCACAGGTTTTGCCTGCTACGGGTCTTTTCCAGCCTGTGGTAACTGTTAGGAGGAGGCATTTGAAAAGCCTTTCTTTGAGGTCTGTTTGATTCAGGGATCCTAAGAGATGGAAATATGAATCTTCTGGGATAGGGGAAATTATGGGTTAGGTTTTACCCCACAGCTTTAAATGCTGATGGAGTCATACCTATTAGGTGTCTCAGGTAATGTAGGGTATATTCCTCAAGGTCATCCTGCATCCTAATACAACTCTTCTATGGACTCTTGGTGGTACTTTCTTCTCACTCATGGGCTGGTTTCTGGAAAAAGAACAACAAACACAATGATGAAGACTGCCTAAGGCTCTGGTTCATATGAGGGCTGCCTTATGTGTCTTCATTATTGACTCTACCTAACAACATATAAATATACATGTCATGTGCATATACATTTAAATATAACAACATACACAAATACTGCGCACCCTGGAAACAGAATGAAGTTCAAACTCTGCCTGTCTCTATGTACTGGCTGGGCAAACTAAAACAAAATATTAACATCTTTGACCCTGATTTTCTCATCTATAACATTGACAATAATCTATCCTCTACAGGATTTTTTATTTTGTTTTGTTTTGTTTCTGATAAAGGGGATTGGACTCAGGAATACTTTAGTACTTAGCTCTACCCCAAGACCTTTTTATGTTTTATTTTGAGACAGGTTTTTGCTAAGCTGCTTAGGGCCTTACTAAGTTACTGAGGCTGGTTTTGAACTTGTGATCCTCCTACCTCAGCCTCCTGAGCCACTGAGGTTAGAGGCATGGACCAAGGTGCTTAACCCTACAGGGTCTTTTTGAGAAAAATGATCTCTCTATATTACCAACTAACCTAAATTGTAGAAGCTTGATATAATAAACGCTTCTCATTTCACACAAGTTACGTGCTTCATGGAGCTGAGAACAGAGTAGGTACGTTGTCCCAGCTCAGGGTTTTACATAAGGTTGCAGCCAGGATGTTGGTTGGTGCTGATTTCATCTGAAGGCTGTACTGAGACTAGTGGAGCTACGGAAGTTGACTCGTTCCACACTTAGAAGTCAGTGCTGGTTGTGGGCAGGAGGCTTGAACCCCTCACAACATGGCCCTTTTCATTGAATTTCTGGGTCCACTTCACAAAATGACAGCTGGTTTCCCCTAGGGAGTGATCCAAGAGAGCAAGGAAGTCACAATGCCGACTTGCTAGAAATGAGATACTAAGGTTAACCCACACACAAGGTGGGCAGGATGAGGGTCTACTTTTTGAAATGCATGTCAAAGGGTAGACATATTTGTAAATTTCCCCTAGAAGTAAGACAGTTAAAATTCTTGTAACAGAATTTAAAATTTCACTAAATGAGAACAATTATTAATTGAAAGTTTTAGCAGTATCTGTTCTATTCTACCTCTTTGGTCCCCAGCATAGTGTTATATCACAGCCTTTTAAGATAAGGAGAGAAAAGTGTTGCTTGCCTCGTGTCTGGTGTTGCGCTAAACATTTGTGTGAAACAGAACATTTAATCTTCATGATGACCCTGGAAAAATGGGTGCCAGTCTATTAGTATCCTAATTCTACAGATGGAGGTAAAGTATGACAGAGAAGTTAAGAAGTTCATTGGATTTTTATATAGAGAAGATTTTTTTAGACCCCAAACTGGTCTCAAGTAGTCCTCTCGGATTCAGCTTTTAATCGTCTTACTGTGAATATTCCCACCAATCAAGGAGGCTCCCAGATTTATTCAGGTGAAGCACTTCTATCTCTGAAGTTTATTTGTCTGGAACTATTTTGGAGGTCAGAGAGAAGATATTTGAATTGTGAGGTCTGTATCTTGAGGCCCTTTGTTCATATCTAGGTTGCCCTAGAAATTCCCAGTTAAAATTTCCCCATGTGAAAGACAGGAGCTCCTCTTTTACCCTCTTCCTTGTCCATCCTTTGATAAAAAAGTACCCCACAGCCCTTCTACTTTCTTGTTTTACACTTTCAATTTCTCCTTGAAACTTGGATGTCTGAAGGTCCTATGGCTACATCAAAAGTTTGAAAACTACAAAAACAGATGACCTCAGAGGTCGTTTTGTGTTCCAAATTCTTATGATGACATGAGCCCTCTTTGTCCCTGCCTCCCCATCATTACAGAAGTCAGTGACCAAGTCCAGTCAATTCCATTCTCACCAATTGCTCTTGTGATTTTCTTTTTCTCATCCCTTATCATTCTACATCTGATAAGAGCTGAGATTGAAACATTGAAGCAGTCCCTTAACAGGGTCCATATCTCCGGTCACTCTCAATTCCAAATTATCTTGTGTCCAATGGCCACATAAATCTCCAAGATTGTCTTGCTTGGCTTGCCACTTTACTGTTAAAATAAATCCTTTTTTTCATTGACTATGTCACTTACTTCAGAGAGAGGTCCCACTGGTACCAGTCCACATCAATAGATAGCTTTTGCAGAGATCAGCCTAAAAGAAATTAAGTCATTTTCCTTACTAATAGAATAGCATAAAGGCTCTTGTATGCTGATGTGCAACGTGAATCTTCTGGAGAGAGAGAGAATGTGACCTAGGGGTTTCTTTCTTGGCTTGTTGTGGGCAAGCAGGTTGAAGGTCATGGATTTTTTGAAGTTATCCACATGGAAGATGTTTGTTATCACTATGCCTCTTCCCTGATGCTTTTCCCTTGGTGATGAGCCCCCTACTCTCAATAATGCACCTTAACATGAGAAAGTTCAAAAAGTCAGACCTCACAGGCTGTTGCTCTCTCTGTCCTTTGTGCCTCACCCTTAACCTCCCCCAAAACCACCACTTCAGAATGTCGAGATGTGTTTGTGCATGTACACATTAACCTAAGTTTCTTTAATGAAGGACTGGGCATGAAGGAAGGTGCAGAACCGGATGAAAATTTTCGAAGCCACAAACTAACTTAACTTAGCGTCCAAAATATGTGTGCATGTGTGTGTGTGCATGTGAGTATTTGTGGTGTATCTCTAATCTGTGTGTATGTGTGTGTGTGTGCATGTGAGTATTTGTGGTGTATCTCTAATCTGTGTGTATGTGTGTGTGTGTGCATGTGAGTATTTGTGGTGTATCTCTAATCTGTGTGTATGTGTGTGTGTGTGCATGTGAGTATTTGTGGTGTATCTCTAATCTGTGTGTATGTGTGTGTGTGTTGAATAAGAAATTAACCCTTCACTAACTTGGTCCTCTTTGAGCACACTGACAGTTTCAAACCTGACTTCCCTATCCCTGGCTTTGTCCCTCTATCTGAGAGTCTTATCTTATGGACTTCCCCAATGAAACTCCATTCATATTATGGACAACCCTTATGCCTGCCCATTGGGTCATTCCAAGATCCATTGTGATTTCACTCATTAAGACAGCTGAGATGACCCATAGATGCAAGGAAAGCAAGCCTTTGCATCCCGAAGTTCAAGTCAATGAATCCAGAGTAGAATCCTGTGTTGTTTGTTTGCTTGTTTGGGGGGCAAGTAATGATTTCTTTTGATATCCCAAGAGACGAGGAACAGGACATGAGGACATTTCTGGTGGTGCAGACCTGTGGCATCATCCAGGTAGGCATGTGTCCCCCAGCGTAGATTTCTTTGGAGGTTACCCTAAAGCTATACCTTAAAAACTACTCTGATGATTAGAAATTAGATTGGTTAGGACAGCACTGAACTTACTTTAAAATTATCTTAATCCTCAGGGAGAGCAGAGTCCCTCTAAACCCTACTGAAAAGCAAAGTATTTTCTAACTGCTTTGTAATTTGCAAGATAACTTTTTTTCTTCTTTTAAGGGCAGAAAAGTCCACTATTATGCACAGTGCTATTGTATTCCTTCAATGCTTTTCACTTGTATCACTTTGGACATTATGAAAAGGAAAGGAATTGTATGCTCCCTAAGATGGTTTCCTTAGTCCTATAAAGAGAACATTTGAAGGATCATTCGAGCAAGCAGTCAAGAACTAAGTAGCTGGGCCCTAGAAATGAAACATCAATAATATATTTCCCACCCTGAGAGTTGGCCTTAAAGGCATTTATCCACTCATTTGTTCATTTGTCAATTACTTTGGATGTTTACTATATGCTAGAGACTATGTTGGGTAGTGAGGAGTTCTTAGACTGAATTCCCTGAGATTAAACTCTGAGACTGGGAATTGTATGAAAAGGGTTATTCTCTAATAATAATAATAATAATCTTGGGAGATACAACTAAAAGAAAGTAAGGGAGGAGGATAGGATTGGTCAGAGAACAAAGTGTTGTTTAATGCAATTCAACAGAGACCTAGTCCAGACTGGAAGCTCTGGAGCTGAGATGACCCTGCAGAGCTGTCCCATAGAAGCAAGGACAGCAAACCTTTGCATCCCCATGTCAGTTAGTCATTGGGGACCCATTCTCCCTGAAAAGGGACTATAACATGCTGCAAGGAAGTCTTTTCAGCCTGAAGTTATGTCATGACTTTGAGACATTAGCAATCAATATTCCCAGTAGCTGGGAGATGGGGAGAAATCTGAGAATACCATACCCACTACTGGGATATAACAGGGACATGGATCCGTTCATGCCATTAGAAATCCAATAGTCTGGATAGGGAGATACAATAGGAAATAGGGAAGGGCCAATGCAGATAGGTAAATTCCAGGCTGTGGAAAGTGCTGTGAAGACACAGAAGGGCACCTAGCCCGGGCTTTGATATGAGGACTGGGCTTGTGTGGGAGGGGGTGGGGGAGAACATGGCACAGGCTCCTTTCAGAATCAGCTATGGCTGGATAGAAAGGGCAATAGAAGCAGCAGCAGCACAAGGGGAGGGAAGGGAGCTGGCCCAGGGCTGGACCCTGAAGCATGGCTCTAAGAGAGCAGGCAGGCCAGGCCCAGCAACTGGGGATTTTTATCTGGATTATTCTGACAATCACAGATTTCAACAGGGAGTTACACAATATAAATTGCACTCCAGGAAGATCATTCTGGCTGCATTGTGGAGAAAGGATTGGAAGTAAAGAGCAACACAGGGCTCCTCTGAGGGACCATGTGGGCGACTGGGTCATTAGTTTCAGGTGAGAAATGATAGTGATTAAAATGGAGGCATGTCAGTGGGGATGGAGAGAAATGGATGGATTTGAGAGATGTTAAGGGGCCAGAATCCACCTAAGACTTGACTGATTGGATATGAGTCATGAGGGAAAAAGAAGAGTCCACCTCAAATTTGTCTCTGAGCCCAAGCAGGCTGGCGAGAGTGGGAAGAAGGGATCTCAGAATGTCAGACTGAAGCAAGGGAACCAATTAGAGCCATGATAAATAACATCTTTTTGTACAGAGACCCAGCTGGGAGGGGGATAAGGCTAATGGACCTAACTCTTTCCATATAAGTGAAAATGGCACTATAGAAATCTATGAAAATTATATATATGTATGTATGTGTATATATATATATATATATATACATATATATACATATATATATAAACAATTTAAATACCTCTTTTTAAAGAAAGCCAATGAGAAAATTGGCTCTGCACTTATCCACTCAAATATTAATATGTGGACCACATTTAGACATCACAATGTGGAGGCAGCTTGCCAATATTTTTGGTGCCTATTTGTGAAGTGCTTTGACCTCACAGAGAACATTCTAGAGCCTGTTCTTTTTACCTTTCAGGTAGAAATTCTTACATTCCTAATGAGAAAGACTGTAGAATGAATTGGACATTACTTTCCTATGTGCTTATATGAATACACAACCAATGTAAATTCACATCATGTACAACCAGAATGGGAAGTTATATTCCTTATATGTATAATACGACAAGGTGCATTCTAGTGTCATGTGTAACTAAGAAGAACAAATAAAAAGAGACGTAAAAAAGAAATTATTACATTCCTAATTTATAGAAACAGGAATGGAGGATCAGAGAAGTGGCACGACTTAACTTTCCAAGGGCCACAAGTTGAGTCTAGAATGTGGATTTCATTCAGGGCAGCGGTTCCTGAGGTAGTAGCCACAGTTTGCCAGGCTGTTAGGCGACACAGAGAGGAGGTCATTGTGACTGCTGCCTGCTTCAGGTATCAACAAGGCCTCTTTCTCTCTGCTCAGAAGAGGAGAGGCTAAGGGGGCAGGTAATGTCTGTTTCCCTGGAGGTGCAGAGAATGTCACCTAGGCATTCTTTCTACCTGAGAGCATTCAGGATACTTCTGGGGCTGCTCCCATGTTTCATCTTATCAGCCTGGCTTTAGCCTCAGATTACTCGGACCACCACTCCTGGGACCCACAGAGGTGGTTTCTCCAGATAACTGGGCTCTGTAGGCTGTGAAAAGTTGCGGTTGAACTTGGTTTCTGGGTCATGTTATAGACAAATGAACTAAAAGTAGGTCCCACCCCCAGGTTAGAGATGTGATAACCATAGTGGATCAGACAACTTCACCCTTAACTAGGCAGGGAAGGGTCCCTTCTGAAACTTCCATGGTCAGGCTCCATCTGGTTGGAATCTCAGGCCACGTGATGCACCCTCTTCCTTTGGCAGACCATGTGTCAGATTTTCAAGTATAATGAAAAGGGGATTTGTTTCTTAATCTGGTATTTTAAAAATTCAGATGCAATTAAATGACTGTGGATTACCCTGAAATAGATTTTCTGACTATGAACACATACATATATAGATGAAGGCATTTCAGATATTGCCATGGGTTGGATGTGGTTTGAATGTGTTCCCTAGGGTTCATGTGCTGAAAGTCTGGTGGCAGGATAGGGGGATGATGTGGAACCCTTAAGAGGTGGGACCTCTCAGAAGGTCCTTAAGTTATTGAGGGAGTTGTCCTCAGAAGGGATAGAGGAAGCTCTCGTGGAAATCCCTATGCTCTCGCTAGAGCCAGTTGATGTATGAATATGAACAAGTTCAACCTTTGAACTGCTCTTTAGTCTCCTATTTTTAGGTATGACCTCTTCCTCCCACATGAATTTCTGCCATTGAGACCCACTGTTAGGCACCAGTAAGTGGCAGAACCAATGGACCCTCCATCACCTGCCTGATCTTGGATTTTTGAACCTTGAGAACTGTGAACTAAATGAACTTTTCTTTATAAGGTTAGCTTGCCTAAAGTATTTCATTATAGTAACGTAAGTGGACTAACACAGGTACCTTTATTAGTCTCTCCATAATCATTTTTAATCTTATTTCTATAGCTGGTTAGTTTCCCCCTCCCTTCATTCTTCTTCTTCCTTATTGCCTTCTCTGTTGAAGTATCTTGAGCTACCTTATCTACCTCCTTAGTCCCAGGATATTATCTTTGAAATAACCATAAAATTGAGCAAGAAACCACCCTTACCATTATAAATACTGGTTGTAGGGAGTCACAGAATATTTTTAATTTAGTTGCAGATTAGTAGTAATACTTATTATTAAAAGAGCGTTTATTGAATAATAACTAACTAAAGCTAAGTACTATACACACACTAACTCAGTGATATGTTGGGACTAAATTATATAACAATACAAGGATTTGCAATTTTTGTATCAACAATTTAGCCATCGCCCATGCATTCTTTCCTAACTGCCTTTATCTTGTGTTTTTGAATTGTACTTTCTGTGCAAGGTTCAAAATGCTAATTTGGCGACATTATCTGCACAACCCAGAAAGTGGGGAAGATGCCTCTTCTTACATTTTAATGCATTGCTTTTGGCTTCACATCTCTCTGTTTATTTCATATGCCGCTTCTGCTCTTGATGATCTCTTCTTGCTTCCTGGAACCTTCCCTAAGGACATGTGTCCGGCCATGCAATCTCCCAAGGGCAGCAGATCTCCCTGTTTGTCCCCTCTGACACTTTCCTGCCTGTATGGGCACATTTCAACAAATGCTTCATCTACAAAGCTCTCTCTTATGCCTGTAGAGGAGAGAAGAGGGACTTCCCATGTCACATGATTCCTAGCATGGCCCCATGACACCTCTCCCACTCTTTTCTTTAGGCAAAAGCTTGTAGTTGGAATAATCTAGAGTATACTTTCATTTGTTTAATTTAAAATTAGGTTGCCGTGAATCTTATTTTATAAACATACAAGTGCAAAAAATGTTATATGCTAAGAATCCTAAGGGATCCACAAGAAAAATTCTGCCAGAAATAATGAGTTCACAAGGTCACAAGATACAAGATCAATATATAAAAATCAATCATAATTCTACATACTAGTGATGAAAAATCTGAAAATGAAATCTAGAGAACAATTATACTCATAATAGCTCCCAAAAGAATAGATTACTTGGTATTAAACTTATCAAAAGAAATGCCAAGCTTTTAAGACTGAAAATTAGACAACTATGTGCAGATTTCAAAGACCATCTAAATAAATGGAGAGAAATTTCATGTTCATGAATCGGAAGATGTTAACTCTACCCAAATCATTCTATGGATTCAAGTCAGTTGCTATCAAAATCTCAATATGTGCCTGATGGACCACTTTTCTACTCTCATTAGAGGCCCTGTATCCCCCTCTCCTACTCATTTCATGAGGCAGAAGCTGTATCTGAGTTATGCAGATACAGGTATTTGTGCTTTGTACAGGTTTCAGTTCAATTGGCTGTGGAAAATTTTCAGTTGCATTGGCTTCCCAGTTATTTGTGATAGCCAAATGAACTAAATTTAGCTGAATGAAGCCCCTGTCACAACCTGAGTAAGTAGTTATTGTAACCATCCAAGTTTAGAGGGGCTCAAAAGATATCATTAAGAAAGAACAAGCCAGGGCTAGGGATGTGGCTCAAGTGGTAGCGCGCTCGCCTGGCATGCGTGCGGCCCGGGTTTGATCCTAGCACCACATACAAACAAGGATATTGTGCCTGCCGAAAACTAAAAAATAAAGATTAAAAAATTCTCTCTCTCTCTCTCTCTCTCTCTCTCTCTGTCTCTCACTCTCTCTTTGAAAAAAAAAAAGAAAAGAAAGAACAAGCCACATACTAGCTTGAGGAAAACCTTGGAAATCATATCTTATAAAGAACTCTTGTACCTCAATAATAGAGAAACAATTCAATGGGTCAAAAGACTAGAATAGAATTTTCACCCGAGAAGCCATAGAAAATACTAGTAAATACAAGAAAAGATAATGGGCATCCTTAGCCATTATGGATATGCAAATTGAAAGCTCACTAAGATCCTACCTTTATGCAGTTATAAACTATAGAATGACTATTATAAAAAAAAAGAGAGAGAGAGAAAGACAAAAGCAACAGTTGGGGATGATATGGAGAAACTGGAACTCTCACACATTACTGGTGGAGACGTAAATGATGCAACCATTTTGGACAACTGGTTTTCAGTTCCTGTTTTCTGCTGTTAGAAAGAATGTCACAGGTAGAGACCCAACATGGCGGCTGGTGAGGAGGCAGCACTTCCAATGCCTCCGCAGTAACAGGATCAGAGAGACCCATTAATATACCTACATGCGAAACTTCTAGCAAAATTCCGCTGAAAGGAGACTTGCCGGGAATTAGTAAGTCTATTGGAGGGGTCAGTTTGTCCCAGACCAGTGAATCTCGGCAACGCGGAGCAGGGGCACAATCCCTCTGGCCGCTGCCGAACTGCCGCTGCCCACGCGTCGCAGGGAATGTACAAATGGCCGCTGTCTGCTTGGGCCCCCGCCGGCCTGGCTCTGTGAACTGCCTCTGGCGGTTTGGCGCTGCAAACGACGACCCCCCCCCACGCTCCTGTGAACAACTCCCGCCAGCTGGGCTCTGCAAAAGGCCCCGCCCGCCAGGCTCTTCGAACAGCCCTGCCCGCACGGGGGAATCAGGAGTGGCGCGGGACCCTCAGTATGGAACTCCTGGCTACCGCTCCCACCAGTGCTGACAACTGAGGTCTCTTGCACCAGCTACTGGGGGCGTGGCTACCGGAGGGCAAGCAAATTCGCTGGGGGTTCTCAGCCCCAAGCTCTACAAACTTAGGGTCCGAGGGAATGGTAAACAGGGAGAGTGTGCCCAGGCGTTCTTGAATACAGGGCTCACAGGAGCAGCAGACCTGGCGCATGGCCAGTATTGTGGTGAGCGTCACCGGTGAGCGGGGCCGAGCTCGAGGAAAAGTGGGGAAGTGACTAGACACAAGAGAAGGCCCTAGGCACTCAGGATTGGAGACCCGCCCAGTCCGGGAGGAAGAGCTGCTGCACAGTGACAGGCTCCCGCCTACTGAGAAGAGAAGCTTAGCCCGGTGGGCACAGCTCCACCTACTGGAAGAATAGTGAATCAAACTCTATAAGACTCCATTTATTAAAATTTTGTTGTTGTTGTTGTTGTTTCTTAAAAAAAAATTTTTAAATTCATTTTATTTTATTTTATTTTTAATTTTAATTCTCATTTTTATTATTACTATTATTATTTTTAAAAAATTCTTTTTAACTTTCTATTTTTTTCTTTCTTCTTTTCTTCTGTCTTTTCATTTCTTTTCAATTTTCTTATTCCCCCTTCCTTGAATTCTACCTGCTTACTCTCATTCTCTTTGGTGACTTCTTCCCTTCCCTTCTAATACCTTTCCTCCCAAGCATCAAATAAATTTATAGGAGTAAACAGTAACCCGGCAGTCAAACAGAACAAGAAGCAACATGAGCAGTATGAAAAAGCAAGGAAGAAAAGGAGTACAAACAATGCAGGGCAGCCTAAATATTCAGGAGAATATAGAGTCATCAGAAAAATGGTCATATAAGGAACTCAAGGAATACCTTAGACAGATGGAATGGAACCTTAGAGATGATACGAGACAGCAAATTCAAGCAGCGAAAGAACACATTGAGAATGAATTACAGACCAGACTGCGGTGGAGGAGATAACATCATTGAAACCTGCGGCTACAGGTGTGTAATTCCCTAGCCTTCCCTCTCCACACATCAGGGAAACCTTAAGGGCCCCTCCCAGCTCTCCCGTGAGCGCAATAGCCAGACAGAGGGAATCAGACGTGGCGCGGGACCCGCGGCGCGGAAGTCCCGGCTACCGCTCCCACCAGTGCTGACAACTGAGGTCTCTTGCACCAGCTACTGGGGGCGTGGCTACCGGAGGGCAAGTAAAATTCGCTGAGGATTCTCAGCCCCAAGCTCTACAAACTTAGGGTCTGAGGGAATGGCAAACAGGGAGAGTGTGCCCAGTCGTTCATGAAAACAGGGCACCCGGGAGCAGCAGACCTGGCGTGTAGGGGCCTGGCTAGAGGAAAAGTGGGGAAGTGACTAGACACAAGAGGAGGCCCTAGGCACTCAGGATTGGAGACTCCCTCACTCTGGGAGGAGGAGCTGCTGCACAGTGATTGGTTCCCGTGTATTGACAGGAGAAACTTGGCCTGGTGGGCACAGCGCCACCTACTGGAAGAGAAGTTAATCAAACTCTAAGACTGCATTTATTAGTTTTTTTTTTTCTCTTTTTTTTTGATTTGGGTTTTTTCTTTCATTTTCATTTTTCTTTCTTGTTGTTTTTTAATTTTTTTTACATTTTTTTAAATTTTTTTTCTTCTAAATTTAATTTTAATTTTTTTATTATTATTTTTAATTTTTTTTCTTTTTTTATTTCCTATTTTTTTCTTCTTTTGTCTTTTCAATTCTTTTCAATTTTCTTATTCCCCCTTCCTTGAATTCTACCTGCTTACTCTCATTCTCTTTAGTGACTTCTTCCCTTCCTTTCTAATACCTTTCCTCCCAAGCATCTAATAAATTTATAGGAGTAAACAGTAACTCAGCAGTCAAACAGAAGAAGAAGTAACATGAGCAGCTTCAAAAAGCAAGGAAGAAAAGGAGTAAAAATAATGCAGGACAGCCTAAATATTCAGGAGGACCTAGAGTCATCAGAAAAATGGTCATATAAAGAACTCAAGGAACACCTTAGACAGATGGAATGGAACCTTAAAGAGGATACGAGACAGCAAATTCAAGCAGCGAAAGAACACATTGAGAATGAATTACATAAACAGATAAAAGAAGAAGTTAAGCATCTTTATCAGGAGATAGAGATTATAAAAAATAATCAAACAATAATTCTAGAAATGAAGGAAACGATAAACCAAATCAAAAACTCAATTGAGAGTATCACTAACAGAGTGGAGCAAGTAGAAGCCAGAACGTCAGATAATGAAGACAAAATATATCATCTTGAAAAGAGTCTACCCAACTCAGAAAGGCTGGTAAAAATCACGAGAAAAACATCCAAGAGTTATGGGATAACATAAAAAAACCAAACTTACGAGTCATTGGAATAGAAGAAGGTACAGAGATTCAAATCAAGGGAATGAGTAACCTGCTGAATGAAATAATTACAGAAAACTTTCCAGAAATAAAAAAGGAAACAGATATACAAATTGAAGATGCATACATGACACCGAGCACACAAAATCACAGTAGACCAACGCCAAGACACATTGTTATGAAGATATCCAATATACAGAACAAAGAGAAAATGTTAAAAGCTACAAGAGAAAGGAGACAGATTACATTCAGGGGTAAACCAATAAGGTTAACAACGGATTTTTTATCACAGACACTGAAAGCAAGAAGGTCATGGAACAATGTATTTCAAACACTGAAAGACAATGGATGCCAACCAAGAATTCTGTATCCAGCAAAATTAAGCTTCAGGTATGACAACGAAATAAAAATCTTTCATGATAAACAAAAGTTAAAAGAATTTGCAGCCAGAAAACCAGCATTGCAAAGCATTTTGAGGAAAACACTACACGAGGAAGAAATGAAAACATTAACCAAAACCATCAGTGTGAAGTGCCTCGGTAAAGACAGAGGGCGAGGGGAAAGATAATCATGGAGAAACAAACTAAAATTTTTAAAAAAAGGATAAATAATCAAACATGGCTGGAAGTACAAACCATATATCAATAGTAACTCTGAATGTTAATGGCTTAAACTCTCCAATAAAGCGACATAGGCTGGTATCATGGATTAAAAAAACAAATCCAACAATATGCTGCCTCCAGGAAACACATCTGATTGGAAAAGACATACACAGGCTGAAGGTGAAAGGATGGGAAAAAATATACCACGCACACGGGCCTCATAAGCAAGCAGGGGTGGCCATCCTCATATCAAATAAAATCGACTTCAAGACTAAGTTAATCATAGAATTTGCAGGGAAATGGATGGCACTAGAGCAGATTATGCCTAGTGAAGCTAGCCAATCCCTAAAAAACAAATACCAAATGTCTTCTTTGATATAGTGAGAGCAACTATGAACAGAGCAGGGAGGAAGAGTAGGAAGAAAAGATTAACATTAAACAGAGACATGAGATGGGAGGGAAAGGGAGAGAAAAGGGAAATTGCATGGAAATGAAGGGAGACCCTCATTGCTATACAAAATTACATATAAGAGGTTGTGAGGGGAATGGGAAAATAAACAAGGAGAGAAATGAATTACAGTAGATGGGGTAGAGAGAGAAGATGGGAGGGGAGGGGAGGGGGGATAGTAGAGGATAGGAAAGGTAGCAGAATACAACAGTTGCTAATATGGCATTATGTAAAATTGTGGATGTGTAACTGACGTGATTCTGCAATCTGTAATTGGGGTAAAAATGGGAGTTCATAACCCACTTGAATCTAATGTATGAAATATGATATGTCAAGAGCTTTGTAAGGTTTTGAGCAACCAATAAAAAAAAAGAAAGAATGTCACAGTCTGGGTAAATCATCAATCATAGTAGTTTATTTGATGATGGTTCTGGAGGCAGGAAGTCCAAGACTGAGGGACTGCATCTGGTCAGGGACTTCTTGCTGACCTTATTATGACAGAAGAGATGACATGGCAAATCAACATGGTGGGAGAAGAGGGAAAGATGGCTGAATTCCCCCTTTTATAACTCACCTGTTCTCTCAATAACAGCCTTAGTTCATTCATGAGAGCAGCACCTCAGACCTAATCATCCCTTAAAGTTCTCACCTTTCAACATTGTTGCATTGGAAATTAAGTTTTCAAAATATGTATTTTGTTCATATATTGTTCAAACCAGTGTCTGACCACAAAATATGAAAATATGCACATGGAAAGACTTACCAATGAATGTTTGTAGCATTATTATAATATAAAACCCCTAAACTGGCAACTGTCTAAGTGTCTCTCAACTTGTGAATGCATAAACAAAATGTGGTATAGCCATATAATGAAATATAATGCAGCAAGATAAAGAATTTAACTTATGCACCTCCAACATGAGTGACCCTCAAGAATGTGATAAGTGAAGGAATCCAGACACAAAACACTGCACATTGTATAATTCTCTACATGTGAAATACCTAGAAGAGGCAAATCTACAGAGACAGAAGGTAGATTCATGGTTTCCTGGGGTTGGGTAGGAAGCAGGGGTTAACTACAAATGGGCACATGGGTCTTGGGGCTATGAAAGTGCTTTAAAATTGATTATGATTATATTTGCACACCTTTATAAGTTTGTTAAAAATCACTGAATTGTAGTTTTACAATGAGAGAATTTTGTAAGTTTTATGTCTCCATAAGGCTGGCTGCTTAATAAAAATAACCAGTATACTATGGAGAGTAGGAGATAGAGATGGAGTAAGGTTGGTAATACAGTAATGATCCTCAAGAATTGATAATGAATAATAAGGATTCATTACATTTTTCCTTTTTACATTTCTGTATATTTGAAATTTTCATAATAAAAACTTGTAAATATGATTTGAAAGAGGACATGTCAGACTTTATCTCCTTTAACATCAGATGGGAAACACAGCTGGAGGAAAATCCAATCTCAATCATGACTGTGGTCCCCTTGCTAGGGTCATTCATTCAACATGGGAGGTTTATGTATGTCCCCAGATTTTCAAGTCACCAGGCCAATATGATGTGGCCATTATGTGGTGTGAATGAGCTTTAGACAGAAGAGAGTAAGGCTGTGTTTATGACTAGGCTGGACCCAGGACTCTTTTCTGAGGTCAGCAATACTCATGTGGAGGGCCACCTTCCTCAGGACCTCTCTAGATTCTTGAGAGGCTGTTCCTGTCTGAGTACTGGTCCGTTTGTTCCCAAGGGTGGTGAGACTTCCTGTGCTGGGGGAATCACAAACTTCCTTCCTGCTTTCAGTCCTGGGAATAACCTCTGCAGTCTCTTTCCAGGTCTCTTATGTTAATGAATTAACCCACTTGTGCAACACTCTCAGGTAAGCACAAACAGATCACTTTTGGGGGGAAGCAAGGGGTATAAAAAATAAGCAATAAAAAATACAAGGGTATTTTTAAGGTTTTTTTTTTTAAACCTGGATTTACATTTACATTTTGGCTGGATTTACATTTTCATAATGGCTAGGTAAGGAATTCATTTTATTGCTGTTTCTTTATTATGTGCTAATGCACCTGAGAGTCATGGATACAAAAATATTCTCTGATTTAAATGTGTCTGTGCATGTGTGTGTGTGTGTGTGTGTGTGTGTGTGTGTGTGTAAATTTCAGAGAGTAATACACAAGTAACTTCCACTATTACAAATTTACCTTGAGTGTGCCAAACCTTGGTGCATTCACTTATTCAGTCATTCATAAAACACGTATTTATTGAGCCCTTCCAACTAATGTCAGACACTGTATGAGTCACTGGAAATACAATACTGAATAAAACCAGCAAAGACTTTGCTTTTCTGCAACTCAGACTCTGGGACTTGTGTTTTCAAACTTTAATGTGTATGAGATTCACATGGGAGGCATTGTAAGAAGGTAGATTCTGATTCCTGAAGTTCTTGAGATTCTCACTCCTCTGGAGACTGTAGCTGGTACACAAAACACACACTGAGGTGCAAGGTCCTAAGGCATAAGGTGGGAAAGTTGAGAAAACAGAAACGTTCATCCTTCATCCCTCTATACTGAATGATTTGTAATTTGCTTCTCACCTGTGCAGAGTGATGGATATTGACACACTCTGTCCAAGAGCCAGCACACTCATCACCTGGCCCCTAAGTAAATTATTGCTCTCTCTTGCCAAGAGACCACCCTGGCCAAAGAGCCCATGCCAACCACACCCACTGAAGTTCTGTCTGTTCACACCCCGTAGCTCCTCTGATTAATTCTCAGGTCAGGACTTGTGTGTCAGCCTTCCCTTAGGGATCTGCTCATGTTTTGCACTTCAAAGGCCCATCTGGCAGGTATCAAAGGCTTGTCTAAATCTTTGGAGCTAAACTTGAGCCTTTTCTGGTCTTACATTTTAACTCTTCCCTGCTCATTTCAGT
Source organism: Spermophilus citellus (assembly GCF_964194105.1). Classification (NCBI taxonomy): domain Eukaryota; kingdom Metazoa; phylum Chordata; class Mammalia; order Rodentia; family Sciuridae; genus Spermophilus; species Spermophilus citellus. The sequence goes on from NC_138194.1 coordinate 84,633,964, forward strand.
CAATGAGGAGAGAATGCAAAGAAAATAAACAAGTTAAAAAGATACCATTGTGTTTTTGTTTATTTTTTATATTCCTTGCTTCCCCCCAAAAGTCATCTGTTTGTGCTTGCCTGAGAGTGTTGCACAAGTGGGTTAATTCTAATCAGGCCTGGGGCTATGGTTCAAAATAGCAAGCTCTTCTGAATAGCCAGGTTGCTCAGCACTTGACCTGCCCTCCAGGCATTCTGTTAGATGGTTCAAGGTTACAGGAATCCTGCTTCTAGGAATTCATTCTAGTGAATTCATTGGAAGGGGCGAAAAAAAGTATCTGAAAAGGAAATTTATCACAGAACCATTTTAATACCAAACATTTAGAGAAAAATAAAAAAACCTAAAAAATCTGTATTAGCTTCCTGTTGCTGCCATGCCTTCCAAGAAAGCAAACTTATTATAAAGTCAGAAGTTTGAAATCAGGTTTGCTGGGCTAAAGTCAAGATGCTGGGGCTGGAATGTTCCAGGGGGCTGTCAGGGAGTACTCCTTTCCTCTTCCTTGTTAGATCTGTTGGCTGCCAGCCCATGTCCCTGGGCTTGTGGCCCTCTCCCGTCTTCCAGGGCGTTGTTCTATCCCTTTCCATCATCCCAGGGCCCTCTCTAACTCTGGCTGCTCAGGCATCCCTTTCCAAGGATTGCTGTGATTATAGCGGGACCTGTGCATAGTACAGGGAAATTATCCCATCTTTTAGCCTTAATCATTTTAACTTTAAGATCTTTCTCATAATCACATCTGCAAAGTCCCTCTTGTCTATAAGGTAACCCTCACAGGTTCAAAAGATTGGGATGTGGAAAATGGGGGACCATGAGTTGGCTCATCATAACATTGAACCAAAAGGAATAGCTAATCATTTTCATATATTCAATGGAATATTATGCAGCCATTAAATTTATTCAATGACATTTAATAAAATGGCCATAACTTATTCAGTATTTGCTTACCCAATCTAACACTGTGTTCCAGGCCACGTTCTGAATACTGGGGAGAAGGTCAAGAGAAAAGGTCCTTCTCTCTGCATTTTATATCCTATTTAAGAAAATAGAACATAAACAAGTAATTTTAATTGCCAATCAATGTGATAAAGCAAAAGAAGGAGAAAGGGAGGGAGAGTTCTTGTATAGGGAGTTAAGGAAAGCATTTTAAGGAGGTTCCATTTCAACCAAGTTCTAATAAAGAGAAGGAGCCAGCTAAGTCTCTAACCCTGTTGCAGATACCAACTCATTAATCCTTACACTATCCATGCTGTTTAGGCATTATTTTATCTGCATTTTACAGATAAGAAGACTAAGGAGTGAAGAGATGAAATAATTTTCTAGTGAAGGGGGTTGCCATCTTGTGTGTGTGTGTGTGTGTGTGTGTGTGTGTGTGTGTGTGTGTGTGGTGTGGGCATGAGTATCTGGATAGGGAGATGTAGATGAGGACAATCCTAGAGAAAGACCAGCAGGAGATGTACCAAACATGTTAGACGGACGTTCCTCTCTGAGAATCAAATTTTCTTCATCATAATTTACTCATTTTCAATTATTTCTGTTGTGAACATTTATAATTTTACATGTAGGGAAATGATTAAAAGGAAAAGGTATTGTGTTTTAGCATAGCGGTCTCCCCCCGTGGATTTGACATTATCTCAGCTCTGTTGTAGGAAGAAGAGAAAGATAAATGGCCTCCTTCTATAGTCCAGACTGAAATCACATCAAACTCCGCTGGTCAAATTAAGTCATAGAGCAGGTTAATTTCCTAGACACCCAGGGCATAATTATGGCTTTCTCGTCCCAGTCCAGTAATTTTTTCACTAATCAGTGATGTTTCTAGGAATATTCTTGTTCAAATAACCAAATTCTCAGCATTTCCAATTTCTGGCGTTGTAGAGAAACACCTTTGCAGAGACATCCCTATATTTTTTTTAATGTTCTCTCCTAAGTTTGGATTCTGTATGCCAAGTTGGCTTTCTTTGAAGAATTCCCCTTGTCTAACTTGACATCATTTAGTTTATTTATGTTGGAGAACCCTTAGGGAAATACTATACCTGTGTTATATATGTATGTATGTGGGTGTGGATATAAAATTCAGAGCAACAAATCATTAGAAGGTGAATTCACTTATCAAATTCCTAGTCTTGGGAGCTGTTCAAAACTAAACTGCATAAATCACCCCTCTGTACCCTGTGCTAGACACAACAAATAAGAAGAGGGCAAAATCCAACCCAAGGGGTAGAAGACTCTGTGAACACATTTTAGACTCCAAATCTTAAAAGTGTCAGGAGCTATATTTTAAAAATCTAGATTCTAACCTCCTTGCAGGCAGCAAGCATTTATTCCCTTTCTTAGGGCCCAATCTTTCCTCCAGTTCCTTCACATGGCCATGATTTGTCTAGTTCTTAGCACTGAAACTTGCACATTTGTACCATAAATATGTTAGAAGAAAAAAAAATGCAATCCTTAATCTATCAAAAATAAAGAAAACAAGAGATACTAAAGTAGTAGACTTATTATATACATGCTTATATTCTTCACTAATATACTAGTATCATTTTATTAAGAATTTGAGAACATTTAAACATGCATATTTTGCTTTTAATAGAAAATTTTAGAAATACAAAATAATGATAATTAAAAAGCTTGTACTAAAAACTGAGGACAAAAGTCTAAGCAAATCACAGTTTATGCCTTAAAAATGACTCCCTGTTCCACTGTATTTTGTGCCACCTTTAACATTTGGACAATTCATAAATGAAGGCAGCCATCAGATTATATAATCAAAATAGATGGAAAAGAAACTAGTAATGAAGGCGTAATGGTCATTAGCAGTCCTGAAACATGGAAAAGATAAGCATAGAAAGGTTTTAGGAACCCAATTAACTGAGGATCAGAGAGGCTTTTTTTTTTCTTTCTGTTGTTATTTTTCTTTAAAATAGATATGAGAGCTTAGTTTAAGCTTCATGTCAACGCCCGTGTTTGAGTAAAACGGAGAACAGATTTTAGTTGAGCAAGGCACTACTTTCGAAATGGAGTCATTCTGATAGATTCCAGACAATGGATTTATACAAAAAGAAACAAAGCCCCATAGACATTTTTATTGTAGATGTTCTCACTATGTCAGTACAAAGCTATAAAACAAGCAAAGAACTGAGTGTAATTACAGCCTCTCTCAACAGAGCGAGGAGAATTGGTTTGAGAAAAGCCCCATTGTAACTCATTGCACGAGGGGGTTCTCTCAGCAGGACCATAAATCGGGCTCCAGTGCTGGGTCCACATCCATGCTGGGGGGAACCTTGGATTTGATTCAGAGAGATGAAGTGGGTTAGCTGTGGCTAGGCTGTAGGATGAGGGTTCTAAATTCTGAGAACAGTGAGTGAGAGTTGGATTTAGCTTTTGCACTATGCCCAGTTTCCATGGGGAGGTCAATCACCTTCTACCAACAGTTGTTACTGCGTGAACCACCAGGGCCTTCCTCACTTGGCCATTCAGAATCTTGCTCTGCTCTAAAACACTGACTTGTATTCTTTTTTCTGACTGAAAAGCTCTGTTGTAAAACTTAATTTCTGAAAAAATGGAAAGTGAAAGTCTAAATGTGCAGAACAAAGGCTTGAAGCCTGCTGATCCCAGGTGTGAGGGATTATATTACTGTTTATCAAAAATTCACTTTCCTTTCTTGAATAACCTCTTCCTGTGTGAGCCTTATGCTTCCATGTCATGTTGAAGTCAGGAGTGGCCATGTGAACTGGCTTTGTAAAATGGGCCCTGGGTGAAAGTAGCATGTATACCACTTCCAAGATGAACATTTTAAATGTGTCATGTTTCCAGATCTCTTCTCTTTGTTATGCTGGCCATAGATGTGTCTGAGATAGAGGATATTCCAAAAGTCTGAATCCTGAAGTAACAAATATTTAGAGCAGCTAATGGTCATGTATTATAGAGAATAATTAAACCTTTATTTTAAGTCACTATAATTTTTGATATTTGTTACCACAGCAAAAGTTAACCTCTCCTGACTGATACACCTACATTCTAAGATTGGCCAACTATGAAAAGCAGTTCTAATTTTATGACTATGATTCTTACAGAAAATCAAAATTCCAAACTTCTCTTTAAGAAGTGTCTCTCTTTTCTCTAATCTTTGTTTAATCAGTCTCATGACATATATTCAACCAGCCAGTTGACATGGTTGGGAATATCTGTTTAGGCTCCTGCTTCAACCCAGGCTGGGTGGAGTGGGCAGGCAGCAGCTTGGCTGGGGGGGGGGTGGCGGCGGGGGTGGTGGTAGAAATAAGCCTAAAGCCATGCTTTGGCTATGACATTTACTGTCTATGTGTGTCAGGCATAACCCTAAAATGACCTCAGTGTCTCACCCCCTTAAGTGTGGATGGAAATTGTGAATATGATTGGATACTTCTATTGTGATTAGGTTACTAACAGGTTCACTTGAAGTTAACTAATGGGTAAATTATTCTGGGTGGCCCTGTTTTAATAAGAGAATATTCTGTAAAAGTTCAGAAAGGTAATGATTCTGCTGACCTGGAATGAATCTGCCAATTCTTGTATCAGGTGTTCCAATGCAGGTACGAGGACACCTGAGCAGTTTAGTTTCTATTCAGTCTCTGATACCTGGAACTTTTCTTCCATAGTGCATGGTCAAGAAGTTGTCTCTGTATCTTTCATCTTATCCAAGTAATGCTTTGAGAACGTACTGAATTAGTAAACATTCAAGATGAAGAAGTAAAAAGATAGTCCTGGTTCCTTAACTTGGCTGTGTTGTATTTAACTTCCAGTAGCTTCAGAAAGGCAGGTACACAGCCTTTATGTGTTTTGACCACTATGCCAGAGAATACATAGAATGCTATAGAAGTGCTTAGGATGAACACTCTAAATCAGACCTTTGGCACTGAGGAAAGCTTTCTAGAGTAAGTTATGTCCAATCCAAGACCAGAAGAATATGTAGCAATGAGGAGAATAATGGGAGAGAGAGAGAGAGAGAGAGAGAGAGGGGCTGTGTGTGTGTGTGTGTACATGTGCATGCATACAGCAGTGGAAAGATGGTGGGTTCAGGTATCAAGGATAGTAGAAGTACATGGGTAAAGAATAATCCAAAGGAATATCCCACATGTGAAGGACCAGTGGTGAATCTAAATGGCAGGTACAAAGGGACATTGTCTATAAAGGAAAAAGTCAGATCACACAGGAACTTCTAAGTCATATTCAGGACTCTGGACTTTAAGTCAATGGGAACTCACTTGAGGGGTTTTAAGAAAGATATTTCCTCTTTCTGCAATTTCCCCTCAACTGATCCCCCACCCCTGCATATTCTCACCTGATCCACTCAACAACCTCTTCTTCCTCCAAGAGTTGGATTGAACTCTGTGGAATCTTTCCAGACTCTTTCAGGTAGACACAGTGTCTTCCAGATAGAGAGAGACAGATCTCTCCCGAAACACATTTATTTTGCATTTATTCACTTTTATGCCTTTCTTACAAGACATACAAGTCTTGGTTGTCTGGTCTTTTCATCTACACATTCTCAGTGATAGAGTTCTCAGCTTACAGTGGGCACTCTATAAATATGGCAGAAAAGAGGAGAAGAATGGAGGCAGGAAACATGGGATGATTGAAGCTGTGAAAAAATTTAGCCATTGAAGCTGGGTCACTGGATTTCTCCTTACAGTCTGCAGCCTCTGTAACTGGGAACATTAGTTTTTGAAAAAAACTCAGAATGGTCCCATTCAGAGGTGACATATGGCAGGGAATCTTGAGTACTAGAACTTGCCACCACCCATCTCCCTGGGTCATCATAGGCCAGCAAGGACTTGACCCATCTGTCCTCATTCTCTGGACCAGTTGACATGGATGGGAATACCTGTTTAGGCTCCTGCTTCAACCCAGGCTGGGTGAAGTGGGCAGGCAGCAGCTTGGCTCTGGGGGGTGGGGGTGGGGTAGGGGAATAGGCCTGAAGCCATGCTTTGGCTGGGACATTTACTGTCTATGTGTGTCAGGTACAACTCTAAAATGACCTCACTGTCCTACCCCTTTAAGTGTGGATGGAAATTGTGAATATGATTGGATACTTCTATTGTGATTAGGTTACTAACAGGTTCACTTGAAGTTAACTAATGGGTAAATTCTTCTGGGTGGCCCTGTTCTAATAAGAGAATATTCTGTGAAACATTAGAATGGTAATAATTCTGCTGACCTGGGATTAAATAGCCATGTGGTGAATTGCCTATGACAGTCACATGACAAAGACTGTATTGACCTCAAGGGGAGAGGAGTCCTGATTGACAGTTGGCAAAAAACCTCAGTGGTACGGCCACAAGAAGATTAATTCTGCCAAAAACTATGGCGCTTAAAAAAGAAACCCTGCAAACTTTACATAATTCTATCCCTGAGCAGTACCTTGATTGCAGTACCCTGAGATCCTGAACAGAAAGGGTCCAGAGAACTTGTATATGGTCTCCTGACTCATAGGAAGGCTGAGATAATGAATTTGTGCTGTTGATTTAATATTATGGCAAAGTGTTAGCAAGAATACAGCAGTAGAGACAATGCATTGCATGATGGTGACTTCAGAGAAGCTCTGTAACTTCCCTGAATCTCATTTTCCTCATCTGTGAAACAAGGATGATAATTAGATTCTTTCATGAGCTGTTGAAATCCATTGTAGTATTATATACTGAAGTACCTAGTAGTTCTTTTACATAGATTAATTACCATGTCCAGTCCCCACACCATCGATGCAATCATTTTTCTGGAACATTCTTTCCTATTGCCCTTCAAGAATGGATTGAGGATTCTAGCTGCTAGGTGTCACTTGCTCAGCAGCCTGTCCTGTGGTCAGTGTTCTGATGAAAATTCCTATTGTAATGCATAACCATGAGGAGTCCAGAATGAAATTGCTTTGGGAGCCTTTGTGTGATCAACATTTCAGCTGTTTATGGAGTCTTTGCCTGATCATTTCCTGTTTTAAAAAATTAATGTGCCAGTTTCTTTATTATTAAAAACCAAGAAGGGGAAGCACAGTTGGAGCACAGGAAATAGTGCCATGTAATCCAAATAAAAGCTTCTGACAGTGAGAATGTTTGGGAGGCACCGTTTATATTTGAATGCTCTTTGAATCCCTACAACTTTTTCTTTGGATATCATTCCACTTTGACTCCAAGCTCTCTGCCCTCTGCCCCTCCTGACCCTGAACTTGAGTTGGAAGAAAGCACTTGAATCGAGAGCATTGTGACTTTTTAATAGCATCAATCATATTGTATGTGACATGATTGCAAAACCCAAAGAATGAGGTTTAGAATCCGAAGAAACTTTGCAGGGCATATAGCTTGTCTCCCTCATTGTACCAATGAGAAAACCGAGTTTTGGAGGCTGAATTCCCCAATGAGACACAGCTCATCAGTGAGTAGGTTTTCTCTGAAAGAAATCTGAGCTCCTGACACTTTCCTCATGTAACCCAAATCTGTTGCTTTTATTTCACATATGTTTAAGTTTAAAATTGATTTCAAGATACAAGGATCAAATGCTCACTTTCTGGGGATATGCCTTAATGTAGATGTCATGATGGGTCCTGATGGCTGTCGTGCGGCTGCCAACAGAGCTCCTAAGGGGAATAGAAGGCTCTCCTAAGTCAGATAAAAAGGTACAATTCAAGAAGAAGGAAAGATTTAGGTTATATTTAAGGGGGCAGAAATATCTTGGTGGCAGGAACTAACTTATGGTACCGGAAAATCACGTTCTTTAAAGATCTTTGGGAAAACTGTAGACTTAGGCATCCAACAAGGGGATTCACTCATTAACTACTGTATCTCTCACTTTGCTCTGCCCAAAGTCCCAGTTTCTGATGACTGGTGTGTATATATTTGGAGAGCCTGCATTCACTTCTTCCCAGGGGAATAAAACAATTCTGTTCTAGAATATGATCAACCTGAGACCCCAGTGAAGCCTTTGGCTTGACTGGGCATTTACCCCATGTGTGTAGATATGTTCACACAGCCAGCCTGCGACCAATATCCTAAGAACATTCTGCCTGATGGTTGAATGTCATTGGGGAACTTCACAGAGAAGCAATTCCCTGCACTGATCTCAAATGGCCCCTAACCGATAAAAACAACATTGTCATTCATGCTGAACCCCTGCTTTCTTTCTCTCACCTTGGAATTTTGGTACATGACAGGCAGTTGATGCTGCCACGACCATCTCCCAATAAAATCTTGGGCACTAAGTCTCTGATGAGCTTCCCTGGCAAAAAACATTTCACACACTGTGACAACTGTTGCTGGAAGAGTTATCATGTCCTATTAGGATAGGCCCCTTTAACTTGGCTCCTGGATCCTCCAGACTTTATCTCATGAACCTTTTCCCTTTGCTGATTTTGTCTTATAGCCTTTCACAGTAATAAATCTTAGCAATGAGTAGTACAACTTTGTGCTGAATCATGGCAATCTTCCTACAAAATCAGCAAACTTGGGGCTGGTCTAGAGGCTCCTTCTATTCCTTACAAAATAGATTTGTTTCTGAAAAACTTCCCTAGTACCACTGAAGCAGGAGGTTCTTGTTTTAGGGAGCTCAAGTTCAAGAGCCAAGACGAAGGGAGCAAATCTAGTATAAAATATTCAAATAACGTATCCTACCTCCTATATCATGCCTCCCTGTTTTACTCATCTGCTTCTTCTCAGATAGCATATGCTTCTCTTTTAATTTTCTAATTTAGTTCTTATTTCTTACTCTCCATTTATTCTATCTTCTATCTTGGATCGTGAGCTTTTATGACAGAAGGAATTATACAAAGGTTATTATATGTGGGAATTATATATAGGTTAGCAAAAAATGAAAAATTAATTACTTTATGGAAAATTTGTATTTATGCTCAGAAAGTTTGTTTTCTAACTAAAGGGAGATAACTAATTTTTTGCTCCATAATTTTTGAATCTTATAAGTGGAGTTGATATTACCTGCCTACTTTACAGACTTAGAAGGGCATCATTCAAGGTAGTTTTTATGCAACAATTTCAAAACTTTGAGCCACATGAAAACATTGAGACATCGTTCTGGAGCTCAGCACAAGTGGGTGGCAGGAGAAATATCTGCTCTTGAGATGTGGAATAGGCTCTTTTTATTCAGAAAATGACAAGAGAATATAAATATTCTTTTTTTTATTTATTTTTTATTTTTTTATTATTTTTTTTTATTATTTTATTGTTGGTTGTTCAAAACATTACATAGTTCTTAATATACCATATTTCACAGATTGATTCAAGTGGGTTATGAACTCCCATTTTTACCCCGTATACAGATTGCTGTGTCACATCAGTTACATTTCCATTGATTTACAAATTGCCTTTCTAGTGACTGATGTATTCTGCTGTCTATCCCATTCTCCACTGTCCCCTCACCCCTCCCCTCCCCTCCCCTCCCCTTCTCTCTCTCCATCCCCTCTACTATAAATCGTTTCTTCCACTTATATAATTTTTCTCCTACTCCTCCTTTCCTCTTATATGTAATTGTGTATGGATGTGGGGAAATGGGTACACTTGTTCATTGTTGGTGGGACTGCAAAATGGTGCAGCCAATTTGGAAAGCAGTATGGAGATTTCTTGGAAAGCTGGGAATGGAACCACCATTTGACCCAGCTATTCCCCTTCTCGGTCTATTCCCTAAAGACCTAACAAGAGCATGCTACAGGGACACTGCTATATCGATGTTCATAGCAGCACAATTCACGATAGCAAGATTGTGGAACCAACCTAGAAGCCCTTCAATAGATGAATGGATTAAAAAAATGTGGCATTTATACACAATGGAGTATTACTCTGCAATAAGAAATGACAAAATCATAGAATTTAGAGGGAAATGGATGGCATTAGAGCAGATTATGCTAAGTGAAGCTAGCCAATCCTTAAAAAACAAATGTCAAATGTCTTCTTTGATATAAGGGGAGTAACCAAGGACAGGGTAGAGACGAAGAGCTGGAGAAGAAGAATAACATTAAACAGGGATGATAGGCGGGAGGGAAAGTGAGAGTTAAGGGAAATTGCATGGAATTGGAAGGTGAGCCTCAGGGTTATAAATATTCTTGATGAGAAAGGGACTTAGGAATAGATAGCCCTGAAGGTTGTGAGTATTCTCTTCAGATATTGAAAGGACAGCCATAGAAGGGGACTTTAGAGTAATTCTATATAGTTTGGGAGATGGATTCCATATTAGTAGGAAACAAAACAAAACAAAAAACAAAACACGAAACAAAACCATGGAAGCAGAAGAGGCAAGACCTGGCTGAGCTGCAGGGAGGTAGCCAGAGAACTTGGCTTTCAGAGCTGATTGGGATGAGATTGAACAGCTATCTGCTGACAGTCTCCTAACTTTGTACACGGGTTACATGTCGGATTGATGAATGAGCTTCCTCTGAGAGCCACCCCCACAATTTTTGCTGTAATGCTCTCTGCAGTATTATTTATTGAATCATTCTCTTGAAATGATTCATTCTTTTTATGAGATAAATTTTGCAGATTCGATGCTTTAGTTATTTTTTGTAGTGCACACTAAAAACATAACTATATAAAAAACAGATTTGTCAATAAACCCCAAACTAGATGCTTCTCTACCCTGATACTCCATGGATATTCTTAAGCCACAGGAAAGTCAAAAATTAAAACAAAACTGTGGCCTGGAGACCCTGACTCCTGTCCTTGGGCCAAGAGGATCACACAGTCTTTCTTAAAGAAAAGGTTGGGGGCTGGGGATGTGGATCAAGCGGTAGGGTGCTTGCCTGGCATGCGTAGGGTGCTGGGTTCGATCCTCAGCACCACATAAAAATAAAATAAAGATGTTGTGTCCACTGAAAACTAAAAAATAAATATTAAAAAATTCTCTCTCTCTCTAAAAAAAAAAGAAGAAAGAAAGAAAAGGTTGGCACCCCATATGTGGGGTTGAGAATGTTGCCCTGTGCCTCCATATGGGAGACCAGAAGGCCCTGTTTCTTCACTCATGAATGTGCCCATCACAGTCCATCAGGACAGCAAGAGTGAACCAGACTCCCACCAGCTGGGATGTGTGGAAATCCCACCTTAGCTGTTGAGGGCCACAGCCGAGTCGGGATGACGCATGGCATTTTTGCCAGAAGTAGTGGTTGAGAGGTGACGCTAGCGAGCCATTAAGATGATGACTTTTGAGTTCTGGCGGAGTTCCCATTGAGTTCTGCTTGAGCTCTCGCGGGGATTCCCGGAGAGTTCCCATTGGTTGGGGAAGTGCCGGAGGAGGGAGACTTCCAGTTGCTGGTTCCTGGAGGAGCCGCATGGCGTTCGGGGGAGTTCCCGGGAGCGTGTGTGGAGTGTGCTGGTGGAGTTCAGAAATAAAGTTTGTTCCTGCTTCAGTGGCTCATGATTTGTGCCCAGCCAGACTGCGGCACTTAGCCCTGGTTTCACTGCCCAAACCTCCCAAATAAAGACTCGGCACTTAATTCTTTTTGCTCTATTTTCTAGGGATCCCGTTATGATATCCTGTTCCCTCATATATACACTTTGTCTGCACAAGTTTTAATTCTGCCCTCTTGACCACAGTTGATCGGAGCAGAGATGGATAATTGACCCAAATGGATCAGCTTTCTTCTGGCTAGAATTTACATTTCAACCTGGAGACATGTTAGTTTGCGCTACCACAAACCGGGAGGCCCCTGGGGAAGAGCACTGAATGGTTTGTTCCAGGTCTGACCTAACAGCAGGTTCAGCTGTGTGTTCAATGAAGAATAAGCTGTGGACAAAATAGAGGAGATCGTCCTACAAGCCCTGCAAACACTATAGTCCGCAGAAGCAAATGCCTGCAGCAATCAACCTTTATTCATCAAGGCTGCAAACAGAGGTAGAAATTTTCGACACCTGTTGATATCTTAAATGTCCTGGTATCATTTGAATCTGGTGCATCCCCCAAAGGCCTATATGCTAAAGGCTTGGTCACCCATCTCTGCCCTTTGGGAAGTGGAGGAACCTTTAGGAGGTGGGGCCTGGTGGAAAGAAGAAAGGACACTGGAGGTGTTCCCTTGAAGGGGATATGGGGACCCTAGTCCCTTGTTTTCTCTTTCTTTCTGCTTCTAGGCCACCATGAAGTGAACAGCCTTCCTCTGGCTCACACTCCTTCCATGATGTACTGTGCTGCCACAGAACCCAAGCAATAGGGCCAAGCATCCATGGACTGAAACTTCTGAAACTATGAGCCAAAAGAAACCTTTCCTTCTTTTAAGTTGATTTATCTCAGGTATTTAATCGCTGTAGTAAAACGCTGACTAACACAAGTACCTTGGATATGTTATATGACACGTCACCTATTGGAGAAATGAAGTCATGTTTAGAAAAGCCCATATTTTTTTTTAAAAAAGCTTGATTAGACAGGGTTACCTCCTTAGACTCCTTAACCTCAAGGTCTTTGTAGGCCTTGGTTCCTCTTTTAGAGACAAACATCATATCACATTTAATACATTAAATTAACCACATTTCAGTAAAGGAAGTGTAATACTTTAACCTATATAACTGTCTAAACATTTGTCTATGAATAGTTAACAAAACAAGGCCATCTGTAGATATAATACTAGTGTTTATGAGTTCCTATATTGAAATATTCTTTTTCCTATTTTATAGAAAATTCATTTTTATTTCTTGTCTTTCCTCTTTTTTGTAGGTTTTGAAATTTTGTATGCCTAGCCACTGTATGTTGATTGCCCTAGTGGAAGAAATGGATTTATTTGAAAATCTCAACCTTTAAAACATTTTCTAATCTTTCTATAATTACATTTCCCCTAGCAGCAGCAAAGCATAACTAAGAAGTACTATAGCATTTAATGGCTACAATATCTGCTCTCAAGAGGAGAAAAGTGATGGATACTGTTTCCACAAACATGAGAATTGTTCCAAACGTAAAAAGCTGCTATTGATCTCCTCCGCAATGAAGAATACTCTCGTTTCACTGTTTATTTTTGAATTTATTTATTTAATTATTTATGTTTGTGATTGGAATTGAACCCATGGCCTCAGGTGCGCTAGGTAAGCATTGTACCCCTGAGCTATACCCCAGTGCTAATCTCGATGCTTCACAGAAGAAGTACAAATTGATCAACGAATTTATGAAAAAATGTTCAACATCTCTAGCAGTTAGAAAAATGCAAATCAAAACTACTCTAAGATATCATCTCACTCCAGTTAAAATGGCAATTATCAAGAATACAAGGAACAATAAATGTTGGTGAGGATGTGGGGGAAAAGGTTCCACTCATGCATTGCTGGTGGGACTGCAAATTGGTGCCATCATTATGGAAAGGGGTATGGAGATTCCTCACAAAACTTGGAATAGAACCACCATTTGACCTAGGTATCACACTCCTCAGTTTATACCCAAAGGGATTAAAATCATCATATTACAGTGACACAGCCACATTAATATTTAAAGCAGCTCAACTCATAATAGCTGAACTATGGAACCAAACTAGATACCCTTCAATAGATGAACAGATAAAGAAAATGTGGTGTATATACACAATGGAATATTACTTGGCCTTAAAAATAATGAAATTATGATATTTGATGGTAAATGGATGAAGCTAGAGAATATCATGCAAAGTGAAATAAGCAAAGGTTGAATATGTGGATGCTGACTCACAATAAGGGCAGGGTAGGGGCTAGGGAAGAATAGTTACTTTAGATTAGGTACAGGGGAGTGAAGGGAGGGGAGGGGCTATGGGGGTAGGAAAGATAGTAGAATGAATCAGGCATTATTACCCCATGTACATATATGATGATACAACTGGTGGTATTCTACATTAAGTACAACCAGAAAAATGAGAAATTATACTCCATGATGTGATCATCATGCATTCTACTGTCATGTATAATTAAAAGTAGTTAAAAAAAGAGAATGCTTTATTAGAAAGGATAACTATGTAAGGCACATTTCATAACAAGCCAACTTATGTGAGCATTAATGTATCTTATTCCAACTTAAAATGTGTGAAAGCACCACATGTAATAAGACGCTATAGTTCAGGCTGCTTATTTAGTTTCAATATTTTTGACATAAAACAAAACACTTCAGTGATCATGAAATAAAAATAAAATGGTTAGATACATTTACAGATTCTGCATTTGCTGCTCCAAAATAAAAAGACAGTTAAAATATACCACCTTTGCAAACATTTTACCTTTTCTGAATTAGGTGTCATCCAAGCATGAGCTAACCAAGACTGGGAAGGATGTGTTCCATCGATTCAATGTGGTTACACAGGAAGAATCTCATAGCATTTGTTGGGGTTCAGCTCAGGGTCTAGCTTTCAGGAACTTTGTCTCCTCACAGACCTACTCGAGCATTTGAAACACAAATTCTAGAGTAGATCTGTGAGAAGAGAAAGTTCCTGAAACTTTCTCTGCTGCTGACCGGATATTGCTATGGCTTGGATATAAAATGTCCCCTACAAGCTCATGTATTGAAGGCTTGATTGCCAAGGCAGCAGTCTTCAGAAGTTAGGTGTTTGGAAAGTAATTAGATAATTAAAAAAATATTGGCTCTTTTTAGTTATCCATGACAGTAGAATTCATTTTTATATAATTATACTAGCTTAAAATATCTCGTATTCTAATTAGGATTCCATTCTTATGGATGTAGCAATGGTGAATGTACTGTGGTGTATTCATATGTGTACATAGGAGAATTATTTCAGATCCATTCCACAGTCATTTCTTTTCCTGTACCCCATCTTTTTCCTTCACTCCCCTTTGTGCAATCTACTGAATATCTATTCTTCCCCTCTCCTCCCTTATTATGGGTTAGCTTTCACATACTAGCAAAAACCTTCAACCTTTGGCTTTGGGGAACTGGGTTGTTTCAGTTAGCATGACAGTCTCCAGATCCAACCACTTATTGGCAAATGTTAGAAAGTCATTCTTCTTAATGGCTGAGTAATACTCCATTGTGTATATACACCACAGTTTCTATATCTATTCATCTGTTGATGGGCACTTGGGTTGACGCCACAGCTTAGCTATTGTGACTTGAGCTGCTATAAACATTGATGTGGCTGCATTTCTGTAGTATGCTGCTCCTTTGGAGAACTCAAAAAACTTAACACCAAAAAAACCAAAAAAAACCCAATGAGTAAGTGGGCAAAGGAATTGAACAGATACTGCTCAGAAGAAGAAATATGATTGGTCAACAAATATATGATAAAAATGTTCAACATCTCTAGCAATTAGAGAAATGCAAATTAAAACTGCACTGACATTTCATCTCACTTCAGTCAGAATGGCAATCATCAAGAATACAAGAATGATAAGTGTTGGTACGGTTGTGGGACAAAAGTGTTTAGATCTTGAGGCTCTCACCCATCAATGAATTTGCTTATTGATGGATTGATTCATAGATGAGTGGGATATTGGGGCTGGTGGAATCTTTAGGAGGTGGCAACTAGTTGGTGGAAATAGGTCATTGGGACTGTGCCCTTGAAGGGTATGTTTTGTTCACAATCCCTTCTTCCCTGTCTCTTTCTGCTTCCTAGCCGTATGAGGTGAGTAGATTTGCTCCACCACATGCTCCCCACTATGAGGTTCTGCATCACTAGTGTCAGAAACAATGGAGCAAAGTGACCATAGAAAGAAACCTCTGAAACAGTGATCTAAAAAAAAAATCTTTAGTTCTTCAAATTGATTTTTCTCAGGTATTTTGTCACAGCAATGGAATACTTACTAACAGATACTATCATGCATTATTTTCTGATTACTTTCTGTCTGGCCCTTCAGAAATGGCAAGAGTCTTGAGGGAGCATCTGTCAGCTCATGTCTGATTTCAAAAAGAAACCCTATTGAGCAAAAGCATGTTTGCTGTGAATTTTCTCATATGCATTAGCAGACATTTGTCTTGCTTTTAATAGCCTTCGGGGCCCTACTGTTCTGCTGGTATGTATCCAAATAGACTCATCAGTTCTGTAGATCAGGTTTGAATTAATTTCTCTTTTTATCCTCAATATATTCATTCAACCATCAAAAAATACTGGTTGAACTGCAACTATTGTCCCAAAGAGCAAACCATATGCAAATCTTCAAAATCATCATTTTGAAGAGAATGGATTAAATAAATATGAATTTATAATCCATAACTTTGGGACATACATTAAAGTCTAACAGTGTGTGTTGGTCAATGTGAGTTGATGTAAGGTGAAGTATACATATTGTATTACCTTTATAAAATTTAATGATAACTATTAAGTCTTGCAACTCTTCCCCAAAGACAATTTGGAATATGACTAGGAACATATACTTGAATTCAAATCTCAATTTTATCACATGTTGTTTGTGTAACTTTGGAAGTTAATCTTGCTTCTTCAGTTTTCTAATAAGGAAAACATGTAACACTTACACTTCACAAGGATACACTGAACTATTATTGTTTAAATTGAGAATAGTATTTGTCACATAGTATGTTTTTTTTTTTTTCAGTAGTGGAGATTGACACTAGAGACTCTCACACATTAGGCAAACACTCTGCCAATCAGCTACATTTCCAGATTTAATAAAACAAACAAACAAACAAAAAACTTTTTCTATTTCTTCTTCTTCCTCTTTTTTTTTTTTTTTTGCACCAGTTTAGGAACCCAGAGATGGTCTTACTAAGTTGCTTAGGGACTCACTAACTTGCTGAGGCTGGCCTCAAACTTGTGATCCTCCTACCTCAGCCTCCCGAGTCACTGGAATTACAGGTGTACCATGCATGGGTCTTAAATAACTGTTTTTAAAAAATATTTTTTAGTAGTTGATAGACCTTTATTTTATTATTTATTTGTATGTGGTACTGAGGATGAACCCAGTGCCTCACATATGCTAGGCAAATGTTCTATCACTGAGCTACAACCCCAGCCCCTTAAATAACTTTTTGACATAATGCTTGGTCTTACTGAAACTCTGAGAATAATCATATGTGAGAGCAAGGATCTCGGGGTAAACAGGCAAAATTAAATACATTTTAAATTCAAACAAGATGAAAATGATTGTTCATTATGATATATCCATGTTACAAATATGCATATGTTAAAATAAAACTTTCAAGGAATGTTGGAATGAAGAATATATATATATATATATATATATATATATATATATATATATATATACACACACACATATATATATATGTATGTATGTATATATGTCTATATATACAGTATGATGTTGTTAGAAGGCACACTGAAAAGTGCTAGTAAAAAAATCCAAATACTAACGGTGATTATCTCACAGGTATTAAAATTAGGAATAATATTTTATTTTTATCTTTCTACAATTTCAAAACTTGTCACAAACATGTACTTTTTTCTTATATTTGGAAAACAAAACTCAAGAAAATATATTTTGAAGAAGGAAATGCAGATAAAGAAAAATAGATGACCAAAGAATTATATTGCCTATTTTTTTTTTCTGAGTTGCTAGTTAAGCATACTGAATGCAAATCACAAATCACTTTGAAGGCGGCAACTTTGAAATCAAGAAAATGTTTTGAGATATAATTAATTAGAGTAAGTGTCCTTTAAATGAATAACATTAAGGGTGTGTGTGTGTGATTTGTTTAAAATTCTAACAAGAATTTTAAACAAATCACTTTATATCCAGGAGGTGAGGAAGCCAAAGCTGATGAGTTTTGGATAAATTCAGCAATAACTCACGTCGGTAGACCAGTAGGAGCCAAAGCCAAAGCCAAGTAAAAACTCCGCTACAGACTGATGATCTTGGGAGTTGGTAAAGTAATTTGCAAAGGCTAAACATTATTACAGATGTGACAACTGGTGATACCGAAAGTCACTCCATCACCTGCCAGCTAAGTGAGAGTCCCCTTGCCGGTCTATGGAGGTCACTCATTTCACCAACAAAGTCCCTTCCCTAAATGTGTGAGTTATGAGCCCAAATCCCCAAGTTTCTTAGTGAAAGTGTACCTTCAAATGTTTTGAAAATTTTTCTCCTCTTATTTCCTAGCTTGGAGGAGAATGAAATATGCCTTCATGGTGGGTGTCTAAGGAATATTTATTGCCTAAGCAATTCCTATCTAAATTTTCTTAAAATAATAGGGAAGGGAAAAAATATGCTCTGAACATTTATAAACCTATGTACTGAATTAAGGAATATGCAGAAGCAGCTTAATAGCCAATATAATAATTGCAAATTGTAATGGTGGTGGATGGGGTATCTTTCTCATTTTTATAGTAGCTGTTTGTCTGTGTTACAGAACCCTAGAGACAGTTACATAGTTAACAAAAGTTACATATTAAGGTTAAGACCGTTCTTCATATGGGAGACAGGCCTGGGAAACATGCTTAGCCACTTTTAAAAAAGAAATGGATAATTGTAATTCATTTGAAAGCAAGTGATCTTAATTTATGACCTTTAAAAGAAACTGTCTTTATTATACTGCAGAGGATTCTAAGTGTGTTTCATAGCTAATATTTTATGCATACATTTTTTTCAGTTGAAGGCATTTGCTATAACTCAGCTTTAACAAACTCTGTTTTCAGCCATATCTCAGAGCAGGACACATGTCTATCGCCCAGCTATAAATCTGAGGTTGTTATGATACTTTTATGAATCTGATTCATGCAGAAAGCATTATCCCTGCAACTTTAATTAAGGAGTCAGGAATTTTCCCATCTGAATTCCTAGCATTCTGTACACTTTATTGCATCTTCCCCCATGAGTCCCCAATGAGATATTTGGATTACAAATCCTTAGAAGAATAAAATCCATAAGCTCTAAATCAGGAATGGGTAAGTGGATTTGATCCAGCTTGAGAACTGACTTTGATGCTTCAAATTGCATGGAGTCTCTTAGGATTGGCTCCATCATTAACGTCTAACTTTTTAAAGCCGTAATTTTAGGTGTTTGTTGGTATCAGGATATTAAGATGCAGGCTTTTGTTGTTTGGTTTCCTATTTCTGGAAAGCACTTCAGTCTCTTACTCAGGTTCTCTTAAAGCCAAGATTCTGTTTGACTCAGTACCAATAAAACAAAATCAGGTACTACACAGAGAGAACGCAATGTATGGCTTGTTACATTATATGCTGTTATTTTAATACAATAAAGTTGTGGATATATATTTGTGCATCTGTGCAGGTGATTTTACATAAATAAATGGAAACTATACAATTTTATGCCATTATATCTTTAGGTTTGGCTGCATCTTTAGACATTTGCCATTACCCCATACAGCCCTAATTTCCTTTTATAGTGCTAGTAATACAAACAATATAACAATAACAGTACCAGCTCTTAAATGCCAGCCCTGGTCTAAAGGGTTTTACATGGGTTAACCTATTGAATGCTGATAAGAAACCAGTGGGCTCATTACTAACTGCTCCATTTTCTAGATAAAAACTGAGACAATAAAAGATTAAACATTTTTGTCAAGATTACAGAGATAGAAAATGGCAGAGTGACAAATATGTGTCCAGGCATATCTGTCTCTAGAATTCATGGTCTTGTGCATTATGTTATGCTATCCTAAGTAATATATTGTCAGCCCATATTTATTGAGCATCTTTGAAGTAGAACTGTCCTATTAGGGAGGAGAAAAAGTTTACAACTGTGCCCTTGATCCCAAGAAGCTTGAAACCTGGGCCTTAAGACAAGAGATGCACACGGGAAAACTTAGGAAGAGCACCTGACATGTTAATGATATTGACAAGAGGAGCTCTGCAGCTGCTACCACACTTCAAACAAAATCCATGTCATTGTCTGAGTTATCTGTGCTTCACAAGAAAGGAAACTGGGGTATTGGAAGTCCCATTTCTAGTAATCAGCAGAGAGCCAAGACTTGCACTTGGGCACTTTATGTTCACAGCCCCTGATCTGGACCGTGTCTCATACTGGTTGTGAACCCTTCTCCAACATAAACAGATAGCAGAAAATAACTCTAAGAGCTGAGAAAGGGCAAGAAAATAGTGGATCCAGTGAATCAATTTCTTAGTTATTTAATTAACCCGTAATTTATTGGTTATCCTCACGGTCTCCAGCCATATTGAAGTGCTTTTGGCTCTCTGAACTTCTTATGCCTTCTTTTTGTTTCCATATCTCTGCATATTCCCTACCAAAAATGTCCTTCATGACTTGCTTCCCCCAGCACCATCTGACCCACTAATTCTACTGCCTCCACTACCTCTACCAGCACCACTGATTTCTACTTACCCTCAGGTCTCAGCTTAAATCCCAAAACTGCTGGGAAGCCTTCCTGTCCCTCCATGACGTGAATGGGTTTATTCATGTAATCCCACCCCTTAATTACAATACTCTGCCATTATTTCTGCTTTTCTTACCTATTTCATGCCCCTGTCTATCACATACCCCCATTCAATACTCTCTAGCCTACCTCAAAAATAGTCTCTGTACATCTTGAGTGCTGGAACTGGATCTTGGATCTTACTTCCCTGCTGGATTACAGGCTCCCAACATAATGCCTGACATATATACCAAATGCTTTATAAATATTTTTATAAATGTATGTATTTATAAAGAGCGGGCACTGTGCATAAAAAGCACGTATTATGTGATAGGCATGAGCTAAACATTAATTTACACAATCTCATTGAACTCTGATAATAATCCTTTCATATATCAATTCTATTTCATAAACAATGGAACTGAGACTCAGGGACATTAAATAACTTCTCAAGGTCACATAGCGAGTAAATGAGTTGGAATTAGAAATTAGGTCAATTTTGATCCTTATCCTGTGCTACATGAATAAATAGTTGCAATGTAGGTAATAAAAGGCATAAAGTAGACCTGGTAAGGCTTGCAGGTAACGTAAAGAAATCAGAAATCATTTTCTCATGGTTGATTTGGGAGGACAGCAGGGTCTTTCTCAGGAGGTAAATCTGAAGATTAAGTCTGAGTTGGTTTGAGGGAGAACAGAAAGAGGGTTCAACAGGATAAAGATCTGAGTTTATGAGACCCTGTTCTCATAAAGTGAGAGATTCCCCCAATCTCTTCCTTCAAGGAGCAGTGAAGGGTCTTCTATAACCAGAACACAGGGTGCAGCAGAGAAGCAGCCACAGGACTTGGAATGACATGTGAGGGGGAGAGGCAATCTCATGCAAGGCAGGAACTGGCAGGATTAGAGGAGTGGTAAAGAGATGCACTCACCTTAACTCCACCATGGGGAGTGGGAATGCCTAGGAGAGGCCTGGAGTTATCAATAACTGGGAGGGAGGTTAAATTTTGCATGAAGTCGGGGGGAAACAGTTGGTAAGTAGAAGAAAGAATTCTCTGCCACACTGTAGGAGAAATATGAGAGACATGAGTCCAGAGCTTTTCACTTTGTTCCCAACTCTTCAACCATGTGACATTGGCAGCTGAGTAGACCCAGGAGCGTGGGAGATGCATCAATGCAATGGAGACCCGGCTCTCATTCTCTTCCTGTAATACCTGCCCCTTTATCTATTGTTATATTTGTTAATGTGCTAGAGTCCCTAGGACTAGAAGAGAGAACATGAAGGACCATATACATATGCTTTTATTTGTGCATTTTGTTTAATCCTTCCAACGTGAAGAATTTTATTAGAGAATAGAAGATCCGAGAAGGAACAGGAGTGATCAAGTTTGACAGCTAGTAAATACCACACATATGTGATATACAAGTCTGTGGTCTTTTCCTGTACTATAGATTTAAAAGATAATAGGTACTAAATACTCAGGGTCTCCTTGGAGTCAAACACTTTATCTAGATAACACATAACAAATGACACAAGATATTTTCTCTCTCTGATCATTTAGTCCATTAATTTGGAAAGAGGAAAATTTTGTCTAACATTCACTTGATGTATTCGCTGCAGCTGTTTCTTCCCTCTGTTTTTCTTGACCTCATTTTCTAATTCCACATTTAGAAGGAATGGGATATTTTGATTAGTTGCCCAGACATTATAAATTCGTTTTTAGAATCTTAAATTTCTCCTACAAGTTCAGAGCGTGAATCTCGGAGAAACTTCATGAAAGAGCTTTCTGAATAAATGTGTGGTGCCCCTTGCTCTCTCAGATTCCCTCTAACAAGAAATGGACAGGTTATCATGCTATTACATGACACCCTGTTCCTGAAAGCCACCATAAGCTGCTCAGGTTAATGTATTTCTACACTGTATTAGCCTCTTTGTTCCATTGATGCTGCTTTTTTTTTTTTTTTGAGTTTTGTGAACAGAAAATAGCTCCTTAGGAGAACATTGTAATTGCTCAATCTGGATTTTCCAGCCATCTTGGTATAAGGGATGATAAAAGGCCCAAGAGGCAGTGCCAATTTGAAAAGGTTGATTAACTCCAGGTTGCATACGCTTGGGACACTGAGTGCCTGGATCCCTTGATGTGTTCCAGATGAGGTATGAACACTCAGGCTTCCATTGGGAGGGAGACGGGAACTAAAGGGCATTATCAGTCACTCATTTAACCTATCAACAAATAGAGAGGGAATGCCTGCTCTGTATCGGGCACTATTCAAGACACTGAAGGTACAAAGTCTCTACCTTCAAGATGCTTATGTCCTTGAGAAAAGAAAAGCAACAAATAAATGCATTAAACCCTATCAGGAAAAATAAAGGATCATGAGGGGATAAGATGTAATAAGGGAGAGGCATGTTATTTTATACCAAAAGAGCAGAGAAGGGCTCTGTAAGGTTACATCTCAGAAGATAGTTGAAGAAAATGATGGAGCAGATAGGCAGGTGTCTGGGGAAGCAGGCAAAATACTTGGAATAGGAGCACAAATGAGGAACAGTATGGATGTCCCTAGGACTGGAACAGAGAACATGAAGGACCTTTCTCCTCACATCCTCACCAGTATTTATTGTTACTTGTGTTCTTGATCATTGCCATTCTGACTGGAGTAAGATGAAATCTCAATGTTATTCAATTTGCACTTTTCTAATTGCTAGAGATGTTGAACATATTTTTCACTGAACATTTGTATTTCTTCTTTTGAGTAGTGTGTGTTTACTTGTTTTTCCCATTATTAAATGGGTTATTTGTTTTTTGGATGTTAAGTTTTTGTGTTCTTTGTATATTCTGGATATTAGTGCCCCATCTGAGGAGCAGGTGGCAAAGGATTTTCTTCCATTCTGTTGGTTTTCTAAAGGCACGCTCATACATCGCTGGTGGGACTGTAAACCACTCTGGAAAGCAGTATGGAGACTCCTACAAAACTAGGAATGGAACCATGTGACCTAGCTCTCCTACCTCTAGTATATATCCAAAAGATTTAAAATCAGCATATTACAATGACCAGACACATCAATGTTTATAGAAGCTCAATTCACAATAGCCAAGGCATGGAACAAATCTTGGTGTACTTCAACAGTTAAGGGATAAAGAAAATGTTGCATGTACACACAATAGAATGACTTTATGGCATGTACTGGTCAGTGGATAGAACGTACTAACATGCTAAGTGAAATAAGCCATTCCCAAAAGTCAAGGATTGCATGTGTTCTCTGAAATGTGGAAGTGAATCCAAAATAAGGGGGTGGATAAAAAATTTGTAGAAGAAAAATTAGTGGAGCACACAAAGGGGAATGAAGGGAAGGGAGGTGGGAGAGGGAAAGCTAACTTTCCTGTGTACATATATGACTATACCACAGTGAATCTCTCTGTTGTGTACATCCATAAGACACTAATTTAAAAAAAATATTAAATTTTTTTTTAAAAAGTCTGCTGTGTAGACTGGGAAGCCACTGCTAGGGTCTGAGTAGAGGAGTGACATGATCTGACTCACCTTTTATAAAGATTACACTGTCTGCTCTGTAGAATAGATGTTGGGGCAGATGTGGAGGTACAAAAGCCACAGGAAGGGAGACTCTTGGTCCAGCAAGGAATGATGCTCTGTGGACCAGAGGTGCAGTGGTAGAGATAGCACAGGGATAGAGTGGGTGTCATATTATGGAATTTTAGAAGGAAAAGCTAACAGAATTTGCTACAGGTTGGTTGCAAGAGAGAGGAACCAGGATCTGTTACTCTTACTCCTGGTTTCAGGAAATTGTTGTTTAGTGAGACAGAAAAGGTTTCATGAGAAACAGGATGAAAGCAACATCTCAGATTTGGACATGAGCAGTGAGATGCCTGGTGGACATCTGCATGAGTTTAGAGGACACTTTTAAGTAGTGAGTCTGGAGGCCAGGGAAGAGGTTGGGGTTGAAGATTTAAATATGTGGTTCATTAGTCCATGGTAAACCCATGGGACTAGATAGAACCGTCTAGTCCAGTTTTCAGAGGAAAATAAGTTCTTGACGGCTTCTAGCGGGTCAGTCTACTGCCAACTTGGGATATAACATCCCACGTGGTTGCTTTCATCCCGTCCCTTCAGAGGGCACCATGCTCTTAAGCTTTGTCTAAATCAGCTTTCAGTGTCATTCCAGCTAACCCCAAATCTTTTTTTCCCGAAATTCTAAGAGCCTTAGGTGAACCATAAAATGGTTGGTATACTTTGTTCAGCAGGGAACAATTCTGAGCTTTACCGGTTTCCCTGTCTTACCTGTTATGAGATGAATCAGTGTGGCCTGGCCTCATAGAACGGCATTCAAAATGCTCATTCCTCCCCAACATCTGCCAGTTATCACAAATGTGTTTCTGGGTTGTTAGTAGCAATGTAGTTACTAGGCAAGGACCTGGAGACATTTAAGTATATGACTTCATTCTAAATGCATATTTGAGAAGGTGGACACTTGAGAGGGGCACTGTGCATGTCTCATAATAGGGCCATAATCCCTACTAGAGGAAGTGAAGGAATGCTTTGTAAATCACACTGCTGAAAGTGCATGCAGTTTGACTATAACTTTTATCCATAAAAAAAAGAAGGTATCAGAATGATAGTAAAAAGGAACATATGAACTATTTCTACACCAAGGTCCCAAAATAGAATCAATTGTGACATGGATGAAATTCAGAGTGTTTCATTCAATAGGATGAGAGAACAAAGAGAAAATATATCTAAGGGGCTGGATCAAGTCCATGCAGCACAAAGAGCTGCCAGAAGTTGGAGAAGATCTATCCTGGCAAAGATATAAAAGGCATGCAGTCAAATAATGGCAGATGATCGTGCAATTGATAGATGGCATCTGCTGATCGAGGTGCACTGACTGCTCCAGAGTTTGGAAAAGGAGGATTTAGGAACACAACACTTAAAGAAGTAAAAACAGGCAGTTTTAGCAGTTCATAGCAGGCAATTAACTAGCCACAAGCCTAGAAAAGAGCCAGGACTTCAGTGTTAGGACATAGGGTATTGGAAGCCAGGGCCACTGGAATAGAACCAAAGGGGTCATTTGACCTCATAAAGGGTGATTTACTAGGAAACTTAGGTGAATAATGTTTGCTTTATGTCCTGTATCAGTCACAGTTGCAGCAGGATATAAATGACACTATCAAATAAGATAATTTTTGGAGACGATAATGAAGGGACTATTACCAAGGTGTATTAGTTGGCCTTTCACTGCTGTGACAAAAAGTTCTGACCAGAACAATTTTAAAGGAGGAAAAGTTTATTTGAGGGCTCACAGTTTCAGAGGTCTTAGTCTATAGAAGGCCAACTATATTACTTGAGGCTTGAGGTGAGGCTGAACATCATGGAGGACGAGTGTGGCAAAGGGAAATGGCTCACATGATGATCAGGAAGCAGAGAGAGACTCCTCTTGCCAGATACAAATATATATACCCCTAAACCATGTCCCAATTCCCACCTCCTCCAGTCATACCCTACCACTTCAGTTACCACTCAGTTAATCCCTATCAGGGTATTAATTCACTGATTGGGTTAAGTCTCTCACAACCCAATCATTTCTCCTCTGAACCGTCTTACCTTGTCACACACGTGAGCTTTTGGGGGACATCTCACATCCAAACCATAACATAAGATATTGGCAACATGTAGAGAAACCACAAGGGATACTGCAGTACCCTGGACCCAGTGGCAATGGGAAGTTGTTACCATCCCTAGACCTGAAGGTATAAAGGGAGAGCTGTAAGCAACAGTTGGAAGCAGAGAGAGAATAATGAATCATATGCCAATTACGGAGACAACAAACTTAGATGAGCTACCTTGGTAGACTGAGAGAGGCAACCAACCCACAGTGACCTAGAAAAGTTGGGGTTGGGGAATTCTATCTCTGACCCCCACCTCACCATCCTTCCAGTCCCATGTTAATTTTCTCCATTGGCAACTCAACAGGAAACTGAGGATAAGAAAAATGTTGAGTTGTTCATACAAGCCAGCCCCAGTACAGAGCAGGGTGGGCGGCGAAGGACATATCTTCAGGGACAAAGGAACATTATCCAGCACGTCTCCCATTGAGGTTGCTCACAGCATGGTTATGTCATTTTATATCGGAGTCCTGTTGCTACTATATTTCTCTTAATGAATTTTGAATTGATTTTAGAAACTAATTCTATAATTTTCTTGTGACTAGTACAGTAATAGTGTGTTGAAATTTTGGCATGTCAAAAGCATCACTTTTTCAAAGCGAACATTTAAAAGAATACCACAATTTTAAAACTCTTGGAACTGTGTGTACGCATATGTACATGTGTATATTATTACTATTTAATTTTTGGTACTAGGGATTGAACTCAGGGGCACTCGGCCACGGAGCCACATCCCCAGCCCTATTTTGTATTTTATTTAGAGACAGAGTCTCACTGAGTTGCTTAGTGCCTCACTTTTGCTGAAGCTGGCTTTGAACTCCTGATCCTCCTGTCTCAGCCTCCCGAGCCACTGGAATTACAGGCGTGTGCCACCATGCATCGCCAGGAGACTTTTTAAATAAAAGGTTCACTTCATTTGGGGGATTTTTCATCTCGAACTACTTCAAAATATTTATTTTTTAAATATATTTTTAGTTGTAGATGAATACACAATTCCTTTATTTTATCTTATTTATTTATTTTTATGTGGTGCTGAGGATTGAACCTAGTGCCTCATGCATGTGAGGCAAGACCTCCACCATTGAGCTACAGCCCCAGCCCCCAAAATATTTTTAGGTTGTTCTAAAAGCTGTGTCTACATAGTCTCTAGTCCTCAGAAATATCAGAGAAATCCCTTTTCTACAAGACAGCTGACCAAACACAAAATTAAACAAAGCCATAGATTTCCCCTGTCCTCAGCCTCTTTCTCTCTTTGGTCTTCTTTAGCATAAATGTTTCTCATTCTCTTCTGTCGTCTTTATATTTCAGTTTAAAATACTTGACAAGCTATTAGAAATAAAGGACAATATTATCTTACTATTATAAAAACCAGCAGTTTTATTAGCAGTGTCGTGTAAATTAGGCATAAATTTGTCATAAGAAATAATTGTGATATTTACTTTTTCTAGAGAGATAAAATTCAATGAATTGGGATATTGAAATTGGGTGATGGGATTTGCCATATTTACCTTTCAGTGATGTTTTATTGGGCTATTAAGACTCATACTTAATTCAATAAATTGGATTTTTTAAAAGGTCTTTTTAGATTCATTTTGTATATTTATGTACCACCAGTCATTGGATATGGAATATCCCTGAAACTCTTAGCTCCTTAACTATCCCAACACATTAGTGGGATAATATATAATTTTTCAAATTATCTGGTATTAAGTTTGAGTTCTTTGAATACACTGCATTTAAAGGCAAAAAACTCCAAATCTGCATACTTAATTACACAGCATTATCATTTCTATCCCTAATTCCTTAATCAAAATAGTCATTAGCAATGCAAATCATAAAGGAAATTGGATTAAGACAGAAACAAAGATCAGTGCCTAAAATCAGATAGCTAGTTTTAGAAGGTAAAGTTGAAATTGGGTTCTACTTTATAATTCAAGTAAACAATGCAACTTCCTTGTCATAACCCTTTTCAATTTTAATGATAAAGCACTGTTTTTGTTTGTTTTGATGAGACTTTTACATGAAGTTCATGGGTAAAAGAAACTAATTGGATTTAATTTAACTTATTAAATTATTATGTATTTTAACAGAAAGACCAATAACATATCAAATCATCCCAAATTAGGTAATATTGCATTTTGGGGGTGTGATTTATGTAGTTGATTTTTGGTAGATTCAATCGAAGCTTTTCTTGGTCTCAAGATTTATACTGGTTGGATGTGTGACTGTAATTCTTTCAGTTGAAGCATTTTTATTTTGAGTATTCAATTGATAGCAATGCTTTACTACAGAACAAGGGTTCCAAATAATTATTGAGAAATCCAGCAGTACTTGGGAGAAATATAAACAAAATTAAAGCTTCAACCAAGGCAAAGTTTAGCAAAGGAGCCTCTCTATTAGCTCCCATCTCCTAGACAGTCGTACTCAGCGTCCGGAAGGCTGGATAGATTCAATGGGCTGGTGTCTGCATAATGCAAAAAACATCTCCACTATTTAGATTTCTAGATTGTACATATTAGGCATATAAATATTAATAAAATTTTCTGCCCTTAAATATTACATGTCACAGTTAATATTCTGCACTCCCTATCTAGCTATTTGCTTTCCAATATTTGCTGCTAGAACTTTATTAATAAATTTGAAGCTTGTTTTTCCCTATGTGTGAATTTTATCTGGAACACTACATTCAAACAACTAAAGGAAAACTTGCTATCATTTACTGAGGATAGCAATGTAGGATGTGCCCTATGGTTGTCACAATGTAAGATGTTATTGAGATAAATGGCATCTTAGACACAAAGTGCTTCATCTTATGTTAAACATAGCAGAGGAATTTTTTTTTCATCTCCTGGAGGGACTGTGTTCCCCCTTATTGGGGAGCTAGTACAATGGGGTATTAAGGATGCTTAAGCTTCCTGCATTTGTGGGAGACCCCATGGCAACAATAGTGGTTCTCAACTTGGCTATCCAAGCTCCAAGGGATTCTGATTTAATTTGATTGAGGTATGGCACATGTTTCTCATGTAATTCTAATGTACAGCCACCATTGAGAATAGCTGGTCTGGAATGTCAACTCACCAAGATCAGAGATCTTTCTAATCTGGCTCAGTGAGTTTTAAAGTCAAGCTCCCTAAAGAAACCTCTAGGCCTGCTGAATCCTCAATGAAAAGAAGTTCTGTGGTCAAAAAACACTTGGGGAGTGTTACATATCTTATCTTCTTGGAGAAATTTAGTTCACCTTCATGTTATAGACAATGATAGAGAGATCTCTAATTTAGTATTTTATAGAATTTTTACAAGGATTTTTTTCACATCTTCATACATGTATTTTGTATAATGATGAGGGTCTCCTTTCACCATCCATTTTTTATAACAACTTATATGATCTCACGCAACTAGCACTCTGTGATCCATGTGTTGGCTATATTGGTTTATGTTTTGCAGAATTGTTTCTGATCTCTGTGTTTAAAAAAATTGCCCGCTATGGTTGCTTATTTATGAATACACCAAAATGTGTGGTATGCTTCTATTGGTCACACTGTCTTTTATTGGTAAGTTCTGTGTCTGTGTGGTTGTTGAGTAAAGTACATATTGCTGTGAACCCAATTGAAGGTGAGCTTATGCTCTGGGCTACTTTCTTTGGACCTGAAGTTTATTAATGCAAAGGAATTGGGATTAAGGACATCTATCTTTAGTGTCCAATTTGACAACAGAGAAAACTCTGTACCATTATTTGTTTGGAAGTTACCATCTTCCCAATTACTTAAGTCCCCCCTTTTTTGACACTCTCTGCATCATAAGTCTGAATTTATGAATTCCTAGTCATGAAATGCCTTAAAATACTGAAAGCATCATGAAATGTCTGTTTCTCTCTCTCTCTCTCTCTCTCTCTCTCTCTTTTTTTGTTTTGGGGTGTTCTTGGGAAGAAAGCTGGGCAATATGGGCTATGGGAGGAGTGGAGAATGGAGTGACCATAGTTGTGGAGGTATAACCAAAGGGGAAAGGGTTACTCACAAATCAGAGTTAGGTTGAGGGGATGGTAAATTGGCTGTGAGGCTGGAGGAGGCAGCAGACATGCCATTTATCATTTCTCCTTGGATAGAAATGAAGATGTGACTAGAATACACGCTAAAAAGCAAAGCTACCCATCCTATCTATTGACTTCACATCCCAGGTGTTGACTTATTCTGGTTTTTGGCAGTGTGACAACAGACCCCCACCTGTTCTCCTTTTCTTCTCCTGGCTTCTGTGGCCCTGTGAGTCCCTTCTTTTCCTTTTATGGCCTTAACAGCTCTTTCTGGTCTCCTCTGGGTTGGGGAAGGCACTCCTGATCTTTGCTCCCATGGTGGCATAACCCCACTTATTTTTGTTATGTTATGGGTTCCAGGTACTGAGAAGTTTTCTTTAGCTTTATCTGCACTGAAATATCTTTATATTGAATGTAGTACATATTATAAGATATAATTTTACATTAGCTGTAATATCTTTGAGAGTAGGAGGTGATTGTTCACTCATGTCTCTAGACCATGGTAGACACCTAATAGAGCATGGACACATGTTCGTTAAGCTAAAGTAATTGATTGATTCCATTAACACTCAAGAGATACAAAAGGAAAATGAAGTAAAGGCCAGCAAGGAGCATCACCAAAAAGAATAGTGAGTTACATTTCTAATATACAGTATCCTTTGCTACTTAAATAGATTAAATAGATTGTTATTTTGATTTGGTATTTATTATAGAAGAGCTGAAAAACAAATAAAGAAAGAACAGCAATATATATACTCACTGCCCAAAGATAACCATTGTAAATAATTCTGTATATTTCCTTTCAGGTCTTCATCTACATATGGTGTGTGTGTGTGTGTGTGTGTGTGTGTGTGTGTGTGTGTGTGTGTTTGTGGATCATAATGAAAAAATGATTTTGCAACATCTTTCATTCAAAATTCTTTTACTTGACAATATTTAAAGAACTTAATATAATGTTCTAGGCACTACTTTATGTTCTAAAGATAAATTAGTAAATAGTATCTTAAGTATTATTTATGAAACTGGATTTTTAATGACTTGCTAATGCTTCTTATTTTAAGATTAGTCATAATTCATTTAATCAATGCCTTACTGCTACGGTTACCCTTTCACACTGTCACTAGTAATCCTGCCACAATCATCTGTATTCCCTAATCTTTGTGCACTTCCCTGATCACTCATGGGATGGAAGGGGAGTTAGAAGTTTAGTTATCCTGACAAGCTGTAATAATTTGTAAGTTCTGGGCCACATTGGTATATGACAGTACTCATCTTGTCATCCTCAGTAGTGTTGTAGTGTTAACTTTTATTCTCATTGTTAAATATATTGTCCAGTAACCTATTGTTTCCTATTAGAATGTATTTTATTCTAGTATATCTAATGTTCACATCCTTCCACAAAATTTTTGTTGATTTCAGTGTATGTGAACATTCAAGAAATAGGAGCTTTAAAAGAGATGCCTATGAGTTCATATTTGAGGACGTTTTCTTTCTTTTTAATATTTTTTTTTAGTTGTTGATGGACCTTTAATTAATTAATTAATTTACATGCGGTGCTGAGAATTGAACCCAGTGCCTCACACATGCGAAGTGAGTGCTCTACCGCTGAGCCCCAGCCCCAGCCCCAGCCCCAGCCCCAATAGGTCTTCTTTTGAAGATCTCAGTTCCACTTTGGTCCATGGGCAAAGGTCTTGGGGTTTTTAGAATGGCTCTGTGCTCACTGCTTTCCTTGATCAACACCCTCAGTGCAGGTGTGCACATTCAGTTGGAGTACATTAAGCAAGGCAGATGGTCAATGAAAGTAAAATGTCCTTCAAAGCATAATAATAGCATCCCAGGGGCTCCCTTTGAGCGTGGAATCTTCTCTGAGGCTGAGCACAATAATTTGCTGGGGAATCCTGACACATCAGTCCTTCACGAGGAAACCCCAGTTTCGCTTCGATCAATATGGATAGTACTGCCCTTTGTGAAATAATATCACTGATCTTTCTAGACAGAAGTAGAAAAAGTCAAGATGTCCTTAAAAAGAACAGCTTCGCATTTCCAAAGGCGAATTATCAATTTATGGAAAGGAAGGCTCCTCCAAGGACAAGGCATGCCATTCCTTGGGGATTTCTAAGTGTTAATACAATGTAATCAAAATGGAAAGCTGTTTAATTAAAGTAAAATAATAAATAGCTTACAGATTCTCCATCTGTGTGGATTTTCATGCAATATAAAATTAAAGGGAATTTAGCTGGTCTCTAGAGAAAAGCATCTTTGCCTTGGGTACAAAAGCTGACACTAGAGTGGATGAATCCATGTGTGTGTGTGGGGGGACTTGAATCTAGCTTTATAGTTTCCTCTTGTTTGCTCTTTTTCCCCCATAAGTTTGCATTTTTGCTTCCCACGAACACATACATCTTAGAATTCATATAACTTTTATGTTCTGTTGATCCCATCATGTAGCCTGGAAGTCAAACAGCAGATCTGAGAGGAGTTCATTAAGTTTTCTCTGCATCATTGAATGGATGAGTGTTGCAGGATGTTGAACTGCAACTAGGGCCTCTGCCCACTGGATGCCAGTAGCCTCCCTCTCCCTATTTATGACCACCAAAAATGTTTCCAGATGTTACTAAATGTCCTTTGGTAGGCAAAAATCACTCCCCATAGAGAGTTTCTGGGGTAATGTAGTTCAGCCTTGAAGAATATTCCATTTCATCTCTTGGCAGACCACATTCCATTGCCTACCCAACAACCAGAGGGGTCTTTCCTAAAAATAAGATTTTATAGTCCCCTTGCTAGTAATAGGTCAATGGATTCTCATGACACTGCAGTAAAATATCAACACCTGTATCTTCTACATAACCCTTCATGATTTCACCCCAGCCCACTTTGCCTCATTGGACATTCCTTTTTTTCTCTTCACTCTTGTAGATTCATGCTGATTAAAGTCACCTCGCAAAGAGGACTTCCCTCTTCACCATTCATGTAGCTTCTCCCTCTTTCTAGTGACTCATTCACATGATGCATTTATTTTCTTTATAATCACTTATTACAACCTAAGATTATTTGGGTACTTTTACTGATGTACTAATTTATTGTCTTTCCCCACAGATAGTAGAAATAAGCTCCACAGATTAAAAAGAATTTCTGTTTTGTTTACTATTCCTTATCCATGCCTAGGATAAAGTCTACTGCTTCATAGTTGCTCAAAATTATTCAGTGAATAAATGGGTACAAATAGAGATTGTGACTCAATATATATATTCTCTTTTACCATATTCACACTTAATGTCTCAGTGGTATTTTAGATGTTCAAAAAGGCCTAGAGAAAAAAAAATGCAACTTAATGCATCTTGTATCCAGATAACATGATCTAGAGGTGCAAAAGATGAAATGTACCACTATGTATTTGATGGTATCTTGTGTATATTTATGTAACAGTTTACAAAAGACCACTAAGATTTTGTGCATCCATAGAAATCAACATTCCTGTGTTAAGTATTCACTAAGAGGGGAATATTCAAAATAGATTCATTTTCCTCCTTCCAGGGGATCACTGTCTGGTGGAGAGGTGGGTGTGGACATCAAGACCGTTAAAGATGGTCTGGTAAGTGCTTCAGTATGAGACAAAGCACCTGAGCTAGAGCAGCACTTGAGAAACTCTGGAATAGACAAACCTAGAGTGTATGTGTTAGAAATCAGGGAAGTCCAACTAGAAGTCTCTCTCCAAATCTGCTGATGTGTTCTGGTAAAGACACTCTCCACTTGGGTGAGAGAAGAGTGCTTATGCATCTGGCCACACCATGGCTGAGCTCCATGCCCACAAAGCCTCCAGACTTGGAAATCCTTCAGTTTCCTCACTTCCTTTTCTTGGTTTCTATTTTTGCCTTGAAATATGTGCACTCCTAAAGTTCCTTGCTTCCAAAAAGGCTTCTGAGCCAGCAGGGGAAAAGTTTGCTTTGGGAAATTTCCAAGCCCTTGTGGATTCATTAATTGCTTTTTTTTTCCCTCCCCCACTGAAACAGCAAGGGAAATCTGTACCATCAAGAAATAATACAAACTGGAGGGGTGGGGGAGAAATAATATAATATTGATATTCTTCCCTCACTGTGTCCAACATAAATATCATGCTCAGAAATTTCCTTTCATTTTTGAGCATGGTATTATGTAAGTAGGGACAGTGGTCTTTTTAGGTATTTTCCACAATTCCAAAAATGTGACTAAGGTTCTGAGGTGTGGTCAAGTAATGGGGAATGCTATAAGAATATTTTCTAAAACAACATTTTGGGATGAGAGTTTATGACCTGGGGAGTCTGGCTCATCAGTCATTCATCTGAGTAGCTGCTCCAGGTGGTGTAGCGGTTGCAGTGTGGCGTAGTGTTGGAACCACCACCAAGTCAGTAAAGATTCCTGTAGTCATTGCATTACAGTGTGACACAGGTACTTAAAAAGAAAATATCTATCAGATTAATTTAATTCATGAGAGGGAATTCATGCTTTTTTTGATTTTGGAATCGGGCAGATGCTCTGAGCTTTTCCCCCAGTAGTGCTTTCTGGGTGAATTCTAATAAGCCAAAGTCACTCAGATATTTTTAACTTGGGAGGACAGACAACAGAGAGGAGCTCCAACAGAAGGTACTTGAGTGTTCTGCTCCTTAAGATGACTGACTGATCATCACGAGGATAAGATTCTTTTCTCTCTTTGTGCTTGGAATTTTCAACTACTCAAAGTGGAATGTGGGAATCATTTGACTGTTACCTGTGGTTGCCTCCAGATACAAACTCCTTTTAAAATCTTTTAATTTAATTTTTAAAAATTATTTTTGACAACGTCTGTGGTTCCAGTGGTGTCCTGAGATGGTTTTTGTAATCTTTGCTTTTATTGTTAGCTGAATTTTTACAGGGCTTTCTTAAATTGCTTTTATAACACCATGTCTCCTCCACAGGCAAAATGGTCACATACCCTCAGCATGTCCAGGGCAGGGAATCACTGAGCTGGAGCTTCTCTTCTTCCCCAAGAGCTAAAAACATTCACTTTCAGGTCTGCTCCTGTCCCTGTGGAACCATGTGTCAAAGTCTGTATTGCTGATGGCATTTGAAATGGTATGTGCATAGTTCAGGAAGCATAACTGTTTACCCATTAATCACTCTGGGCCACCAGTCAAAATATTTTCTCTGCAGAATGCCTTTCCTATTTTGTACCAATTAATATTGGATGGAACTCAAGAGTCACAGTTAATCTGTGGCAAAGCTTTTATTTGCTGTCAGGCATGCAGACATGAAAAATGCTCAATGTAATATTTTAATTAATAAAAATATGCTGAGAAGTGTATTTTTCTGAAGTAGATTTTTATTACACTTCATTACATTTCCAAATTTAATGGACACATATATTATGTCCTATCACCATGGGAACCACATCAAGACAGTCTTTTTATAAGCTTTTGGATATAGTTATAAAACTCTCACAAAGACAAAATTGTTTCTTGTAAGTTTAAAAGAAGCTGTGCTCATTTACAGTATGTATAATTTACTACAGAGCTTGAGGCAATAGAGAGGGTCTTTATTTGATTTAGAGACTAACACTTCTTTTTATGATGCTCTTACATTTTAATTATTTCAGGTCTATGTTCATGAAGATATAACTTGGTTGACTGTGAAAGCAAATAAAAAAACACACAAACTTTGTATAACAGATTAAAAAGATGAAATTCTTTTTTTTTGTAACTGCTTAAAATCAACCCACTTAAAAATAAAAATTTCCTAACATACATAAAAGTAGAAACTACAGTGAACCCAATATCCAGTTTCTTCAATAACCATCAACATTTTGCTGTATTTATTTTATGTATCCCCCACAAACACCATGTTTTATGGTTGAAATATTTTAAAGTAAATTCTGAACATTATATCATTTTACTATTAAATACTTTAGTATATAGTTTAAAATTGAAAGGAGGAAAAAAAGAAGACCAGGTAGTGGACAACTTTATATACTAAATAAAAATATCATAAACAATATGAAAAACAGAAACCAAACATATTGAACAAACTAACACATGTAAATGTAAACTGGCTGACTTACTATAAAGGAAAAAAAGAGAAATATCAGACTTATCCCCCATAAAGCAAATTCTTGCTCTACACCATTTAAAAGGGACATGCCTAAAATTAATTTCAAAGGCTAAATTTTTTAAAAATAGGCAATTGCAAATTAAAATAAATCAGAAGTCTTAATATAGGCAAAGTAGAATCAGAACCAAAATCATTAAAATAGATAAATAAGAATATTTTATGTTATTAAAGGCAAAAAATATAGCTTCATAAAGCTGTAGGAATTACTATATTTTAACCTAATCATACAACTTTCAGAAAGCAATGACTACAAGATGTGAACTAGAAATGCACTAATAATAGGAGATTTTAACATACTTCTCAATGCTGGGAAAGTTGAGGACAAATCACTGGTAAGAATAGAGAAGACTCAAATAACATTGTAATGAGGTGGATCCAATAACTCCATATTGAAATTTGAACCCCAATAACTGAAATTATGCCTTGCTTTTATCAAAGGCTTTGAAACTAAAGTTAGTGAAATCTAATGGGGAAAAAAGTCATAGAGTTTGATCCCTGGCTTAGAATTCTCCAACTCTTTCAAAGTTAGAAAAAAAAGTGTTCATTTTTTTTATACTCAAAATTATTTATGCATCTTCCTTGTTCCAGTCATATGGTCTGCCCCATCCCAAATAGGGATCTGTTCTATCCATTTATGATTTTCCATATTAAAAGGAAGCATTGGTACTGATTTTTAGATCAGACATAGTTTGAAATATTTTCCTCAAGTGTTTCCAACCTTAACTTCCAAGAATTATCTAGGGTAGCCTCATCTGAGCTTTCTGCCTTTTTTGAGTGCCAGGAAAGAAACATGAGATTTCACAAACAGTCAGATTGCTTTTCAATCTGTCCTAGCCCATGCATGACATATATAGGGCACTTATTAGTTCAGCGGACAGGTAACCAACATGCTTGTTTAAGGAAGTGAAGTATTAACCTGTTTTGTAGGGGTGCTACTTCTTTTCTTTGTTTAAAGACTCTCCCTGTCTCAGAAAGAATCAAATTTTAAGGTGGAGATTGTGAAAGTATATTTTAAGGTTAATTTTAAGGTGGAGTCTTCACAGTAATGCAACATTGGTTGAAATGCACTACCTTTAGGATTTTTGTGGTCCCTAAAGCGTAGCATATTTTTTCCCTTTCAGCTTTCATAACATGAATATGAGTGACGTGACAAGGAGCATAGTTTACGTCACAGCAGCCAAGATTGGTTGTAATGGGATTACAACTGGGTACCATCGATCTATAAAATGATGAAAAGCTTCTGTAATATATGGAACTCACAACCATTTTGCTTAAGTGGCTAGCTGCTCTGCTAGCTTAGCATTTATCCATTTTTAATTATTTTTTATATTTATATATGACAATGGAACACATTACAATTCTTATTACAATCTATATAGAGCACAATTTTTCATATCTCTGGTTGTTTACATACATGTACTTTGGATAATAATGTTCATCCCATTCCACCACCATTTTTAAGCCCATGCACCCTCCCTTCTATTCCCACCCCTCAGCCCTATCTAGAGTTCATATCTTCTTCCCATGCTCCTCTCTTCTCCACTATGAATCAGCCTCCTTATATCAGAGAAAACATTTGGCATATGTTTTTTGGGGACTGAATAACTTCACTTAGGCTTATCTTCTCTAACTTCATCAATATACCTGCACATGCCATGATTTTATTCTCTTTTATTGCTGAGTAATATTCCATTGTGTATATATGCCACATTTTTTTATCCACTCATCTATTGAAGGGCATCTAGATTGGTTCCACAGTTTAGCTATTGTGAATTATGCTGCTATAAACATTGATGTGGCTGTGTCCCTGTAGTATGCTGTTTTTAAGTCCTTTGGGTATAGACAGAGGAGTGGGATAGCTGGGTCAAATGGTGGTTCCATTCCCAATTTTTCAAGAAATCTCCGTACTGCTTTCCATATTGGCTGCACTGATTTGCAGTCCCACCAGCAGTGTATGAGTGTACCTTTTTTACCCACATCCTCCCTGACATTATTGTTGTTTGTATTAATAATAGCTGCCATTCTGACTGGAGTGAGATGCAATCTTAGAGTAGTTTTGATTTGCCTTTCTCTAATTGCTAGAAATGTTGAACATTTTTTTTATATATTTGTTGATTGATTGTATATCATCTTAGAAGTGTCTGTTCAGGTCCTTGGCCCATTTATTGTTTGGGTTATTTGGTTTTTGTGTGTGTGTGTGTGCTTAGCTTTATATATACCCTAGAGATTAGTGCTCTATCTGATATGTGAGGGGTAAAGATTTGCTCCTATTCACCTCACAGATTGTTTCTTTTGCTGAGAAGTAACTTTTTAGTTTGAGTTCATCACACTTATTGATTCTTGATTTTAATTCTTGTGCCAAAGAGTCTAATTTAGGAAGTTGGGGCCTAATCCCACATGATGAAGATTAGGGCCTACTTTTTCTTCTATTAGATGTAGGGTCTCTGGTTTTATTCCTAGGTCCTTGATCCATTTTGAGTTAAGTTTTGTGCATGTTGAGAGATATGGGTTTAATTTCATTTTGTTGCATATGGATTTCCAGTTTTCCCAGCACAATTTGTTGAAGAGGCTATCTTTTCTCTAATGCATGTTTTTGGCATGGTTGTCTAATATAATATAATTGTACCTCTGTGAGTTAGTTCTCTGTATCATTGGTCTACAGTCTGTCTTGGTACCAATACTATGTTGTTTTTGTTACTATTACTCCGTAGGATAGTTTAAGTTCTGGTATAGTGATGCCACTTGCTTCACTCTTCCTGCTAAGGATTGCTTTAGCTATCTATTCTGGGTCTTTTATTTTTCCAGATGAATTTCATGACTGCTTTTTCTATTTGTATAAGGAATATCATTGGGATTTTGATCAGAATTGTATTAAATCTGTATAGTGCTTTTCGTAGTATGGTCATTTCAATAATATTAATTCTGCCTATCCAAGAGCAAGGTAGATCTTTCCATCTCTTAAGGTCTTCTTTGACTTCTTTCTTTAGGATTCTGTAATTTCCATTATATAGACTTTTCACCTCTTTAATTAAGTTGATTCCCAAGTATTTTATGTTTTTTGAGGCTATTGCAAGTGGGGTAGTTCTCCTCATTTCCCTTTCTGAGGATTTGTCACTGATATTCAGAAATGCATTTGATTTATGGGTGTTGATTTTATATCCTGATACTTTTC
The DNA here is from genome assembly GCF_964194105.1 of Spermophilus citellus. Lineage (NCBI taxonomy): Eukaryota > Metazoa > Chordata > Mammalia > Rodentia > Sciuridae > Spermophilus > Spermophilus citellus. The sequence goes on from NC_138194.1 coordinate 84,673,202, forward strand.
TGAATTCATTTACTAGTTCTAGAAGTTTTCTGGTGGAACTTTTAGGGTCTTCTAGGTATAGAATCATGTAACCAGCAAATAGTGCCAATTTGAGTTCTTCTTTTCCTATGTGTATCCCTTTAATTTCTTTTGTCTGTCTAATTGCTTTGGCCAGTTTCTAGTATATGTTAAATAAAAGTGGTGAAAGAGGGAATCCCTGTCTTGTTCCAGTTTTTAGAGGGAATGTTCAATTTTTCTCCATTTATAATGATGTTGGCCTGTGGCTTAGTATAGATAGCCTTTATGATGTTGAGTTATGTTCCTGTTATCCCTAATTTTTCTAGTGTTTTGAACATAAAGGGGTGCTGTATTTTGTCAAATGCTTTTTCTGCATCTATTGAGATGATCATATGACTCTTATCTTTAAGTCTATTGATGTTATGAATTACATTTTTTGATTTTCATATGTTGAAGCAGCCCTGCATCCCTGGGATGAATTGCACTTGATCATAGTGCATGATTTTTTTGATATGTATTTGTATTCAATTTGACAGAATTTTATTGAGAATTTTTGCATTAGAGATATTAGTCTAAAGTTTTATTTTTTTGATGTGTCTTTGCCTGGTTTTGGAATAAGGGTGATATTGGCCTCATAGAATGAGTTTGGAAGTGCTGCCTCTTTTTCTATTTCCTGAAATAAATTGAAGAGTATTGGCATTCGTTCTTCCTTAAAGTTCTTGTAGAACTCGGATGTGTAACCATCCGGTCCTGGGCTTTTCTTGTTTGGTAGACTTTTGATTTGATGGCATCTTCTATTTTGTCACTTGAAATTGATCTGTTTAAATTTTATATATCATCCTGATTAAATTTGGGCAAATTATATGGATCTAGAAATTTGTCAATGCCTTCAATATTCTCTATTTTATTGAAGTACAAGTTTTCAAAATAATTTCTAATTATCTTCTGTATTTCTGTAGTGTCTGTGGTGATATTTCCTTTTCCATCACATATGTTAGTAATTTAAATTTTCCCTCTTCTTCTCTTCGTTAGCATGGCTATGGGTCTGTCAGTTTTATTTATTTTTTCAAATAATCAACATTTTGTTCTGTCAATTTTTTCAATTGTTTCTTTTGTTTGATTTCACTGATTCCAGTTCTGAATTTAATTATTTCCTGCCTTCTTCTGCTTTTTGTGTTGATTTGTTCTTCTTTTCCTAGGGCTTTGAGATGTTATGTTAAGTCATTTATTTGTTGACTTTTTCTTCTTTTAAGGAATGAACTCAATGCAATGAACTTTCCTCTTAGAAGTGCTTTCATAGTGTTCCAGAGATTTTGATATATTGTGTCTGTGTTCTCATTTACTTCTAAAATTTTTTTAATCTCCTCTTTGATGTCTTCTGCAACCCACTGTTCATTCAGTACTATATTATTTAGTCTCCAGGTGTTGGAGTAACTTTTATTTCTTATTTTATCATTGATTTCCAATTTCATTCCATTATGATATGATAGAATGCAGGGTAGTATCTCTACCTCTTTATATTTGCTAAGACTTGCTTTGTGGCATAATATATAGTCTATTTTAGAGAAGGATCCATGTGCTGCTGAGAAGAAAGTGTAGTCTCTCATTGAAGGATGCAATATTCTATATATGTCAGTTAAGTCTAAGTTATTGATTGTATTATTGTGTTCTGTAGTTTCTTTATTCAGCTTTTGTTTGGAAGATCTATCTAGTGATGAAAGAGGTGTGCTAAAGTCACCCAGGTTATTGTGTTATGGTCTATTTGACTCTTGAACTTGAGAAGAGTTTGTTTGATGAACGTAGATGCTCCATTGTTTGGGGCATATATATTTATAATTGTTAAGTCTTGTTGGTGTATGGTTCACTTGAGCAATATGTAGTGTCCTTCTTTATGCTTTATGATTGACTTTAGCCTGAAGTCTACTTTATTTGATGTGAGGATGGAGACCTCTGCTTGCTTCCGCAGTCTATGTGAGTGGTATGATTTTTCCCAACCCTTCACCTTCATTCTGTGGTTGTCTTTTCCTATTAGACGAGCCTCCTGGACGTAGCATATTGTTGTGTCTTTTTTTTTTTTTTTCATCCAATCTGCTAGTCTATGTCTTTTGATTGGTGAGTTTAGGCTATTAACATTCAAGGTTATTATTGAGACATGATTTGTATTCCCAGCCATTTTTGTTTATTTTTGGTATTTAATGTGACTTGGTTTCTTCTCTGAATAGATTTTCTTTTAGTGTAATACCTCCCTCTTCTGATTGTCATCATTGTTTTTCATTTCCTCTTCTTGGAATATTTTGCTGAGGATATCCTATGCACAGGCATTCTAGTTGTAAATTCTTTGAATTTTTGTTTGTCATGGAAGGTTTTTATTTCATCATCAAATCTAAAGCTTAGTTTTGCTGGATTTAAGATTCTTGGTTGGCATCTATTTTCTTTCAGAGCTTGGTATATCTCCTGAATTTGAGGGTTTGGGTTGAAAAATCTGCTGAGATACAAATAGGTCTCTCCCATATGTGATCTGAATCCTCTCTCTTTGTGGCTATAAAGATTCTATCCTTATTCTGAATGCTAGGCATTTTCATTATAATGTGCCTTGGTGTAGATATGTTGTAGTTTTGTACATTTTGTGTCCTGTAAGCCTCTTGTATTTGGTTTTCCAATTTGTTCTTCATGCTTGGGAAATTTTCTGATATTATCTCATTGAAGACATTGTGCATTCCTTTGGTTTGAAACTCTGTGCTTTCCTCTATCTGAGTAACTCCTAGATTTGGTCTTTTGATGCTGTATGTTCTGTTCATGGTTTCTTACTATCTTCACTGTGTGATTAACTTTACTTTCCAGATTGCATATTTGGTCTTCATTATCTGATGTTCTTTCTTCCATGTGATCTAGTCTGTTGGTTATGCTTTCTATTGAGTTTTTTTATTTGGTTTATTGTATCCTTCATTTCAAGGATTTCTTACTGGTTTTCTTTCAGAGTCTCTCTCTCTTGAAGTATTCTTTTGCTACCAGTATTTGCTCTCTTATCTCTTTGTTAGAGTGATTAATTTTTGCCTGCATTTGCTCATTTAGGTCATTCTTTAATTCACAGATCATTTTAATTATGAACCTTCTGAACTTCTTCTCTGACATTTCATCAACTGCGCTGTCCATGGGTTTTGTTATTATAGTATCCTGGTTTGTTTGGGGCACTTTCCTCCCTTGTTTTTTTCATGTTGTCTATGTGTCTTCCTTTCTTGCAGTGTGCATCTGAGATATTATAGTTTATTCCCTATGTTCTTGTAGTACCGATGCAGATTGTCTGTACCTTATCTTGATGTTGGGCTTCCAGACCCTGCTGGTATCCCTCAATATATGCTACTGCATCTAAAGGTGGTGGCGGAAATAGTGAGGTAACTCAAGATAATAGTTAAGGTGCCCCAAGATGGAAGCAATGCCTTTCAGAGATAGGGCTGAAAGGGTGGGCCTCATACTCTCTTTGGGATGCCAGCTCTGAGGTGCAGCTGCTTCTAGGCCATGTCTATTGTCAAAAAGTTAGGGGCTACTGCATGGGGAAGACAATAGCAATGACTGCCGTGTCCCAAGATGGAAGTGGGTTAGGCTTAGGCTCCCAGGTGTGGGGGGACTCAGACCTACCCTGGACCCGGGTCCTACACAAGTTGGTGTGGGTGGATCTGGGCTGGGCCTGGTTCCCGTGGTAGTCTGCTAGTCGGAAGGTGCGGTCCTATGTTAGGGGCTGGCTTCTGGAGATTGTCTGCCCTGCTAGGTGGAAGGATGGACCCAGGCTTACTATTAGCCTGGGTCCCACACAGGCTGGTGTGGGTGGACCTAGGCTATCCATTTTTTTTTTTTAATTCTTGGGTGTTTATTTTATGTTGTTTTACTGTGGTGAAGTTGTGAACCACTGCATGTGACATTTGCAAATATAACAAAGTAGCTGTGAATATGGACTTTTGGTCATATTGCTTTGGAGATTAGAAACACTTAGCAGCATTGGCTTCAGCTCTGAGCTTTCTATTTGCCTCCTTCAACATGGGAGACAAAATAATTATTTATTTGACTAAGTTGTTCTGAGGATTCAGTTGAAGAATTTTTGTGCAATGCTTAGCACACACATACATAACATTCCACTTTGGAAACTACATTCATAATAAGTGAAATTAAGCTTTTTAAAGATATTGTAAAATTTTTAATTATAGTACAATTACATAATGTCTATCATCTTAATCATTTTTAAGTATACATTTCAGTACCTCACCACTTAGGGAGAGACAAAAACATTAGTTGTTATTAATGACAATATACAGCATTAAGCCAAATAATTCCTGCTATGACATCTACAATGTTAATTGTCAGAGTAAACAGAAATGATGTGAACAGTAATAACAGTAATAAGAGTAAGTTTGCAAAAGTGTTTACAATTTTGAATGGTTGCCAGGGAGAGAATACAAGTGATGGGAATATGATGATTATGAGGGAGGAAGAGAGAAAAATCAAAGTAAAAAAAAAATAAAGGAAGAGTGAAAGAGAGGAAAAAGAGATTGGCTATCAGCAGAAGAAAAGAGAGAAAGAGAAGCAAGGGAAACAGATAAAGCAAGAGAAAAAAATATATAAAGTAAAAAATTTTAAAAATTAAAAAAAGGAATACAAAACCAACCCCAAATAATTAAACATCCTGATCTATGAAATACTGATACTGATTTATGAAATACTGATCTTTGAAAAATACCTGGCTTCAAAAATGCTAGAAATGAGAGAAAAATGAATATGAATAAGTGTTCATGAACCATTCAGGTCACAATTAATCAGAGGAAAAAAAATTTAAAAAAAGAAGATCTTGATGAAAAGTTAAAGAACTGTTTCCATTGGTTCAAAAGACTCTTGGCTTCCCTTTTTAGCAGTGTTAGGTGGGGTGGCCTGAAGGGTGGGATTGCTGGGGTGTGAGAGGAAATTCTGTAGGGGGACCTCCTGCAGGTGGGGTTTAGGTTTATGTATGCTCCAGGTTTTTTTGCTGAATGCCAATTGGTCTGAAGATACTAACTCAGTGCATCTCCAGGGCCCGGCAGCTTGCTCATCCAAGCTGGAAGACTGCACTGCAGGGATCTCCCCTGGGTCCACTCCTGTGCTGGAGGAGCCATTCTTAGTCTGGTCCATCATCTATGGACCCCACATTTCCTGGTCTCTTGGGTTCAGTCTCCAAACTCAACCCCTCCCATCCCCAGCCCTTTTGAATCCCCAGCCAGGTGCATCTCTTCCAGCTGATCCTGCAAGTGGCTGGATTGGAGGAGGATGAAGGGATGCAGGTGGGATTCCACAACCAGTAATTCCAGTGTAAACCCTTCTCTGCATTTGATTTTAATGATGATGATGATGATTATGATGGTGATGATGATGATGATTTTGGGTACTGGGGATTGAACCCAGGAGCGCTCAACCCCTGAACCATATTCTCAGTCCTTTTTTATATTTTATTTAGAGACAGGGTCTCACCGAGTTGCTTACTGCCTAAGTTGCTTACTGCCTAAGTTGCTAAGGCTGGCTTGCAATCCTTCTTCCTCAGCCTCCAGAGTTGCTGGGATTACAGGTGTGCGCCACCACGCCCAGCGCCTTGATTTTCTCCTGGTCATTTAGGCACACTCTACATCATGCAGTGTGGGTTTGCCAGGCCTGTATTTCAGGCCAAACTCGGGTTTGCCAAGAATCTGCTCCCCCAGCTTCCTGGCCCTGCACTGTAGCTGCAAAATAGTTGGTTCCTTTCTCTGTCCTCTGCAGGCAGCTGGGAGAGATGCAGCTTCTTTCCTGTACAAAGATATTGTGCAGCATGGCTTTCAGTTTAGTTGGGCAGTGTCTTTGATCTCTGGTCTCTCTGTGCCCAGACACACATCAGGCCTCCTAAAAATTGGGGTTTCTTTAATTCCCTTATCCCTCCACTTTGCTGGCAGAGGAACTGCTCTGGCTGGTGCCTCCTGAAGTGGCAGTGGCAGTGGCCCTGGGGATTTCTTCCTTATTTTATTACAGTCAACATCCTGAGTCCCTGATCTGCTTTGAATGTCCACTATTAAATCCCAGTAAAGGCCTCCAAATCCCCGCCCCCCCCCTTTTTTTTTAATCCATCTTGCTGAGAAGCTGCCTGCTTTCTTGGTTTTATGCCATGGAGCCGCCAGGAAAGCAACCTTCTCTATTCTGCCATCTTGTAAAAACTCCAAAGTATACAATTAAGTAATGTGAAGTATACTCACATTGTGCTAAAACACGCTTCTAGAATTTTCCATCCTGCAAAACTGAGACCTCATTAAACAAGCCTTTCAAAAACATTTAAAAGCAGTTTTAAATTTACAGAAATTTTGTGAAGAAGGTAGAAGAGAATTCTCACATACTGCAAGCCCAGTTTTCCCTATTATTAACATTAAACATTAATATGCTATATTTGCTGCAATTATAAGGTCAATGAGTTATTGTTTTCTAAAGCTAATACCTCATTCAGATTTCCTCAATTTTTACCTAATGCTCATTTGACTTGTTCCAAGAGCCCATCCAGCATTCAACATGACATTTAATTGTTGTGTCTCTTCAGATTTCTCTTGGCTGTAACATTTTCTCAGAGTCCTTATTTTTGACGGCCTAGACAGTTTTGAGAATTATTGGTTATGTATTTTGTAGAATGTTTCTCATTAGGGACTTATTTGATGTTTTTCTCATTATTAGAATCTGGTAAAAGTACATATTATCACTATGCTATCATGTTCATCCTGATTGCCTGGCTACAATATCGTTTTTCAGGTTTTTCTGCTATAAGTTTACAAAGGTTTTAATTTGCAATTTTCTGATAAAAGTGATATTGAGAATCTTTTTATTGTTTTCTTTCTTTCTGTATATTTTCTTTGGGGGGATGTCTAGTCAAATATTTTTACCCATTTAAAAAAGCTTATTTTCTTATTTGGGGGTTTTAATAATTTTTTTGTGTATTTTGGATACAAGTCCATTATCAGATAAATATTTTAACCAACATTTTCTCCTCCTCTGTAGTTTGTCTATTTATTTCAATGTCTTCCACAGATATTAAAGTCCAACATGTCATTTTTTTTCATGAATTTTCTTCTAGCATTATTTCTTTCTAAAAACTCACCACTAATCACAAGCTCAAGTAGATTGTACACTTCGTCCTTTTCTAGAAGTTTTATAGTTTTTTATTTTGTATTTTATTTATAACATGGAGGTGTATGATTCCTTTTGAGTTAATTTTGTGAATAGCGTAAGGTTGATGTCTTGGGTCTTTTGTGTCTATTTGTGTGTGGGCATTCAATTTCCCTTCCATCCTTTGCTGAAGGGAATGTATTTTCCTTCCTTGCATTGCATGTGCTCCTTTTTCAGATAACAGTTGACTGTGTTTGAATCTATTTCTGAACTATTTTCCTACATCGATTTATGAATCTGTTCTTCAGTGAATACCACATTGTAATTTTACAGAAAAATCTTAAAGTAAACTTGTGTGAGTTCTTCATTCTTCAACATTGTGTTGGTTGTTATAGGTCTTTTGTATTTCTATATAAACCTTAGAATAAGTTTGCCAAGATCCATAAAATAGCTTGCTTTGACTCTGATATGGATTTCACTGAATCTACAAATTGATTATTGAGGTACAGTAATTTTTATAATACTGAGTTTTCCAATTCATAAACATACAATAGCTATCTATTTATTTAAAATTTCCTTCCACATCTTTCACCAGAATTTTGTAATTCTGTGTAAATCTTTTCAAGAGTGTTTTTACAATATTGCAATAAGTGTTGTTGAGGAAGTCTTGGGGAAAAAAAGAAGACCATTGTATGCTTCGACCAGCAAGGCCAAGCTAGCAGGTTCCAGTGAGGGGTGATGGGAGATTGGAAGAAATAAGAGTCAAATCTTGAAGATAAAACAGCTGGGGTTGAATGGAGCTCTGCTTTCTAATGGAAAATCAGGCCTAAAGATTTAAACCAGCAATCTTTATTATATATGTCTCTAACTCAGATTAAAGACTACGGGAGCATTATTCTTTGTATTCATGAAAGTTTACAGTTAGCAACAGTATGCAGTTATTTCCTCAGTTCCATTTTACAGTTGCAGTGTGCAATGTTAGAAGCATTGTGCAGCTCTCAAGAAAGTTTATTGTTTAAAGTCACTAATTCACAGGCAGATTCAGGAGCAGCAGAACTGGTGAAATATTGTGGTTATCTTAGCAAGGAAGTTCCTTCATTCCCAGGAACTGCAGTGCCTGAGAATAAGGTCGAAGCTGATAAAACTCTAGCATGAAGGACATCTCCATAGCAACCAGGCATCCTATGCCTTTGCACAGTAATTTTCCCAGTCACCAAGTATGCCTCAGCCATGAAGTCATCAGGGACCCCAATTTCAGACACTGATCTCCCAGTCACTGTCACCACTCTCCACAATTGTACACTATTAGTGGGAATATAAATTTGTGCAGTTGTTATAAAAAACAGTGTTTCTTTAAAAAAAAAGAAAGAAAACTTAAAAACAGAACTACTATAGTATCCAGCTGTCCCAATACAGAGTATCTACCCAAAGGAAAGGAAATAAGTGTGCTGAGGAGATATCTGCATGCCCTTGCTTGTCATAGGCCTATTCACAATGACTAAGTTAGAGAACCAACCTAAGCATCCATCAAAAGATGAACATATAAAAAAAGTGGCACATATGCACAATAGAATGCTACTCATAGTTTTTCTTCTGCTATGTTCCTTTTAAAAATTATTTGTTCTTTTTAGTTATATATGTCAGGACAATGTATTTTGACATATTATACGCACATGGAATATAACTTCCCATTCTTGTGGTTGTACATGAGGTGGAGTTACACTGGTCATGAACAAAGGAAAGTTATGTTCAATTTATTCTGCTATATTTCCTATTCCCACCCCTTCCCTTCCCTTTATTCTCCTTTGTCTAATCCAAAGTACTTCTGTTCTCCCCCTGCCCTTATTGTGTTTCAACATCTGCATATCAGAGAGAACATTCTGCTTTTGGATTTTGGGGATTGGCTTATTTCACTTAGCATTATAGTTTCCAGTTTCATCCATTAATTGGCAAATGCCATAATTTCTAGAATGCTACTCATATCCCATAATTTGCAAAAATATGGATAAATCCGGAGGACACTATGCTAGATGAAATAAACCAGGCACAGAAAGACAAATGTCACATGATCCCATATATATGTGGAATCTAAAAATGTCAAATTCCTGGAAATAGAGAGTAGAATGGTAAAACAGGGTAAAAGAAACAGTTGAAGGAAGGATTTTGGAGGTGCTAGCAAAGGGTGGAAAAGTTTTGATACAAAATTTCTGTTAGGAAGAATAAGTTCAAAAGATCTATTGTAAATCATGGTGAATATAGTAAATAATAAAGTAACATATAGTACCTGAAAAGTGTTGAGAATGGAGTTTGAATGTTCTCACTACAAAGAAAAAAAAATGACAATTATGTGAGGCAATGCATGTATAATTGGCTTGATTTAATCATTTCACGATGTATACAAATTTCAAAACATCATGTTGAACACCATGACTATATACAATTTTAATCAATTAAAAAATAAAAATAAAATTTATAGATTAAGATATTGAAAATATGTCTTTATGAAATAATAAAGTCCTTGTATACATAGGACCCAATGTACACAGCTAAATGTATTTCAGTGGTTTTGTGCCATAATAGAAATATACTCTGGACTTAATAGAGCATAAAAGTAGGAATGGTTGATTCTACAAATAGCCTACATTTTCATGAAAATTTTATGAAATATTTCAAAGAATAAATGGACAACATTTGAAATTAAAATACGAACAAAAGAGAAAAGGAAGCTGAGAAAATAAGTTGGTAAAGTACAGAAAAGTGAAGCAGCATACTACATTCATATTCTTTAAGAAAAAATTTGTTATAATTCCCCACATATTGGCCTACTATATTTAAGTTTACAGCTAAATATTTTATATTTTTGGTGCTATTGTAAATGATATTAAAATTTTAAAATTTTATTTATTTATTTTTGAATGGTTTTAAATTCAGACTATTGACTCCTGAGATATAGGAAAACAGTTGACTTTGTATAGCAACTCATATACTGGGACCTTGAAAAATTTGCTCATCAGTTCCAGAAATCTTTCTGTAGCTTCTTTTGGATTCTCTACATAGACAGTCATGTTATCTGAAAATAATTGCAGTTTTATTTCTTTCTTGAAAATGCACATGCTATGGGTTTGTGTTTTCCTTTTTCATAATACCTTTATCTGGTCTTCATGTTGGAGTAACATTGGCCTCATAGCAGAAAAAAAAAGTGAAAAGATACACAATTTACAAATGTAAGAAATTAAAGAGAGATTTCACTACTATTGCCAAGAACACGAGGTGTTCCATCCAACTTATTTATATTCTGAAAGAGAATGTGGAGAACCTTTATCATATCTACATTACATGTCTGATAGAATTCTCCAGTGAAACCATCTGGGCTAGGTTTTTCCTTCCTTCTTTCCTTCTTCCTTCCTTCTTTCCTTCTTCCTTCCTTCCTTTTTTCCTTCCTTCCTTCTTTCCTTCCTCCCTCCCTCCCTCCCTCCCTTCCTTCCTTCCTTCCTTCCTTCCTTCCTTCCTTCCTTTCTTCCTCCCTTCTTCACCCCCTTCTTTTCTTTCTTTTGCAACTTATTCATTTATTTAATAGATAGAGGCCTATTCAGATTCTCTATTTCCTCATTGTATGTTTTAGTACTTTGTATTTTTTCAAGGAATTGATCCATTTCATCTAAGTTATCAAATATTATTTTACATTTATTTTAAAGGTAGTAATCTTTCCATTTTCTTGGCATTAATAGTGATAATCCTTTAATTTCTGACATTAGTAAACTTGTGTCTTCTTCCTTTTTTTCTGCTTCACCTGGCTAAATGCTTATCAATTTTATTGCTTTCAAAGACGGAACATTCCATTTTATTAATGTTCTCCATTGTCTTTCTGTTTTCAACTTCCTTTTTTCTGCTTTTAATTATTTTTCTTCTGTTTGCTTTGGGCTTGCATTTCTTATTTTTCTAGTTTTCTAACCTTAAGTTATTAGGTGTAGATCTTTCTTTCATTGTACTATATGCTATATTATATTTAATTTCATTATGGAATGAAAGTACACTTTTAAAAATTTCTATTCTTTGAAATTCATTGAGGTGTATTTTATGGCCCAGGTATATTTTTTGATAAATATAATGTTTTAAAATTATTCAATTACATAATTCATTTTATTTCTCAATTGGAAAAATGCACATATGGCATAGGTTCACCACCAAGACTTGATAAAAACCTCTTTCTCTATTTTGAAAGCCTCTGACCAGGTCTCCTTTGCTGGGACCAGCTGGTCTTGATACATGAGTGTTGATAGTGATAATATTGAATTTGGGAGAGGAAGCAGCAGGCCTTATTGAGTGCCCACTAAGTTCTAAGTACTGTGCTTTACCTCTCTCAGTTCTCACAGGGACCCTCCTGGGATAGATGCCGTTACCTCCACGCTGCTTCTGAAGTAATTGAGGGTTGGAGGGCCATTTAACTTGTCTGATCACCTATCAAACAAGTGGAAGAGGAGGAAAATGAACCTAGTCATTCTGGGCACACTTGCTTCACTGTTGTCTCATGACTTTCCTTGTTTAACATGGTATATTCTGTATTGTAAATTTCTATTTCTAAGAGCATGATCTCATAAAACTTCCTTTACTAACTCTTTGAATGACATTTGATCCTCTGATCTTAGATATCAAGACCTATGGATAAAATAGTGAGCAAACCAGACAAGATCCTGCCATAAGAAGCTTCTAGAACAATGAAGACAATAGGCATCAAACTACATAAAAATAAGTGTGAAATTATGTAAAGTAGCAACTTTATATAAAACTTGTTGGGTTTGATATGGCATAAAATAGGAAGCGATTCATCTTTTTCTGTTTTTTTTTTTCCTTTAAACACACTTGGGTAAATTGCTCTCATTTTCAAAGAAGGTATCTTTGGCATTTCTCATAATTTTTATTTGAAATATTTATGGACATGATATTAGATTTACAGAGTAATAAGAAACAATACAGAGAGAGTTCATGCCCAATTTTCCCCAATGGTAGCATTTTACAAAACTACTATCACAACCAGGATATTGACATTAGTAAGATCCACTGATCTTATTAGTTAATTCCAGTCTTACTTGTGTTAATGTGTGTATGCATGTATTTATTTCTATGTAACTCTATCACATGTGTAGGTTCATTTATCCACTGCTATTTTAAGATACTGAAGAGTTGTGTCACCCCAAGGGACCATTCAGGTTATAATATCTACCTCTTTCACCTCTTCTCATCCCATCCCTGACTCCTGGAAACCACTGATCTGTTTTTCATTTCTAATAAATTTTGTCATTTCAAAACTGTTATAAAATTGGAATTATACAATATAAAATCTTTTTCTGTTGTCTTTTTTTTCCACTTAGCATCATTGTATGAAGATTCATTTAGATTGTTGCCTGTTTAGTTCTTTCCTTTTTATTGATGAGCAGCATTCCGTGGTTTGGATGTCCCTCAGATTGTTGAACCATGTACTTATTGAAAATATAGAACCCCTATCCAAGTTTCTCCATTAAAAATGAAAGTATTAATATTTGTGTACTTTAAGGATTAATATTTGTGTGCTTTTCTTGTGTGAACATAATTTTCATTTTCCTGAGATAAATGTTCAAGAGTGTGATTGCTGGATTATATGGTAAATGCATGCTTAGTTTTTTAAAAAAATTCATACAGATTATAAGGTGACTATCTGATATTACACTCTTATGTGCCAAAGAATGAGTGATTTGGTTTCATTTTACTAGCATTTATTACTGTCAATATTTTTAATTGTAACTGTTATGATAGATGTATAATAATATCTCATTGTGTCTTAGTTTGCATGTTTCTGATCTGTAATGATGTTGAATGTCTTTCAAATGCGTATTTGATATCTGTATATCCTCTTCCTTGAAATTTCTAAAGCATGTCTTTTGACAATGTTCCATTCAGATTTTTTGTTTAATGTTAAGTTTTAAGAGTTTATGTGTCCTAGATATGAGTTTTGATAGACACACAGCATGCAAATATTTTTTACCATTCTGTAACTTGTCTTTACATATTCTGGACTTTCTTAGAGAAAAACTTTTGAAATATTTTGATAAGCTCTAACTTATCCATTTTTCTTTTTTAGGAATTATGCTTTTGTTGTCAGTCTAAGAATTCTGTCCTAGCCCTAAATGATTTTTCTTCTTTTTTTGTAATTTTTCTTCTAATAGTTTTAAATTTTACTTTTGACCATTAACTCAATGATCCATTTTTAGTTTTTTTTATACAAAAAATGTGAGATGTAGGTTGAAATTGATTGATTGATCTATTGATTGCTCTGACTACATTTGTTAAAAGAATTATCCTCCCTCTGTTGAATTGTTTTTGCATCTTTGCCAACAGTCAGTTGAGCATATTTGTGTCAATCTGTTTCTGGGATTTCCATTCTATTTCATTGCTTTGAGGCTGTGCTGCTTATACCACACTGTCTAGATTACTGTGGCTATGGCTAAGCCTTAATGTCAGCTTGAACAAGTCTTCCCAGAGTATAATTCTTTGTCAAGGTTGTTTTATTTGTTCTATATCTTGCCTTATAAGTTTTACAATATTTGTCCATGTCTACAAAAAAATAACTTATGAGGTTCTGATAGAAATTATACTATGCTTTCAGGTCAATTTTGGAAGAATGGATATCTGGACTATGTTGGGTCTTCCAATCCATGAACATGGTATGTTTCTTTATTTTGGTGATTATTTCTTTCATCATAATTTTGTAATTTCTAGCATGCATATTCTAAACATTTTTAAAGTAAAGCCTAAGAATTTAATTTTTACTGGAGCATTTGTAAATGATATTGCATTATTAATTTCAGTTTCCACATTTTCATTGTAAGTGTATTGATATATGAATAATTTCTTTATGAGATCTTATATCTTGCAACTTTGCTGAACTCATTGTTAGTTTTAGGAGTTTGTTGTGTGTGTGTATTCCTTGGAATTTTTGATGCAGACAGTTATGTCATATGCAAATAGGGATGATTAATTTTAGATCTTTCTAATCTATTTGACTTAACTTCATTTTCTTGCTTTAGTATCCATAAACCATAATACCATATAACATTTAGGCTTTAAAAGGCCTGTTTTCAGATATTAAGATGTCCATACCAATCTCAAGCAAAATTTTAGTCTCTCCTTAGTTACAATCTTCAGGCTAGTTGTAAGTAAAGGAGATGCCCTTTATGCTCCTTGCTTTCCTTTCTAATCCCCTCTGCCTAGTATTAGACAGCATGTGTCTTATCATTCTTTCCTAGCATCTGTTTTCTTGAAGCCCCCTCCTGGTTTCTCATGGTTGGCAGAAAGCCCTGTGGATAGGATTCTAGCCTGGCTAACTTCAACCACATCCACTTGACCCTGGGATAGATATTGCACATCTTTGCCCTTCTAAATTCTAGGTATCCAAACTTATGCCACTGCTGACTTCTCTTCTTGTTTGTACCCAGAGAAAGCTCCAGCTAACTTCTCATCTCCAGATTTTTCCTGAAGAATCAGGTTCAGGTATTCATCTTTTCTTTGTTTTCAGGGAATACATATAAGGTATTCTCAAAACCTCATGAGAGTTGCCAGGGAGCAAGCTGGTAATTTCTTCTATTTAAACAGTACTGATCTCTATGAAAATGTCTACGGGGGACTTTTCACCTGTCCAGAGATGGAGGGGAAGGGAAAGAGCAGGGTAGGAAAATATCCCATATTCTCTATATCTGCCAATTCCTGTCAAATCAGTGTATCTTTTTCTAAATTAATTTATCTAGATAAAAGTAGGATGGACCAAGCTTGATCATAGCAAGCTTGATCTCTTCATAAATATGAATCTAGCACTTTGTTTTACAACTTAGAGACTCATCACTTTTTGTATCAGGCATGTTTCAGGGCATCTTGAATTTTGTACATGAAACATTTCTGTTTATTATCCCACTTCACTCTGACTGATGTAAGCTAGAAGTACAATATGGTTGGGGACTTTATGCTTGTTGGGGGAGATATGATAGAAGGCTTCCTTGAGAAGTCATGCTTGAATTGAGATCTGAAGGATGAGCAAGTATTAACTTGTCAAGCAGAGCAGAGGAACACTCTAGAAGGAAGGGGGCATGAGTAAATGACCAGGAGATTGACACTGCTGAGGAATGTAAATAGCCAGTGTAACAAGAGTTCAGAAACTGAGAGTATTATTGCTGTATATATATGTGACTGTATGACCAATATGATTCTGCAACTGTACACTCAGAAAAATGAGAAATTATACCCCATCTGATTCAAATGTATGATATGTCAAGATCATTGTACTGTCATGTGTAACTAATTAAAAAAAAAAAAGAAAGTGAGAATATGTCAAGAGCTATGAATGGGATGAGATTTTACTATGCATGCAGACAAAGTTAGCCTGTCACCTTTTTATGGATGCTGGCAGAAGACTCTGAGGAAAGGGACAAAAGACGCTATTATATATGGCTCAGCAAGTACATCATATGCAAATTTATATTATTTTCTCTCTGCTCCCTCCAAGTCTCAGGGAGGAGACACCTGTGTGTTTCCACTCAAAGGTGGAGCTGCAAACACAGTGAGTTTGTGTCATTGAGTTTTGAGAGCCCTAATCCTTTAAAACAGGCAACAAGCCTGCCTTCCCTTGGCCAGTATCATCTTCATGTTATTGGAAGTATCATATAAGGCAAACTTACATTCTCCTCCAGAGAGAACAGCAATCTTTAACTTTGGATCAGTATTTCTCCTTTTATTCCATGGATCCTAGATGGTCTCCTGCTCATTTTTTGAGAGTCAGGTCAAGTCTCCCTCTTGCCACTTTGCTTAGCTATTTCCCTGGTCTCTCCTACCTTCTGTATCAAATTAGTGACTTAGTTTTTAGCCATCCCTCTAACTCCTGTTATTTGTTCATTGCTTTTGAGTCCCAGTAAATTCTGGGATCCTGCCAATAAAATATCTCCCTCACCTGCCAGATGAGAGAAGAGAAACTTCTAGGCTCTAGTTTTCACCTGGTTTGTGTGAATAGAGCTCTCACCATAATTGTCACACCAACACACAAAAAAAGCCTCTTTGGGAAGCTTCCCAACAATTCTTTCCCTACTGATTATCAGGAGAGAGGATAGTATCATTAACTGGATAGTAAAAGAGGTGGAATCATTCAAGGTTTAAGTTCTTTAAGGGATTATGTTATACCCCAGGGTTTTGGTGGCGTTGTTTTGTTGTTGTTGTTGTTGTTGTTATTGTTTGTTTGTTTCTTTTTATACAGATCAGAGTTAAGCAAAAACAAAAACAAACAAACCAAAAAAAAAAAAAAACCCAAACAAAAACAAACAAAACAAAACAAAACCCAAAAAACCCAATGTACATTTTTTTAGATAGATACTATCAGAAACAGCCAACATTTTGTACTTACATATCCGAAATACTTTATTTTACCCTGTTTCTTAATTTCTTCTTACCTTTGCGTTCTTCAAATGCATGGTGTACCCTTTGCTTGGCTAAAACTAAATATAGAACTTAATGCCTTCATATGGGTAGTGCTTGAATCTGTAACTCTACCCTCATTTTCATCAAGACCTTGAAAGGAAGAAGGACAATCTGGGAGCCTTGAAACATATAAATACTCATCCTTGTCTGAGCCTTACAGGCATATTCCTTCAACAGGGCAACCAATTTTCAGTCTCGGTGACTATATTCATCTCTGAGCCAATTCAAACCAATTTAACAAATAAAATTTTATGAGATTTTGTCACAAGCTTCACCAAAGGCCAATTATGAAACATTCACTTCATTTCCTTCAGCCATTGATTTTCTAATTTGTTGGCAAAAATCTATGACTTCAGTCTAATGTGATATTTTCTTTATAAGCCCATCTTACCTTTTGCACATGATTCCATTGTATTCTAACAATTTAAGGATTTCTCATGTTACTATTCTCGTTTCATTATATTGTTAAGGTAGAGTCTCTGAATTACAATAGCTGGCGCAGCCATGCTTACCTGACTGGTGGAATGATACTGCATCTGTTTTCCTCTAATCTTGTGGTACAGGTCTAGAGTGCTTTGTTTAAAGACAATTACAGGCAATTCAAGGATGCTTGTTAATTTTCTTATTATGTTAGGATGCATATCATGCAGACTAAATGTTTATGTTCATTTTTACTCTACGCACTACTCACCTGAATTTTGCCAATACTTCTTTTGCAGCATCTCTGTTATTCTTATTGTGCAAGTTTATTTTTCTAATTTGACTTGGTAAACAGGAGTTGAGAAATGACTACAATCATTTAGCTAAGTTTAGAGTCATAATAATTTAGTACTCTATCTTTTTATTAGCAGACCTGTCTTCCATAGAGTTTATATTTCTCCCCTGGTACAGTTGTTTGATGTTTTTTTTTTTCCCCTCCATTTCCTCTTCTTTGCCTCTTAGCATTAAATTTTATTCTGAATTTTCATGCAAGAGAAAAATTCTGGCTAGACTCTTACAGAGCAGGTATTTTTCCTTGTTCTTTTGCTGTCCCTCTCAATGGGACCATAAAGCAAATTATAGACATTAATTTTTATGACTTGGAGACCAAAGTTAAAGAAAACTGTCAACAAGAATTACACAAATGACTATAATCATTTGCCTTGATAAGAACTTAAGCTTTTAAATGCTGGCACTTTTAAATCCTGCCTGCAAGTATGAAAAATCTTCACTTGGCACGAATTGGGCATTATAGGAAATCACTATGGCATTCAATATGTTAAATAGGGGAAGTGAGAGAAAAATGAAAGGAAGAAATTATTCTATACATATATATCATGATTGACACAGATCCTATGATCTAAAAGTTAGAAAATATACTTCATAATGAGTGCCTAGAGAATTGGTTTATAATAAATGTAGTTATTAAGGTGTTCTTAATGTATAAGATCTTTCTTTGAGAAAAATCTTAGGACTGGGAATGTGGATCAGTAGCTTAGCACTTGACTACCATGTAGGAGGCCCTGGTTTTGATCCTTAGAACTATAAAAACAAAACACAGAAAACCTCACCATTTGCACACATAATCTTCCACACTTTTTAAAATTAGGTTGGTAGAAGTAGATAATTACCCAAAGGGACCAAACATACCACTGTACAAATAAGGAAATTGAGGCTACCAGGGTAAGATTAGCTAGGGTCTTTCATTTGGCGAGACACTGGCTGAGACCTTGACTTTCTTCCCAAACCATTATGTGGAATGTGGAAGTCTAGACATGGAGATGTCAGCAGCCCAGTTTGGCTGTATCAGAGGGGACAAAAGTAGAACCAAGCGTCTTAAATGCCTAATAGAACAGGTCATAATTAATTAATGGTCCACTGAGATCCATTCCACATACTGAATGAAAATATCATATGGTCAGAGAAGAGTTGTCAAACCTTTCTTGAACAATGTTCCCATTTCCCAAACAAGAAAGATTTTAGGTTCCTATGTCAGCTAGAGTTTAATTGGAGAAGATTTACTAATATGTGTGTGTGTGTGTGTGTGTGTGTGTGTATCTGTGTGTGCAAACATGTACATACAAACATGTCTTGTTTCAGGGATTTGGCTATGTGCAGTGGTGGGAGTAAACTGAAATCTTTCCATAAAGCTGCTGTCTTTGCATCTGTCATTAGTGGTTGAAGTTCACACTGACAGCAGCCCTGAAGGGAAGATGTATGTAAGTGGGTGAGAGTAAGATCAAGATCAAGCTGTCGTCCTCAAGCATGAGCAAAAGTTCACAAGAATAATTGAAGCTGGTGTCATTTCTTACCGTTTCTGATCTTGGTGCATGCTCTACAAAAGCCAACATTCCTTGTCATGGACCAAACATTTAGTGAAAGAATCAGAAAGCTTGTAATGAAGAGATTGACTTCATTTTTGTTGTTGACTAAAAGCTTACAAGACCTTGCTCCCCTCCTCCCTTCTGTCCCACATTGAGCAGGCTGATAAGAAAGCCTGGATGATCCTTCCTCTGTTAGCAGGAAGTTCAACCCATGTAAGCCCCTTCCTGTGTGAGGACCATCACCACAGCCCCACCCTCTAGCCACCCAAGCCAATCTCTTTGCCCTGCTTTCTCTCAAACCATTGTCCAACCTGCCTGAGAGCCTGCCTTGCTCTCCCTGAAAACCCCATTATGTGAGCACCCTCTTGGTACCAGTGTGGTGTAATCAGTCTCAATATTTGAACCACATTTTAGGTGTGTGGGGTCCATTCCACCTCCATAGGGTGACCAATACAAAGTTGGAGGATCCAGAGGTAGGTGAACGGTTGTAGGCCCAGCCACTCTCTCATGACAACAAGAGGAACCATAGATCACCAACAACATATATGAACAACAAATGATTGATGCTTTACTTCTACCCTCCAAACCTCTAATAAGAATCTCCATTATGACTTACTCTAACCTGAAATATACAAGAAAGAGAATTTGGGGACATATTCCCCCAAGCCAAGTTAACACATTGCAAAGCCATTGTAGCTCACCTTTAATTGTCCCTTCATCTTGATATCCAGAACCATTTAATAACTGGAATAATATAATACATGCTTTATAGATTTCAGCAATTCCTTTCTTTCTTTTCTTAGATGAGATATTATTAAAACACTGTACACAGTGCCTTGCACATACTTAAAAATTGGCTATTATTATATTATCATCGCTTATGATTTGATTTCCATTATCAGTTCTTAAGGACTGAGTTTTCCTATCAATCACTAAAAGGTTCTCTTGACTTTTTTTGTCTTCACATTCTCTTAATTTGCAGTTGTGACAAATTTAATGTATTGATATGGTGCTGCCAGAGAGAGAGAGAGAGAGAGAGAGAGAGAGAGAGATAGACAGACAGACAGAGTGGTATTGGGGGGGCTGGTGTGAGGATTCTGATTCCTAGCAGAAGTGGATTTCTAGTTCAAGTAGTCCATGGAGTCAGATATCCCCATGGCAAGTTGTGTATGCTTTTCAGGGGATGCACAAAGACTCTGCTTTCCTAAATGCTTGTCCATCCCTTTTTTACTCACCCTTTGATTCTCCTTTATGGTCTTTCTTCTGGTTTTCTGGTACAAGATGTAGGGTGTTGGGTTTATCTTAACGAATTTGGATCTGTTAATTTCTTAAGTACATTTCAAGAGAAAAACAAAACCATTGCAAGGGGAAATAATGTGTAGAGAATTTAGTGTAATCCTGGCAGGAAGATCGTTTTTTTTGTTGTTGTTGTTGTTGTTTTACGATAAATAGAAGGCATGTTGGGCAGTGTCAAGTAATATAAGTGTGCATTTGTTAGGAGCTTTCTGTGAGACAGGCTGTGTGCAAGGAGAGTGGCCTCTAGGATGGAGATCAACACAATGTGCTTTTAGTAGAGGGTGTTCTTGGGATTGACCTGTGCAAGGGAAGAGATAGAACTAGGATTGGGTAGAGGGAGAAGTTGGGCTAAGACACAGTCTCAGTAGAAGCCTTGCTCAACCCTGTGGGGCATTCTGAAGATGGCCTGAAGATGGCCAGAACTGCCCCTGGCTGGGATGAGAAGGCAGGTCTTCTATTGGCCTCTCTTAGTCTTTACTGGATGTGGGCCATTCCAGGACCGGGAGAAGGTGTAGTTTCTGGTAGTGGCTTTCTTCAAGCTAAGGCAATTCTTGGGGGGCTGGCTGAAGGCTGAGAACTGTTTGCCAACGGACAGTTCAGCAATTATGGGACTGAGACCTTCATTTCCAATGAGGAATCTGATGGTTTATCACTGAGTCCTGAGTATTCTGAAAGGAGTGCTCATACAGGAGAGATTTTATAGGACTGCTGTTTTGTTATCCTATCATGAAATATTCTCTACTAACCCAATATCCAGTACCTACACTGCTAGTGGTTAAAGGGAATAAAACCATAATAAAATGTGTCTTTAATACTTTTTTATGAGCCTCATGGCCAATTTCACATTTTTTCCTATAATGTCTTTATATCACAGTGCTATAGCCATGTCAGTAGGTTACCTTGAAAATGACTGGAGAAAACTGTGACTTCTGCAGGATCTGCTGAGGGAGAGGGACCCATGTCTGCTCTCTCCTAGCTAGACTTCTGGTTCCTGTCTGATTTAGAAGATCCAGGGGGATCTCCAGAGTCTTAAGTAGAGATACAATAACTAAGATAATTTCCCCTCTGCTCACCTACCACAAACTTGTTCTCTCTTTGCTCTGAGCCCTGTTAAGTTGACACTAAAGGGTGACTCTCCACCTCCTTTTTGGCCTCCTTATTAGGCTTAGCTGATGGGAAGCAAGAAAGAGACAGAAAGCACATGGAAGGAGAAAATGGTTGAGTAATTTCTTCCCTGCTTCCTCCATGTGTCACATGTGTCACTCTTTTTGGCAGTATCAGGGTCCTCCTGGGACTGCAGGGCAGTCCCTCCTATAGGTCCCCAGTTCTCACTGGGCTTGTTACACTAATTTCACTCTTTTTGTGGGGGACTAAGGTGGGAAGCATTGGATGGATCACTACAGTGCATAGCCAATGTGAATTTTTTTTTTGAAAAATTTTGAAAATCATCAATGGATTTTTAACCATATATCATTTCCAGGAGATCTGCCCCTGGAAACCCAGTTAATTAGATGTGGATGTCACACAGGATCAAAACAATAACTGCGTTTTTATGTTATAAGATGATCCATGCTCATCTTCCTTAATTGGTATCTGTGGTTTGAAGGTGATAGCAGGAATAAGCCCATATGCAGTGCAAAAGCAGGGCTGTGGATCCTGAAGCCACAGTTTATCATCATTAGCAGAGGTGATAAGGCAGGTACCAAGAAAATCTGGAAGGTCTCCTGCTGAATTAGCAAGGGCGCCTGCCAAGCTCAGGCGCTATGACTTCCGCACACCTTGCTCTAGGCTGCCTGTGGCCAGTGTCTCCTAGTTTCTCCGCACCTGCCCTCTCTCCTCTCAGACAATTTTCTTCACTAATTTGTCTCATTATAGCAGCCGTTATTATCTAGTGACAGGGTGAGTTATTAGGGGGAATGCACCTCATAAATGATGAGAGTGACTCTATTCTCTCCTCCTAACCCATAACAGAGAAGCCAGTGCTGTCTCTATTCTTCTGAGCTCTCAGAAAAAATGGAAGAATTAGAGCTTTTCCGGTTTGGGTCCACACAGGAGGATTAACTGTGGGTTCCTCAGGGGAGAAGGGGTGGAGGAGTGGCCAATGCCAGATGGGCAAAGTTAGAGTGACCACTAGGGCTGAGAACATGGCCCCGGTATAGGAAGGGAAAGTGTGGAATGTCTCAGGGGACAAGTCCTATAAGCTACATCCCTGAGTGTGCCCCAGGCAGGTATAGATGGAAAGATGAATTGAAAAGCTCACCAAATGGTGGCCAGAATGTGGTATGTTTTTGACAGACATTTATTTATTTATTTCAATGTGTATTAAAATATTAAAACTGTGGTTAAATCGACTATTCTTTATTTTTTTCTACTAAATATATAGGGTTGAAGGATATATCAAGAAAATAACCACATAGATAGTCCCAAAATGTGTAAATGCCTGAAGTAGGGAAATAGTTTGTAGCCCCAAAAGCAAAGTTATAGATAACAATGACCATTAAGACCTTGCAACATAACAAATTACTAGGATTCTTCTATAATCTTATGGAAGAGGAAAATGAGAGTTAGATACCTACTGAAATTGAATTTATCTCCATCTGAGTGGATGGAGACATAGAGCAGATAAAATTTGATTTATAAAAATAAAAGCAGGTGTACTGGGTATTCCACATGTTCCCCTATCGATTTACTCTCCACTAGCACAGGCCTGATCTGTGCCCTGCCTGACACACATCAGCTGGCTGCTTTGCCCCCTGGCTTTAATTGGATTTATCCAGTTCCAGGGTTAGGTCAAAGGGAATAAGGCCCCAGGGCACTATAAAGTCCTCTTTAAAGTTTACGCCAGGCGCTGGCCATGTATTCTCTGGTAGGAGACAGGACAGGGGAGAATCAGGTTGGGGTATGTATTGCCCAGCTCCTTCCAGCTCAACTGTTGGGAAGAAAGAGAGGGGAGGTAGCAGAAGGAGGAAGGAGGATCCTGGAGGTAATTGCTGGCCCTCTGCTCTTCCTGGACCTCATGTACTGTATCATCCCTTGTTATCCGCCCGGAGGACTCCACCCTTCCTTGTTACTACCCTGGAATACTGCACTGTTCTTTTTATGGCATTGCATCCTATTCTCATCTTTGTAAATAGTACCTTTTATAAAGTCTTCCATTTGCCTGTTGAAGTATAACTTCTGTTTTTTGCTGGGACCCAAGATGATACAGCCTGTGCCATGTTGTGATCCCTATAGCTATGACCTGCAATTTGACTGCTTTACATTTAATAAAATAAGTAATTTCCTTAATATCTTCCTATTTGTTTGCTGGCTATTTAGTGGGTAGGGCCACTATCTGTTGTCCTTGTCTGCAGGGCCTATGTGTGTAGCATATAATGATTAGGTGCTTAATAATGGCTTGTTGACTGATTTACTATCCCGACAAAATCTAGGTCACAATTTCCCCAAGTAAGAAGAGATTCACAGATTATTGGATACTTGTCTGTTAGAATAAAAATCTTGCAGCTGAGGAACAGAGGGGTGAGTCTGTCCTCTGTTCCTATGCTACGAATTTCCCTAAGGCCTTTAATGTCTCCTATGTCATTTCTTGCCTCGAAACATCCCTATCTGGTAAATATGGCAAGACAGCTTTCAGTAAGCAAACTTCAGGGGGGAGGGGAAGCATGATAAATACAGCACATGCTCATTCTTCCTTAATTGCTTGATCCTCCATCTGTTGGCCTGGGATAATATTGATAAAGGAATTAAAGACACAGTACTATCTTCTGAGTCAAATAAAAACAGTCATTCTCAAGTTACAGAGTATGACATTTTTATTTTTTACAACATGAAGAGCAGAGACTATTTAATTTATTTTAATGTGGTTAATTTAAAGCTAGATTGAATCATCTAGTTAGCTCATAGGTTCTTGACTTTTAAGATCAAACATTGAGTAACATGTCTTTTTTTTTTTTTTTTGCAGTGACAGTTGCTACTGTTGATAGTGGCTTATATCTAATCAACTAGGAAGGTAACCTTGAATGCCAAACACAAAAAACTATAAACCAGAAGCTAGAACTAACATGATTTGCGGAATAGAGTCACTATTAAATGAGAGGCAGTTCCATGTTTCAAAATTTGGTGCTTGAATATGTCAATTCATTCTCTTAGTGAAGAACTGATAGAATGGTGGAAAAGTTCCAAATAAATAAAAGCAAACCAACCCTGATAGTTGTTATATGAGGACATTCCTATGGTGGCTGGGGAAGTGAACAGATGTCAACACAAGACATCTTCAGTTGCACTGGACGTGTCCTCTATGGAAGCCAAGCTCATCCAGCTAGGGGCACTAAACCAGATTTGGAGTTGATAATAAGCAACGGCAAACAATTACAGTTTGATACCATGGTTTAGAACCTATAATCAGAAATGAAATTGAACAAATATAGTATTTCAACATCTTATAATTCTTTTAATTAAAGATTACATATAATATTTTTAATTGTATATGGACACAATACCTTTGTTTTTATTTATTTGTTTTTATGTGGTGCTAAGGATGAAACCCAGTTCCTCACACATTTGAGGCAAGCGTCCTACCACTGAGCCACAACCCCAGCCCTCAATGTCTTATAATTTTGAGATTCCTGAAGACCCCTGTTTTTGAAGACAAAGATAAAAAGATGTGAATTTTAACTTTAGTGTGACACATGAGCCATGAAAACTCTTTTAAAAATACTTTACATATCAAATGAGTAGCAGATTGATTCTAAATTTGCACATAATTACCATTCTGTTTACCAAACTCCAGTTTATGTTCAAGTATTAGCAGATAATGTTCAGAAGGTTCCCAGGTCCCTAGGAGGTCTCAGGTCGGCCATCTCTCTCTGGTTAGTTTTTGCTCCTCAACCCTTTCATCCCACCAATGTCCTAATCTTACCCTGGTGGTATCTGGTTTTCTCTAGTGAAAATTATAAAGGGTATCAACTGAGTCCAGGCTAATCAGGGAATGAATGAGCAGTACATAGTCTCTCCTTTTAGTGTCCTAGGAAGATTATTTCCCTTTGTTTGTGTTTCCTGCAGCCTACTTTTATGTATCTGCTGTAATGTGAATGTTTCCTTAAAAATTTCATGTGTTAGAAACTTAGTCCCCTCTTCAAGTACTGATGGTATTTGGGAGGTGGGACCTTTGATGGGATTAGATGGTAGCTTGGGAATGGACCCCCTGTGATGAGATTAGTGGCTTTATAAGAATAGTAAACCAGAACCAAATTAACAGCTTTCTCTATCTCTCCACGATGCACTGTTATGTTATGGTGCAGCGAGAAGTTCTTCATTAGGTGCTGATGCCGTACTCTTGAACTTCCCAGACCCCAGAATCCAAGCAAAATGCATCTCTATTTTTTTACAAATTAGCCATTCCTTGCTATTCAGTTATAGTGACAGAAAATGAAGTAAGGTAGTATCTTTTGATGGTATTTTAATTATTGATTATTATCGTTGTGCTTATAAAATGCATTGAAGTCTGTTTTTATTTTGCTTATATTTAATTTGGCATGCTCTCTAGTTTTGAGCCCAATCATTTCAAGACATCCACCTGTCACAGATGGAAAAATCCAGAATTATTAAAATGGCTTTATGGCCCACCTATATTAGGGCATGAAGAAGTTGAAGGACTGAAGTATGAAAGGCCTTTTCAGGCAGGTAAAGTCAGAATGTGGACGACAGTGTCTGTGGTTGAAATATGTCCACCGTTGTCAGTTACATGGCTTTGGGAGCTGGGGAAAGATTTTATAAAGCTGAATCAGATGAAATCATACAGGAGAACAGATTCTGCCACAGTATCTTTTTTTTTTTTTCCCCCCAGGAGCTCTTCTTTCTTGCTAAACACTATGGAATCAAAATCAAGAGCAACTCCCAGTGCATTTCACAGAAGAGACCAGAATGTCCGTGCCATTTTAAGATTAGGATAGATGGATGCCATCTCTGGGTCCACAGTCACAACATGTGGATAACATGGTGACCAGAGTTTGATTGTATTGAATGATGCCCTGTGTAGGTCAGTACGGCTGCTATCAAAGATACCCAATACGGAGGAGCAAGTCCACCGGCAAGAGGGAGCCAATGGTTGTGGCTATGTAGAAACATGAAGCTGAAAGTCCATCCCTTAAGGAAAAATGGCCAAACAGAATGGCCAGTCTTAGAGTGTAGAAGAGAATTAATTGATTGACACCAAAGAAGGATGCACAGGTTAAAGTGGAATAAAAGGAACTAAGCCTGGCCGAGATTAATGGATTTCAAACGCTGTTAGATCAGAAAAGTCTGCAATGTTTTGGGTTACAAATTGAGAGAGTGGCCTTCACTTAGCAAAAACACAAGAAGACAAATAACAGAAAGGTAAAGCAACAGGTGCAGGTTTGGGATAGAAATTGAGTTAAGAAAACCAAGGAAGATAGACACAGGGCAGCAAAGTTACTCTTAGACACCATTCTCCCAGTAAGAGAAGAGGATGGAACCAGGGAAGCCAAGGATAGAGGATGATAGGCTCAAGGGCCTTATTAACTCCTGGCCAAGGGAAATTACACAAAACTCCCCCCTGGGGAAAGGTCACTGACAGGTAGACACCTCACAGACAGAAGGTAAGCTGGCATCCTCTGGTCTGTGTCTGGCCTTCAGGTAGCTTCAATTTGTCCTTTTCTGTATATTTATGTGTTATTCAGATTTTATTGCTGTAACAAATGCCTGAGATGAATTAACTCACAGAGAGAGAAACTTTATTTTGGCTCACAATTTTGGCCATGGTCAGTTGGCCGATTATTTTTTTGGAAGCTTGTGACAAGGCAGTG
The DNA here is from genome assembly GCF_964194105.1 of Spermophilus citellus. NCBI lineage: Eukaryota > Metazoa > Chordata > Mammalia > Rodentia > Sciuridae > Spermophilus > Spermophilus citellus. The sequence goes on from NC_138194.1 coordinate 84,700,248, forward strand.
CCTCATGGAGGAAGCACTCAGCAAAGGAAGCTGCTTACTTCATGGTGACTAGAAACAGAAAGAAAGAGATGAGGAGACCAGTGTTCCATAATCCCCTTCCAGGGAATGTCTCCACGTGACCTAAAACCTCCCACTAAGCTCTGGCCCTGAAAGGTTGTCACCACCTTCCAATAGCATTTGTTAGAGACCAAGCCTTTAACACGCGGGACTTTGGGGGACATTCCAGACCTACACTACAGCAATTTGAAAAGGCCATGGCAATCTGAGCAAGGCCACTTCAATCTGAGGAAACTAGGATGGCTTTACTAAAGAGGAGATGTTTTTCTAAATTAGCAGCTTTAATTTTAAATGTCCTAGGGGTTTCAGAACTTCATGCAGGTGGTGGTTAATATAGAATCTTTGGGTAGGTGAGCTTTCTGTAACTGTGACAAAATACCTGAGAAAGATCATCTTAAAGGAGAAAAGATTTATTTTGGCTCATGGTTTTGGAGGTTTCAGTTCATGGTCACGTGGATCCATTGTTTCTAGGCCTGTGGTGAGGCAAAACATCATGGTGGGGTATGTGTGATGGAGCAGAGCTACTTACCTCATGTGGCCCAGAAGGAGAAAGTGTGGTGGGTTCAGCTGGGGAGAAGATATATTTTTCAATGAGTTGCCCCCAGATACCTACTTCCCCCAACTGGGTCCCTCCTCTTGAAGTTTCTACCACCTCCCAATGTTCCACCAGCTGTGGACCAAACATTCAGCACATGAGTCTTTGGGTGACACTCCAGATCCAAACTTTAACAATGGGCAAACTCCCTTGATACACAACTATGACATCTAGGTGCCCATTCTTGATGGTTCTGGTCAGACTTCTAGTTGTAATTAACTGTTGAGCATCTTTAGCTCTTCTACACCCTTTAAATGAACCACTTTTTAAAGTCTTGTTTAGGGTCCATTTCCAACCTAGTGAGACAATCTCACTTTGATTGTGACAACTTGCTTCCTTTCCTGATTGTTAGGCTATGTTCTTAAATAATGATAAAAGCAGCCAATAATATGCTAACCTGCTTTGTGTGTTCATGGCAGCCAGGGAAAAAGTCATGGGACCCACAGCAGATTCAATGTAAAGTGACCCAAGTCACTCTATCTACTCCATTTAGGCCCACCTCTAACTCAGTATCAGTACTCCCTTTTTCTCTTCCATTTTTTTTCCCCCTGAATCAGGTATGGGTTTGAGAATCGCCCCTGGCATAGTAGAAGTGATGTCTGCAAACCAAACTCCCAGATAATCCTGCATCCTGTCACTGTATTTTAAATATTTGGTAATTACAGAACTGTTTCCCTGCTTTTATTTGCACTGGAGAAATTTTTAAATGAGCTTCATTTCTGAAAATACCTGAGTTTAGGAAGGGAAGTGATTACTCCACTTTTTCCTCCCATTGTTGGTAGGGTTTGGTCACACGGCTGCTCGACTTCGACTTTGCAGATCATGGCACTTCAAGGATGATCAGATGGCTGCTGAGATTCAGATAAAACTGTCTGTCTTCCCTTCTTTAGTGATGGAGGAGGAAGGGAGCCAGAGAAGGGACGGTACCTGAGTAAGGTCACTTATTAAGTGTACCGTGTGTCATAGCCTTCCTGGGCACTTCCTTCCCCAAGTTCTCCCTTGGCTCCCCTGGCCTGGTGCCTAACCTCTCCTAGGTGATGGTTTTAACAGTCTCATTTTAGAGAGCAAACACTGGTGGCTAAGCCAGGTTGTCTTAGGAGAGTCTGGATTTGAATCCAAGTCTGTCTGCTTCAAGGGATGAGAGCAGTTTCTTTTTTAAGACAGTGTCACCATGCACAAAGCTGTCACCCCACCAGAGTATGAGAGGTGAGGGGGCAAGGAAAAGCATTGATCTCCTTCCTGGTAGGCATTAACAAACCATTAAATTTTAAACAGAATTCCAAAGCCCTTCCTCCCCCTGAGCCTGCTCACCCCTGGTGAGGAGCTCCTGCTCCATTCAGCAGCCGCAGCAAGGCTCAGTTTTGTCATTAATCAAGTCAGGCAGTAAGATCCAGGCACACGGGCAGCAAGCACCCTGTCTCCTCCCCAGAGCCTGCCACAGTGCCTGCCCCCAGCTGGACCTTGTCAGTTTCAGGCTGAGTGGAGAAATGGCTCTCCATTTACAAGGTGAGAGGATATTTGCAAGGGATTTCCTTCTTCCTCTCTTCAGATGGAACACCTTCCTCTTGAAAAAATGTGCTTAATTTTTCATAATCCCAAAAGTTATATGTTTAGATTGTTGAACATTTTAGAAAAGATCAAGTTCGAAAAGATTATATGAATTTTTTAAAAAAGAAAGAAATTAGCTTATAGTCACAAAGTCAGCAAGAATATCTGCCTATAATAAACGTACGTGGGTAATCTCCAGGATACATGGTTGAATGATAAAAATCGATTTTTAGCACACTAAATATGCTTTGAATGTGACTTTTATATAACTTTTTAAAAAAATGCTTTTTAGTTGTTGATGGACCTTTATTTTTTTATTTATTATAGGTAGTGCTGAGAATTGAACCTAGTGCCTCACACATGCTAGGCAAACACTTTCCCACTGAGCCACAACCCCAGCCCTCATACAACTCTATTTAAATAAATATGAATATGCTGAGAAAAACATTTAAAAGGACATACACAATACAATCTTGGGGTGAGCACCTCAGTGACGGAGATTGGAATCTGTGAAAGTGGGCTTCATCTGTTGCTTTATATCCTCCTAGTTATGTTCATTTTTTAATTAAGTTTCACTCTTGTAGTTACAGAATTACTTTTTAAGTTATGATTTTATAATTAAAAAAACAGCATCAATTCCTAAATTATTTATGTCCTTGTACCAGAGATAACCAATTTTACATTGCTATGTTTCATTTTTAAAAGTTTGGGCCTAACCCTAGAAAGAGTTTTACTTCAACATTTTCACCCTTCATATCTGAAGTGCTTTCTCATATGGTTAAAAATTCCTTGAAAATATTATTTTCAGGTGTGTATTGCTTCATCCTCTGCTTTCTTCATAATTTACTATCTCTCAGGTATAAAAATCTTAGATTATTTCCAAGTTTCTGAATGACAAAAAGTGTTTCCATGAAGATCCTTAGACAGACTCCTTGGTTTGCATGGCTATTTCACTTGATCATCTCTCTAGAAGTGATATTATGGAATATGGAGACTTGTGATATGTGTTGCTGCAGAACTTCTTGGCTGGGCATACCAAGCCAAGTCAGTGGACCCCAGATTTTGTGTCAGTAGACGCACAATATGGCCTGCAGTGGGCGATGCCTGCTGCGGTAGAGGAAGAAAGAATGTAGGAGTGTGCCCTTAGCAGTGTGTAATGATGCTAGAGTTCCAGGCTGGCTTGGTTGAGTGCACAAAGGCAGAAAGTGTCTGCTTTGGGCTTCCCATGAGCGGGCAGGACCCACAGTCCTTTTCTGATAGACTATAAATTGTCCAATTTATTCAAAAGAGATTCCTAACTAGCTACATTTTTCACTATGAGTTTTGCCAAAGCATCATTGATGTGCAGTTTGTCATTTAAAAACAACTTTGTCATTTGGTGAGAATATTATTTATTGTTTCAATACTTTGATTCTTTATGAGATGGAGATTTGTTCATGTGTTTACTGATAATTTGCATTTTGAGAGAGTTGAGTATTTATGTCCTTGGCCTATTTTTTTCCACTGGAGGTTTTCTCATTGATTTATAAGAACTAATTATATGTAATAGATACTTGTCTTTTCTATCTTAAACATTCCTGCATTTTCTGTATTCCATATTTGCCCAATAGCCTTATTTACAATGTTTCATGATAGATGAGAATTCAAATTTTCATGTAACAAATTCTATTAAAAATTCCTTTGTGCTTTTTTTTTGCTTCTATGTTTATAAGGTTTTTTTTTTTTCCTGTAACTTAAATATCCACTAATATCATCCCTGGGTCTTGTTTATTTCTTACATTTCACTCTTGAATCCAGATTTCATTCTGATGCATGTGTGAAACAAGTTATCTAATGTGACAAATTTTCCTAAAATAATTGAACTTCTCCTTTTCAGCCTTCTACCTCCCATTGCCCATGTGGCTGGATCACGAATGGAGATAATTGATGGAAAAGGAAGAAGTGCCAGTGCCCATGTGCTAGAAATGGGGTGCTCACCTTGCTCGTGTCCTGCAGGGAGGCATTTAATACACCATTGAGTCTCCTAAAAGGACTGCTTTTCAGACTGCCTGGAGTCCTCATTAATTCTAGTCCATAAGTAGTGGTACTTATCTCCTTTGTGCCACTGAATATTATTTTTCCTGCTCTAAGATGTGATTTTTTTTCTCTTTTGTTTTAATTCCCATGGTCACCCATGATACTCTTTTCAAAAGAGGTGGATGAAATTGACTTCCAGCTTCCCCTATGCCCTGGAATAGAAGCCCTGCTTTCATGATAAATTGCACAGAAAAAAAAAAAGGCAGCAGGAGTTGCTTGTACCAAAATGAGAGTGGCTTTTGGCTCTGCTTCAGTGACTTTGTTCCACATTTCTCTCTGAGCTCTCAGAGAAAAGTGATAATGAGAGTTTAATCTCTAGACTTGTGCCATCAGCTCTTTATTTTCCTTGGAATATTTTAAATCCGACAGGGCCTCAATTTCAGCCACTAGACACAGCACTTTCATGGTAGTTCTTTCCTGGGGTGGAAATAATCAGATGGTAAAAATCCAGGGTTTGCCATATCTTCCAGCTGTGTGATTGGGTCTGTTTTCATTATTTTGAAAAGATTGAGAAGACAAAAAAGAAGCTTAGTAGGAGTGAGATGAAGGTTGGAAGGAAACTATTCTTCAATTTACGGGAACTCAGCTACCCTTATGGAATAGTATTCACCATCTTTGTGGACGTGGCTACTTTGATCTTCACATTTCTCTGGGCTTTCTGCTCTCGTGCAGTACAGACACCTGGCCTGTGTATCATGGAAAGCGACACTAGACTTCAGCACCACATGAACTAATAGCCCTCAGAACCATACGAGCTAAAGATTCCTTCAGGTGACTCCTTCTTGGAGAAAGTGAAGAATAGTGTGACTAGAGGAAGTGTTGAGGTCCAACAACGGTGCTTCTCCAATGTTTTGAAAGCAGTAACTTCCCTGTTTCAACTCTTATGCAAATAACCCTTTTAATGACCACATGAAACGTGGGATGCAGATTGTTGCAGACTCATCTATTTGTAAACCAAATCAAGTCACTTTTCCACTGTTCTCTGGCTCTCCCTTCATCCAACCCAGCTCTGGGACTATTATGGCTCTGGTCATCTGTCCACAATAGCCATTGCTACCCTGGCTCCCTGATCCATCAGGAGAGGAAGCTGCTGGTTGCAGCTCTTCCTTTAATCTCCTTCTCAGCTGCAAAGCATCTTTGTTGAGGTTACAGTGCTTAAATCCCATCCCTGATAAGTACCCCCTGTTGCCAACCCCTCATGAAGACTGGCTTATCCCAGAGAGACAGTGCTGGTCAAGGGTACCTAGCATTGCCCTTTTATTCAAGTTCAGGGATTGAATATTGCCCAGGAGCCCAGAAGCTTCCCCTGCCAATCTTCAAACACAAAGTCTTTGTTATTTTCCCCCTTTAGGTGATTCAACTTAATTTCAATATTATATCTAGATCTTTGAATTTCAATTGTCTCTATGAGATATCAACAGGGTATTCTGCTGATGTATATGTATATATATTTGTGTAAACTAGGCATTTTAGTTTTCCTTAACAGAAGCATAGGCCTTCTGTAATGTTCTTACTATGCATCAGGCTGAGTGCATGAACAACTGAAATTTATAGAGCACTTACTATGTGCTAGGCACTCTTTCAATTGCATTTCATATAGTATTTATTTATTTTTACTTATAACAATTTAAATATGCTGGAAGAGTTCTAACAAGTTAATGAGTATTAGCTTATTCACACTTTTTAAGAATCTTTTAACTAGGTAGCAGTGTTATCATCCCTATTTTCATATGAGGAAGTGAAGGCACAGAAAGGTGTAGAGAATTGTTCAGGATCACACAGCTAGCTGCCAGCAGAGCTGAGGTTTTAACAGTGACAGTGTGGTTCCAGAATTCAAATTTTTCACTTCTACACATTATCCCATGATGGAATACAGCTCATTTAGTCATCCCTAGGAGGTGGGTAACATATCTCCATTTTACAGACGATAAAACTGGGACCCAATGTATTTCAGTAATTATCTTTAAATCATATTACTGCTAGAAGGAAGAAATATAAATTCAAATTCTCTTATTTGGAGCCCACAGACTATATAGCAGCAATAGAATCTTCAAAAGGTAAATTTGCTAAAGACATGCTGTTGGTAAGAACAGAGACAAGAAATATATCCAAATCTGCCACCCAAGTCTATGTATTTATACATGAATATATTAAAAAAATAACGAATTATGAATATAATAGTGAGTACATAATAAATTATGATTTATCTAAATGTTTTGGGAACCTGTTTAAAAAAACTTCCCTGATTATATGGACTAAGATAATATTAGCAATAGCTGGCATTTGCTACATTTTAGTAAGTAGTGTTAAAATATGTATGCATATTTTTTTTCATTTTTTAATATAATACATGAGCAAAACTCACCAGAACCCCACAGGCCTCCAGAGCACAGTGAGCATTCTGGAGAGCGTGTTTACAGTCATCTTTCTCCACACATTTTAAGCACGCCCCAAATGCACGCTCATACAATTGTAGGTAAATGGAATCAAACTAAGATACTATTTGTAACCTGCTTTTATCTATTCATTTCTTCAGCCAAAATGTTTACTGAAAGCTTAGCATTTCCAGAATGATATGCTTGAACGATGTATTGTATACATTTTCCTATTTTGATGAACAGATCAATCTTTACATGGGCAATGAGTCGTATTAGTCAGAATAAGCAGGGGTATTTTGCAGTAATAAATTAACCCTGCAACTCAGTGGCTTTATGAAATGAGAATTATTTCTTGCTCACATAGTTGGTTGTGGGGTTAGTGGCCCTAAATAGTGATTCAGAGACTCATGTTTCTTCTGTCTTCTGATTCTCCTCTCAGTGAGAGGCTTCTGCTCACTGCAGCAGGGGAAGAATGCTGAAACATCACACACAGGTTTTCCGTGGCCTCGCTTTGTAAGAAAAACAAAACTGGTGACTCCCAGCGCTCTCACCAGAAGCAACCTGAAGGTGCTGCCTAACATGAGGCAGACTTGGACATGTAGTCCTCTGTGCACTCCAAGGAAAGTCCTCCCAACCATCACCTATTCCAGCATTGCAAGGGGCTGAGCTATGGCTGGTGACACTTCAAGATCCCACGGGTCTGGCTTTCCTGAGAGACACCTCTCTGTTCCATGGTCCCCTGGACTCCCAGCTGTGGAATAAGTCTCAGCAAAATCTTCTGTGTCACTCCTCTTACCTGGATCTGCTTCTGATCTGACTCGACCTTGACCAATTTAGCATCTATTACCAGCACAGTCTTCATGCTGTGTGCCAATGTTCATCAGCTTCAGCAAAGTCACCCTCCAAACAGAGAAAATTAGCGGTGGCTTATATTTGCATTCCTTGGTTTCAAAATATTCCTTATATTTTGCTGGCATTTTTTTCTTCTCTTGTGGATTGTATAGTGAAATCTTTGCTGGTTATATTTCCTCTTTTGATTAACAATTTTTTTCCAAATGTTCTCTTCAATAACAGTTCTATTTGATATTCCTTTGCTGTTTCTGGACTTCAAAGGGTAATTATTTGTTTCAAAGTATTGGATTTGGGGAACAAAGATGGTACATAGGTAAGCAGATTACTAAGTCACCAAACTGAAGTTGGGGCAATCACTAAGAGAAAAATGGGAAAGGTCATCTCTTAGGGTGATTCCTTCTCTTTGTACCCAGGAGGACAAGCCCTTTTAAATACGAGGCACATGTGGAAGTATTTTGAATACAAACAGTTTTTAGGGATTTCCAGTGGCATTTGTTCATCACTTCTGCCTCTGTTAAACCCTTTTATCAACAGTTTTCTTTAGACCAAGTCTGTGGCACATCACAGTCTCTGGAAGGAAGAAAGAAAATGGCTGAAGACAAAGGAGTTGGCGGGATTAGGACTGCGCCATATTGCTTCCATGACAGTGAGAGAAAGATTGCCAACAGAAAGGTTTAATTTTCCTTTTGAACCTGACAGATGGAAAAGCAGCAGCAGAAGTAGATTTTAACTAAAGGAAATGAGGCAAAAATATACGATAGCTGTAGACAAATGGTCATAATTTGCTGAGTGTTAAAACTGGAAGAAAAGACAGTTTCAGGGTGGTTTAGATCCAGAAATGGAAATGAAGATTTGCAAGTCAATTTGATTGGCAACAGCTCCTGGAGAATTGGGTTGAGATAGGTTCTGTGACAAAGTCAACATGCAATGATAAAGAGTACTGTTGGTCACCTTATGATGGCTGCAAAGGTTCAGGAAGGGAAGGGAGGCAAAACAGGTGCCACACCTTACCATTCTTTGGTTAGAATGTGACTTAATATTGTGGCACATGATAGAAAGGACCTTTTCTGAGATGAGATTGAACAAAGGTGATTGCAGAATCTTGGAGTGTGTTTGGGAAAATCAAGACTTTGTAATAGAGGGCCCTGCCCACCCCGATATCTGCTTGGTTGAATATGGGAACCAAAGTGTTTTAATTTTTTTGTGTGAGAACTCAGCATTCTTTTCAATTTTCTATAGACCATGGACTGCTGTCATGAATTCACACATGTGATCAGAAACATCAGGTTTGTTTGAGAATTGCTTATTACTGAAAGACATCAGTGAGTAACGGATGTAGGTTTCAAGGTGCATAAATTATTCCCTGACCATAAACTAAGTCCTTGGGGAGTTTCATTAATCTTTCAAGTTGGTCCTATACTGTGCCTTATTTACAGAGATCTCAATAAAGAGCAAACTAGTCTATTAATTCTTGTATTCACTTCGCATGTGTTTTTACTTCCTACTAGGTGCAAAGTACTAGTATTTTCGGTATCTCTAGAGTCATAAAACATAGTTTTCACATATGAGGAGCTTGTATTCATTGAGGAACAAGGATAACACAAAGAGAAACCTAAAATATATACACAGTAGTATAGAAAGATCGCTATGATAACAAAACCTATACAAGTCCAGTAGTGGGTGGATGCTCAGGAAGGACTTCACAATGGGAATAAAAATTAAATGTGGATAAAGAAAGAAGTAAGAAGAAGTAAGGAAATGTGCATTTGGTTGGGGTGGGAATAAGTGCAGCAGAAGGAGAATGAGCCTGTTGTATAGTTGTCTTATTGGAGAGGAGAACAGAGTTGGACAGGGCCATCCCATGCTTTCTGGCTGGTTTGGGGTGTGTCTGACTTAAGCCCACAGTCTTGAGGAGCTTTAGAACTCTTTTGATGCCCCAGGATTCCTCTGGAGATGTCATTCTGATTGAAAACCATTCCTCAAGTTTGTCCTTCTGGCAGCTCATGCTTCAGAATGTCCCCAGATCTGCATTTCTCAAAACTATTTGAGAGTGCTGAAAATCTGCTTTAAGAAATCAATGTTAACCATATTTTTCTTTTAACATTTTAGTGCATTGGTCTGAAATAAAATAATAGTTTGTGCATGTGTATATTTTTTATTATAATGTAACAGTATCTATTCCATATAAAGAATGTTGTGAAGTTGCAGAAGAAACCACCTAATGCACGAATGCATGATATTTAATTATTTCTAGGGGTTGCACTTATCAACATGAGAATCATGTTGATGTATATTGCCTGTCAAGTGGTTGCTGGACCATTATGTATCTTGTTGTGGAATATAAATACATTTTAATGATAGTTAATGTTTATGGACTATAAAATATTTATACTACACAAATTGGTTCTCATGCATCTGTAGCTACCAGAAGGTCTTTTTACATGAAAATCAAATGTAGACATTCACAAACTGTTTCAAATAAAACCAACCAACCAAAAGGCAGAATGCTTCAAAAGTGAACATAGTAAACACTATATTTAATTTCTTTTAAAAAATAGAAACTGGACTCTCCGAGTCTAGTTAGCCAATTTTTATCTATTTATTTATTTTTTTGCGAATGCACTTAGGTAAAACAAAATTTTCTCACTATGTGCCAATTAAAGCAAATTATACGAATAGACTTGGTGCTACTCTTGATATGAAAAATCTGAACTATCAGTGGTTTTCCTCAGTAAAAATTATGCCAGCTGAAGTAGGTTGAATTGTGTCTCTGCCAGAGGCGCACACACCTGGAATGTGTAAAAATGGACTTATTCTGAAACAGTGGCTGCAGATGTAATTAAGTTAAGGATCTTGGCATGCGATCACACTGAATGATGAGACAATGAGATCCCAAGGCACCTGTTGGTACTTCTTGGTAACATAGTTGTACTGTAGTAACATCTTTCTTGTGACTTTTCTTAAGCCACATCATAACTAGCATTTATAGTGTGCAAAACATTTTTAAAAGTCCCAAAACCATAAGACTGAAAATAACCTCCAGTTTTTCTGGTGAAGAAAATGAGATCCAGTGAGGTTAGGAGACTCAGCAGTTACAGTCCTATAATTTTTCATTGACAGAGTTGGAGTTAAAACCTAGGATCCTAGATTTCAAATTCAGGGCATTAAACAACAACAAAATCAACATAGCAATGAACAACTGAACAGCAGATGTGCACTTCTTAATTTTGAAGAGGAGCCTAAGCAAAGGAAAGGAGATGAATGGCTACAGGTAAGATGTCAGCAGACATGTGCTAAATTTCACACAACTCCTATTTTTCACCCTGACACTTAGGTTTGAAATTTGTGCAACAGTTCTCTTACTGGGAGCCTGATAGATTCTTAGACATATGAGACAAAATTGGGATTTTTACTTATTAACCACTAGTTTCATTAATATTCTTAAAGGAGACACACAAATTATCATAATTTCAATAAGAAAACATATATCAATAAAAAACATAAAAATATTTTGGCACCACATTCAGTTACTTAGGTCCAATATTCTCTTAGTGATAAATTACTATAATACTACTAATTAATAGTACCAATTAATTATTAATACTAATTATTATGAAACCATTCCCAGTAGTCTCGGTTATAAGAACAATGACAATAATAATGATGATAATAACTAATGGCTTCCATGTTTATGCTCATTCTGTTTCCATGACACTGTAGGATATTATGTGTGAATTATCTCATTTAACTCTAAAATTACTCTGATTTCTACTTTAAAGAAAAAGAATCTGAAAAATTTGGGGAATGTGCTGCTGGTGCTATTGCTGGCAAGTGGTAGATCTCATATTTGAAGTTGGGCTGTGTGAATCCAAAGACTGTTTTCTTAAGGTGTAAGACAACTTTAACGTAACCTATACCTTGACTGAATTTAGCCAAACATTTTACATAAGGATGTAACACATTAAAGTTATAGGGAAACTAAAAAAAAAAAAATCACTATTGTACTTTATTGTCAGAAAAATTCCCTAATTGCCTATCATCATGAAAAGATAAATGTTTAAATAAAGAATGAATACCAAAATAAAAATTATGAGGTTATTCAGTATTCCTTTAAGTAAGAAAGAACACCAAGGCAACAGTTTATCACTTGTTCACAAATGCAGCTTCAAGGAGGCCTGGTCATGTCTGGCCAGGGCTAATCTTCTGCAATATTTTCACTTCAAGTCTTTCTGTTTTTATAAAAAGTGGATCAGCAGTCAGGTCTACTGTTATCTTGTACTGACTGTGGGGAACGATGAGACCTGGGAAAGCTCCTCTACCTTCCTGGGTTTCATTTTACTCATGTGTAAAATGTGACATATGCAGACTCTAAGGTCATCTTAGTGCTTATTATGGTTTACATGTGATGTCCCCCAAAAGCTCACCTGTGAGACAATGCAAGGAAGTTTGGAGGAGAAATGATTGAGTTATAGCCTTAACCTAATCAGTGAATTACTCCCTGATGGGATTAATGGAGTGGTTACTGGAGACAGGTGGGGTGTGGTGGAGGAAATAGTTCATGGGGGGTGTGGCTATGGGGTATATACTTTGTATTTGGAGCATGGAGTCTTTCTCTGCTTCCTGATCATCATGTAAGCTGCTTCCCACTGCCATGCTCTTCCACCATTTTGTTCCTGTTTCACCTTAAGCCCCAAGGAATGGAGCCGACCTTGGTATGGACAAAGACCTCTGAAATTGTGAGCCCACTAATAAACTTATCCTCTCCTTCAATTGGTCTGGTAGGGTCCTTTTAGTCATGGCAGCAGAAAAGCTGATTAAAACAGTGCTGAAGTTCCCTCTTGCCTTTCCCTTACCTTCTGACTTCACAAAACTTTTCTTTTACTAGTAGCGGGGTTCATGAATGGAGCAGCTAAGGGTTATCCTGGGGTACCAGTTTCTTAGGGGTAGCTGGTAGATGCACATTGTGTCAGTTTTGCTAATCTGGAAAGGCCATTCCCAGAAGTCCCTTCATGGATAGCTCTAGGCTAAGGCACCAAAAATGTTCTGCACAAGATTTGGGAGGTGGAAATGAAGCAGCTGTGACATTCCTTTCATGTCCATGTGGCTCATGCTGGCCCTGAAGTGCTGTTTCAGCTTCTCCATGTTTCTTTTATTACTGGCTCACCCTGTGGGCCTGTGTGGCTCCAGGCAGATTCTCAGTGTTCCTGATTCCCAGGGTCAGGTGTAAGTTTTGCTCCTTGACAAAGGAGGTCATGGCTCCTACATTTCAATCCAGTCATCAAAGTTGGAGGCTCAGAGGCAGCAGGAATGTGATGCAGGTTCTCATCCATCCTTGGGTCCAGTTGTTCCTCTGCTCCTTCTGAACCTGCTTCTCCCACTTCACATCCTACTCTCATTTCCAACTGCCAGAGGGGCTGACTGCCCCAGCTGTAGAGGCCAAAGCTGAACAGACTCTTGACCCCACAATCATCTAAGATCAAACACCTCTAATAACCCCCTATGATATAAAATTCTGCCGGGTTCTGTTTCTCTGAACTAGTTTTCACTAATCTGAATTGTTAAATCAGCAAGGGGAAGAGAGCTAGACAGAGAGAATAGAATCCAGCAGAATCTTTGGCAGGGAAATAATGAATGTGTTTGAAAAAAAGATTTTGCTGAGCCATTTGAGATGCTCTTTAATGGGAACTAGGGTAACAATTTGTATTTACTATGTTTCCCTTAAAGAAGAGGAGTTTAGTTCAGCTCAGGGCTTTTATTTTTATTCTGAATGGGATGCAAGTTAGGGGGCCAGAATTAAATCATTTGGGCACATCAGAAAATGAAGGCTCTATTACTGATGCTCTCATTGCCCTCTTTACTTATGCAGAACTCTGAATCTTCTTGAAACACATGTTTAAACCTATCTTAGGAATATGGACTTGACTGATTTCTGAATGATCAGGCTGCCTGAGGGAACTGTGTCTCCATGAGGCTCTGAATGCCATGTGCTATTTCTATCCCACCAGGGCCCGAAGCTGCACGAAGAGTTTGCAAAAGTGGCAACTTCGGCCATCATTGAATGAAGAGAATTTTCCTCTGCTTTGGGGGCACTAGGATCAGTAGCCAGTCCTACTCCCCAAGAAATCACTCTAAAGCATCGTTTCAAACAAATAAGATTCTTCACTAGTTGATTAGTGAAGAACTAATTGATCTGGTTGATTATTGCTTGAGCTTCCTGTATATGTAATATTTTGCTTCTTAATGTGAGTAACCTTCGAAAACTGTTCGAAAATTTCCAGAAAATCAAGAAGGAAGTATGAGGCCCAGGCATCCCTAATTACATGGTGCTGACTAATTCAATTTGTTCTTTTGTTCTGTCACCTGTGGAGTATAAAAGAAATTTCAAAAGATTATGAAGGAGGGAAAATCCACAAACTTAACCTTAATAGATTACACTAAAAATTAAACAGAATAATAGGGAATCTTGGTAGGGATTTTGATACTAATTTTTTTGTGTGTGTGATTTAAGGAGCTGAGTCCCAAAGGCCTATGCATTGAAGGCTTGGTGGCCAGCCTGTGGTGCTTTGGGGTGGGTGGTGAGTGGTAAGGAGCTATTCATCCTCATGGGTGAAGAACAATTAAAGACACACAGGGTAATCTTGTAACATTTCACAAACACGTACAGAAATTGTGCTTTGCCTGGAAGAATTGCAGTGACCTCTGTTTTCTTTTTCAGCTTTTCTAGAAGCCTCCTTGTTAATAGGTAAATTGACCTTTATAAGCTGAGCCATGTGAATGTAAACATAAAAAGATATGCTGGCATTATTAGGCATGTTGTTAATAACAGTAACACACATTTTCTCCTTATTTTCTAATATTGGGCATATTTTTGTTTTGTCTGAATATTTTGTTTCATGTAATGGTTAATTTTGATGTGTCAGCTTGGCCTGGGCTTTGGTGTTCATTGTTTGATCAAACAGCCATCTGGATGTTGCTGTGCAGGTACTTGAAGAAATGTGATTGACACATCACTAGACTTTGAGTTGATCAAATTACCCTCATAATGAGCATGTGCTTCAATTAATCAACCGAAGGCTTAAAGCAAAGACTATGGTCCCTCTAAGAAAGGAATTTTACTCCAGACCTCCTTTGGCCTAGACTATAGCATCAGCTTTTGCTATAATTTCCAGCCTGCCTTCCAGCCCTACAGATTTTGATTTGCCAGCTCCCCAAAATTTGAGTCAGTAGCTTAGAATAATTCTATCTATCCCCTCTAGATTTCTGTTTCTGTCTCTGTCCTCTCTGTCATCTGTTGGTTCTGTTTCTTTGGGGGACACTGAATTCTAGCTCACTGAAAACCACTTTATTGTAAAGTAGGTGAGAGACTTTTTAGATCAAAAGGATCTTAGAGTTGGATCCCAACTTTGCAATTCATTAACTTTCTATCTTGTGGGAACTCTTTTGTTCTGTTTTTTTTGTTTGTTTGTTTGTTTGTTTTTTTTTCCATGCTGGGGATTGAACCTAGGACCTTGCCTGCACTAGGCAAGTGGCTTTACCACTCACTGAGTTACTCTCCCAGCCTGGGAACTTTTTTTTTTTTTGTTGTTGTTGTTATAATTTTTTTAATTGGTGAGTTGTTTTTTTTAATTTTAAAATTTCAATTACATTTAAAAAAATTATTTTTTTATTTTTTATTTTTTTAGTTATAGCCGGGGAACTTTTGAAATGTTCCAATTCTCATTGTTTCAATAATCATGAAATAGGAACAATAAAGATAATACTTTTTGGACTTTCACTATACTCCAGCAGAGGGAGAGTCAGACACCCTGAACAGTGTGTTGCACCTTCAGTGGTTGGGAGTTTGGTAGTTTCTCCTGATTTATCCCATATCCAACCTCTGGCATTTACTCAAAGATTTTTTTCTGGTTTAGTAAACAGATCTCACCAATCACAGATGCAAAAAAAAAAAATGGCAAATGAATCTTTTTCTTTGTTCTCTGAAGTGAATGCATACATCAGAATTCCCCTAAGTTAGCCAAAGAATGGACTCTGGTTACATTGGGGATTGAAGATGCTCCAGCTGCTTTTTTTTTTTCTCTAAGATCAAAGTAATTCTTTGGCCATGCATGCTGACAAATGCAAGATGAGACCAATAACTGTTCATAGTTTCTCTCAGTACAAACATAAATATTTTAGGTGGCTAGACACAGGTCTTATTATGGTGA
Source organism: Spermophilus citellus (assembly GCF_964194105.1). Lineage (NCBI taxonomy): Eukaryota > Metazoa > Chordata > Mammalia > Rodentia > Sciuridae > Spermophilus > Spermophilus citellus. Next base: position 84,715,958 of record NC_138194.1, read on the forward strand.
CACAACCCATTTCTTTTATTCTCAGGGAGCTGAGAGCTCCCAGTGTGCTCAAGAAGCTGAGTTGCTGTCTTCTCTACTAATATTTCAGCACCATAAGGGACCTCAAAAGAAATTGTACAAGAACATTTGTAAGTGAAAGCTAGCATCGTTTCATCATTGTATAGTTACTATGATGTTTGTTTTGTTCTCTTGAATCATTTCTGTTTATAATTAAAAAAATTTTTTTTAGTTGTCGGTAGACCTTTATTTTGTTTATTTATATGTGGTACTGAGAAAAGAACCCAGTGCCTCACACATGCCAGGCAAGTGCACTACCACTGAGCCACAGCCACAGCCCTCTGTTTTTAATTTTTAATACATATGGCTGGATGACATGCCAGAGGTGTTTAGTTTCTATCCTTAAATAAGAACTTAACTTCCTAAGCATCCCTTCCAAATCCCTAAATAGCTTTAAAAAACAAATCATAAATAATAGCTATTTTCTAATTCTGCTTATGCATTATTTAATACACAAAATTTCTCTATTGGAAAGCTACTTCTTTGGGAGTTCATTTAAACTAATGCTGACAGTTGTTATTCCATGCTCCCCCAACCCCAGTCAGGCTGAGGAGTGGTGCAGCTGGGTGGTTGCTGGAGTTGCACTGCCTGTAAGTTTACATGGCTCCTGGTGGCTCTCAGCCAATACCTGCCAGGCTGGATTAGGAAATCCTAGTTTCTTGCCTCAGTTAGAATCATTTGGTACAACTCCAGAGCTCCCTTTCGCAATTGAAATAAATCTGATTTCTGTAGGTCTTTGGCCGGAGGTCACGACTTTGCCTGACATCTCCCCTGCCCTATTTTTCTTCTTTTGACCCTTTTGGAGCAACAATTTATCCAACAAACTTTACAAAACCTGACATTTTCTCCCTACCTCAAAAGCATACTCCCAACTTTTTTTAAAAAAAATTATTTATTTATTCTAATTTGTTATATTTGACAGCAAATGCATTTCAATTCATAGTACACACATAGAGCACAATTTTTCATGTCTCTGGTTGTATACAAAGTAGAGTTACACAATTTGTGTCTTCATACATGTACTTGGGGTAATGATGTCCATCTCATTCCACTGTCTTTTCTACCCCTCCTTAACCCTCCTTCCCCTTTGCCCAATCTAAACTTCCTCCATTCTTCCCATGCTCCCCACCCCCCATCCCCATTATGGATCAGCATCCTCATGTCAGAGAAAACATTAGGCATTTGGCTTTTTGGGATTGGCTTACTTCACTTAGCATAATATTCTTCATATCCATTCATTTATCTGCAAATGCCATGATTTTATTCTCTTTTAATCCTGAGTAATATTCTGTTGTGTATATATATCAGTTTATTTATCCATTCTTCTACTGAAGGGCACTTAGGTTGATTCCACAATTTAGCTATTGTGAATTGTGCTGCTATAAACATTGATGTGGCTGTGTTACTATAGTATGCTGTTTTTAAGTCCTTTGGGTATAGACCAAGGAGTGGGATAGCTGGGCAAATGGTGGTTCCATTCCAATTTTTCCAAGGAATCTCCATACTGCTTTCCATATTGGTTGCACCAATTTGCAATCCCAACAGCAATGTATGATTGTGCCCTTTTACCCACATCCTCACCAACAATTATTGTTGTTTGTATTCTTGATAGCTGCCCTTATGACTGGAGTGAGATGAAATCTTAGAGTAGTTTTGATTTGCATTTCTCTAATTGCTAGAGATGTTGAACACTTTTTCATATATTTGTTGATTGATTGCATATTATCTTCTGAGAAGTATCTATTCAGTTCCTTGGCCCATTTATTGATTGGGTTATTTGTTTTTTTGGTGTTAAGATTTTGGGGGTTCTTTATATATCCTAGAGATTAGTGTTCTATATTATGGGTGTGGGGTAAACATTTGCTCTCACTCTGTAGGATTCTCTATTCACCTCACTGATTATTTCTTTTGCCGAAAAGAAGCTTTTTAGTTTGAATCCTTCCCATTTATTGATTCTTGATTTTTTTTTTGTTGCACGATAGAAATCTTATTAAAAAAGTCAGGGCCTAATCTGACATGATGGAGATTTGGGCCTACTTTTTCTTATATTAGGTTCAGGGGACCCTGTTATTAATTAATCAGTTGCACATGAATCCTTTCTCAGGGTCTAATACTGCATATCCTGATGTAAGACACAACCTACAGTTGTCAGTATCAAAGCTCAAATTTTCATGCACTTTCAAATTTGAGATTCATCCTAAGAAGATTTATTATAAGATAAAACTCTGATTAGGAGTAAATGTAATTAGATGCACAATGCATACACTCATTCACTCTTTGGTCATATATTTATTAAGTACTTCATATGTTTCAGGTCTAATAATACAGTGTTAAATGAGATTGCAAGGTCTCTGTCTTCGTGGATTTACATTGTAATTCTAGAATAGGAGAAATAATTTTTAAAAGGACCAAGATTATCACTGGTGCTAGGTGATATGAACCAAATAAAACAGGGTTATGTTAGTAGTAGAAGGAAGGGCATGATTTCACTAGAATTGTCAGGAAGGTGCCCTGAATTGGGTGGAGATGTTCTCTGTAAGGCCATAATGTAAAGAGGGAGCAGGGCATCTGGTGCCATGAGAAGGAATAGGGAAATCCAAACACCTAAACAGAAGCAACCTTGGGGAGCTGGAAGAACAGAAAAGCCCAGAGTATCTGAAGCATGACTGAGGGAAAGAGGAAAAGATGAAGAAAGCAAATGATAATTGGTGGTCAGACCATGGGAGGCTTGTAAACCATGCTAAGGAGACTGGGTTTTATTCTTGGGGTTACCTCTGGTGATTTTTATTTAGCAAGATCATTCCAATTGTACTGTTGAGAGTTGAAGATGGAAGGGCAAGAGCAGATGCAGAGGCCATTTAGCAGGTTATTATTTTAATTGATGAGAAAAGATGAGAGTGCAGTGGACCAGGCCAGCTGCTGTCATTAAAAGAGGCAGGTGGATGTGAATTTGGAGGTAGATTGAGATGGACTAGATGTTGGTAAGGGAGGGTATAGAGCTTGCAAAGATGGCTTTGTGCCTTTGGGATTGGAGCACCTGAGCAGATATGTGGCCATTTACTAAGATGGAGAAGGCTGAAGAAAAAGGCTTTGGAGATGGGAGAAATCACATTTACATAAGTTCACAAATGTAATATTTATTATATACCTTTGGTTTTATAGCATTTGAAATTTGTTTTGGTTCTCGTGGCCTTTAATGAAGAAATTGTGGTGATTAACAGCAGACAGTGCCTTCAGTGTAGTGTTTGTAGCATTTATTGCTTCTACCAGTGAATAAGGTCCTTTCAAGAAGTTTAGTTTTATTCTAGCAGTAGGAGAGTACTCTAAGGGAAATTTGTCCCTGCTGTCCTCTATTCACAATTATACAAGGTCCCATTCTTTGACACAGGAATAGTGGCAATGCCCACTGAAGTCAGCAAGAGGAACTCAGGCTTTTTTTTTTTTTTGCCATGAATAGTGCAGTCCCACAAATCCTGAAGATAAGAATTGGAAAAAGAGTCAGGACTACCCATTAGAGCTTGGCTTGGACTTCAAGAGTGAGCTGCGTAAACATTTCTTAAGTATGATTCATATTCTTAAATACTGAGACACGGCTTTTATTAATGAGGGGAAAAAATTCCCCCATAACCCAATGTGAGTCCTTGAGATTCAGTCATTTAGGTTCTAAGAAACAGAATCTTTCAATGAGAAAGAGGCTACATTCACTGTCAGTATCTTGAGAAGCATTCTCCACCTGTTGCAGGTTTTATATCAGCTCCTAACAGGCTTCAGAAGGCAGGCACTTATGACCAGAGTCAGTGAGGTTGTCTTTTAGGTTTATAATAAGGGCTTTGCTATAGGAAGAGGTTTGTAGCTGATAAACCCATTCCGTACTGTATTTAGCAGTTGGAAGTCGGCCACTGTCCAATTTTCCACTCTTCTTTAGTTTTTTCAGAGTACAAAACTTTTTTTTTTTTTTCTTTTTGGTTGGTGTGTTTGTGAAAGATAGACAAAGTTTATTGAGAAACTTGCTGTCCATTTCTCCAGAGAAGGCTTTGTTTTCCCAAAGGGCTTCAGGTGGCGCGTGCTGTAATGTCAGGGCCCCGCCAGCAGATGGAAGTCGCACCACACTGCGCTTTGGCAGTAGGGGAAGCTTTAGACCAGGAATTTGCTCTTTTCGGAGCGGGAGGGTCTCCTGCGCCTTTGGGCTTGATGGGTGGGGTCACTTGTACGGAGACAAATTCCGGGGAACCCACTGCATAAATCTACGAATTGGCCTTAAAATTAAAGATGTTCTTAGTTGGAGATGAAAACAGAACTGAGTTAAAAAAAAAAAAAAAAAAAGGAAAGAAAAAAAAAAGACTCCTTAAATAAATCTGTCAAAATGAGCTATGAGGTGAGTATCCCAAGGTCCTGGGCTTATTCTGGGCTTTGTTTCACTGATACATGGATCAATATAATCATAGTTGAGGAGCTGGCATGAAAACATAATGGCCAAGAGAATAAGGCAGGAAACAACTGCAAAAGTACTTTATTTTCAGGAGGATTAACTGAGCTTGTAGTGACTGGTGCAGGGTGGGTAGGGGAAAAATACAAGAAACTCAGAGGTGAAATTAGAAATCCTAGAGGAGTTTTTTCTTTCCCCCTTCTTCCATGGTGATGGCATTTTCATAGGAATTCTTTATAAAAACTAGGGAATTTTACCAGCTCAGAGACATTGAATACCCCACAGTCATTCCAGCTACCACATCATGATGCTTCCCTGAATTGCTCCAGCTGTGACTCAGTTGGTTGTGGTTATTCTCCCTTTCCCACTTGTTAAGTGGTTGCTTTACTTTTTGTTGAAGATGTGCTGGCTTTGGGGGCAGGTGCAGGGATTAAATGGCATCAGAAAGATGTTCCTGTTCCTTAACCTGCAATGTGTTTTTTTGTGTCGAAGCAAAAAGCATTTATCTCTGTCCATGTTTGAGTTGGTCTTTGGAGACCAGTAGCTGTGTGGGAGCATGGCTCTTTTTAAGGCAACTGGCCACAATCCCTTGTTAGAGAGAAGCCTTAAGTGTCATGGAAATGGATCACACAGGTCGGAGATTTATGGAAATGTTTCTTTTCCCAGGGAACTATTGAAACTAGGACTATTGTGGAATTACACAGTGACAGAACCATCTCTAAACAGATGAAAAATGACAGATATGATCATAAAGGCATTGCCAAAGGAATTAGTGATTCTTTTAGGAATTAGAATTAGTTTTCTGGTTCTAGTGTGCTTTTCTGGTCTGTGGGGGCTAAGGGATTGCTTATTTTTCCTTCAATAATTAGATAGGTACATGATCATTCATTTATATTTGAGCAGGGGTCAGATATACTTGTCCTCCATGCCCCAGCCAAAGTCGAGGCAGTGGAAACAGTCTAGTTGGCATAGAATCGGAGTGGGGGTGGGCATTATCCACAGAAATTTAAAAGCATAATGGAATGGAATAAAATTTGATCTGCTTTTAAATTGTCACTATGCCCAGAAATTCTTAAGTACTGTCAGTGAAGAAACCTTTTTCTATTCTAATTTCTAAACATTTGCTGTGATTGCAGCTGAGTTTCAATAATATATATGTGCAAGCTTGAAATTAGCACATTTAAATCACTTATTTAATAAACACAGGATTCTTTGTGGAAGCTAATTGAGAAAACTCCCAGCTATGCACTTGGCCTTCAACACATGTGGGCTTAGCTACTGCATTCATTTTGGAGGAAGTTCCTTATGGTTCAGAATCCTTCAAGCTTGCTTCTGGTGTAGTTTATATTTCCAACACGCATGGTATGATATATTCCTGCACTTAAACAGTACGTTTGAGGTAAACAAAGACATCTATATATAATTTTTCTTTTCTGAGCTATATCTTTTCTGTTGTGAAGTAAACCAGACAAAAAAATATTTGCAGACATTCAAAATCAGTTTAATGAAGTCATAGAAAACTCGTTTTTTGAAGACTGATGCATAGATATGGCAGAAAAGACCATTAATAATACAAAATGTGAGGCTTTGCACATTTACATAGAACAAGAATCAAATTAGAAGAAAAATACTCAGAGAACAGAAGATGCTGGGTTTGCATTGACAGAGGAAATAAGAAGGTAGTGCTTGCATGTTCTGATCAATTTCACCAAGATCTAGACACTAATTCTAAAGTAGAAAATAAACTTAATTGTTTACCAAATATAATAGAAATTTATAATGTGTTTCTGGTGTATGTATTTTGGTGCATTTTTTTTTTTACTGAAAACATTTGAAAGTGACTGGAATTGATACCAAATACATGGACAGTAAGTAATTTTTGGAATTTATTACAAAATGAAATTGCTATGAAACTTTGCCAGTCTTACTTATGTTTAAGAATTTTCTTAGCTATTTTGTATATCTATTGCCTCATGTGAAAGATATTTTATGACACTGAAATTAACAAAAAAAATATTTCTCTATCAACTATTAGAGAACAGAATGGCTAAAAGCCTGTGTTGTTTATTGAACATAAATACATGGAGAAAATTAATTTGACCAAATTAGTTAAGAATTTGTATAAAGTTAATATTAGGAAATAGAAACTATAAGTTGATTATTTATTATTATAGTAGACCAACTTGTACATATGTTTTTCTTTTAAAACCACAGCAATGCAATTAAAACAATTAACTCATTACTTTTTTATTATAGTCATATTTATTTTATTTAAAAATAAATCAAGTAATTACATATAAACATTCCATAAAAGAAAAAAAAATCACCATGCTTTTCTTTTTGACCACTAGTTTTTTTCATGTGATAATTGTTGCTCAAAGTAATTTTCTTCTATTGAGGAAGTGCTATTAAAATGTTCCTCTAGATGTCAATGATGCCAGGTAAAACATGGCATCATTTTTGTAAGGAAGAGCTTTTTGTACTGAAGAGCTCAGAGACTCACCATCTTGGGCATCCATCATGTTGACACTTCAAAGTTTCCCTAGAATCATCCAGCTAGCATATGGGGAAGAAGAAATTAGGGATGAGACAATGCTGAAGATGAGACTAGATTATTTTATGGGCATTCCTGGCAATGACACACATCAGACCTCTCCCTATTCACTTGGTCACATTCTACCATATGGTACTCACTGAACTGCACCAAGGTATGGGAAATGCAGCCTTCCAGTGTGTCAAGGAGGAAAGAAGAGGTCTGGTCAGCATCTAGCCAGCTCTGCCACTTTGTCTATGCTGGGAATACCTCTGTGTGTATCTACCATTGTGATAGCTTGTTAAGTGCTATCTCTGCAATCTCTTCCTGTTACTAACCATGCAATAGCATTCCACTAAATAGTTAATGGGTTCAATCAAGCCAGTGAACTGCATTTTTTTTTCAAGTGACATATTCTGTGTAAACAATACATTACAAATCAATAAATATATTGCTGTTCTGGTTGGAATACAAGTGACAAGTCAGGAACACTTTAGTCTTTTCATTATCTTGCACATTTCTTCTCCCTTTGCATCTTAGCCATGGGACCCTAAGTTACCTGTGGAATCCCTAGACTGTGTTGAGCAGAGTCAGAAATGCATTACAGAGGCAAAGTCGAGCTGTGGAAGCTTCTGGAGTAGGGAGCATGGTGTGGAGGGATTAAACTCTGGCAGGCTAGGTTGCTGTACCCTGCTGGTACTTTTCAGCTTCATTGTCTTCATATCTACTTAACGTCTCTTTAAAATGGACAGCCCTGTTGACTTTCATGTTCATACATACGACTTTTTCACACAGTTCTTCATATTGAGCTTATTTTATTCCTCCAAAATTGAGTGCCAGGCATCAGGAAAACTATGATAGAGATTCTAACTTCAAAGGAAAGACTTCTCATGGTATAAAATTAAAGCAAAAAAAAAAAATCTAAATTCAAAGTTGAGTAACAATGTAATAATCATAAGGTACAAAGAACCACTTTATATCTACAGATATATATTGGGTTTCTTGATTGTATAGCCTAAGCCCTGGGCTGGGCTCAAAGTCCCACCAAAAGCAATCAAGCCAAATGTCTGCCTTAGTTGTCAGGACTCAAGCCAATCTGAAGTAGATGCTGTGCCAGGAGAAGAAGCTCTCTACCAGTTTTGAGATTTCTTTCCATAAAAGAAGGCAACTGGGAACAGCAGGCAGAACTACATGGATATTAAGTTTAGTTTATTTTTGCTGGCTGACTAATGCAGGACTCCATACTGAGCACAGAGCCTGGAGGTCTGTCTTGTTGACAACCCAAAACCAATACCCCTGTGAGCTTACATTTGTGAGTCTTTTCTTCTTTTTCTTAAACCTTTCCATTAGGCAGAGCCAGCCAGTGCAATCTATTGTACCCAACCCATTGTTCCCTTTATCTGCACAGAGTCTTTTTTTCTTACAACATCACTGAAATGAGGCAGAGATTTATATCATGCTGTGAGTTGCAAAGCAGATAGGGTTGTTTCACATTTATAGGGACCTTTGATCCATTTGGCTCTAACCAAAACCTTCCTGTCTTAACATGTTCTTGTGATATCAGAAATGTAAACCTAACGAATTCAGACACTTCACACTCAAACTGTTTCAGAATCCATCTTTTTGTTTATATGAAATTTTTTTCATCTGCAACAAGTCTTAAAGTGTTAACTCAGTTTTTTATGTATTTCTGACCTCTTACACACCAGATATCAACTCTTCATATTGTTGTCAGAACAATGGATGGTCAAAACATCCTTCTGTAAACATGCATCTTATCATATGCTATTTCCCTTACATATTATAAAATTATATACTATTTTTCCTTTCTTCTGTTAATGTGGTAAACAGCATTAATTGATTTCCAAACCTAGCCTTCCATTCCTAGAATAAATCCAACTTTGCTGTGTTGTTTAATGTTTATATATCACATATCTTTTGTACTAGTTTAATGAATAAAATTAAGCAGATTAATTTTTATTCTGGTAATGTTCTCTCTGGCTTATTGCCAAGTTTATGCTAATTGCATAAAATGAATTGGAGAAGTGTTTGCTTGTTTTCCTGTTCTCTGTAAGATTTTTGTGTGAGATTGTTACAATTTCTTGCTTAAATGTTTGATGTAATTCTCAACAATTCCATCTGGGCCCAGAGCATATTTAGTTTGTCATGAGAAGATTTTTAATTATAATTTCAATATCTTTAACATAGATAAAATCATTCTAGTCTATGTCAGATAAACAATATTTGGGATGCACTTATACTAAAAATTATTATTTGTTTCAAATAAGTAAAATTTAACCACACATCCTATATTTTATCTGGCAATCATGAATGGCAGTCATTGGGTCTAAAGGAATAGTGACTGTCCCTCTTTATGTTAATTGTAATTATTTGTTCTTCTTCTTTCTTTTTTATTGACTAGCCTCACTAGAGGCTTATTGATTTAATGAGTCTTTTCAAAGGAGTGTACTTTGAGTTGTTTATTGTTTTTACTGTATTTTTTTCTTTCCCATTAATTTCTACTTCCACTTTTTTTTTCTTTCTCTTTTTTGTATTTAGCATTTAGTTTGCATTTCTAACTTCTTGAAATAGAATATTTGACATTTGATTTTCAGCTTTTGTTTTTAGTTTTAATATATAAAAGTAATTTCCTTCTAAGCAAGGTTTTAACGCATTCATAGAGAATCATGCTCATGGATTTGGATTTTATTTCTAAGGTCATAGAAACTATTAGTTTTATCCTGAGGAGTGATAATTTTTACATTTGCTAATTTTGACTTATGTAATTACTGTGTTGTGAAAATAGGAATTTAGGAAGTGCTATTGTCTGAATGTATGTGGTCACCCCTCACCAAATTCACTTGTTTAAATTCTAATTCCCCAATATAATGGTATTAGGAGGTGGGGCATTGGGGGAGTGATTAGTTCACGATAGCATCCCTTATCAATGGGATCAGTGCCCTTATAAATTGGCCTTAGAGAGGCCTTTCCCTTCTCAATGTAAGGATACAACAAGAAGTCGCCATCTCCACAGAATAGGCCCTCACCAGGCATAGAGTCTGCTGATGTCTTGGTCTTGAACTTCTAAGTCTCCAGAACTGTGAAAATAAATTTCTGTGGTTTACAAACCTCCCAGTGTATGGTGTTTTGTAGCAGCTTCTAGGGACTCAGGAAGACAGCCTAGAAGTGAAAAAGCACATGGTTGATAATAGGACATTGGGAAGCAGGCCTCAGAAAACGGGCAGTTGAAGAACACTCTCATCATTATTGGAGGGAAGGAATAGAGAAGCAAAAACTGGTTCATCTTGGAACAGAGCTGAGATCACAGACAGTAGGTAAAAGAAGCTCCTTCAAGTTCCACGTCTGACAGCTGTGTTTATGTTTAAGATATTTCACTGTGTTGTACATATTGTACATATATATCATATTTGAATATATAGCAAACCTCTACAATGAAGAATACTTTTAACAACTGTTTTAAACATGGGTGCACAGCATGCTGGTACTTTAGCTTCCCAGGCATAGCTAAACTCTACCTGTGACCCTTAGACCAAAGGTTCCATTGACTCAGATCCTCAAGGATAGAGCTCAGCACCAATCAGTGGCCACCCTGAGCTTTCCAAGATTGATGTGCCAGTGTAAATTCTGGACTGGAAACCACCCCAATCTGAGCCAATTACTTTATCTTTGTTTATCTCATTTAGTGATGTAGATGCTATCCGAAATGTTTTGTGCAACTTGGTGAGAATTAGCTTAAAAATAAAAATCATTTTTCCTTTCAGTGGTAGATGATAAAGGATACAGTGTCTTGTGTATTTTAAGAGAGGGTGGTTACATTTAACTCATAGCACATCAGATTCTGGATTGATTATTTTTTTCATTGAAAGAGACATCGATGGGCTAAGAATAAAACTTCAGGGGTTTGTTTATGAATACCACATTCCATCTTTATCTTAGGTGGAGTAAATTTGTTTTCACATAAAATGAATAATGACAAGATGTATCCTTTTTGTGAGGCCATCACTAGAAATGGCCAAAGTTTGAGATATCAAGAAGAATTGAACACAATGATCCTTCAAGAATAAGTGAGATTTATAAACCGGTGACTGTCCTACCACATTCCAGTGTTCTGAAAGTCTCACTGTGCTCCTTAATCTGGGCTGTGGTGAAGAATCTCAGGGCTTATTTCTTTTTACCCATTCATTCCCTAGACCTATCAGGTCCAGTTTGCTATGCTGATACATACATGGGAAGGAAAACTTTCTTCAAAGGAATCATTTTTTTGTGGCTATGAATTTGGATGTTTGGGTAGGTATTGGACTGAAATTTGATGACACCCTTTAAATTTCCACCATTATATAAGAATTTATAAGAAGCTGAAATCCTTGAAGAATGTGTGGGGGGGGAAAAGTCCTCACTTTTAAAACCACATAACACATTGCTATCCTGACTATGTGACATGTTGTGGTTGAAGTTTCAATGATAGATGATAGATTCATTATATTTAATGCTAAGATGTGGGTTTGGGTGTAAACACAGGAGAAGGACTTTTTCCTTGTTTATATTCATTGTAACTCTTTATTATATTTAAACTCAACATAAGCAAATAGTGAACCTGTGTTCCATTTGACCACATCTTTGCTTTAATTGTAGAGTTCTTGCTAACAACTTAGTAGAAAAAACTCACATAAGGACTAGAATTATTGAACCATCTATGGTGGTTTCAAGGTACTTATTTACTTCTCCATTTTTAAAAATTCTTTCATCTCTCTCTTCATGGGTGAATGGGGAGAAGGAAGCCTTAGAGATTTGTGCACAAATAAGCCATCCTGATGATTGAGAGGGTATGAAACTTGCTACTCTCTATCAAGGCAACAGATGGCAATAGGGATGAATATGATAAAAAAATACCTGCCTTCCTGAACTTCCTGACAAATCAGTAGTTAGGAAATAATGTAATATGTGCTAACAATAGGGCCATCTATGGAGTAGAGTGGCTTCAGCTGGAATAGAGAAGGAGAAGAAAAATAGAACAGGGCAAAATAATGAGCTTTTGGACCAGGGTAGTAGCAGTGGCAATGAAGAGGAAATGGTGGGTTGAAGGCTCTTAGGAGAGGAGGATCAAAGACCTGAGAGTTTCATTTGGCACTATCATTGTTGAGCTTACTTTTTGGACCGATGCAAGGCATGTCTGAAAATTCTCTGAATCTTCATTTCTTCATTTGTAAAATAGGACCAGAGTACCTAACTCATAGGGTTTCATTGTGTAAATTAAATGGAGATGATTCATAAAAGTTCTTAGTATGTCTTAGTATCCAGTGCTTCAAATGTAGCAATTCAATGGACATCAGCTATTACAGTTATCATCAATACCAGTACTTGGGTGAGGAGTCACACAATGTAGGTGAAAAAGGCTTTGGATTTTAAGTTACATAGTCTTGCCTTTAGATCCCATGATTGCTTTGTACTATCTGTAGGACTTTGCGAAAGCTGCTCAATATCTCTGAGCCTTAGTTTCATCATCTATGAAACAGGATTTGCAGCCACTATTTATGGGAATATTTTAAACAATAACAATCAAAGTATGAAAAACATGTGACCCATAGCTAAATTCTGTAAATAAATGCCACCATTATTGGGAGCTGAGAGAGGAGATGTTTAGGGTGATGTTTTTTTTTTTTTCGGATTTGTTTTGAGAGTGCTAGATGGATAGTTGTGGTATGTAGAAAATGTGGGGGAAGAGTGGGCTTGTTTAAAGATAAATCCAGACGAATTTTGTTTTCATCTTGGATGAGTACTTCTGGTGCTTCTACTGGGTAGTTGGAGATAAAGATATGATTCTCAGAAAGAACTTTGGCATGGAGTTCCAGCTTTGTATATTAGTATTCTATAAACTGTATTTTATACCAATGGATATGGATAGGATTTTCCAATCAGAGAAAGAATCCAAGTTTGGAATCTTGGGGGGACACTAGCTTCTAGGAGGAATGATGGAGAAAAAGAAGTCTATGATGATTGAGAATGAACTGAAGCAGTGGTATCAGGAAGACAGCTGGGCAGGAGGTTTCTGTGATGCTAAAGGATGTTTTCACAAGAGCTCACAGTGGCAGATGTCAGATGGGGAGGAAACTGGACAGAGCTCACTAGAAACCTAAGCAATTTCTGTGGAGCAATGTAGGTGGGAGGCAGATTGCAGAGATTTGAGGAAAAAAAAAAAAACATTGGGCATGGGAGTTGAGAATGTGCCAAACTCAAATTTTACCCATTAAACATTACCCATTCACCCATTAAACACCTGAAAGAACAAGCCTTGAAGATATGGTATTTAGATAGCAAAGGGTTGATTGGGTGGTAGTCATGGAAAAGAGGTAGTGGAAAGAGCTCCAAATCATAGCAATGCTTCATTCTAGTGTCTTTTGTTTCTTTCAGGGCTGGGTTGAAGAAGGTATTGGGAGGTTCAAAGTGCACTTAGCTTAAGAAAAACAGAAAATGAGAAAGCACCGAAGATAAAGATGGAGACTACTGGGTCTTGTGGGAGATCATCCAGCTCAGGGAATGAGAACCGAGGGGTGGGAAGAAAGGAGAGGGTGATGGGAGTAGGAAGGAGGAAGACTGGCCCAGTGTGTTTGGGCAGCCAAACCACTGAGATACTGTGGACAAATGATGGGTGAGCAGGAAAGAAAGTGAATGCTGGGAGCCAAGGGGAGGATAAGTGGCCATAGCAGATATCAAAGCAAAAATGCCAACTTAATGTTTGCCCAGTTTTGGTCTCTTTTGTGCTGTCTACTTTACCAGCTGAGTGAATCCCTATGGGCAACTCATGAGGTAAGGAAGAAGGAGTTAACATCTTGCATTTACATAATCATCTTTCATTATCCAAAAGAGTTTAAGCAACCAAAAGATTTAACATGTCCAGTGTGAGCCTAATGACTTCAGACGACATATATGTGTCTCTCCCTCTGGGATATATTTTTTTTCTTCTTTGCTAAAATAGAGCTTCCTGAGTGAAGAAAAAAAATACCACTGCTCATCAAAAAGTCAATAAAAGATAAGAAGTACAGTGTTGCAACAAGGATAAGAGAACAACAGGGCCAGAAAAATGTAGTTTAGATTTGAGATGGCATGAGGTACCTTTGATACCTTATGTAAGTCATTTGAACTCTTTAGGGTCATAGATCATGTGTGAGGCGAGGATTCTTATTTCTGTGTGAAACACAGTTCAGTTAGGCAAGGGATTCTTTTGATAGCAATGAACATGGCCAGAAGTAGAGCAAGAAATGGGAAACAAAGATATAGATTTCAAAGCCATAGAAGGTAAGTAGCAAAGAGTTAAATTTTGGAGTCTCCTTGAAACAAGTTCAAATTATGGTTTTACTATGTCATGGCAGATGGCCTTGTGAAAGTTCCTCTGAGCCTATTTCCTCAGAAATAAAACTGAAGATAATGATAGGTATCTAAATGGTTGATGTAGTGAGTGATAAATGAGATGATAGGTGTTAAGTGCTTAATGATGCCTGATAACCTAGAAGGGTTCAAACTGGTAGAAAATAAAATAAAATGGATCATATCTGTTTATATAAGAGCCATACTTTTCTTTTTAAATTATGTTGTTCTCTTGGATAGAAAAAAAAGGGGGAGGGGGGAATATGAGTATATTGGCAATAAAAGTACAAGTAAATCTGGTAGTAATTTGGCAATTCATAGTAACATACCATTTCACAGCAGGAAGAAGGGAAGGAAGAACCAAGAACAAGCAAAAAAAGAATATTATTTAGACAGAGAACTAGTCAGTCAATGGCTAAAAATACTGTGGGATGGTCAAAGAAATTGAGTAGTTCCTTGGGTCAGGAACATTGTGATTTATTAAAAAAAAAATAGAAACAAAAACAAAATGCCTCCCTCCAAAGACCATTCTGTAGTGTCCCCAGGGTCTTTCCATTTCCAGGACTACCTTGCTTTTCAGCTTTACTGGGCTACTCATGGAGCTTTGTGGAAGCTGTTTTCCTGAAAAACAATCCACATTTCATTGTTACTACTTCCTCAAATTCAAATCATGGTCATTGTTAACAACATCTGCACCCCCATTGTCTTGTTATGGGTGGAAACTGAGAGAAGATGAAATCCTTCCATCTGCAACACTTTATGAGAGAAAATGAAGATTTCAGAAATGGGCAACAGTGTACTTGCATGCAAATCTTTGCATGCGGCAGTCTGTGAGAAACTAGTGTTTTGGCCAAATTAGACAAACAACAAATATTTATCCATTGCCTTCTAAGTGCTGAACTTGCAGTCCAGTGGCAAGGCACAGGAATTAGTGTTTAGAAAGCAAAAAGGACCTAATGGTGATACATTGAGATAAATGAGAGCATTTCCTATGTTCTAGAAGCTCACAGCTGATGGGAGAGACAAAGTACATGAGGAATGATTTTGTGCTGTGGGTTCCATTGGGTACAAAGGAGGAGATGGAAACCAAAGAAATCTGTGGGAGGGCTATATTGTGTATCCATGGGAAGCAGGTAGAGAGTTTCCGGATGTGGTGGAACTTTTATTGGAATATTGAGGGAATTTTTGGATGTGTTTGGAACTCTTATTGGACTACTGGGAGAAAAGATTGGCTATAAAGGTGGAGTAGAATCTCTTGCTCCTATTTCAAAACCATTTTTTCCCCCAACTAATAGTTAGGCTTTGTCTTCCCCTATACCAATTCTTCTGGTAAAATCTTTGGTTATAATTTGTTAGCATAAGTCAAATCATGAAAAAAATACAGAAAACATCCAACAGTTGTCTGAGCTCAAAATATATTACAGAAGAATGCTGTAGAAAGTGGTGGTTTTATGGTCATGTCACTCTATTATAATTTGCTGTCATGGACCAGCAGATCTGGTCTTCTACCTTGAAGTCATGTCCTTGCATTCACACAAAGGGCCATAAGCATGCAATGGAGGTAGCCTCATGTTGGTCTCCAGGAGTGTCCCTGAATGAGCCATCACTTGTGGGTACCCATAAAGGAGAAGGGAGGAGAGAAAAGTCCTGCCTTTTTGGTAAGACTCATTTGATCTTTCCCAACCACAGCAGAGGACAAGGCAGGTTTCCTGGAAGAAGCTTAGGGGAGGGAAAAGGAAAATTAGAAGGCTTCATCTGAAAAGTTGGGGCTAAGCTTGAATTTCTAATTGCCAGAGGTCTTTTCCAAGAAGCAGGTCTGTCTGTGGTGTACCAGCCTTCAGTGGGTGGCTCCTGGATCATGTCTCCTTCGTCAACCAGGCTGATGGCACCGGCACCAGCAGCTTTCTCCCAGGAACGCAGCAGTGCCCATCCTCTCTGGCTTTCTATTGAGTTGGTCTGGCCCTACTTAAGAAGAAAATAATTGTTATTCTTTACTCTGTGTTAAGCAGTAATTTTTTTGAGACACCCTTCACATCAAGGCTAGCCCTGTGCAAAATTGTGCAGTAGACAGTTGCTTTTAAGCATTTCTTTTTTTTTTTTTAATTTTCTAATGCCCATAAGTCAACCTAGGCATCTCTCCTTGATCCAAAAGTTTGGAGCTGTCATGTTTTGACTGTCAGAAATGTTTTCACATTCATCACTTTGCCAGAAGGATATGACATTGGAAGCATCAAGCATGGTAACACACTCACTCTGGGCTGAGCATAAAAAGCCCATAAATCCATGGGGGATTTGACCTGGAGAGACTATCCAGGAAGTTTACTGTAAAGGTAGGATAAGTGTCATCATTATTGTGGTGGCTGTGGGAATCCCCAAAGAAAGGTAGACAAGAAGATGACAATATTGTTTTGTAATTTAGGAAAGTCTTTTAGCTAATAGGAATGCTTAGTTCACATCAGAAATCTACATGTGGTATTGAGTGGCCTGGATTGAAGTAGTAGTGATAGTGTGGATAGAAAATAGGTGACAGATTAGAGAGATATTTAAGAAACAGACATTGTATCTTTTGATGATTGCTTATATGCCCAAGTTTGGGAGCTGTTGAGGGAGATGGAGAAATCTAGAAAGCCTGTAAGGATTATGATGAAGCCCAGGTATGAGGATGCCTTCCTAAAGGTGAGGAAAGCAGAATTAATTAAAGATGTTTATTTTGATGGTTATGGGTGTAGGTGAGACTTAACCCAAGCTCAAAAATGTACTGATCATGTCCTACCAAAATGGCATCAACTTGGTTTCATTACATTAAAATACATCTCTTTTATTACCCTGTTAAAGAATTTTGGTAATTCTGGCAGTTTTAGAGGCAATGAAAAATTGATTGAAGAAATGTCTTTTATTTTGGTTAAACAGTAGGGTGGAGTAGGGTATGGAGGTACCTGGAATTAATTTTCATAATCTGGGAGTTTGGTTATTATGTTTACATTTAGCTGTACATTTAATTTTTCCCTCAATCCCCTAACCCCAATATATGTCCCCTTCAACCTTTAGTCAATTATTTTATTTCCTTCCATTCTAGCACTGATGAACCCTACTGTCTGTACCAAGCTTACTGGTTATAACTCAAGAGATCTCCCATCTTTGTGTACTTGTAGTCTTAAGTAAAGCAATGAAGATTTCCTGGATTCAGGATTCAAAGAGAATATCTACTGTTATAACAGAAGATATTGGGAGTCAGGTGAACATAGAACCAAATGAAAATTTCCAAATACTTGCTATTTTCAGGCAAATAAGCCTAATATTGTTGATAGCTTACAGAAGCAAGATACTTGAGAAAAGAGAAAGCTTTAGATATTGTTATAAAAATCTTGATGTCCCTTGGTTCCTTTCTTTATATCAATGTGATACTTAAATACTCATTTTATTTCTCCCTTATTTCTTGATACAAGGGTATTTAGTAAAGGCCTTAAATTCCCAAGTTCCCTACTCTGACAAGAGTTATATCTTGTTAGGATGTGAGGGAAAAGAGAACAGTAGGCTCTTCCCAGGAGTAAAGAAGGAATGAAAGTTTATAGAAAACATTCCAGTAAACAATTTAGAACCAGAAATCTTGCAATTTAAATATAAATACTTTCACCATTCATATGATTAGGCATGATGCTACCTAATGCCACACATCATGAGCCTTTCATCTTCAGAAAGAGCATATCCACTTGCCATTCATTGTGGACCTAGGAAGTGGTTTTGTATTGGTTTTGGCATCTTTGAGATGGTTTTGGATAAGATTCTGTTATGAAAGCTGAACACAAGTCATGATTGCATGCTATAAGAATGCTCTGTGTTCATGGACTGTTCAATCCCCTAAACCCACACTGAGATCTTGCAGGGTAATTAATGTCAGAGGCAATTTAGAAAGAGGATAAATGCTAGCTACTGAAAAATATGTAAGTGGCTCTGGGTCTTGATTCTGCAGATCAATGACACAATTGCTATAATGGACAGTGCTTGGTCCAGCTTGGCAGAGTCACATACCTTGGATGACCTCACCAAGTGGTACTCTAGGACCCCAACAAATTAAATGCCACAGTAGGGGGTAAGCATGGGAGGGAGAGGTCACAAGACACTCCAATGGATTTAAAGTAGGAGAGAGAGATGTCATATTTGTACGTTTTAGTTTTCCAGCTGAGATTGAAAACCAGTGAATTCATCAACTTTTATGTAAAAAAGCCATTATATGACATCAATTGTGATAAAAAATCCAATAAGCAATAATAGCGGTCAACTGAGTGGGAGAAAGAAAAGAGCATATTCATGTGAAAATTTTCATAGAAAACCTTTGTTGTTAAGTTCAACCAAAATTACAACAAAATAATAAGATTGATTTTCTTGAGAACAATGACAATTTATTTTTAACTTGTGTTTTCTCACCCAGGACAAAAAGATAAATACTTAGAACATTCTGGTGTATGGTAAGTACTCAATAAATGTCTGAGCTGGATGAATATTTGGCTGAGGTCTAACACAGTCATCTACATATCATGTTTATAATATTTGCATGATTATAGCTATGGTAATACAAATTTTACTCATTATTTATAATTAAAAGTTGCTCAAGTTTTTCTGTGTGATCCAGATAGCAAGTATTTTAAGCTTCTCAGGCTAAGAGGTAAAATTGAGAATATTATTTAGGTGATTAAATAACAAGAGAATAATTGAATTTCCATGAATTTTTTTATTGATGAAATTTTAAATATAATGATAATAGTAAAATTTTTAAAACGGAATGTGAACAGTGGAAATATTTGTGGGGGATAGCATTTTACTTAGAGTTCCAAGTTTTCCCTATCATCAAAATCTATTGCAAATATTATCTGCTAATGCTGATCTTTAATGAGATTTTAATTATTTCATTTAAAAATTGAATTTCAGATAATTCAGATTCAAATGGAGATAATGTTATTAGTCTTTTTAATTTTTTCCTACCATTTAAAAATATAATAGGCATTCTTAGCTCTCTATCCATACAAAAACAAGTGATGGACTGAATTTAGTTTGTTGACTGCATGTTACTGACCCCTTATTCATACCTACTGGTTTTGAATAACATATAGTTTATTTATGTGTTTGTTTTATTTTTGAAACTTTCATGGAAAGAAATGGAATTAGAAAATTTCGTCTATTTGCTGTATCTCACGTACCAGAAAAAAAATCTCTACATTGGAGAGTTGTTCTTTATTTTTAAAAAACAGTTATTTCATAGGTATTGGTCTGAAAACAGCCCCCCCCCCAAAAAAAAAATATTATGGTTAACCTGATAGCTTTACTCTTCAACTGAGTTTGACTTAGTGAGATTAGGCTAGAGGACAAGGGCTTCACAAGAATTTCCTCTCTCTGGGATAAAAATACTGCGACAAGGACAGAATCCCAAGGAACTGCCAAGTACACTGTATACCCAAATTTGAAGTTATGTTTTTGTGTAGTCTTTTGGTCGGAAATGCTTGAAATGCCTCTGTGCATTGTAATCCCTGCTCCCCACTCTCTCCTCGGGGCGGTCTCTCTTCCTTCCTCCCTCAAAACCCTAGATTCTTTGAAGTGCATGTCATGGGCTTCATTATCCATTCCCCTTCCTTGTTGCTTTCATATCTCTGCCTTCAAATGTCTTGTCCTCATTTATGGTGTCCCCTCCACCTGACCTCACTTATTCCCCTGTCATTTCTGTGTAGGATGATGGTTTTAGGCAGAGAATCTGGAATCAGACTGACTGGACTGAAAGCCTGGCTCTATCATTCACTGGCTTAAACTATAGTTAACAATAGCACTTACCTACTAAACATTAGAATTAAATAAGATTTTGTCTTAAAAGTTAAGTAATTATAAAAATGACTATCATTTAGTGAATCCTCAATATATTCAGAATCTTCACCATCACTTAAATATAAAGTAATAAATGCCTAATTCCAATATAAGTGGGGCTAACTGCTGACACTTACTGAATGCTTACTACGTACTAGGCATGGTTGAAAGCACTTTATATATCAACTTGAGGTGGTTTATTAATTGGTTTATGTTATTATCCTACTAATAATAAAGAAACAGGAGAAACAGGACAATAGACTTAAATGACCTTGTCCAAGGTCACCAGAAAATAATTAGAGCATCCAGGAAGTGGATGGTCAGTCTTTCATCCTGGTGGCCCAGCTCTTCAACCTCTTCAGCTCTACCTGTCTTTTCCTCCATTCCAGTTCAGCCATCTGGTCGTCATCAAAGTTACAGCACCTTCACACTTATAATATCAAGCTTTCTATTCTCTGTCTTCTGCTCCTCTTCTAACTTTTTATTTTATGTCTATTATATTCCCACACCAAATATTTTCTAACCTTATTTAAACTTTAAACCCTCAACCTGACTCCTTTTGCCCATTTATCACTGCTAAGCAATTTCTCTTTTCCCATTCAGCCTGCATTATTCATGGGCTAGTCCTATAACACTCCCTTAAAAACACCTGAACTCCCTCTCTGCATTCTCCTTTCTTTCTACTACTTATTCTAAACCAACCAAATTAAATTATCCACTTACTCTGTAACAGTGCTGTAACACTAAAAGTATTGCTGAAAAGTCTAAACTTGGCCAGGCTGGGCCATGATATGCCTCTAGAAAATGTACTTCCTTTCTCCAGAGGCTCACACATTTCCTTCTCTTCCCAAATTGTAGACACCTCCTTTCTATATGACTTCTCTCTGTCTACAACTTTGAAACTTTGTAGAGAGA
Source organism: Spermophilus citellus (assembly GCF_964194105.1). Lineage (NCBI taxonomy): Eukaryota > Metazoa > Chordata > Mammalia > Rodentia > Sciuridae > Spermophilus > Spermophilus citellus. The sequence goes on from NC_138194.1 coordinate 84,737,122, forward strand.
AAATAGATACAACTGGATGGGAACAATCTTATCTTCCTATTTCCAATCATGCAAGGAGTATGATTGCTAGACTGCGTAGTAAGAGTATGTCTAGTTTTGTAAAAAAACTGCCAAACTCTCCCCCAAGCTCGCTGGTACCATTTTTGCATTCTTGCAGTATTGCTTCACATCCCACCAGAATTCAATTAACATTTCAGGATTTGTATTTGACTTCAAATATCCACTCTATTAATAGGATAGTCTTATTTCTGTTGCCAGGACCAAACCCTCTACCAAAGTCTTAAATCCTTTCTATCACAAGGAGTTGGCTTCTACAAGTGTCACATTTACTTTATCAATTTCTTTCCTTTTTTAGGGTCAATCATATTGCCTACCAACATCTCACAATATCATTTCTCTTACGAATCAAACCAACTCAAAATTGTTTGACCTTCCTTCTTTGGAAGCTGTTGCATTTTTCTTCTCCCCTTTATATAAAGATCCCTTAAAATGTCATTTACTTACTGTATAAATTTTCTCACTTCATTTTCTCATTTTTATTTGCTTTAATAGAATTTAAAATTTGACCCTCTACTGAAATTGCTTGTAAAAAACTATGGCAGCAGATCCTGTTGATTGTCTACTCTAAAGATGTTTTTATTCCTTGTCTTCCATTTCTCCTCATTTTTCTCTTCTTCACTTCATTCTCTCTTCTTCGACTTTCTTTAGGTGGGATTTTTCTATCATATTTGAACCCTTTCTCCATGTAATTCTATTTTTCTTGCCAATAATTGTTTTAGACCTTGGTGTAAAACCAACAAATTAGGCCATGGGTTCTGAGTGAAAGTCATATGTAGAATTCCTGGAACTTCCTAAAGAAGAGCCAAGAGAGAAGAAAAACACCTTGGTTTGGGGTGTGGTCATGTCTTTTAAACAGCTGGGGGAAGACAGAGCATGTGTGGTATGCAGGAACACCAGAAAGCAGGTAGCGTTTCTTGAAGATGTCTGAAGAGCTCTTGCTATTGTCAGACTAGGAGATAGATGGAATGTGGAGTTGATGAGTAATGAGAAGATAGAATACGAGGGCTGACATGGTAAAGGGTTTTTGTTTGTTTTTTCAAAGTTCTAACTAGTTTATCTGTAAAGTATTAATGTATATAGTTTTGATCACATTTTTTTTAAAAAAACTTTTAATTGCTACTCTCAAGGCAGCAGATTTTTTTTTCCCTTATTTAACACATGCTATTAACAGAAGTAGTTGGAGACAGAATGTGAAGATGATAGAAAACAGAATAAGAATAAGGAACCAGCTGTTCTAAAAGCAATAAGGATAAACAGAATCGTACCCACCCCTCTAAGTAAGAGAAGAAGAAAGAAAACTATGGTAAGATACTAGCGTTAGTGCAATAAAAGCAATCAATTCATGTTTTTAATCAATAAACTATCTTTAAAATATAGTTTTAGTTTCCCAGCAAAATTTGAAAATATACAGAAGTTCTCTTGTCTCTCTCCCTACACATATACATTGCCTTCCACATTCCACACCAGAGTGGTACATCTGTTAAGATCTTCCTTCACTCTGTAATGCATTTGAAAGTTTTCTCCATGTCTTTTTGTGGTTTGAGAACTCATTTCTTTTTAGTGCTAAATAATATCCCATTGTCTGGGTGGAACCACAGTTTACTTATCCACTCACCTACAGAAGGGCATCTTGGTTCCTTCCAAATTTGGATAATTATGAATCAAATTTTATTAACACCAATGTGTAGTGTTTGGGATGGATATGTTTTCAGTTTATTTGGACAGATGCTAAGGAGCATGATTGCTAGATTGTGTAGTAAGAGTATCTAGTTTTGTAAAACACTGCCAAACTCTCCCCCAAGCTCACTGTGCCATTTTGCATTCTTGCAGTATTGCTTCACATCCCACCAGTATTTAAGGTTGTCAGTGTTTTGCATTTTGGCTATTTTAATAGGTGTGTAGTGGCATATCATTAATTTGATTTGAAACATCTTTTCATATATTTACTTGCCATCTGTGCAGCTTCATTAATGAGATGTCTATTCAGAAATTTTATACAAATTTTAATTGGGTAGTTTATTTTCTCATTTTTTTTGAGTTTTACATTATTTGTTTAAGTTATATTTTAGATAACATTCTTATGTTCTTTGCTAATATTTTTCACATCCTATGACTTGCTCCCCAGACATTGTCTTTCCAATCCATGTTTTTGAAATTGAGGATATAATTATTTGGATGCAAGAAATAACATCAATGCCTGAGATACTGATATGCCTCAAGGTAAAGAACATCTCAACATTTATGAATGTCATCATCACTCCATCTGACTCTGATTGTAGGGACAAAAATTTCTGTGGGCTAATCCAGACAATTACCTCAGCTATTACTGTGTCATTCAACCTATTTGCCAAAATTAAGGTAAGCAGAAATATTGCCATGATGAAATGCCTTCCAGCTTTAAGCAATATCAAAAAGACCAAGTGTGATCTAGCGCCTCCCTTTTAAATCTTTATCAACTTAGTATAAGCATGGAATGAATCGACTTCATCTGTTGTTGCAACAAAGAGAAATACCAGAGTGTGCCTTTATGCTGATCATCTTGTCCAATCTTGAGCTGAAGAAGCAGGATGGCTCTCCTATCATCTGTCATCTCACTTCCATCAGGCACAACTCAGCATAAAATTCTGCAAAGACAAAACAAAAATCATTATCTTTAGTAGACATTCAATCTTAAATATCCTTAGGCAATAAGTCGATTTATTATGTCTTTTGCAGGGATTCAGTCACTCTCAGGGCACAGTGGATTTATTCTGCTATTCAGGCATGTATTTGGCTCTTAATTCATCCCAATGGCTTCTGAGGATTTAGTTCTTAAAATGAGATATTTGCTAGTTTATGTGTTAATGTTCTTTTGTAGATGAAATCAACAGCTGCTCACATACACATGTGTGTGCGTGTGGTAAAGAGAGAAAACTTACACAAGGCTGAATCTTTTTATTTCATATTGTCTCATAGTAAACTGTAGGGTTTAAAACAAATGCACATGCTTGAAAGAATCAAAGCTCTGTTCTAAGAAAAAAAAATCAACTTTACCATTAGGCCTCCCTGCTGCTTTACTTATACTATTATAATTCTTTTTTAATGAGTGGCATATTTCCATTTTTGCCTCTCTTGCCAGGAAACATAGTACCATTCACTGCCTGTGAAAGGAACTGATTATTTTACAGGACTCTAGTCCCTATACAAGTCTCAATTGCTTCTTTATCCATAGGATAATTTTGTTTTTATTGCTCTTTATCTTATTTAGCGATGTGTTAGATTTCCAGCAATATAAACAATTTTTGAAGACGCTCTTACACTTTTCAATAATTTATTTCAACAAGAATTGATTGAGCACTGCCCAGGCTAATATGTTATTGTCTCTTAGCTTCAAACCCAACCATCTGTACTCGACTTTGCAATGCTGGGGCTAGGGTGGTAAAAACCACATTTCCATTTGGCCAGTGATCCATTTTAGTCTCTGCCTGTAGGGGGCGGTAGAAGGAAACCAAAAGACTCGAAGAGGATTTTTGTTTGTTTTCTGTTCCCTGTAATGTCACCCAAGTAATATTTCTTTAACCAGCAGAAGTAGTTTCTTCCTAAAGCAGCAGCTGGCTCCAGTGTGCAGTTAGTTCTTCCAACACAAAAAGAGCCCATTTCATGACTTACCAGCTCGCCAACCGATCCTGCTGGTAGTCCCTCTTCACAGACTTACCACCAAACCCACAAGACCATTCCTCTGAGCTCAGGGACACCAGCATGGAGAGCCTCCTTCTTAAGATCTGAGTTTCAGCTCCCTGAGGACCCTCTCTAGCTGTGTAAGATGTAATCATTCCAACATCTTTCTTGTTCCTTCCTCAGGAGAGGTAGGAGCTACTTCTTGTAGTTGCAACTTCTGAGATACAGGAGAAGTTTTCTTTGTGTCCTTTTAAGTACCTGGTAAACTTTATAGCTAGTTAATACTTTCTTATATGAAATTCCTTCTCTTCAAATAAATGACATGGTTCCTCATTGCTCCTCATAGATACAGGTATTTAACATGTATTAGGCATAGTTCTGAGTGTCAGGAAGCAGTCATGACCCAAGTAATGCCCCTGCCTTCACGGAATAGATCTTGTAGGGTTAGACAGGCAACACGCATAAAAGCACAATATGGTTAACATCACTTTCTCCTTTCTTTTCTGTACTATGAAAAATCAGAACAACAACAAAAATGAAATCCAGGAATGAGGAAAAAGGTTAAGCAGGTGGCAGAAAAGGCCTGCTAGTGTATGAAAATGTAGAAAAAGGCCTCTCCAGGCAGGTGACATTTGGGTAGATTTGAAGGATGTGTATGATCAAATTAGGTGGAGCCAGGGTGTTTCACACAGAAGGAGTAAGAAGTGCAGGCCCTGGAGGTGAGGCATGGTTGCTATCATCAGGTCCTGGAAAGGCCAGTGTGTCTCTAGCAGAGGGAGCGGGTGGTGGGAAATGAGAGCAGAGAGATTACTGGAAAACCAGATCCTAAAGAGTCCTGTGAACCATAGGAAGGATTCTGAAAGGTTTTGCATAGAAGAAAAGAAAGCAAGTCCTCAAAGAGCATATATTTTTTGAATATCTATGTTGTGCCAGACACATTTCTAAAAAGCAAAAAAAATATAGCAGTGAACCAAGTTAGATGATTCCTGCTCAACCTGTGGGGAGATACATGAAGAACTTCTAAGTCAATACAGACTTTGTTGGATGACAAGTGCTATGGAGGAAAATAAGAATCAAAATATAGGGAGTTTCAAGGGAGAGGAGCCCAGAAGGAACAGGGAAGGTAGGAAGGCCCGTGAGGAGGCCATTTCAGTAGTCCAGGCAGGATTTAATAGAGCTTGCATCATGATGGGGATCATGATGTTTAAAAACGTGAAGAGATTCTGGATATATTTCATATGTAGGATTGTCTCATGATTTAGATGGCTCCCCATTACTCTTAGAATAAGGTTTAGAACCCAATCACGGCCTACAAGATTTGCATGGTCTCATTTCTGTTTAAATTTCTCACTCTCTCTCTCTTCACCATGCACTCTGATTTTTCATTCTATTGGACTCTTTGCCAGTTTCCCAGAAGAGCCACGCTGCCCCTAGTTTCTGGTCATGTACAGTAAGGGTGGGTCTCTTTCAACACCTTATTTACCTGAATGGCTGGTTCTGCTTCTCTTTATGTAATGGCTTGCATTTCTCCTATCCACAGAAACCTCTTCTGCTTTTTGGACATGAGATTAGATGTTACACCTCTGAACCAACCCCTGGGATGATTTATTTTATTTTTTAAATGTATTTATTCTAATTTGTTATATAGGATGGCAGAATGCAATTCAATTCATATCACACAAATAGAGCACAAGTTTTCATGTCTCTGTTGTACACAAAGTAGTCACACCATTCGTGTTTTCATACATGTACTTAGGGTAATGATGTCTGTTTCATTCCACCGTCTTTCCTACACCTATGCCCCTCTCTCCCCGCTCCCTTTGCCCTATCTAAAGTTCATCTATTCCTCCCATATCTGGGTTGATTTCTATAGTTACCCAGAAAGATGTTTACATTCTTTTACAAATCAAGAGCTTCAATTAGTTTAGGAGTATCAGTAACTGTTTTGCCTTCTGAGCTCTGGGTTAATGGAAGGTTTCAGAAGGGTCAGTTAGACCATGCAGAGCAATAGAGATGTTTGGCAGGTATCATAACATTCAAATGAGCCACTTTGTGTATACACTCCTCCCTGTGTTCTTATTTAGGAACAACTGTACACAGATGAAGAATGACTGGATGCGTCATTGAGTTTTTAATTTTAGACTTTCATTTTTTTTGCCATGATGACCTTAATATACCCTTCTTTTCTCAAGTTTTAATGAACTATATCCACTTATTTTAATGCTTTGTTTCTACTTTGTGATAAACATATAACAGCTTTTGATCAGCAGCTTACAGAGCCTTATAGAAGGAGCTATTGCTGCTTCTATTAAAGCAACATGTAAAAAGTATCATATGTTCATTTCCTGAAATATGGAGTGAATTTCTTCAAACTTTGGCAGCACTTCATTTACATGAAATACAACTCCCCAGACTGGTAAATTCCCTGAGATTATCGGTACAAACCTGTTAAACTGAACTGAGAAGGGGTTTCTATTTTGAGAAACTACTGCTTTTGGCAGCCAGGAGAGCCTTCTGTAGACATCTTTTTGAGAATGGGATAACACATCTGAATTCATCCTAGCCAGAAATAAAGATTCTTGGTGTCTGATGTAGGTGCATTACCAGAAGGATGGTAAGTCTAGATTAGCATTGCTTGCAAAATTTATTTATGATTGGCACTCCCAATGTGTATAAAAAGCCTCTTTTCACCTTTGGTTATATGTTTGTGTCTTTCTTTTCATAATTTATTTGAAGTCTACCTTCAAAAAGCTAAAAATAAGGTTATTGTTGGAAGACCTCTATCTGGAATCCAGGAAACAGTTTCATTTTGGCCCCAGCCAGAGCCCACATCATGTATATTAATGCACCTTTCTCATACTAAACTACTTTTTGTTTCTCAGTTTTGGTCAGGCATTTATTAACATGCTTAAACCAATAAATCATAATTTTAACCAGAGCAATCTAATTGTGTCCTATAATAAAAACTCTAAAGTTAATTTGTCAAATTGGTGTCTGCATAAAGGCCACCCCACTGAAAGCAGACCAGCTTAAAGAGTATTTTCAACAAACTGTGTTAAATGAGCTCTTTAAAAATCTTTCCTTGCTAATGACATGTTAAACAACTTAATTCTGTAAATGTTATTTTTGCTAGAGGAGTGCAAATTCTTCCTACCAGTGTTTACAAACCCACTTCATTATGTGTCATTTTACACTGCTCAGAATGGTCATCCTACTGATGCTCTTGGGTGAAAGATAATCATCAGCCTGTTTTCCTACTTCCCCTTAGAATGAACTCTCTGTTCTGCTTTGTCTCACTTAACTCTCTTTGTCTCACTTTCCCTCTCAATCCAGCTGAAATCTCACTACCATGAAGCCTTGAGTAGTTACTCCTTATGATTTAGGCAAAGCATTGTTCGAAACATGGAGGGTTACCAGGACATGTAATGTGTGCGGTACCTGGAGTACACATAGGCAAATAGTTTCATCACATCCAAGATGTTTCTGGCAATGAGTTAGTTGTATTTGTTATTTGTCTTAATTAAAATTACAGACACTAGGATAAGTTTTTTGCAACAATACAAAGGTGCCTATCATTACAGGGGTTATTGGTTAGTTTCACCTCTCCTGAAGCCATATGTCTTTATCTAGGTAATAATGTATGCCGTGGGATTCCTTACAGTGCTGCTTACAGGTATATACATAGGATCTGAGTAAATGGGTTCATTTCCCAAACTCCATTTGAACTTTTGGCAAAGAGATGTCATTATCCCACTGGACTTGGTACTGTGAGGATATGATCCTTCAGTTCTGGGAGATACTATGATAGGAAAGTTTGAAAATTAAGCCATCAGAATATAGCAGACATGTGGGGGGATATTACTTCATAATATTGACCACCTGGAGGTTTCTAGGTTTTTCAGGTAGTAAGTCAATAATTTTTTACTATTTGACTTTCTTACTTATCTGGGATTAAGTAAATTTGGGTTAAATTTTCAATATTTGCAATTGAAAGAACTCTGAATAAATATAACTGTTAGTCCCAATTCTATAGATGTGGAGATGAGGCGAAAAGAAGTTAGAAAGCTACAAAGCTACTAACAAATGGAGCTGAAATTAGCAGTTACATATATCTTTCCACTTTTGGAATCCATTCTCCCTCTTCTATTTCAGATTTCAATAAAAGTTTTTTGTAAGTTTTGGTTCCTACAAATGACTGTGTTTTTTTTTTTTTTTTATGTTTTGGTAGACAAAGGCCATGACTTGCAGTTGTATCATTTTTTTTTTGCTTGCATTTTGGAGGGAGACACTGTGAAAGACACAGAAGCATTTGTGTGGCACTTTCAGTAATTAGCATGCATCTTATGTCGTCTTTCTGTACCTTCACAGAACCTTGGGTGTAGCCAGTTATTTTTGTTCGTAGTGAAACCTGCTGGTCTTTTTGAGTCTCTATTACTTCAATGTCCCTAATTCACAATGTCGATTTCCACCAGTTTAGGTTACTTTCACACATTTTATTTTATTTTTTTTTCAGAAACAAAAGCAAGGATTGAGTGAGACCATCACAACAACATTTATATTGGGAATGCTGGGAAAATCATGACTACTCCTTGGCTGGGTTGTGACAATTTGCAAGAAACGTCTCAATTTTATTCCTGGAATTGTCATTGCATTTGGAGGTGGCCTTGGACATTATTCTATTTCTAGGTTTCGCCAAAGGGAAGGTAATGGGGTGGGAGAGAAATGACTAAACGTCCTCAAATGAATACATTTACTCTTTGCAGCAAATATTCCCACTTTCCTGAAATTACTGTGAATTCACCAGCTAGATCTAAGAGTCTTTGGTAATTTCAAAAATAGCCCTTTTAACTTATAGGTAGACAAAAACAAACAGACAAAAAATCCAAACAAACAGGAAACAGCTTTCGAGCCCAACAAAGACAGGTGGACCAGTCAGTGTCATGTTCTAAGACCTAATTAGCTGACTGCCTTGGTGGCATTTTCCGAAAGGAAACGGGAATCTTTTGCCTGTAAATGTCTCCATTAGCTCAGTGTGTGTTTTCATTGGCCTTTGGAGAGGGCTCAGTTCTATTATGGTTGGTTAATGGCTAACAGTGTTCTTGGCGCTGAGTGAGATATAGAAGAAGGTACAGGAGCCGCCCAAGGCCCTTGCAACCTAAGTTAGTAAAACAAATAACTTGCTATTAGTTTTGATCTTGCTGGAAATTGGGCTTAAATATCATTGGTGCTACGTTCCAGAATATTTCTATTTATGCCCCTTTGGGATGGGCAGGAATGACATTGGTGGACCAATGCGTTCCCTGGTGTCCTTCCTTTCTTCCATTTTTAGTGTGTCTTTCTTTCATACTCCAGGGCTTTTTCCATGTCTGAGTTAACCACATACGTGGTCTCCTGCCATCCACTGGTTTGGGTATGACATTTCAGTTCACTGTCAATTTCACTTATCTCCACTTTTGTAGTTAGTAGAAAAAGAGCATTGGCTCAGATAAACTCCAAATATTTTTTTAAAATATGACAATAAATGTTTGTTCTTATATGTAATTGTGTAAACATCCATAGCATTTCAAATAAAATAATGAATCTTCATAGTGAATACCCAGCTAGGGTTGAAAAATTGTTCTGCATCCTTTGTCCATGTAATTTTCGTCCGTATTAGTGAAAGAGAAGTATTACCCCTCAAGCTCTCTGGTGTTCATTCTTTTGGGGAGAGTGAGTGAAATGGGAAAGGTGGTGGAGGGAGGTTCATGAGGACAGCTGACTCCTGACAGAACCTAGAAGGAGGAGAAAAGAAATATATAACTTGAAGGCTCATTTTGATAGTGGGCTTGGGCTGTTGGAAAGTGGAAGCTTGAATAAGAAAAAGATAGAACGGTTTAAAAATTAAGCAAATCGTTGATTCTGTCTCTAAACACAGATCCTGCTTCTAAGCCCTCAGACGTATGCCCAGTTTGATGTATAAAATTAGTTAAATCAGCTGATGAGGACTGATCTACATCCATGAAAATGAATGGTTGCTACATGTAGCAGTATGGATGGATTTGGAATTCTATATTGAGCAGAAGTCAGAGATTAGAGACTGATTAATTCAATTTAAATAAAGTTAAAAAAAACAGGCTAACTAGCCTATGATTTTAGAGTTCTGCATAGTGTTACTCTTGGAGAGGTGGTGACTAGAAGAGAGGGTGATTGAGTATTCTGGGATGTTTGAAATATTCTTCTTTTGGGGGCAGGGTTATATTTTATGGGTGTGTTCCCTTTGTGAACATTCTTTAGCTGTATGCTTGCAATTTTTGTATTTTTCAATATAAATTTTATAGTTTTTAAAGATTACTGAAAAGTTGCTAATGTCTATTAGAGATTTTCATGTATATATGTTATGAAGTCACTGAAAACTTTTAACTAACTATTTTTGCTTCTTTTTTTCAAATTAGTAGCTAAGTGTTATTTTATTTCCAGTGAATGTTGGTTAAGTAAATAATTCTAGTTACTAAAAACAAGGAAGAGGGGAGCTAGAAAATCTTAGACAGTAGCCTGATAGACACATAGGTGTTGTGGACTGACATTAGCCTTGATACAATCAAAGGCAGGTGTTCTTAGTGGGTCATATGTGACTTGGAAAAGAGAATGGCCAGGCTAGCTCATGGCAACTCATAATAAAGAAAAGCAAATGTTACTTCATTCTTCCTGAGATCCTGAGATATGTGGCACCAACTGTCACTAAAACTTGTCATCCTCTTTCAGGCCAGTGACCACTTCTAAACATCATCTTTCTAAAAAACTTTTATTTGGTGCATTATCATTCTATCTAATAGTGGGATTCATCGTGACCTATCTATGCATAACACAATGTAATCAATTTCATTCTCTAGTACCTCATGTTTCCACTCCCCTCCTTCCCCTAATGCCCTCCCTTCTATTTCCATGAGACCCAATTTTTCTATTTTCTCCATAGCTTCCACGTATGAAAAAAGAATATGACCCTTGATTTTCTTAGTTTGGATTATTTTGCTCAACACAATGCTTTCTATTTTTATCCATTTTCCTGCAGGCCATGATTTCATTCTTCTTTATGGCTGAATGGAACTCCATTATGTATATATACTACATTTTCTTTATCCATTCATCTGTTGACATACACCTAGAATGGTTCTATGTATCACTATAGTATGCTGGCGTTAATTCTTTTGGCTAGTTACTGAGGAGTGACTAACTACCATATCTATACCCACTACCCTATAGAAGAGGAGTGGGCATTTGAAAGACCACTATGGTTGATTTGGTATACAAGAGATCAGAGAGGATGGGGGAGGGATAAGCAGAGGAAGAGGAAAGAGGAATGAGAAGGATTAGAAGGAAGAAAAACAGAGGAAAGACTAGAGTAAGGCAAAAAAGAACATGTTGAGCTCATTTGGAGGTCATGTGCTTCAAAGAGAGCCCAACTAATCATGGAGAAAATGGTGAGATCATTACACCTTTTTTTAAAAAAAAATAGCATATACTTATTATATGCTACAAATTATCTACATGGCATATACATTATATAAGTTTAATTTTCATTTTTGTAGATGATAAAATTGAGGGATCAGGAGGATTTTAAACACAGTACATCAGATTTCAGTTTAAATGATTTTATTCATGAAGTTAAACCCTTGTTTTCAGAGCTCATTTTTTTAGGACTAACAATGCAGTGTGCCCACAACATCTCAAGTACTTTATTTCAGCTTAGTGAAAGTGTTTTAGTTTCCTCGGATCACTTCATAATATGGCTGAGCTTTATTATCTGTACCATTTCTAGCTGCTACTCATTATGGGCTATAACTTTAAAATTTGGGGTCTGGACCTCATGGAGCCACTGCAGGCCATGTGTACCCTCTGGTCATTCTGGTTGTGACCATTCTTTCTTTTCATCTCTCATTCCCTCCAGGGCTTATCTGGAACTAAATCAGTCCCCAAAGATAAAGATATGTCACTAGGCAGATGCCCAGAGGCCTTTAACTGCTGATCTTGACTTTGTGTGTACTGGTTTAAGGGCAGGTCTTTGTGGCTTCCTTTTACCTTCAATTGTATTTAAGGGCAGATTAGAATAGCTGCACTCCTCTTACACAAGAGAGGTTGGGCAGACATCACTGGATAGAATCCTGTAAACTAGTGGGTGATAGAAGTCAATTGTGCCCATGTGCAAGTGACCAGTCTGGGTATTCACTTTATGCTTTTGTCACTACACAAAAATGACCCAACTAAAATGCAAATTAAAACTACACTGAGTTTTCATGTCACTCTAGCCTGAAAGGCAATTGTCAAGAATACAAGTAACAATAAATGTTGGTGAGGATGTGGGTGAAAAGGTACATTCATACATTGTTGGTAGGACTAGATTGGTGCAACCACTCTGGAAAGCAGTATGGAGATTCCTCAGAAAACTTGGAATGGAACTACCATTTGACCCTGTTATCCCAGTCCTCAGATCATACCCAAAGGACTTAATATCAGCATACTATAGTGATGAAGCCACAACAATATTTATAGCAACTCAATTCACAATAGCTAAACTATGGAACCAAGCTAGGTGCCCTCAACAGATGAATGGATAGAGAAAATGTGGTATATATACACAGTGGAATGTTACTTATAAAGAAGAATGAAATTATGGCATTTACCAGTAAATGGATGGAACTGGAGAATATTATGCTAAGTGAAATAAGCCAATCCCCAAAAACCAAAGGCCAAGTGTTCTCTGTGATGTGCAGTTGATAGTACACAATAAGGGGAGACAGGGAGGAAAGAATAGAAGTTTACTGGATTAGACAAAAGGAAATAAGGGAAGGGAGAGGGGATGGAAATAGGAAAGACAGTAGAATGACTCAGACCTAATTTTCTATGTTCATATATGAATACACGATGAGTGTAACTGCACATCATGTACAACCCCAAGAATGGGAAATTATATTCATTCCATGTATGTGTAATATGTCAAAATTATATTCTAAAGTCATGTATAACTAAAAAGAACAAATAAAAAATTTTAAAAAGGCTCAACCATTTTGTATGAATGAGTTGTAGAATAATTGCAAATACTTGAGCCTCCATGGCTTGTAAGTATTATTCCATGTAATTTTGGGGCTACAGAAATGTGACATTAACAGCTGGAGCAAGGAAACAGCTGACTTCATGTCATTACCACTGTAGTGAAAACCAATCCTATACTGAATGAAGGTAACTAGGAACAAAGGCCACAAATGAGCACAAATGGAGATGAGAGAGATGTGTACATCACAGTACAAGTAAAATGATCTGTCCCCATGTCAATGGGAGTGATCTTTTCTATTTACAAACCACACATAATGGCAATACTATTATATCAAGTGTCCCCAGAAACTGCATCTTCATTGTCCAGATAAGTTTGGAAGAGCTAGTTTAAGAAAATGAATACAGGTCTCTTTGTAGAGGAAACTTCTGTGGTTTTTGCAATCCCAATTTTGAAACTCTAGGGGGACACTGGTTTTCTTGCACATTAAAAGTGTCACCATATACATTCTCTTCTGGAACTAGTGTGAAATAATGGTTTGATATTCCCCAAGTCTTCTGCCTTTCATTTCATGTAGTCCTTCCTGTAAGGTCTCAAGGAGAAAATCCAAGCAGCATAATGTGCTGGAAAAGTAAGAAGAGATCGGCTCAAGACCTGAATTTGTCACTCAAAGCTGTTTTGTTTTCACCATCTATGAAAATAAATTGCCTCTACCATCCTCAACAAAGTAAATCCAACTTGAGACTCATTGTCCCAGGCCCTACATTGGCCAAAAGATTTCACTTTTCCTCAAAGCCAGCCACAAACCCTTTGCACTCCTAATGTACATTTCCCTTTTCTTTTCTTTTCTCAGGATAGTCAGAGTTCCTAAAGAGACACATCAGTCCAACCCTCCGACTATACAGATGAAGAATCTAACCTTTTCGTGGGTTTGACTTTCCCTTTGGTTATAGTGCTAGTCAGTGTGAGGGACAATGGGGAGTCAGAGTCAATGCCACTTCTTGTGGAGGCATACAGAGACCCTAGGAACACTTCAAGGTCTGATTCCCTTGATTGACACCAGGCTAACCTACTTGGGAATGCCCTCAGGAGATTTGCCACTTGTATTCAGATCTATTCGGAAACATGATAATATTCAAGTATACCTGCTCTTATCTCTTGGGGAGGAATATTAAACATGGGGTTCAAAACTCTATCAGTCTGTTAGGAATTTACCTTTGTCCCAGGATACAAAAAAAAAAAAAACCCAAAAAACAGAAAACACACACACACACACACACACACACACTCACTCACTCCAGAAAAATAAAGCCAATTAACAGATTCTAAATACTATTATATCAAGGGTCCTCAGAAATGATTTGGTTTAACTCTTGAGCATTTCATAATAAGTCCTAGGGAAAGTGCACGGTGTCCCTGAACCTCATGTAATTTACTGTGGCCGCCAAGGCCTCCACAGAAAGAGCTTTTCAATTGGTATATTTATACTTTCTTTACTTAGTATTGATACTAAATAAGGATGAAACCGTCCTTGATGGGAAGCCTATGAGTAAGAACAGATGAAGTAGAGTTTGTTTTATCTTCCCACTTTCCTTTTGCCATAGCCAAAAAAAGCCTTCCCTTTAGAGGCAAACGGGATGCCATCTGGAGGCAGCAGCTAAGGTCTCAGAACAATCCAGTGATGAAGCGGGTGAAGTCCAAGGCAGCAGCGTGGTGGGTTCTGGTGCAGGGTCAGGGCTCCCAAAACCTGCATCAGTACAACTGGGGAAAACAGATCATCACCAAGGTCTGCAGGTCTCTGAACGTCCTCACCCTATGCTGTGTATTGATACCTAGGGTGTCATTTGCTAACTGCATATTTATTTCTCTAAAAACACCTGTTTGGGGCCACTAATAAAGCCCTCTTGTATGCTCTCCTCTGCCCTTTTTCTGTCTCTTCTTGCAGTAGACTGATTTCACCATAAATATGCATTTGTAGGACTGCAGAGAATCTCTGGGTGATTTTCCTTATGGGAAAAATTGGGTTGGGAAAGTTAGTAACTCCAGGTACTCAGCTCAAACACTGGCTGCTCACAGATTTGTGCATGTGTGTGGGTTCCAGCTCTCAAAAATTCCAGCTGAAAAATATGGAGTAAATTACTGAGTCTTTTTAAGTCTCAGTTTTCTTTTCTTGCAGATGAATGTAATAATCACCTTGCTGTGTTTTGTAAGGGTGAAATGAACTAATACATGCAAAGAACCTAAAAATGCCTGTTCTGAGGAGAGAGAAAAATTACAAACTGTTATTACCAATAAAAATGATACAAGGGTTTTGTGTTTATGTCATTTTCTTGGTGACTTCATGATGCCTAGACAACTGTGTTTTAAAAGTGTGTTTTGGATAAATGACTCCCCTGACACATTTTAGGTTCCTCCATAGCTGCCACAAAGATTTCATATAATGCTACCAAATAAATAAAAATGGTACTGTTTGGTAAAGTTAGCAAGGGTATGGTAAAATGTTGATACGATTGTTCGATTGTTCTAGACCATTTAATTTGTTTGTGAAAGTAGCAGTTCCATGAAGCGATGATTGGGATTTATTTATTAAATTGTATCCACCTTGAGCATCTTCTGGGTGGTGGGCAATGTACTCAAAGGGCTACAAAGATGATCAGGAGCACTTAATAATTATTGAGTGCTAATATGTGCCTGGACCTGTGCATGCGTTTTTAGAGGGATGACATACGAAATACCAAGAATAATATTTAAGAGGAGATAGTAGCAATGTCCTCATTTACAAAAATGAACATGAAGGCTAGAGATATAGAATAATTAGCCCAAGTTTGTAGAGGTATAAGTGGCCAGTGCTGTACTGAAACCCAGTTAATCTGACTCACCAAGTTCACAGTTACTATCCTGTCATGTGGGATTTTGTCTTTGGGAGTTTATGATTTAATTAAATAAAGTCAATCAATATGGTGTAACACATGTTCCCATGCAGGGAACTCAGGCAACTTGGGACCCACCGAAGCTTCCTGATTAATTTTTTCCCAGTGACCTCCTCAGTTACACTAGGAAGTGTCTGAACTAGTCATTGGTGGGTTTTCCCCTCCCTGTCTCATAGAACTACTATGATTCCGTGTCACAGGAGGTTTCAAGGCAGAGGGAAAGTACCTCCAGTAGTGTTTACCCATTGGCTGTCTACAGGGGTTACATGTGGTCATCCAAAGAGGTCAAATATCTGATTGTAATGGGAACAATGCTGCTGCTGGCCTCTGGAAGGATCTAGATAACCCTCTGCTATTTCTGGTTTCTCCCATACAGTTCTGCAAACAGCGCAGCTGCCACTTTCCCAGCACTCTCGGCACGACCTTTGATTCTTTCCTGGGTGGCTCTCAAAGAACCAAGGAGAGAAGATGGAATTAACAACCGAAGTCGGCTTTCAGACGTATTCATGTCTTCAGGTGCCATGAATTACCCTGTAGCCACTTAAACCATCAGGATTCCAAGAAGGCAGAATGATCAGTTGGAGGCTTTCTCTCTTGCTCTCCTGATGTAGAATTTGACATGGCCCCATTAGAGCGAACCATTATATGAAATTCTTAGAAAATGTGAGTTTTCCCTGGATTAAGGATTTTACTTTTCTGTTATATTGACTTACTAGTGCCTTGTCTTTGGGGTTAATTAAAAGTATATCCCACCTGATGGCTACTTGGCAGAGAGAGAAGGAGAGAGAGAGGAAGAGAGGTGTTCAGAGGTCTTCTGATAGAGACATGGGGGTGGGAGAGAAGGTGACACCTGGTGGGGGGCATTGAAAACCAAGGGGAAGAACATTTACAGGTGGCAATCTAGAGTCCACAACATCAACATCGTGGGGAATGACAGGGAATATTTCCTCTTACCTAGACTAGTCCTGACTTGTTCACGAGTTACTACTGTTTATACCTTCATTCTTTCTTTAGCATCAACTCTTTTCCATACATAGTACAAGGAAAATTATCAAATGCAAACAAAAAGGAAGGAAATTTGGTCCTTCTTTCAATTTCATGATCTGGCAAGGGACACATGTACACACTTAAGAATGCAGAGGGCCCGTATTAGAAAAAAGGTATAAACAGTGGCATGGAGACCTGGCACTTTTGTCGTTATAATCTGAGTCCTGAGAAAGTGAAATGAAAGACTAGGAATGGATGTGGCCAGAACTCAGGTGGACCTTCTGCAGCTCACTCCCCATTGGGAGCACTCTTGCCCAGAAACTGGAGCAATCTGCAAGCAGTGCTTATGTTGTGTAGGTGTCTGTAACCTCTTTTATTAAGTCTGGCCAATACAAAGCTGTGCAGACAGGCAGTTAACAAGTTAGCTAGAACTGCAGATGCCTTTTTTTTTTTTTTGTGGTGCTAGGGATTAAACCCAAGGTCTTGTGCATGTGAGGCAAGCACTCTACCAACTGAGCTAAATTCCCAGCCCCGCAGATGACTTTTTGATGTGGTACTTTCTGTGTGCCAGATGCCACACTAGCCCATTCCATGATCACAGCAATTTTATAAATACTTTAAGGAAACTGATGTTGAGGGAGGGTAAGAAATGATGCTGAAAGACATAGAAGTGGAGATGGGCTTTCATCCAGGTGCCGTTTAGTTTACTATCTGGAGCCTTACTCATTACACTCCTGGATACCTAATGCTCATAACATAGGCCAGAGGAGTGTACCTTTGCAAAGAGCTCCAAGAGCATGCCATACTGGGGCTCCAGAGGGGTCTGCAGGAATACAGACTGTTAAGGAATGGAAACCAGAATCACCTACATCCTGAGAGAGACATGGTGCTTTGGTTTTTGGAGGGAGGAGACATTAACTAGTGGTTAGGAGCAGGTGCATGGTAAGAAGGACTGGAATGGTGTTCTTCTCAGCAATGCAGGAATCCAAGTGTGCTGTCCTGCCGAGGGTGCCATTTTGAAGAGGGAGCATAGGGAACTTCTCTGAGTCCCAGATTCTCTTCTCTGTGCTCAGCCAGGCGTCATTCTCATCATCTTAACATCCAAATCCAACATTGGCATCAATTGAATAAGAAAACAGTAGCCATTTTTTTTTTCATTCAATGGATAAGTTTAAACAAATATTTTTGTTTTGTCTGTGGGAAACTATAATAAAAGGGAACAAGACTTCCAAATGTAGTTTGCACTATATAATTAAGCAAATAAACATGGTTGAAGAAGTTGGAACTTCATGAACCTTTAACAGAAAAGTAGAATATCACAGCCATCTATTGGTGAGGACATAATTCTGACCATGGCCAAAGGAGCAATGTTTCCATAATGATAGCTTTACCTTCCTGCTTCAGTAAATAAGTGACTTTGTGTGTTACCCTGAAAGTATGTGTATGCTTTTGAAGTTAGTATTTGCTCCAGTTTTCAGTGTTGGTACTAGAAGGCACTGATGTAAAACCACTCATTAATTCAAGTTTTCTAAAGTATTACCTTACCTTGAGATGAAAACAAAGCATAAATTAATGCACAAAACAGAAGCCTGACTCTGAAGGTGGTGCACACAGGGTTTGGGTGTTTCTTCAAAATGAGGGAATATCTTTGGAAAAATATGGCTCTTTTCCATGCTGCATGTCCTTTAGTGAAATGAGTTCCAGAGAGTTTCCTGGAGACAGGCTTCTCTGGGGTATTTTTACCCTCTTTTGAGCCCTCTAGTCATCCTGTCAATCATGTATTTTCAGTATCAGGCATGTGTGATGCATTTTATAGGGAGGAATATATGTATGTGGGGCCCAATGCAGGAAGTTGTGAAGATTAGTAATGGATGTCCTGCATATAAGAATAAAATATCAAATTTTAGAAGATACATATCCATAAGTGCTATTTTTAAGCACTTGGTGGATAGCATCCTACCAAGTAGAGATCCAAAGTACTTTACATTTAAAAATGTTTTATTACAAAATTCATATCCTATGATTATAAAAATGAACAGTGAAGAATTATATAAAGTAAAAAATGAAAGTGTGTTCTCTCTTCCCTAATCCTATAATCTTACTTCTTTTCTCAGGGGAAACTTGTTACTAGTGTGATGTGCATCATTTTAGATTTTTTTTTTTATTTGCATTAACAGACACACACTTAGATTTTTTTTAAAGTGACTGTAACAAGATTAAACATCCTGTTTTGTTTTTGTTTTGCTAATGCCTCTGAGATCTACTCCTTTATTTTTAACATATGCCCCCTTTTCATTAACATCTGCCCGATGTTTATTTTTGTTAATTATCACAAACTAGGTAGCTTACACTGCACACATTTATCATTTTTGGGTGTGGGTTAGATGTCTGTCTATTCTCAGCTAGGCATCTTTGAAACCTAAATCAAGCTATCTACCATGCTCAGGTGGTTGGAGGAGTGGGATTCTCATTTCCCAACAGGTTGTCAGTCAGGGGCTGATGTCAGAGTCCAAATGCAGCCTGGATTTCTCCATCTTCAGGATGGCGTATCCTTCTAAGGCTTGAGTTTCACTGACTTCTCCTTCAGTCGAAGAAAGGTGTCTTTCTTCTTCTTAACTTTTCCTCTGGTCACACCTGAATTTTATTCAATATTAATTGGTCAAGTCATATATTTTTTCAACTAAATTATAAATACCTCCAATACTCTGTGAAAACAAGGGGATTACCTAAATAGGACATGAGTAGGGAATGACACCCCAAATCGATCAGTTAATCAATGGAGAAGGACAAACAGCCCAAGGAAGCAGGCAAATGCGAGGAGCTCTGTACTCCCTCAAAGGCCACCCATGCCCTTCTCCCTCTGCATTTCAGAGAAGTGTAAGGATTGATGCACACCAGCAAATGTCCCACTTCAGTCCATTTTTTAAACCTTTAGAACTTTTCTGTTAAATTCTCAGTTCTGAAACAAGTCACAACGCCCCTTTGACAAAGAGTTTATTTTGCAAAATAGATTGTCTTTGCTATAAGTCATGGACTCAGCAAATCTTAAGGGATGAGGTAGTTGTAAAGCTAGCACTTTTAGCAAACAAGAAATCCAATCCTGGAGGAATGTTTCATACAATTACTTATTAATTTTATAATTAGATGCTTGACTTTGAATTGAGCCCACAGGTGTAGGAAACCCTTCTCCCTGGCTGGGGTGATAGGCTCTCTCTCTGGAGTCCACATTCTTTGCTTTGGCAGCCGTATAAATGAATCTGCAAAATAAATATGGGAAGGTTGTGGCCTTGAATTCTGAAAGATTTCTTTGTTTGTTTATTAATTTAAATGGAGAAATCATTTTGTAGGGTATTGAGGGAAGTCATGGTTGGAGACAGGGATTAAAGTCTGATTCCCTGCTCTGTTAATTGGCTGAGGGATTTTGGCAGGCCACTTAATCTCTCAGAAATTGTTTTTCTTAACTGTAGAATGGGGATAATATGTAGCCTAAAAGAATATTATGAAGATTAAATGAAGTAATCACATAATTAGTTCTGTGGTTGGCACTAAGCAATAGATCAAGGAACTTTTGCATGGATAATGACAAAATCCTGAACTGTATCTATAGATAGTGTTCCAAAGGAAGAAAACATGATTCTGAATTATAGTCAACTCATAATTATCTATAATAGTGAGACTGGAATATTTTAAGAAGTAAATTTGTTAATTCTACTACACGGCCTGCGCAGTGGTTTCATTAATGAGGTTCTAGGCATAAAGTTAGTTAGAAGAGATCGAAATAAAACACACAGACAGTTACCTTATTTCTATTGCTAGGTCCGAGACGGCTCACCTCTCTGGTTCCCACCTCTAGCCGCCCAGCAGGGCAGCGAGGATTACTCAGGGCTAGCAGGAGAGAGAGAGAGAGCGAACACGCCTGGGAGTAGCCCTTTATTGGGGAACAAGAGATTCAGGGGAGAATTCCATCCAATGAAGGTTGAGGGGGGGCTGCACTCCAAGGTCAGGGTCAGTGATTGGGTCCCCGGGGTCAGTGGTCAGGCACACCCCCACACAGATGGGCTCTCTCATCAGGAAAGGGCCGGGAAAGCTTCGACAGAGCCAAAGCGCCTCAGACCCTTAACGGGAGTCACCCAATCACGGGTCAGAATGGCTTCCCACAGTTAATAAGTAAAAAAGACTAACAATTTTATGTCCAAAAGTGCTAATCTTTGTTTTTCCTCATCAAAGTTATGAATTCACATTGTAAAAATTTAAATGACATATAAATATGTATAAGATAGAATTATAATTTTATGCTTTCCAATCCAAGATTTAGTTATTATTTTTCATATTTCTTTAGGTATGTCTGTGTGCTACATTTAATACACAACTATTTTAAACAAAAATGGATTATAAAATTACTATCCTCATTACTGATTCAATTTTATTCAGTAATGTCATTACATCTAAAATCCCTCACCTGTACATGAATATTCTTATAAATATATAGCAAAAATGTGAGAAAACACAAATATCTATCAATAGATGAATGGATTAACAAAGTACAGTATATACCCACAGTGAAATATTATTCAGTAATAAAAAGTAATGGTGCATGTATGGATAAATGCTGCAACAAGGACAGACTTTAAAAACATGGTGAGAAAAGTCAATCTCAAAACTCAATCTCAAAAGGCCACATAAAGTAAGACTTCATTTATAGAATAGGCTTAGAATAGACAAATCCATGATGACAGAAAGTGGATTAGTGGTTGCCAGGTCCTGGGAGAGGGAGGAATTGTGTGTGACTGATTATGGTCCTGAGTTAGTAGTATTTCTTTTGGGGAGGATGAAACATTCCGAAATTAGGGGGTGGTGCTGGCTGCACAACTTTCTGAATACACTAAGAGATCACTGCTCTGTACATTTTTAAAGAGTGAACTGCAGGTTTTTTTTTAATGATGTCACAATTAAGTGATCTTAAAATGTCAAGGGCATCAATCCATATCCATTGAATTAGAATTTTGTGGTACAGACTGAGGTTTATGGGTTTAGATTCTGATTCATGTCTACCATGTCTTATGGCACTATCCCTGTGGAAAGGCCACACACTTAACATACAGATGAACATGCACATGTTTATGGTTTCCGAACAATGGGTTTTACGCTAGCATTCTTTTAGATTCCTCTCCCTTTTTGTCTGGTTTCAGGTCCTACAATGGAATTTTATAGAATACTGTCTAGGCATCATTGAATGTGGCTCTAAATTATTGCCTGTAAAGTTTCATTTCCACTTTCACACCAGTCAGCTCCTTAGCGCACTCATCATGAGAAATTTCTTTCATTGATCAGAATTTGAATTGAAATCTTTAAAAAATAAGATGTCCAAAGCCAAGGTTTCTATGGTCACCATCACCTTTCTTAATGAAGGCATTGAGAGAAAGTTTTAATACTCTTGTGAAATTGACCATTGCATTATGTTTTATTCATCTTTGAATTCCAAAACGTTCCCTCCATAAACTTTATTATCAATAATTTATGTGTGTGTGTGTGTGTGTGTGTGTGTGTGTGTGGTGATGGAGATTGAACCCAAGGCCTTGCACAGGCTAGGTAAGCTCTCTATTGCCGAGTCATATCCCCCAGCCCACAATAACTTTTTTTTTTTAATGGGACTGTCTTTAATTGCCATGACAGGAAATTCCAGACAGTCCTCAGTGTGCTTCTTCCCACCCTCCCCCATCTTAACTGACGTGCATGAGGTCTCTTGACTCTTTAGTTGGAACACTGAGGCTAGAACCATGGTATTATGTTCTTTCAACCTTACCACCCTTTTATCTTCATTAAAACAATCAAAACCCAACACATCAGTTAAAATAACAATTTACTTAATGCCACAAAGCACTTCAGGGTCATGGATATCCTTGATTTCAAACCAGATCTCAGGCTTGGAAATTTGTGGGATAATGGGATAATGTTTTAGTAGTTTGGGACTTAGAATTTAGTATTTTTATGTTGAATTCTTTATATTAACTGGATTTTCATGACTCTGTCCCCTGGATTGCAGTTGTAATTATGGAGCAGTTGACATCGTCTCTGGGCCCAGCACATCCCATAATTAGCTGTGTTCTCTCCACAGCATATGACTCAACCCCATGTGGCTCTTCTATATCAAAGGCAGGATGGCTAGATTTTTTTTTTAACCACAATATTTGAGCATGTAGTGGCAGATGGCTGCATAACCCAAGTGCATCGGGTCCTTTTGAACAGCAACCTCACCAAAAACAAGCAAACAAACAAACAAAACCAGACCTTGAGATTTATTTTTGAAAAAAGGAAAGAATCTTCTTGGGGGATGTTTCCAAACACTGCATCATTTTAAAAGAAAAAAGCATTTTTTTTTCTGGAAAAACTAAAATAGAAATAAAGTTAGAACTTTGAGGTCAGCCTTGATCAGGAAGGAGGGCACTTCCTGGTCTCTAATCAGAGGTCTGCAAGAGGTTTACTTGGTTGAATGAGGACATTGGGTATAATGTACCATGTGGTGGAAAAAAACATTAGACTAGGGGTCAGGAGACCTAATTTCTTGTCTTTACTCTGCTGCTAATTAGGTATCTGAAGCTTTCAGAGCTTCACTAAATTGAACTCTTTCTGAGATCATTTATGCAAAAACCCTATTATAAGTGCAAAATCTTATATTATCAGATTTTCTGAGCAGTTGAGAATCTCAGGCTCCCTTCTGCACATGCATATTAATCAACGTCTACTTTTGAAGAATCCTGGGGAAGGAAGACACTCAGTGGCTGCCCTGGTAAACTTATTACAGGCTTAGTTAAACTAACCACTGGGGATTTCTGTATTACATTAGTAATAACATATCAGAATGGAGAATGTTTTATTCACCAGAATTCCATAGAGGAAAACAACTATATTTTTTGTGGAAAGGGCTTGAAATGGAAGATTGACCCCAGGGGTCATACATATGAGCTTTACTGCTCTGTGTTTTAGAAGGCGACAGATTTTCTTATTGCTCATCAGAGGAAGGGTAGAGGAAAGGAAGAGAGGTGATGGAGCCAGCCTGACAGTGAAGTTGCTACATGATTTGCAAGCAACCTCCTAAAACTCAAAAAATTGAATTGTCTTAAAAGTGCATGAACAGTAGTGTATGGTAGTGTATATGTGAGAAGTGTACACTTGAGAAAGAAGTAGGGAAGAGACTCCACTTAAGCTCATATTAATTTTGAATGTTAGCCAATTTGGATATAGATATGAGAAGGTAGAGAGAGGTAAGAGAAAAATCAATCATGAGGACTGGCAGGAATAGTAGGAGAGCTCTGGATTCCCAGTCTATGGAATTGGACTTCAGATCAAAGTCAACAGATCTTTTAAAAAGTATTTATAATGAAAACATACTTGCCTAACACCTATGATGTCTGTACTTTGTGCATTTCAGATACTGTGCCACATGCTCGATGTGTATTTTGCATGTATGCACACACACACATAGCAAAGATGATTCCTTTTAATCTTTACACTAGTCCTGTGAAGTGGCAGTATTATCTTAATTTCAGAGATGAATTAAAATGAGACCCAGAGAGCTTACATAAATCATCCAAGCACACAAGTACAATCTAGATTCTAAATTAGTACAAATATACTACTCTGACACTAAACTAGTAGTTATTTGTTAATATAAAATGTATTAGGCATGTGGATGTGTAACCGATGTGATTTTGCAATCTGTATTTGGGGTAAAAATGGGAGTTCATAACTCACTTGTAGCTAATGCATGAAATATGATGTGTCAAGAGCTTTGTAAGGTTTTGAACAACCAATAAAAAATATAAAAAAATAAAATGTATTAGGCAGCTTTTTGCTAGACATTAAAGGGTGTACAAAAAATGATTCTAAAGTAAATCTTGCCACAGGAGGATGCAGGTTAATATAAGGCGTGGGCCACATGAGAGGCTGGTAATATCAGTGGAATCAGACATCTAATTCCCCTGACTCCTGTGTAGTCTTAGTCTTTTTCTCCTGTGAAGCTGAAGAATAGTTAATTCACATGCTGTATGTGAACCAAAGTTAGATGCTCCCTTGCTTGGTGGCATTAGCCATGATGAACATTCCACCTCTTCATTTGTTTCCATGTTTTGACAGTCTATATCGAAAATCCTTGATGTCATAGGCTGTCACCTCAGGATGCACTCTGCATTTCATCCTGTATATCTCCCATCCATCATTTCTCCTGTCCTGGAGCTCCCTCCCAGGTTCTTGATTTTCTTTTGTCTACCACATTCTTTTCTCCTTCCTTCTTGTGTGTGTGTGTGTGTGTGGGGGTGCGTTTCTTCCTCCTCTGGCTACCATCTCTGCACCTTCCTTTCCCAATCCTGCCCTGGAGAGTTCTTAAGAACATACTTTCCTGCAAGGCCCATCTCTTTGAGGGACAAGATTCCTTATTCTGTTGCAAAGACAATGAATTTGTATCTGTGAAGAAATTTCTTTCACCAATTTGCAGACATTCAGGGACCTTCCATTCTTAGATAGCCTCCTGATTTCTGAGAATTCTTCAAGACCCCACCCCCAACTCAGCCCATTCCTTGCCTCCATCATCTTTATATTCTCCTCATCATTTCAGCATTTCCCCTATTTATTAAATAGGGGTGTAGAGGAGACTCAAAGCTGCAAATACTTCACATGTAGCTTTCCAAAAAGATTTTGAGGAAGAAGCTACATTGGTAAGCAGAAGTGGCCTGAAGGTTGTCATTTATCTGATTTTACCCATTTCATCAATTCTATAGTGAAATTGAAATTCACCTTTCAGAGGAAAAGGAAACTTTTTTCAAATACATCCAGCATAATATTGCAAAATCAATTTTGTATTTTGGAGCCGGTACCGAACCTGAAGTCAGAGGGGCTCTATGAATTCTAGTTTTGCCACTTCACAGCTTTCTGACTTAGGCATGAATTTACTTTACCCTTTTGAGTCTTGGTTTCCTCCACTGTAAATTGGGATGATAATACTGTGTCTACTTAATAAAGTTAATGTAAAGGTCAAATAAGAGATATATATCTAGAGCACTGTAGGTGCTCAACAAATGGAGGCAACTGCCCACCAACAATGTACCAGTTCTCTACTTCCTACCTTCTCTTTGACCTCTTCACACCAATGTTAGAATTTATGTATCAACTGGCTCACTTTGGTTTTTCCAATTGCAATGCTGTAGTTATGTAACAGGAATGTTTATAATTGAATTACAAACTCTGCCAACCTAGAGGAGACTAGAAAATCCCACTAGAGTCTGAATCAAATGCCTGCAATTCATTTCCTGAGAAGTCTTCCAACTATGTGATTTTCCATAGCTTCAGGCTTTGCTATCGATTGAGGACCCTGTTGGGCTTATCACTGTTTCTGGCAGCTGCTGGCTGTACCTACTTAGGAGCAGAAAAGGAAGGGGGATGGAAAGCTTTCCATTGCCATAGGAGAAGACTCTCTGCAGCACCAAAGTATACAAGAGCTCTGTGAGGAAGTATGTAGGGTGTACAAAGGGTGTATGCTGAAAAACTAAGGAGTAATGGTAGAATTTAATACAGCCTCACTGTACAAGGAAACCCTACATTCATACATTCATCTGTATGTTTTATGTGGGAGGAATTTCGGTAAAACTCTGAACTAATTTTTCTAAGCATTCTTAGTGTGAGAAACCTGGTGTCTTACTTGAGAAGAGTAAGGAAAAATAATCAAAGAATAACAACGAACTGTCATCAAACAGTGAACAATTATTATGCTCTCTCCAAAGTTAGATCTTTTTATTCCCATTTTACAAGTGAGGACTATGAGGCAAAGTGATATTAAGCCCCAAGTTCAAGAATTGAGAAGTTATATCCAAGAATCCAATAGTTTAATAATTTCCCTCCATTCAAACAATATATACTATTAATAGTTTAGTGATGTCATCACTTGCCTTTATTTTGTTCTATTAATATTCAAAGGCCTTTACCAGTGACTTATTGATAGCATTGCTTAACTATGGAATAATGATTTTAGAAGTCATGAAGTTTATGTAACCTCTTACCACAGCAGAGTAGCTGCTCGAGAGGGCTTCTAAAATCCACATTTATGGAAACAATTCTTTAAGTTTACAAAACCTCAGAAGCACAAGGACAATACTAAGAAAACTTAGAAGCACAAGGACAATACTGGTGAAATATATTCAGCTCAAGAATTTTAGGAAGTCTTAATTAAACCAATTCAAGAGGAAGAGAACACCAGCCAAACAAAATGAGATCTGATCCTATCTAGAATTTAGCATCATTCAGGAGGTGAAACTTGTCTTGGCATATTTCAAAACACTCATCCCAGTTCTAGCAACAGGTATACCTAAAATGAAATTTTATTGAATAAGTGGACTTTAAACATCTCAGACAGTCTTGTTTTTGGATCTCTTTATAATTAAAGCATTGTGTCAACAAAATAAAAAAGAAACAAAACAAGGATGAATTCCCTTCCAAATTAAGAAATAGGCCTCTTAATTAGAGAAACTAAGAGGATAGTTAATTAAAATTGTACCATATTAAAAGATGGGAAATTCCTTTATTGACTAGTGACTTACAGATCTCTTGCTATAGGCTAACTCCTTCCCACAGTAGTTGTTGCCATATTATTGCCAAAGAAATGGAATTTGAATGAAATGTAATATATTGCCCAAGGATGTCCATCAGATTGGGTGGATGGGCAAGAATCAAACCCTTCTGCTTAATCAAACAGATCAATGTTGACCTCTATTCCTTTTGCTACAGTTTACTCTGTATTAGTACTGAAAACCAGTCCTGAAGTTTGAGATCACTTCATCCTAACAGAGACTGCTCATAAAGAATAGTCCCCTCAACACCCCTGCTCCAGCAGTACCAGCGGCACCCAGGAGGTATTTAGAAATTCAGAATATCAGACTTCACTCCCTGGGAACTGCATAAGAATCTGCTTCTAGCACGATCTGCTGATTAGTATGTGTATTAGTGTTTCAGAAGCACTGCCCTGGGTGTCATGCCCCCATAACTAACACCAGACAAAAAAAAATTTTTTTTTTTGTAATGAATAAAAGAAACTAGTGCCATTTCAAATAAGCCTCTTCACATTCTTGGTGGTGAAAAATATTTGACTGTTATGATTTCTGTCAGGAATATGGCTGAAGATCAAACGTTTGGGCTTTGGAATCATATACTAATTCACTCTGCCAAGCTGCTTTTGCATTATCAGTGCTGAGGAAATTAAGCCTGGACAGGACAGTTTCTCACTGAAGTCACTGACATTCACAGTCTTTCCTGTAGGAGGGGAAGCAGATGGGCCCGGACATAGATATTATGCATTCTGATAGCAAAGCAGCAATCTTTCATGAGCTGCCCTAGAGCAAAGTGAAAAGAGTTCTGTGTTAATTTTTTAATATCGTTTTAATTAAAAGTGTCAAGGCAGAGTCCCTGAGTTTCACTGAGAGAACTGAATTCTTCTGTTATCATCTTTGAAATGAAACCTGAATCAAGGAGCCATTCATTTTCTTAGTCGTTTCTGGATTTTCTTGTTTCCAGTTTTCCTATTTGGGGTACATTTCAAGGCAAAACCAGTTATTGTTTTTGGTTAAACTCTAAGTTAGCATTTGAAGTTATCTTGTAACAAAGGATAGACACCCATCTCTATCAGTCAATCATGGCCACAATAATGCTGCAGGATAGCATAAAATGTCCAGGTGTTCAAATGAAAGCATTAATTTCTTAAGCTATATCTGTGGATAGGTAGGGTCTTGGCTCACCAGGAAGGGCTTTGTTAGGGCAGGTAGTTAACTGTGGCTCTGACCCAAGGTCTCTTGTCTTCCTCCTGGTACCTGCAGCCTGGGCATGCTCTTCTCTGTGTTCTGGCAGAGGTCAAGAAGACAGATAGAACCACATAACACCTCTTATTGCCTGGGCTCAGGGCAGACCCACTGCCACTACTCCTTCCGTTTATTGTCCAAACAAGCCACATTACTAAGCCCAAAGTCAGAAGGCAAGAGTATTTATTCTGCTTCTTTTATAAGAGGCACTGCCAAGTCACATCACAAAGGGTGGATGGATGGAGAAGGGAAGAATGGAGGGCATTTACACAATCTGTATAATCTACTATGCTGCCTAATTGTTTTCTTGGATTTTCTGTGATTCAAATATTTCTAGTATCCTTCTTATAACAACAGACATTCTAAAACAAATGGCATGATGGATATTGCATGATTTGCTTCACATATGCTAAAAAGGAACCGACTTAATACCTTGAGCTCAGATTTATTCCCAATCTTTTTTCATGCTTGTAGTTAAGGTGGCATTATCAAAACCCATGTCATGCTAATTACAAAATCATTTAGGTTGCCCAATATTATGGATTTTTCTCTTTCCTGATAATATAGACTTTCAGAGGAGGTCAGATAATGTTAAGGAGAATTGCTGAATATAAATAGTGGTGAATAATTTAAACACCAGTCATGAATCTATTGATGTGTAAGTTTGGGAGAGGGAATCCAGAAATGACCACTATCAACATCCTGATTCCCAACAACTCTTTTAGAATAGAAAATAACTTTCTTTAATTTTCTGCTTAAGCTTCCATGTGAAAAAAAAAAATGTTTTCCAGAGTTTGTGATAAAGACAAGAAGACTTTACCTTACAGGTAAAGCAGAATGATTATTGTGGGTACTACAATTTAAAATTCCCTTTCTTCAGTATCACCCTTCCTGCTCACAGGGTCTGAAATTTTACCCTTAGAGTCATTCTTTGAGCTAAAGTTCTACTGATTTTCGAGATGTTTGTCATCTGTCTATTCTGCCCTTCCCCCATCCGTGGTTAAGTGAATAAAACCAATAGTAAAAACATTAATCTGTAAGGAGGCCAACTGTTTATATCATCCTTCACTTTACCTTTCTTAGTTTTATCTTCTATATCATAGCACTATCGTCTGACCTTTTATAAGTGAAATCATTAGTAATTGCTTAACAAGTGGGGAATTTTTGCTTGGGATAAATTTTGTTCTCCTAGGATCGTACCTCATAGTATTACTGTGAGGATTGAGTGAATTAACACAAGCAAGCCACTTAGAAGAATGGATGTTGAGCTCTCCTTTGTTCAGCTGAATGTTTGGAGGGCTACTGTGGCCTTCCTTCTGGATGTAGTTGTTTCTAAATTAGTCAAACCATCAGTGTTTCTTGGAATAAGGTTTTTAAAAGTGTATATATCTCTGTGTCATAGCATAAACAGACTTGAGGATAGCATTCCATTCTAGGCAACACATCTTTCAGGAGGCCAATGAGAAACAGAGTCCAGACTGACTGGGATGACAAAGGGTCACTTAGGATAAAGCTGTTCAAGAAACACAGCCTGGAACACAAGTGTCACTTGAGGGAGCCTAATCATGAAATGCTGGGACTGTCCTGTGAAAGAGGCTATCAACTCATGATGGCTCTCTTCATGGGTAGTCCTAACCTAGATATATAATATCTAAGATGATGGGCATAGTGC
Organism: Spermophilus citellus; assembly: GCF_964194105.1. NCBI lineage: Eukaryota > Metazoa > Chordata > Mammalia > Rodentia > Sciuridae > Spermophilus > Spermophilus citellus. The sequence continues at coordinate 84,767,290 of NC_138194.1, forward strand.
CTGTTAAAATTGACACTGTATTCACAGGGCCTGGCATTGTAAGAAGTTGTTCAAGAGGCATTTGATTAAATAGAAGAAAATGAGTAACTATTACCAGGGTTCAGATCTTGACTCAAGAGAATGGAGGTCTGTGCTCATAAGACTCACAACTATGACATAAACTGCTTTTCAAGTAAGTCAAAACCTCATCATCCGAGATGTAGAAAAAGAGGAGTTGCATTGCCTGAGCAAGGGATACTGTAAAGCCAAATTTCTTTTCCAGATTGCAGAATAGAGGTTAGATTTCAAATGTTCCTTTCAACTTTAAGATTCTGCAGTGAGCATTTCTTGTAGGAAAAAAACTATCCAAAAGCATGCTGGCTACTATATATAGAAAGTCTTACATTTTTTACTTTTGCTAAATTTCCAGATTCCAGAAACACCTTGAAGGAAGACACATTTTCTCTGTGTCATTCAACTTAAAATATTAATTATTAATATTCTGATTACTTTCCTGCAACCATACATAGCCTCTTGGTGAAAAGTATAGAATATCCAGATCTCTGGACATGGTAGCAAAAGAGGGTTGTAGACTCAAGCCTGCCTTCTGTTTTCATGCACCTACTACTTCAACTTCATATTAAGGAGTTAATTAAATCATTTATACTGTAATTAAGGATAATTGGATGGGCATAGCAATTATGGTGCAAGGTCTGTGGGGTAGAAGAATGTGACTTTTAAATTTAAGAATCATAGTTACCTTAGAGGATTTGGAGAAAGCTTGTTCCAAGTACATGAAGAAAAATACATATATGTATGAAATTTTGCAAATGTGGACCTCTTAAACATCCATTCATAACTTAAGAACCCTTGGGATAAAGACGGAAAGTTTGAGAGACCCCTTTGCTTTCTGGATAGTCAAAACTACTCTTATCCCTAAAACCCTATAAGGATGCAATTATAGAGATATGACTCATTGTATTTATGAAATGCAAAGAAATATAAGAGACCTGACTCAGAGTCAAAGAAGATGGATAGGAAACTGATATGTCATTTTGCTGCAGGATATATTAAAGTGAAGTCATGTTCAGCTTGTGATTACAATTCATAAATGGTATTGATTGGCTTAGGAACACTTGTCTCCTTTCCTTGTATTTCAAAGTTCTCCTTGGTGTGACACTGCACTTAGGTGGACTGAATGTCATGCTTATTTGATGTGATAATGGGCCGTGATGGACCTGCTCATTGGAGGAGTTGTCATGCCAGAGTAGATATATGTCTGAAATTACTACCAGTAATGGTGAGCCCAGAAGGAATTTCTGGATGCATGCATCATTTAATACAGAAGGCAAAATATGACTTGGGAAGCTGTGTGGTAAAGTGGAAAGGACGTAGCTTTGAGGACAGAAAGATCTGGTTTGAATTCAGCTTCACCATTTTTAAGCACATGCTGTTAGGCCAGTTACTTGGTTATGTGGAGCCTCAGATACTTCATCTGTGGAACAAGACAGAGACCCTGTCTTAAGTCCTATGATAGTGTGAAGCACTTAAGATTTGATAGGCAGAAATGCTCCATCCTCTTTCTCTGTCCCCTTCAACATGGGACACATTCTAGTTGAGTATTACCCAAAAATGGGTTAGTGTTTTCTAAATTGGAAAGATACATATCAGAAATTTCAGCAAGGCGGGTGGTCCTACAGAAACTACTAAGAACATGGGATACCAAAAGGAGGAAATAACAGGACTAAAAAAGTTGGGGTTAGTGGGAGGGTCATGGAAACAAAGTTTACCTTACTAATGATCTCCACATGCCCCCATGGCTAGAACTGAATTTTCCTCACATACCTTTAAGCTCTGTCTGTTTGCAACCCTTCACTTTCCCAACTGAAATTTTGACTTTGACCAGGAAGAAGCAAACTTGAAACATGACTTTTTGCTCCCTCTGCCCAATTTTCCATCTTATCTGCAGTAATCCCCAGCCATATCCAGGGAAAAGAAGCTGGAAGTGGAGTAATAGTACAAAGTTGGGAACCTCTCTTTGGAGAATTTTTTAAAAATTGGGAATATGATGGTGGGAAGGAACTTTACATTCCTAGTCTTGGGTTTCTCAACCTCAGCATCATTGATATGAATTTGGGTTGCATGATTCTTTGAGGCTGACCTGTGCATCCCAGGGAAGATGTTAAGTTGCATCCTGATCCAAATCCACTGCAACTTTGTGGTAGGCTGTAAAGCATTGTTCAAGCTCTGGTGGAACTGGGGTGGGGATCAAAGGCTCAGAACAGCTAGAATCAACATCAACAAACAAGTGTCATGGAGATCCTCACTGGAGGCTTAGTGGAAAGTCATTACTGGGGGAAACTGAGGCAAATGTTTCTTATCTGTGCAAGAATGTGGAGACTATATTTCTCAAGGGTGTCAGAATGAACAAAAGCATTTCTTCTTTTCCAGAGAAACATTTCTAGTGGCCTGACATTATAAAATTTCACTAGTCTTGTTTGTATAGAGTAATATTTAATACCAGGTTCAAACCCACCCCTACTAGATATGCTCTCTGGCTCAGCTTTCTCTATGTCTAAAAATAGCCCTCACATTTTATGTGGGGAACTGAGAGTAGTTAGTAGAATCATATTTTTGAGAAATTATTTGATTTGCTTTCAGAAAATTATGCAAATATATAATGTGATAATCTGATTTATACTACCTAGAGAGAGTTAAGTGAAGAGGAAAATTAAATGATTATGAGCCTAAGTAGATGATTTATGATTAAGGCCTACAAAAAGGAAAAATTCTAATAGTAGCAAAATCCCTGTACAGGTTGAGATGGGAGAAAAATGATGTGCTTTGGCAAAAAGGCTTCCAGGTAAGATTAACAGGATGAAGTTGAAAAGAAAACAATTTTGTCCTTTATGACAAGTATCCACAGGTTCAGATTAATGATGTACTCAGTACTTTTGGAGAGAACCTTGTACCCTCCAATACTAGATGTTCTAAAAACAAAATGCAGCAATACACAGTGTATTCAGAGGTGAAGAGGGTGGGAGGGTAGAATGCAATGATTAGAGCTTAGGGATCTTCAGAGATGAGGTCATTGACTGCTAAGGTTAGTGTCAAATATAGTTTTTGGTATTTTACTGCACAGACTTAGAATGTACTAAGCCATATACATTAAGAGTTGTAATGCCTCCTCAGACCATCTATGATTTTTAACTCACATGATAATATATCGTCTCAGGCAGATATTTTCATAATACAAACTGTAGTGCATGTTGAGTAATTCTCCTTCAGTGTTCAGAGAAGTTATAACTGTAAAACCCTCCACAGGGGAGTATAAACCAATTCTAGACAGGAGCTCCTGAGCAGGGTCATGTTGCAGCAGGTGATGTAAAGTAGCCTCACAAGAGCCCCAGTGTCTTGAATGGGACGTCTGCCCTGCCTGGGATGCAGTGCTACAATCTGCATGGAATTAGGACTTTAGAAAACAAGTAAGTACTGAATGTTGATGCAGTGGATTATCATTCTGACAAGGGATTGTTATTTTTTTTGAAAAAGGACAAGTATTGGTGTTCTTTGGTTAAGACCTGAGATAATATATTCTCAGGCAACAAGTGCCATTCGAGGAGAGTTCTGTGAAGAGCACTCTTCTAGGAACCAGAAGCCAGCAAGATGACTATGACTGGGGTTCCCAGGGTATAACGAACAAGACACATCAATACTGACAATGATTAGAATAAAAGACAGATTAGAACAGTGGTACAAAGGGGGTTTATGAATAGGAGGAGGGATAAGAAGAAATTCATATAAAAAGAGATAGTTTTGATGTCTCTAAATAGCTCAGATGGTGAAGGATAGCAAGCAAAAATGGATTTACAATGAAATTATTTTCTAAAATACTTTGAAGCATAAGTAGAGTTGCTTTAGTTTAGCAATTATAATGAAAGAAATTCTCTCTTTCTATCATTTTTTGGTTGTGTTTCTGCACAGGTGTAAAACACAAATGCATATGTTTTATATGTTTATATGTTTTATATGTTCATACAGACAGATACAATGCTTTAAGATTGCTATTACACACATTATATGTAGATTTGGGGGTCAAAGGTTCTATTTTGAGCTCCAGAGCTGCTGCTTTCTAGATGTGTAACTTTAGATATTTAGTATCTCTAAATCTTGCTTTTCTTACCTGTGAAATTGAGGCAAAGAACTGAAATACTTAGGCACAACGCTACAAGAAGGAAGCATTGTGTAAAAGGAATAATTGAATAAGATTTGATGTGATAAAACTAGGGACTGCAGTGTCAGCCATGGTATGCTGGTAAAAGATTATCAATTAGCTCTTTTGTAATATTTTTCAATTCTTGTGATATAGGTATCCACTGTGGCTTGTGTCAAACACAACATTATGTCACTGAACATGGAGTTGGAGATTGATATGCATAATTACCTTATTCGCTAGTGAACACCAGCTCCATAGAAGCACCATGTGTCAGTGTTTTGATGTAATGGCATTAAAATTAAATAAGCCTGAGGGGAAATAAACTCTTGACAGCTAAGACTTTCCTGTCCTGATCATGGTGTATATTCTGAAGGGAAGCTGTTAATCTAGTAATGGGAACCAAATTTGTCCAGGTACCAAGGGAAAGAAGAACTTCATGTCTCTACAGCTATTAACAGGTAGACTTAAACTCTAACCTGAGAAGTTGCATAGGGCACTCCAGATGGTCTGGGTGAGCTAGTCCTAGCAGTGTGAGGCAGGCTGGCACCTGGCAGGGAATTGTGCCAGTTGATCTTATGTCTCTAAGACTGGTTTGACCCATATAATTTTATGAACAGAGATTTTCTTGAGTCAGTTTTTAGTTACTCTTGTTTTATGTCTGTTTTCTGCTATCGCATATCATAGTGCAAAGTTATAGTTGGATGACAGTTGTGAAATGAGGAGCTGGGGAGACTGGAATCCCTTGTCTATAGCTGGAGTAACTCAGATTGCTGAAGTCTTCCAAGCTATATGTAACATTCAGTTCTTGAATCCCTCTGTTCTTTTGTTTGAAATTAAAAAAAAGGTCTCTTCTTTTCTGAATATTAGAGTCTCTTAAGCTAGGTTCATGGCTTTCAGTTGCTTCTCAAAGGGACCAATAGCCACAAAATATGCAAAACCACTATATGCATACTACATACACTATTCCTATTTTAATTTTATTGATTTTTAAGATAGCAATTTTATTGTACTTTTATTATGAACCATCTAAAATTCTGTTAAGATTAACAATGCATAAAATTGAATAAATAGTATTAGTATTAAATTTTTTTCTCAGTACTTAGGGATTGAACACAGGGTCTTGCATGTTATTAGCATTCATTCTATCTCTCCAGTACATCCCCAAACCCTGAATGATGATTACTTAATTGACTGAAAAAATGCACGTTAGTTCCTTGAAAGTTAAATATAAAATTATCAGATGGCCCAGAAATTCCTCTCCTAGAGGAATTTACCAAGAGAATTGAAAACATAATCAAACAAACAAACAAACAAACTATATATAAGTGTCTGTAGCTGCATAATTCATAATAGCCCCAAAGTGGGGACAACTTATGACTATTAGGTCCTGAGCAAATAAATAAAATGTGGCATACATATTCAATGGAATATTATTCAGCCATAAAAAGAATAAAGTACAATAAACAACATGGATAATCTTGGAAGATATTATGCTAAGTGAAAGAGGTTAGATACAAGAGATTTCCATGTTTATGAAATATCCAGAATAGGCAAATCCATACACATGAAGTAGGTTACTGATTTCCCAGGCCTGGGAGAAGAACAACTGGACTGTCAATAGGCTTGGAATTTCTTTTTGGAGTGATGGAAATGTTCTGGAATTAGAGGTGGTTATGGTACAATATAGAGGACAATAAAAACTACTGAATTGCACATTTTAAATTGGTTTTCTTATCATTAATACAATGAAGATGTAATTACTATCAATAAAAATTACATGCTAACTTAAAAAATAAAGCTAAAACCCCACATGTATAGGCATATCAAATAAGCACAAGATCCAATCAAACCAAAGAGCTATCAATGGCCAAAGGTGGAATAATTCCAGGGGGAAAGCATTTATTTCAATTATACTAGGTTGTATATTTGTTTGTAAGCCAAATATAAAATAAACATCCAAAGATCACATGATATAAATAAATGATTGAATTAATAAATAAATTAGAAGAATAAATCAGTCTCCTGTATAGAACGATTCCAAATAACTTATGTAGCAATTCCACCCTCAAGAGGGGAGAATGATTTCTGACTCCTTCAATCTGAGCTGTGCATAGGAATTTCCTTCCAAGGAGTACAGTCTGGAGAAGGGGAGAACAACTTCATAGTGGGAAAATATGACAAATTTTACCCCAGCTAGATGGTCAGGGTCAGCAGCCATGTCATGTTATAGCATGTGTCACTGATTTGATCTGATGAAAGTAGCACTTCACCTGTCATCTTCATCCCTAAAGTTGAGAATCCCAGTCTCACCATGACAAAAAATATCAGGCCAATTTCACCAGAGGGACATAGCTCAGGAAACCTGACCAGTGCTCATTAGAGATATCAAGGTCATCAAATACAAAGAAAGTCTGAGAAACCATCTTAGCCAAGAGGACTCTAAGGAGACATGAAACTCAATGCAATGAGGTATTCTGGAGGGATCCTAGAACAGAAGAATGTAAAAAACTAAAAAGGTTAAAAACTGAGTAAATATGAACAAACTATGGACTTTAGTTAATAATAATGTGTTAATATTGGTTCATTAATTGCTACAATATACACCAGCTAGCACAAAGTAAGAGAGAATAGGATACAGGGTTATCTCTTTGTGCTATCTCCTCAATAGATTGTACCAATTTGAAGCAGTCCTACAAAACAAAATCTATTTTAAAATGTTTCATGGAACATTTAGAAAATATATTAGTTTTATTTAAATATAGCGATATATAATTGTAGAACAATCAATATAAGATTATATGGATGGAACTGTAAATAATGATTTATTATTTTTAGAAATAGAAAAAAATATCCATTCAGTTCTGAGTTTCTTTCAGCTTGACCCCCAGGACTTTAGCTATAGTTTCTTAGAGTTAGAAACACAGGTATTTTTACGCTTTCAGTATCATGGGGAGATGTATCTATAGGACTGATCTATGCAGCCCAGAGCAATGGTCACAGTTCATTTAAAACCTTCCAACATTCTTACATTGGGAATAGCCATACACCGAGCCACACATACTTCTAAACCAGACTGTTAGCCTGACTAATACAGGAGGCATGTTTGTTTTGTCCAGTGATGTAGCTCTTCTATGCCCTTCAGGGCTAGCTGCTTATGATGCCCGGCACTGTCAGTTAAATGAATTCATGAACTAAACAATAGAGGAGAAAGCACATCTATGACTCATGATCCATTATAGCTTTTGAAAGCTACAAAGCCAACTTATGTAAACCATCACCTTGTTCTCCATCAAGGGAAAACCGGAAAAAAAAAAAAAAAAAAACAGTAGAACAGAGGAAATAAACATGGATGTCTCTCTCTTCCATCAGTGAATAGGTCCCCTTGCATTCCTGATAAACTGCAGATCTTCTTTGAAGGAGGCCATGTTAATTTTAAATTGGGTAATCAAGGACCTTGGCAAGCAAGACTTAGCTTGTTTCTGTGGCCCACTGTGGAGCAGCTGGTGAGAGACCTATCGATTCATTCATATCCCAGACAGGTACTTAATATGTTAAAGAGGAAATCACAGTGAAAGATGAAGATAAGATTTTTAAAAATAGTAAAATATTTATCTTGCTGACTGCAATATGATCTTTAAATACTGAAACTGAACCTTGTTTGTTTTTTCTATTTCTGGAATGTTTTTCTTGAACACTCCATTGTGTTTAACTCCCACTTAGTTTGGTATTTCCAAGGAAAATGATTGTCCTTTGTTACTTTCAGTATGCACATTTTCTTAACTCACTTAAATGCATGAAACTTGTCTTTTCCATTCCTGAGTGTTAATTTTTAAGGTCTTATTTAAAATGTCCCAAATAATATGCTTAAAATTCCTCTTATATCAATTTTAAATACTATTTATTCCCTGAAATGAAAGATAAAGATTTAAATTCCTGTAGTATTTGGATTTAAGTTATAGGTAAGCATAACACTTAAAGGATATAACTGGACATAAAATCTTTCTGATGGCTTTATTGCTGTTTGGCTGGTTATAGAAGTCACATACCTTATAGTGTGTGACTTCTAGATCCCTTTGATGCCTAGATCTCTTTGATTCTGCTATTGCACCTCTCCTCCAGCTGCTGTAAGTGTTGGTTGCTAGTGGCTCATAGCCTGCTCAGGAGGTTACTCCCACCTTCATACCCTAGGTGGCTTCCAAGCAAGGACTGACAGCTTCAGACCAAGTACCAACTGTATGGAAAAATCAGTGTGGCAATGGATGCATCATTACCATGATCTCACTAGTTCTACTGCATCAACACATAATCCAGTTATCGCTGCATCACAGAAGAATGGAAAAGACTCTTTAAGTAGAAACTGAGCTGCCAGTTTGGAGATAATGCCACACTTCTGGTATATATCTTGAAGTCATGTCTATAACATGGTTTTGATAAGTAGTAGACACGGGAACAGAACTGAGAGGCAGCCAGGAGTGATCTCACTCACTATCATTTCCAATGTTCATTAAAGCAATCTGTGTTTCTGTCTTAGCAACTTTAGGCTCTGGATTTCACAAAGCAGGCAATTCTGCCAGTGGAACAGCCCTCTAAACTTAAAGTTATGACTGCCAAAGTCACTCAAGGATTTTTATGCCAGCGGGACAGTAGTCAAATAATGGAGTCACCATAAAGGACATACTACTGACCCTGATTGTTTTGAAGAAGTACATAATAAGGAGTAAGCAGGAATACATTTGACTCTCGGGTGAACCCCTAAGACATCAGCAAGTGCTCTGATGGTCCTCTCGACTGTGAAGAAGGGAACTGACTTTGACCTAATAAGTATACAAACCAGGGGATCTGACTCTGTGGAAACATGTCAGATTATAGGCAGGACACCACCACCAACAGCACTATCAGAGGAAGAGGAAGATCTACTATGAATGATGGATGACGGAGGTGATGGGTAGCTGTTAGGATCTTGGAATCAACTGCAGGAGTGGGGCATGTAGTTCCAACTAATGTGTTTTTGTGACCACTCAGGATTTTGGAGAAACTCTGCTGGAGAGAATTTAAGATGAGAAACCAGTGGTCCTAATAGCACAAAGTATAAATGGTAGAAGATATTGCTGGTGTCCCACCCAGATCTCCTTCTCAGGCTGGTGCACTTATCCTCCATCTCTCAGGAGTGTCAGCTCCCAGCAGTTCACAGACGTAAATGTCTTCTCTAGAGAAATGCCCTCAGCCATAGGAGCCACCTTGCCTGGAAGTTGCTCACAGCCAACAACTGACTTCCTGGGTCTATAAACCATAGTCCCCTCACATCAAGGTAAGCCTTCCTCAGTTGCTTTTCATGATCTCAAGCTCCCCACTGAAGGAGGCTAAAGCTAAGCATTTCTGTTTGGCTTCTTCCTCTTTCCTAAACTGCTTCCCTCTTTCCAGTTCTTTCTAAGACCTCACCCTCTCTGAAGTATTTGCACAAGAATCCTATGTTAGACTCTGCTTCTAGTAAATTCAAAACAAAACAATAAAGTATTCAATAATGCATAAAATATTCATAAATTATCTATAATCCTACTGCATAATGTCTACCACAGATGATAGTACATGGTCTAACAGATGTTCCTTTATTTAGTGAAACATTTACATAAAATAGAATCACATATATGTATCTGTACAGATGTGTACACATAGGTATGTAGTGGGTTTGTGTGTACATGTATAGACATACTATATGGTACATATATTTTCAGCCAATAATGTGAACTACATCCATCTATCTATGTATCTATCTATCTATCTATCTAAAGTCTCCGTATAAATACACAATTATTTAGCAAATTCCCTGTAGTTCTAATAACTATATTAGTGCTATGATAAAATTATTTACATACACATCTTTATACAATTATTTTTCTAAAATAAATTTTTAGAAGTTTAACTATTTGGTAAAGTGCATATAACTTATAGCTTTTATTTCCTTCTAGAAAGTTGCCTTTGTTTTATACACACACACATACACACATGTTATATGTGTATAATATATATATATATATATATATATATGTATACATGTATATATATGTATACATAGATACACATACACAGAAATGTATATATATGTATATTTAAACATTTATATGAATATGTAAATACATATAAATTATACATATGTATGTATCTCACATATATTTTTACTTCTCAGTGATAAATTGTCTTTAAAAGAAAAGCCAGTCTCCCCATAGCTTTGCTTACTCCTAGTCAGTGACTGTCAATCTAAAAATATTATAACTGACTCAAAGCAAATGTTCTTAAATGGCCAACTGTGCTGAATACTTAGATTACTAATTTAACATTTTAATTAGACTCGAAATGTGAAGAGAAAAACCAACAAAATGACTCTATGTGCCTACATAATCAATAGGCTTAACGACTTCATTGAATTTTTAAAAACTTAAGAGGTGAATTTTGTTATTACCCATTGCAACAATGAACCAACCATCAGTAAGAAAGACTAACATGCTTGAATCTATTTACATAGCTAGTCAGACAACTGGTTTTTCTGATTCCTAAGGCTTGACTTCTCTACAGACCCCACAATCTCCAAGTTATCTTAGACTTCAGATTATTATAGTATAAAAATTGTGTCAATGCAGGAAAGGAATTGGTGAATGCTGATGTACGAGGTGTCAGTGGAAAATATCCCTCTACCTTCCACACAGGACCTTCTAAATATTTCCCCATTTTACCTGTAACTCCTTTGATCTAAAGGTGACCATGGCTATGGTAGATGATCAGTGTTAAGGGAAAAAAGAAGCCAGATCTAAAGAGATCAGGCCAAAGAATATCACTCCTATTGTAATACTAGATGAGCATGGAAGGGCAAAGAGATTTTCTCTCCATTCCTTCCTTCACTCCTGCCCTCTCTCCCTCTTTCCTTCCTTCTCTTCCACCTCAGTGGAGACTTAAAGGGGTTTCAGGCTGAAGGAAAGCAGGAGAGCTGGAGTTGGCTGGGCTGCTGTCTCACTGGGGTGAGCAGCAGGAGAGTATTGCACAGTGCCTTGGTGTTTCCAGAAAGAAAACTGAAAGTCCAAACCTATGGCCTGCACAGAGCATGAAAGAAATCCAGATGAGGGAGTTGAACGTAGGTAACTAGATTGCGTGTTAGGAATTGTCAGATACCCAACTTTTAAATAAATATCTAATGCAATGGAAATATCTTGATACTAATTTTAGTCAAAGTGAAGCAATCTTATCTGATTTTGTAGAGTATTTTGATGGAAGTGACATAAGGAGCAGTGGAAGACTTAAGTTTTGTTTATGCCTTAACTTGGCAAAAATATGAATTTTCTTGAAAATTGAGTTTATGACTCAAATGCTCACTTACAGATTTTCTTTTTGCAACAGTTTCATCAGTGTGACAATTACTGTACTGTAATAGATGCTATTAGGAAAAATCAAGGACCCCAAATCTCGTAACAGTGATTGGGATAGAAATGTATTGAACAAGCACCAGTTAAAGGTATAACTGTATCCACAATGCAATCTTCAAAGAAAACTAGGAAAATTCATAATCTTTCACTCCACTGCACATATAAAATTTGATTCAGTTTATAGATGAGGCAGAACTAGAGAGGAAGATGGGCTATTTATGAAATCCTAACAAGGAGAAGAATAATGCCTAAACGTTTTGTTCTAAGAAGTTTAAGGATAAGTGTTATCATGTGATATTCTTAGATTGTCATGAGAACAAAATGACAAGTTGTTTATTCAATTCATCTAATAATTTATGAGGAAGGGTATTTATTTCCAAGTGCTTTTACAGGTGTGAATTCACTGTAGCATTTGTATGTGAGAAATGTACATTTTTTCTTAAATGGAATTCAATTTAAGTCAAAATTCCTACTGATTAGGACAAAATATACCATCTCTCATCATTTTGGAGGAGAAGGGAAACAGTTGAGGTGAGTGGGAGATAGTTTCTACCTTTGGGTGGTAAAACAATCCAAGGGAAAGACTACCTGCTCTGGAAATACAGAAAAGTCCTGGTCCTCAATTCACTGTGCCTGGTATGAGGATTAGTTACAGTTATTGTTACCTCTTTCATATGGGGCAAAATGAAGCAAAAAAATTGCTGTTGGTATTTAAAGGATTGAATATCCTGATGCGGAAAATAAGATTCATATACATAAGAATATATATGTAAGCATAAGAGTAATTAAATCAGATAATCCAAAATATAAAAGGATGAAGGAATATAATAGTTGGCAACCATCTAAGTGAGAAGGTGAGATAGAGTTGGGCCAGTCAGGCCTGTGGCGTGGATCAAATGCCAAAGTAAGTTTTGAAACAGAATAATGTGCCATGTTATTTGTTCCCCTAAGGTAAATAAGAGGTATATGATTCCAATAAAGCAGAGGCTTTTCCTATTCAAACAGACTCCTGGCTTCCTTCCTTCAGGAGTTTTGATCTTGAGCCTCAAGCCAGAAAGCAGAATTTTCCAGGACTCCGGAAGCAAATGACCTCTTGTTCCCAGTCTAATCCCCTTGCAGGATGCAGAGGCTCACTGGAGTGAGGAGAAGCTGATAGTAAGGGTTCAGTTTGTCTATTTCTCCCATGCTCCTTATATCAGAGAAAACATTCTGCATTTGGTTTTTGGGATTGGCTAACTTCACTTTCTAACTCTATCCATTTACCTGCAATTGCCATGATTTCTGTCTCTTTTATTTTTGAGTAATGTTCCATTGTGTATATGTGCCATATATTTTTTAATCCATTTATCTATTTCAGGGCATCTAGGTTGGTTCCACAGTTTAGCTATTGTGAATTATGCTGCTATAAACATTGATGTGGCTGTGTCCCTGTAGTATGCTGTTTTTAAGTCCTGAGTACAAACTGAGGAGAGGGATAGCTGGGTCAAAGGGTGGTTTTATTCCCAGTTTTCCAAGAAATTTCCATACTACTTTCCATATTGGCTACACCAATTTGCAGTCCCACCAGAAGACAAACTCTAGATAGGGCAGAGGGGTGGGAGGGAAATGGAGGGGGCATCGGGTTATAAATGATGGTGGAATGTGATGGACATTATTATCTAAAGTACATGTATGAAGACATAAATTGGTGTAAATATACTTTGTATATAACCAGAGATATGAAAAATTGTTCTCTATATGTGTAATAAGAATTGTAATGCATTCGCTGTCATATATAAATAAAAAAATAATTAAAAAAAAGAGTTGAGAAGGCCCAGGAACAGATGCAGTGAATTTCTGAAGACCCCAAAGATATTGGGGTTTTGAATTATTCTTCAGAGAGTGAAGACCTGTGCTTTGCTTTTCCACTGGGTCCTGGATGTGACTGTGCTGCAGCAGGGTGATATGAGGTGGCTGTGTGCCCCTGGGAGGTATCTGTGACGACTGGTGAAAATAGCTGGTGCAGAAGATGCCTCTGATCTTGTCCTTCTTTCCACTGCCAGTTCCCGACTTAGTGGGTATGAGAAACCTGTATGTCCTCTCTCTCTTGCCTGGCAGCCTCTACTATGGGGGCAGAGAACATCATTGCTGACAAAGTAGCAAAGATAAGACCTGTCCACGTCCCATTTCATCATAATTTTACATCTTTTTTCTAATTTCTGTCCCTTTCAGAGAAACCAAGAAGTGTGAAACTCAGATTAGAGTCCTGTACCTTCAACAGTTCAATTGTCGTAGCCAAACCAGATAGAATATGCATATGTGTGTTTTGGGGGGATAAGCGTGTGCACATGTGTATACATATCTTAAAGGGGGGTATTTATAAAACTTCTCAGAACAATAGAACGAAAGTCCACTTTAAATTGCACCTTTGGTATTATTCATAAAAGATTTCTGAAATCCAGAAAATTTTAGACACCAATGGAGATAGCGCACTAGATGGTCTTCTTTCCGTTTTCTTCAACCACTGCCTCTATTTGTAAGTGGGAAAATTGTAAAGAGGCAGAAGTCAGGCAATAACCAGTTAATCCACGATTTTAAGACTCAAAGGGGAATCACTAAAACTTAAGCTATCTTTTTATTCAGGCAGCAAAATTTCAGAATAAAACAGAAAATCGAAACTCTATTTGAAGAAATTAGCTTTGAGGATTGAAAGTAAAAGTGGAGTAGCTATTTCTTGGAGTCAAAGGTATATCTTATGATTAGTATGCTGTGACTGTGGCCAGGGTACCACGGAGGACTTGATCTAATGTCCACAGCCCCAGGGATGATGTCGTAGTTGGCTTTTCATCACAGTGACCAAAATATCTGTGGAGAACAACTTAGAGGAAGAAACGTTTCTTTGGGCCTCATGGTTTCAGAGGTTCAGTCCATGGCTGACTGACTCCATTGTTTTGGGCCTATGGTAAGGCAGCACATCATGGTGGGAAGGTGTGGTGGAGAAAAGATACTCCTTTTATGGTGGCCCAGAAGCAGAAAGAGAAGGAAAGGGGGTCAAGAGGAAGGTGAACCCTTCCTGGGTATGTCCTCAGTGACCACTACCTCCAGCCATGAACCCCTGCCTACAGTTACCACCCAGTTAGTACATTCAAATTAGGATAGACTTATGAGGTTATAACTCTCATAAGCCACTCATTTTCACCTCTAAATATTTCTGCATTAACACAAGAGCTTGTGTGTGTGTGTGTTGGGGGAGTGTTTCATTCCAAACCACAATAGGTAAGAATGGTTTGGTACTTCAACTTCTGTGGTGTATTTTATTTGTTGTTTTGAGATATACATGACAATAGAGTGTATTTTGGTATATCAGACATAAATGGAGTACAATCCATTCCAATTAGGATCCCATTCTTGTGGTTATACATAATGCGGCCTTACACTGGTAGTTTATTCATATATGAGCAAAAGTAAGTTATGTCCGATTCATTCTACTGTTTTTCCTATTCCCATTCAACTTCTGCTTTTTACATATTAACCTCGTCAGCCTTCAGCTGACGGGAGAAAACCCAGACTGGATGAAATAAGCAGAGTGAACTTTGACCTTTAGCTTTTTTCTAATCTTCTCTAATCTGGTTGGATATGGTTCTGTCTCCTTAGTACTGTGTATTAGCAGATCTAGAACAACTTAGAATTACCAGAATGACCTCGAGAAGTCATTGCTGGCACAGAGACCCAGGTCGTTCAAATGTGAGGCCACAATTGAGTTCAAATAGTAGCTCATCCCTTCATTCTCCAGTATCTTCCTCTAAAATTCAAACCCAGAGTGACTAATAACTTCTCAAGTGAAAATTTTATCAGGTATCAATATTTATTTTTAAATAATAAGAAATAAAAAGATGTGGTATATTATCGGGAGAGGATAGGCAGGAACACTGTGCTATGAAACTAAAGCTACCCTAAAAAATAAAATATATGAAATGACTCTTTAAATCTTTAAAACAAAGAAAGCTATGACATAGATGTAGGAGGTTTGCTAATGCTAATCTTGCCAGAGGTGTGCCAGCTGTGTGGCTCAAGGGAAGCCAGGTTTGTGCTTATGAACCCAGTCCAGCGGCTTATCTCTGTCCTTGTCATTTGCCAGTTTTGCCAACCAGCTCAGATTAGTTCTATGTGCTGGTGAGATTTAGCTTCTCTGGAAATCAACTGATGATAGTCTGCATGTGCCTTCTAACTTCTGGAAACAGGGTTCTTCTCTTTCTTTACCATATAAAATTCTGTTAAGGGGCTACTACTTAAGTTCCCTTTCCTTGTCTGAATCAGCTCCCTCTCTTTTGCTGAACCCAGGTGATTTGCTTACTCTCAAGTCAAGGGGTCATATGACCTCACCTGGACCAAGTTAATAGCTGTGCTCACTACTAAGTTCTTAGGTACTTCAAAAGAGATTATTTGTGTCACCAACGATCGTGGGTATGAGATGGGACAATTACCACTACTATTGATGTAAGAAGTTCTGCCTGTGTTTATAGGAAATCTCTGTTAGTCACTTTTGGTATATACTTTGTATATTCAAGTCTGTGGCTACACCTGAATGTGAGGATATTTTAAGATGGAAATCTGACTTATGTGTTTTGTTTCGCTTTTTCCTTTGCCATATTAGATGAATGGAAAAACTGTTCCTCTTTACCTTAAGCATAAGTTAAAACTGTACGTCTTCTTCCTTTTAGGGAACCCAGGTATTTTTGGTTGCTGGAGGATACACTTTCAAGATGTTTTATTCATGTGGCTGTTGGTTGGAAGACTTTTTGGAGCAGCCCTGTGTAACCTCTGTTTTCTGCTTGATATAACAAGATGATTAGTTGATCCTACCACTACAATATTTGTTTTATTTGTGAAGAGTGAACCTTTCAAGCAATAGAGTCTTTGTAATTTTTGAACATTGGAAAGATCCTTGTATTTCACTGAGTTTAGAAAAACTGATTTTATACCTGATTTGGCTCCTTTTTTGGGTGCATATTAGTTATACAGAATGATGGGTTTCAGTGTGGCAAATCATACAGGCATGTAACATGGTTTGATCAAATTCACTTCCCATTTCCTCCCCTTCATCCCTTTTATCTACACCAATGGTCTCTGTTGGTTTGGATCTTGATGCTTCTTGTTTTGAAACCATGATTCCCAATATAGTAAGACTCGGAAGTGGGGCTTTTTGGCAGTTATTAGGGTTCTGACCTCATCAGATTCATTTGCTGGATTAATCTATTAAAACATTAATGGATTATTAAGTGGTAATGATAGGCAGGTGGGCATGGTTGTAGGAATAAGATTACTTGGGTATGGCCCTGGGGACTGCCTGTCTCTGGCTCTTTCCTTGTCTCTATCTGTGCTTGTTATGGTTTGGATGTGCGGTGTCCCCAAGAGTTCACATGTGAGACAATGCAGGAAGGTTCAGAGGAGAAATGGCTGGGGTGTGGCTATGGGGTATCTATTTTGTATCTGGAGAGTGGAGTCTCTTGCTGCTTCTTGTACACTGTGATGTGAGATGCTTCCCTCACTACACTCTCCCACCATATTGTTCAGCCTCACCTCGAGCTCTGAGGAATGGAGCTGCCCTTCTATGGACTCAGAACTCTGAAACGTGAGTCCTCAAATAAAATCTTCCTCTTCTGCAATTGTTCTGGTTGGGTCCTTTGGTCACAGCATTGAAAAAGCTGATTAAAACAGTGCTCTTTGGCTGCTATGAGCAGAGCAGCTTTCGTCCCCCATCATGTTCTGCCTCACATCAGGCTCAGTGCAATGGAGTCGGCCAACCACGGACTGAAATCTCCGAAACCATGAGCCCAGAATACACGTTTTCTCCTATAAGTTGTTCTCGTCAGATATTTTGGCTTCAGTGATAAAATACTGACTAACATGGTCTCTCTCTTACATTCATAATGTCTCTTTTAATCCCCTTCCTCTGGCTCCCAAATATGAGAGAAAACATCCATCACTCGTCTTTTTCAGTCTGACTTAACATGTCACTTAACATGTTTTCCAGTTCCATCAGTTTCTCCTGCAAATGACATAATTTCAATCTTTTTTATAGGTGAATAAAACTCCATTGTGTATGCACACCACATTGTTTTAATCCATTCATCTGTTGACAGACACCTAGGCTAATTCCGTAGCTTGACTATTGTGAGTTGTACTGTAATAAACATGGATATACATGTATTCCTAAAGTATGATAACTTTGTTTTGAATCTATACCAGGGATTGGAATAGTTGGATTGTATGGTTGTGCTAATTTTAGTGTTTTGAGGAAACTCCATATTGATGTTCATGGTGGCTGTGCTAATTTACATTCCTTAGAGTTGCTGTTTCTATGCATTTTCACCAGCATTTCTTGTTTTGTGTGTTTGTGCCAATTGCCATTCTTACTGGACTGAAACAGAAACTCAGGAAGTTTTGATGTGCATTTCCCTGATGACTAAATCTGCTGAACATTTTTTTTCACAGTATTGGCCATTTGTACTTATTCTTTTGAGGAGTATTTGCTCATTTCATTTTACTGTCTACTATTTGGGTCATTTGTTTTATTGATTTTTTTCAGTTCTTTTTATATTCTGGACATTAATACTCTGAAAAGAATAGATGGCAAAGATCTTCTCTCATTCTGTAGGCTGGCTCTTCAAATTGTTAATTCTTTCCTTTGTTATGCAGAAGCATTTTAATTTGATGTCATCCCATTTGTTGGTTGTTTTTATTTCCTAATCTATAGGAGTTGTCAAAAATCAAATGACTGTATCTGAGTCGGTTTGTTTGTCTTCTATTCCGTTTTTCTATGTCTGGTTGTATGTCAGCACCACGCTGTTTTTGTTGCTGCATTTCTGTAGTATGATTTGAAGTTGATATTGTGATGCCTCCAGAAGTGCTCTTTTGCTCAGGACTGATTTGGATATTCTGGGTCTTTGGTTCTTCCATGTGAATTTTAGGCTATTTTTCTTAGTTCTATAAAGAATATCATTGGTATTTTGTTGGGAATTGCAATGAATTTGCAGATTGCTTTTTGGTAATATGGCCATTTTTATAACACTAGTTCTGTCTACCTGTGAACACGGGAGGTCTTTTCATCTTCTAGTGTCTTCTTCCATTTCTTTTATCAGTGGGTCTGTAATTTGTTGTATAGTGATTCCTCGAATTCTTAATTAGAGTTACTCCTATATTTATTTTTTAAAGCTCTTATGAATGGAATTGTTTTCAGGATTTTTTTTGGCAGATTAATTATTGGTGTTTAAAACAATGTTGATAGTTTTATATTCATTTTTTTCCCTGCTACATTGTTAAATTTGTTTATCACTTCTAGAAATCTTCTGGCCCTAAACTTTTAGGGGCTTCAAAATATAGAATCATAGCATCTTCAAATAAGAATAACTTGACTTCTTCTTTTCAAATTTATTTTCATTTTATTCTTTTCCCTTGATTAATTGTTCTAAAATCTTAAGTACTATATTGAATAAGAGTGATGAGAATGGACATTCTTGCCTTGTTCCTGATTTTAGAGGAAATGTTTCCATTTTTCCCCATTCACTATCAGGCTGCCTTTGGGTTTATTATACATAGTCTTTATAATGTTGAAGTAAGTTCCTTCTATCCTTAGTTTCTTCAGGATTTCATCATGAAGTGGTGTTGATTCTTGTCAAAGGCTTTATCTGCATCAATTAAAATGATTATGTTATTGTTTGTCCTTGTGTTTATTTATGTGGTATAATATATTTATTGATTTGCATATGTTGGGCAGTCCTTGCATTTTTGGAATGAAACCAACTTAATCATGGTGCATAATCTTTTTGATGATATATTGTTAATTTGGTTTGCAAGAATTTTGTCAAGAAATTTTGTTTCTATGTTCATCAAGAATATTGGTCCATAACTTTTTTTTTCCCGTAATGTGTCCTTATTTTACTTTGGTGTCAGGATGATACTGGCTTTGTAGAATGCATTTGAAAGCATTCTGTCCATTTATGTTTCATGGAATAATTTGAGAAGGTTTAGGGTTAGTTCTTTAAGTATCTGTTAAAATTCAGCTATGAATCTATCTGAATTTTCTTTGTAAGAAATCTTTTTTTAAAAAAATTATTTATTTAATATGTTATACATGACAGCAGAATGCATTTCAATTCATGGTACATATATAGAACACAATTATTCATGTCTCTGGATGTACAAAATGTAGAGTCACACCATTTGTGTCTTCATTTATGTACCTAGAGTAATGGTGTCCATCTCATTCCACTTTCCTCCCCTTTGCCCTAACTAAAGTTCCTTCATTCCTCCCATGAAAACCTTCCCCCATTATGGATCAGCATCCACATATCAGAGAAAACATTCCACCTTTGGATTTTGGGGATTGGCTTACTTACTTAGCATGATATTCTCCAACTCCATCTATTTACCTGCAAATGCCATGATTTTATTCCTTTTTAATGCTAGTAATATTCCATTGTGTATCTATACAAGAGTTTCTTTATCCATTTATCTATTGAAGGACATATAGGTTGGTTTCACAATTTAGCTACTGTGAATTGTTCTGCTATAAACATTGATATGGCTGCATCACTGTAGTATGCTCTTTTTAAGACCTTTGGGTATAAACTGAGGAGTGGGATTGCTGGATCAAATGGTGGTTCCATTTCAAGTTTTCCAAGGAATCTCCATACTGCTTTTCATATTGGTTGTACCAATTTGCAGTCCCACTAGCAATGTATGAGTGTGCATTTTCTCCCACACTTAATGTTGTTTGTATTCTTAATAGCTGCCATTCTGACTGGAGTGAGATGAAATCTTAAAGTAGTTTAGATCTGCATTTCTCTAATTGCTAGAGATGTTGAAAATTTTTTTCATATATTTGTTGATTGATTGTATATCATCTTCTGAGAAGTGTCTGTTTAGTTCCTTGGCTCATTTATTGGTTGGGGTATTTGATTTTTGGTGTTAAGATTTTTGAATTCTTTATATATCCTAGAGAATAGTGCTCTATCTGATGTGTGTTGGTAAAAATTTGCTCTGTAGGCTCTCTATTCACTTCACTGATTGTTTCTTTTGCTGAGAAGAACCTTTCCAGTTTGAATCCATCCCATTTGTCTTGTTAAGGAAGTCGGGGCCTAATTTGACATGATGAAGACTTGGACCTACTTTTTTTCTATTAGGTGCAGATTCTCTGGTCTAATTCCTAGGTCCTTTATCCACTTTGAGTAGAGTTTTGTGTGTGATGAGAAATAGGATCTTAATTTCATTTTGCTGCATATGGACTTCCATTTTTCCCAGCACCATTTATTGAAAAGGCTATCTTTTCTCCAATATATGTTTTTGGTGCCTTTGTTTAGTATGAAATAACTGTATTTATGTGAGTTTGTCTCTGTGTCCTCTATTCTATACCATTGATGTACAAGTTTATTTTGATGCCAATACCATGCTATTTTTGTTACTATTGCCCTGTAGTATAGTTTAAGATCTGGTATAATGATGCCACCTGCTTCATTCTTCTTGCTAAGGATTGATTTTACCCCTTTCATGTTCAAAACACCAGAAAAACTGGGGATAATAGAAAAATATCTCAACATTGTAAAAGCTATCTATGCTAGGCCCAAGGCCAACACCATTATAAATGGCAAAAAATTGAAAGCATTCCCTTTAAAAACTGGAACAAGACAGGGATGCCCTCTTTCACCACTTCTATTTAACACAGTTCTTGAAACTCTAGCCAGAACAATTAGATAAATGAAATTAAAGAGATACAGGTAGGAAAAGAAGAACTCAAAATTACTGTTTGCCAATGACATGATTCTATACCTAGAGGTTCCAAAGATTCAACCAAAAAACTTCTAGAACTAATAGATTAATTCAGTGAAATATCAGGATTATTGTGACAAATCTTCTGAAAGGAAAACTACCCCATTTACAATAGCCTCAAAAAAAAAAACTTGGGGATCAACTTAATGAAAGAGGTGAAAGACCTCTACAATGAAAACTACAGAACACTAAAGAAAGAAATCAAAGAAGA
Source organism: Spermophilus citellus (assembly GCF_964194105.1). NCBI lineage: Eukaryota > Metazoa > Chordata > Mammalia > Rodentia > Sciuridae > Spermophilus > Spermophilus citellus. The sequence continues at coordinate 84,788,915 of NC_138194.1, forward strand.
CCTTAGAATATGAAAAGATCTCCCTTGTTGTTGGATAGGCAGAATTAATATTGTCAAAATGACTGTACTACCAAAAGCACTATATAGATTTAATGCAATTCCAATCAAAATCTCAATGACATTCCTCATAGAAATAGAAAAAGCAATCATGAAATTTATCTGGAAAAATAAGATATCTTTTAGTATTGCTTCAATGTCATTGCTTGATATTGATCTGGTTAGGTTTTTAATATCCTCTTCATTCAATTTTGTTAGTTTCTATGTGTCTAAAAATGTGTCCATCACTTCTAGATTTTCCAGTTTATTATGTTTCCAAAATAGTCCCTAATGATTCTTTGTATTTCAGTGGTGTTTGCTGTCATATCCCCATTTTCATTTCTAATTTTATTAATATTTGCCTTTTCTCTCTCTTTTGTTTAGTTTGGCTAAGGATTTATCAATTTTGCTTATCTTTTAAAGAAACCTCTCTGTTTCATTGATCCTGTGTATTGTTTCTTAGTCTATTTTATTAAATTCAGTTTTGATATTTATGATTTCTTTTCTTCTATTAGTTTTAGAATAGGTTTGTTTTTGTTTTTCTAGAAACTTGAGATGCAATTTAGGTTATTTGTTTGAAATTGTTCTGATTTTTTTCATGTACACACTCATGCTTGTTTCCCTCTTGGAATTGTCTTCACTGTATCCCACAGATTCTGGTATTTTGTGTTTCTATTTTTGTTAGACTCCAATAATTTTTTAATTCCCCCTGATTTATTCAATTAAGCACTAATTCAAAAGTGTATTGTCCATTTTCCATATACTTGTATGACTTCTTTGTTACTTCTTGCTGTTGAATTTTAATATTACATTATGACCTGAAAATATGCAAGGAATTATTTCATTTTTATTTGCCAAGACTTGGTTTATGGTCAAATATAAGATCAGTTACAAGTAACTGAAAAGAAAATGTATTTAGCTATTGTTGGATGAAATATTCTGTAGGTGTCTTTAAGTTCATTTTATCTAAAATGTAGTTTACATCTATTATGTCTTTGGTGATTTTCTGTCTGGATGACCTGTTGATGACAATGATATTTTAAAGTCCCCCACTATTATTGTGTTATGGCCTATCTGTCCATTTTTTGTCAAATAATGTTTGTTTTATGAAATTGGGTACACTGATGTTCAGGGCATATATATCTATGATTATTATATCTTCTTATTGGATTGCTTCTAATAGATTGTATTTAATGACAGTTTTTGTCTCTTGATTAATTTTGGCTTGAAATCTTTTCTGTTAGATATGAGGATAGCTATTCCTGCTTGCTTTAGGATACCATCTGTGGAATATCATTTTCCAATCTGAAACTTTCATCTGTGAATGACTTTACTTGTGAGGTGTGTTTCCTGGAGAAAACATAGTTGGGTCTTGCCTTTTAATCTAATATTTCAATCTACGTATTTTAATTAGAGAATGAAAACCTTTGAAATTTGGAGTCTCTACAAGTGTTAGATATTCAAATACTGCATGTGAGTGAATTCTTCTGTCATTCACCTTCATGAACAGTTGTTCTCACACTGTTTAAATTCCAAACTTTAGAGGCTCTTGGATGTGCTGCTTACTTCTGCTGTACCATCTTGATTCTCTGATTTAGGTTTTTTTTTTTTTTTTTTTTTTTTTGGTACTGGGGATTGGACTCAGGGGCACTTGACCACTGAGCCACATCCCCAGCACTATTTTGAATTTTATTTATTCAGGGTCTCACTGAATTGCTTAGCACCTCATTTTTGCTGAGGCTGGCTTTGAACTCGTTATCCTTCTGCCTCAGCCTCCCAAGCCACTGGGATTACAGGCATGTGCCACCATGCCTGGCCCTGATTTAGTTCCTGATTGCTAATAAATGGTTGTGTGATTATTTTCATTTAAATGAAGTAGATGCTTTGTTTTAATTTACCTCTAATAGTTAGAGATTACTATAGTTAATTAAAAACCAGATAATTATAAATGATAAAAAAACAGCTTAGTGCATGTAAAATAATTATTTATCCTCAAATGCCCCCAAATGATTACAACTATTTTCTAAATGGTCAAATGTTTAAACCATTTAAATTAAAATAAAATTCAGAAAAAAATTTTGTTAAAGAGGATATAAAAATATTTATTTGTACTGATAACAAAATAGTGTGATGATAAAATAAATAAACTTATAGAATATCAATAAGTATTAATAGGAAAATTTGACAAGGTAGCTGAATATAAGATAAATATATAAAAAGTAGTAGATGTTTTCTGAAATAATTCTATCTGGAAATAAAATATGAAAATATTCCAAATGGTTAGAAAACTGGTAAGGTACTAAGGAATGAATTAGAAACTAGCATCAGAAATTCATGGGAAATTTAATAAGAAGCTTATTGAAAACAACAAGTTATTACTGAAAGACATAAATGGACACTCAAGCAATTAGAATGTTATAACAAATTATTAGATAATTATATTCCATAAAGAAAATTATAAATTTTTTCCTAAATAATATGAATTCCAACAAAATATAGAAAAGATTTTGGACATTTCATACATAATCTTATGAAAGAAAAAACCCACATAAAGAGTAATAAAATGAAAATAAATATATTAAAGATATTGCCTTATTAGACCAATTATTACAGAAGTATAAGGGTATCTCATTTAAATAGATAAAATGATTATTGGAACAAAGTAGGAAAAGTAAATTTTATGTATATCTATAAATTTTGAATAGATAGCAAAGTTGGCATTTTTCTTTATTGGAAAAAAGATAGTTTATTTAATAATAGTTATATAACCTCTAAATAAAAGATATGTAATATCTGGAAGAAAATGAAGTGGGAGCCCTATCATGTACCAAATGCAAAAATAAATTTTATCTGAACTAAAAACTTAAATATTTAAAAGATTTGAAATAAATAAATAATAATCTTAGAAGAAAACATAGGAAGTTCAACTAGATATGGGAGAGAATTTTTAAATAGAATTCCAAGTTTTTCATCAGTTTAATATAGAAACTATAGTAGATAGAAATACTCAAATCTATATGAATTTATTACTGTATGGAAAAATATGAAAAATCATAGAAAGATGAATGATTATGTGTTTGCATCTGAGATACATATAACCATTTATAAAAAATACCCCAAAAATATAAGATTCAAAATTACAAAGAAGCAATACAATTATGAACAAGGATGTAAACAGAAAATTTCTAGAAATGTATAAACATCTGGTAAAATCCTTACCTGACAATAGAATGCATTTAAAAATAGGAAGATGAAGGGTGTGTAGGAAAATTAAAATCTAATGTTAAGAGAAAATACTAAACAAAAATTTTTCTCAAAGTGTTTGATGTAAACTTGTGTGCATAAATATTTTAAGGTATGTAATTTGTGTATAAATCCAAAGGGAAATAAGATTGAGTTGGATCTTTACATACTTTTTAATGATGATGGTGTTTAGTATGTCCTCCCCCTAAATGTGGTATATTGTGATTTGAGCAAATAGCAAAAGCAGAAAGGTCCCTATCAACTTTCCCTACCATTCTGGCCTGAAATAGGTCATAAAACTGAGGAAAGATTTTCTGACCTTTCCCTGAAGCAAGTCCTAAGACGCTCATGTGGGAGGCACCCTCCCTATACCAGTCTTTCTGTCAAATTTGTACATTCATATGCACACATATAGTAGCAAAAGAATCCCTTGCGTCTGAAAATGAAGAGACACAGAAAAGATTTTGAACAAAGAGACCTTGTAAGTTCTCTCCTGTTTACTACTATTAGATCATACCTGTATCTTCCTATCAAGTTTTTTCTTCACTCTCCACTTTTGATCAAACCTGCTATGAAATACCCTCAGGTTCATTTCTTTGGGTCTCCATTTCCTTATGAAATCTCCTGTGTCACATAATATTTGTTAAATAAATTTGCATGCTTTTCTCATTTTTTTTGTTATTATAGGGAACTTGGTGATGAACCTAGAATGGGTAAGGAAGATATTTTTATTCCCTTAAGATATGTGAATACATATGTATATTCAAATATATATGAATGAAAGAAAATCAGCACATAGAAATGTATATACTATAATTCTATTTTATTAAAAGTTCTCTGACCATTTATATGTGAATATATAAATGTAATGGGAGAATGATTTGAAAGGACACACAGGCTAGTCTGTGTGTGTGTGTATGTGTGTATGTGTGTGTGTATGTGTGTGTGTGTGTGTATGTGTGTTGTTGAGAATTGTGGCAGTCAGAATCTCTACTTATCTCTTCTTTTGTGGTGTTGTTTTTATGTGTTATGCGAATGTATTATTCTGGATATTTGAAGACAATGAATACTGAAAATAGTATGTTTATTTTCCACTTTTGTGTGTTCTGTCAAAACAGTAAATATATACTAAGAAATTGAATTATAAATCAATGCTTAACATTAAGGTTGGTCATAGTTACAATTACCTCAAAAATCCCTGTATCAGTCATAATCTGTGTAACTCATGATTTTTGACACACAAACCTTAGGATTACATTAAAGCTTTCAAAGGATAACTAAGGAAGAGGAAAAAAAAAATCTCTTTCCAGGTATCTGAGTGTGTCACCTTTCTGCTCTAACATATCTATCAAAACCCTGGGGGTGAAGAGGGATGAAGGCAGAATTCTGAAGTGTTCCTTCTTGCCTGTGGAGTTTATTCCATTCACGTTTAATATTAAGTTTTCAAACGATAATGCAGTAAATTATTATGAGATAAAATAGTAAAGTTTGCATTTTTAGTATAATTTACTCTCTCAAGTTACCTCCAAATTCTGTGATTTAATGACTTTAATTATCTTTATTTAGCGAGAGCTTCAATCTAGCTGACAATCAAATTCAATCTGCTTACATATTGTGGAATGAACATCCCTGTTTTGCACAAAGAACACCATTTCAGAGGCTTTAAGTAATTCAAGGACATGTGATAATAAAGAGGACAGGAGAATTTGCATTTTTACCTTCTCAGGTAAAAAAATGTCTTTTTACCTAAGCCAAGGCTGTTTAGCTCTCTACCTGAACCAACCTGCAATAGAAAGTCCAAAGAAACACAGCAGAGCAACCCACAGCTCCCCTCACCCGGCAGGTAAAGAGCAGAAGACAAGAGAGGCAGAGAATGTGGAGGGCTTACCTTTGTGTTTCTGGGTGAGTGGACTGGGGGCAGGGTGTTCTTGTCGGATAAGTCTATGGCAGAGATGACAGGAAATGGACTTGGCTTAGGGAAATCTAATTGGCTTGGAGGTGAGAACTGTGGGTGACTTAAAAATTGCTGTGGCCTCCAACTAGTAATTTGTATCTCGTCCCACCTTTAGTTCTTGTCCACAGGGTGAAAAAAGGACCTGGAGCACAGGAGAAGGAGGAAGAAGAAAGGAAGAGCTGGTGGGAGTTCAGGCAAGCTTGGTTTCCTTTCTGTCCTCACCCACCTTCTCCCACTCTTCCTGTCTGCGTTCAGCCGCTGCCCAGGTGGAGGCTGCCAAGGAGAGCTGGGTTTCAAGGAGGCTTTGTACTAGAGGCTCTGGATGAAGCACAAGCTCCGGGTGCCTCTTGGGGACTCTGGGACTTGAGTGTCCTGGGATTCAGTTGTTCCCTCCTTCAGTTATAGGGACTGAATTGTGGAAGTTGTTCCTTACAGGTTAAGTAATGACCACGATCTTCTTTGTTTTTTTTGTGTCACAGGATATAGATATTCGTGACTACAATTCCTTGATTTTCAAAACACCAACTGGGTGCCCAGCAATTCAATTCCATTCCAACACGGACTTCCTAGAGCCAGACTCAGATGCTCATTCCCATGAGAATGACATTATTTCAAATGCCATCTCAAGTAACAAATCCCCAGGTTACCTGCATTTCTGCATGACTTGGCTACAAATTTCAGGGTTCCCACAGCCTCCTACTTAGGTTTGAAATTCACTAGAACAATTTTCAAAACTCAGCTTTTCTTGCTGTTACTATTTTTTTTTTCCATAAAGGATGTGACTCAGGAGCAGCCAAAGGGAAGAGACGTAGAGGACAAGTGATGGGGAGACAGGGAGTGTCCAGGTCCTCTCGCTGTGCCACCCTCTTAGCACCTCAATGTTGTCACCAACCAGGAAGCTCTCTGAATGCCACCCTTCAGTGTTTTTTTTTTTTTATGGAGGTTTCATTACATAGTCATAATTGATTAAGCCAATGGCTATTGGTGATTGAACTCAGCCTCTAGGCCCTTTCCCCTCCTGGGAGGTCAGGGGATGGGGCTAAAGTCAAGACACTGAGCTGTGGCTATCTAATTGCTTGATATAATGACAGTCACAGAATACTTCTAGAATATTGTTGTGGTTTTCCCAGGTGTGCTTTCCTATGATATATGGTGGGAGCACTAGCAAAAAGAGAACTGGGACTTCTTTGTGCTTACAGAAACAGTTTTATGAAATCATTTGTGCTTGCATAAAAGTAGGTGTTTGTTGTAACTGTGTGTGGCAAAAATTTGATCTTCCTCTAGATAGCTAAGTTGTGGTGGAGTGGCAAATCTCCATCCAAGCTTAAGAGTTTGCAAGATCAACTTGATTTAGGTCAGTTCACAGTCGGGGTACTTTAATTCCAATTCCTTTAATTCTATTTTGGGCCAATGACTACTTTACCTTTGGTGAGCCCCTGGAGCTCCTGACCATATCTCTTCTTGTTAAGAGGTAGCCCTCTCCAAGTGAGTGCTAATGAAAAAGGGAAAGCAAGGCAGCCATACTGCTTTTCATTGCCACTCCCCACCCCATCAAAGGTTCTATGAGTATTTCAGACCATATTGATGAATTGGGGTTAAGTAAACACAGTTACAATGTTAAACAGAAAAAAAAATACATATTACATGACGGTGGACACAGAGTGTGGACACTCTAAGAAAAAAACTCCATAAACAATGTCTTTCACTATGTGGTTCTTGCATGGATACATCAAAATATGTTGATATCCTGCTCTATCCCCTGTCACTCAACTTGACAGCTTGCATAGTTTCAGACTACCCTGCCACACCCCTTTTATTCATGAACATTGATTAGGTCCTCCTGTTTTTCATCAATCCTAACCACATTTCCAGAATAAATTGAAACCGTAATCCTTAGCAGTGTGTTTTCCAGTATGGAATACAGGCTCATTCTATTTAAATAAAATTAATCCGTTTAGGAAAAATCATCTATTTCTATCCAATGCTCAGGCCATTTGACAGGTTAATCAAATCACAATCTCTGAGGGTGGGATCCTGATATTACAAAATGTTTTTTTTTTGACTGACACGTAATATTTGTGATATTCATGAGGTACAATGTGATGTTTTGATTCATGTGTACATTGAGTAGTGGTCAACTCAGGGTAAATTCAGTATATCCATCTTCTTAAACTTTTATAATTTCTTTATGGTGAGTACTTTCAAATTCCTGTCTTCTAACTATTTTGGGATACATAATACATTATTGTTAACTATATTCACACTCACAGAAGTTAAGGGTAGAATAATGATTACCATTTCATGTTTTGAATGCAGGTACCCTACATCAGAATAAAAAACTGGAATACAATTAAAAAACTCTGGCTGATAGAGGAGAGAAATAGTCCATTCCAAAATTATTGGGAATCTATTTTTTAGAGCACCTGATTTTCTAAGTGCCCAGGGTGATTCTAAAACTCAGCCAGAATTAATAACCACTGCTGTAGAAAAGCCATCTGAAAAATGGCAGCAGGAGCTGACTTGCTCTCTATAAGAATAAGGCCCATATAACAGTGCAAACTAAATGCATACTATGAAAAGGAAATATTTTCCTAATTGTGAAATAATTTGAACAATTGTCTCTGCCCATTATGGGTGGAATATCATACCTATTTGTGAAGAGAGGTTCTGGTTTGTGTTTGTTAATTGGATTTATGATTTTAGACTCTTCCTTGGTAGATTTTGAAACATAAGGAAAAAGCCAAGTTCAGAATTAGCTGCCTTGAATCTATCCCCAGCTACACATGAAGCTTGTTGTTGTTTAAAAAAAAAAAAGGTTTTCAGTGCTTTTTGGAGGCTGTTTAATATCTGCCTTTGAATTAAGTTTTACATTCACATGCTTTAAAGGGTTAAATTGTTTTTAAAATAATTATTTATTAAGAAATCAGCACTTTTATACCTATCTTATTTCACTTCTTCACAATAAAACGTCTTTATAGTTTCTGCTTCATGCCCTGGATGCTGCTATGTACATTTCAGCTGCTTTTGTTCTCTTTCCATTTCACCACTGAGCCCTGGGGACTTCACATTTGTGTCATGTGTGTATGGTGATGGATTCATTGAATTGAGTGATTTGGTGTTGATTTTTTTTATCATGGTTTTTATTTGTTATGGTGCATTTGTTTTCTTGCAAGTATTATTATGCAAACATTTGTTCTTCCTTTTATTTTCCCCTAGTTCCTTTGCTTAGAACTTGTGCTGTTTCCTTTAAAAATTTATTAAGGTAAAATTCACAGAACATAAAATTAACCACTTTAACGTTCACAATTCAATGGCATTTAGTACATTCATGATGCTGTGGGACCATTACTTTTATCTCATTCCTAAACATCTTTATTACCCCAGGAGGAAACCCTTTTCTCACTAGGCAAACTCATTACTTTTGGGTAGGACTGCATACTGATGGTGATAGTTATCCGTTGCTGTGTAACAAATGACTTGGAAACATAGTAGCTTAAACTAATAGTCATTTCTTATCCCAGTTTCCAAGGGCCAGCCATCTAGACACAGCTGGGACTTCAGCTGAGTTTCTCACAAGGCTGTGGGAGGGTCCATTTCTCAGTTCACTTGTGGTGATCCATTTTCTTGTGGGCTGTTGGACTGAAGGCCTCAGTTCCTTGCTGGTTTGGGCCAGAACTTGGCCTCCGTTCCTTGCCACATGGACCTTTATACAGGTGTTCTAGTCAGCTTTTTTTGCCACTGTGACTAAAAGACCTGACAATAGCAGCAATTTTAGAGGAGGAAAAGTTTATGTTGGGGCTCATGATTTCAGAGGTTTCATCAATAGACAGGTGGCTTCTTTCTTCAAGGGTCCAGATGAGGCTGAACATCATGGTGGAAGGATATGGTGGAGATAAGTGGCTTACATAATGATCAGAAAACAGAGACAGACTCCATTTGTGAGATACAAATTATATAACTCAAAGATACTCACCCAGAGATCCACCTCCTCCAGCCACACCCTACCCACCTTCAATTACCAGTTAATCCCCATCAGGGGATTAATTCACTGATGGGGTTAAAGCTATCATGACTCAATCAGTGCACATCTAAGGTTTCTTGCATTGTCTTACACAATGCAAGGGGGACACCTCACATTCAGACCATAACAACAGGGAAGCTAACTCCATCAGAGCAAGCCAATGAAAAAATAGTAGAGAGTGGGGGCAATGGGGGGAGAAAGAGAGAGAGAGAGAGAGCGAGAGAATGAGAGAGCAAGAAAATGAAGTCAGTTTTTTTGTAACCAGTCTTTGAAGTGATATCCTACACCCCCCCCCCTTTTTATTTTCTATTTGTTAGAAACAACCACTAGGTCCAGCCCACACACAAGCAAGAAGATTACCCAAGGGCACAAGTTACCAATGTGCAAAGAGGCAGGGTCCATTTTAGACAATGCCCATCATGCTTCTGCATGGCCAACACCCATTATTTTATGTTTGGATAGGGTGACATTTTCAGAATCTGCTATCCAAATTTCAAGTAACCACTGACAACTAGAAGGTTTTTTTTTGTTTTTTTTTTTTTGCTTTTCCCATTACATATCTCAAGGAATTTATAATAATTTAGGAGATAGAAAGACTTAAACAAGCAAAACACATGAAGACCAAGGCAGAACAAAATAAAGCTTTGAATATATGTGCTTATTTAGAAAGAAAGTCAGGTGGAATTGAATAATTATTATAATCCTATGCCCAAATGTATGTCTCCATAAATCCGTATTCTACTTGCTAGATATGAAACAAAATAATATTGATTAGTAAAAGGGGGAAAGATCAATATTGGCTGCAGCTATTAAGGAAGAAGCAAACCTTAAAAAGATCTTACTTACGGGAGAATTAACACTGGTGAAATTTAAAACCATGTTGTTTGAGCAATAGAAATCTGGTGATATTTAACACAAAGAAGAGAATATCTTGTGCACCTGTTTCAAGAACTGCAAGAATAAGAGGACTCTTGTTATTATGTTTACCTGGAGGCAGATGTGGACTCTGAGGTGGAAAGAGTTCCTAGAAAATAGCTTTTGTATCCAGAATCCCACCATTGTCCCCTATTTCCTCCCAACTAACAGTGCAACATTGAATAATTTACTTAACATCTTTGAGTCTCAATTTCCTGGTCTATAAATTGGATAATCATATGTATATATGCAGGCAGATAGATAGAATAATAAGCTCATAGTAGAATTTCAAAGATAGATTATATTTGCTTGTATTTAACTAGTGCTAAGCGATGGAAACATTGTAGTGTATAGTAGGTTTGACTTAACACTGGGAAAAATTATCACAATTCTGAGTAGGAATTAGAAAACTATGACTGGGAGAATTTCCCCCATTGCTTATTTTTATAGGGACAATGAGAAAAACATAGTTTTTTATAACCCTGAATAGTCACTAAGGCAGCAAGAGCAGCAGAAGTATAAATGGACATTGTATATAGCATACCAAGTTGGAAGTGTTTGCTCTCTGGCCTTTTACCAAAAACAAACAAACAAACAAACAAACAAAAATATTTGTGACCATTGGAAATATTTCTCAAAATGGGATGTCCTCCTTGGAGAATGAGTAGGTTTCCTATAAAGAGGGTTTAAGAAGAGAATAGAATGGTAGTAATGAGAAATAAATGATAAAGCTGTAGAAGGAGCTTGTTATCATTTGGATATGAGGTGTGCCCCCAAGTATCCCTGATGCAGGAATGTTGATGTAGGAATATTCATCAGTAAAATGTTTAGATTATGAGAGCTGTAACCTAATTGGTCCATTCTAGTTCGAATGTAATAACCGAGTGATCACTTAGGCAGTGGGATGTGATTGGAAGAGGTGGGTGACTGGGAGCATGTCCTGAACAGGTTCATCTTCCCGTGGTCCCTTCTCCTCATTGTTTGCTTCCTGGCAGCCATAAAGTCAGCACCTTTATTCTGATACACCTTCCACCATGATGTTCTTTCTCACCTTGGGTTCAGAGCCACAAAGTTGGCCTACCAAGGTCTAAACCTCTGAAATTGTGAGCCAAAATACATTTCTTCTCTGCTTACTTGTTCTGTTGGTGTATTGTTTGTCACAGTGATGAAAAACTGACTAACACGGAAATCCAACCCTAGAGGACAACTGAAGAAATAACTTCCAAAGTCCAGGGGATTAATATCCATAATATAATAAGAAGTCAAAAAACAAAACACCAAAAATCCAAGTCAATAATTAGGCAAAAGAACTAAACTGACATTTTTTAAAAAAGAAGAAATACAAATGACCAACAAACATACGAAATAACATTTATATCCCTAGTAATCAGGGAAATGAGAATCAAAACTGCGCTGAGATTTCATCTCACTCCAATCAGAATAGCAATCATTCATCAAGAATACAAATAATAATATGTAATGGTTAGGATGTGGGGAAAAATATATGCTCATACATTGGTGGAACTGCAAATTAGTATAATCACTCTGGAAAGCAGTATGAAAATTTCCTCAAAAGATTGGGAATGGAACCACCATGTGACCCAATATCCCACTGCTCAGTATTTATCCAGAAGAACTAAAATCAACATACTACAATGATATATACACATCAGTGTTAATAGCAGCACAATTCACAATAGCCAAGTTATGAAACTAGTTCAAGTGCCCATCAACAGACGAATAAATAAAGAAAATGTGATATATATATATACAATGGAGTTTTATTCAGCCATAAAGAGGAATGGAATTATGGCATTTGCTGATAAGTGAATGGAACTGGAGAGCATCATGCTAAATGAAATAAGCCAGACTTAACTTTCTAAAAGTCATATGTTTTCTTTCATATGAAGAAGGTAAACAAAATAAGGAAAAAAGGAGAAAAGGGGAATCCCATGAAAACAGAAGTGAGACTAGAGGAATGGAGGAAGGGGATTGAAGGGCAGGAAGGAGGAACAGGAGGGAATTGGGGAATAAAGATGACAAAATAATTATGCTATGTACATATATGAATTTACCACAGTGAATTCTATCTTTGTATATTTCATAAAGCACCAAATTTAAAAAAAACTGTAAATAAATATGAGAAAAACCAGTCAGGTAGAAGAAGGGGAACAGGGGGAGGGGATGGGGGAGGGAAGGAGGAAATACTGGGAACTGAAATGGAGCAAATCATATTCTATGCATATATTATTATGTGAGAATGAATCCCAATAGTGTGTATAACTATGATGTACTAACAAAACCATTTAAAAAGTGAGCAGAAAAAAATATGTGAAGTTGATTATAAAATTATCCACATACAGAATCTTATAATTCAACATAAAATATATTAGAAATAATTTATGACTAATATGAATACCAGCGGTCCAAACTTCTTCCTCCTTCCTCCAAATAACAAAATAAAACCCAGATGTCTCATCTTACATGTTCTTTCTGCCTAAAACTATTGGAAGGAACAGGATCTCTTCCCCATTATCTTTTCTGAGTGCCTAAAACATGATAGGTATTTTTAATGTTTGTTTTTGTTCTCTAACTCTATGTACATAGGGAAATGAATTGGAATGAAATCCAACATTCTTCCTCTGCTTTTTCTGGCCAAATAGCAAGGAATGGTTTTCAGGTCTCTAGTATATTTAATATTTTTTAAAGAAAATATTTTCCTGGAGCAACCTGAGTCTATTATGTGTGGTAAGATTCCATACTCCTTCCATCTTTTTCTACTTCTCCAATAATTTGACTCTTTCAATTTCTTTGTTAGACAAAATCTGTGTCTTTCTGCCTTTACTTAAGTCATCAAGATGTAGCATAGTTGGGGACAATTGTTAATTCTTTTTTAAAAAGATGGCTTTTCCAGCATCATCGTGTGTACTATAATGAAAATGACCACAAAACAAAATGTGTACATAGCAGCGGTATTTCCTTTTTTATTTTCTACATTGACAAGATGTGAATTTGGCTAAAGAATAGAGGAAATCTTGGTTAGGATTAGGGTCATGGAGTGAGGTTGCGATGGAGCTGAGTTTTTTTTTTTTTTTTTGAAGGGTTGGTAGAGGAGGTACGGAAAGTAGAAGGCTGATGCCTTAGGAGGAGCAGGTCTCTAGTAGTGGATTCAAACTTAGATGTACTTCAGGATCTCCATAGTCTAGGAGGTTACATGTGATCCCAAATCAATTAAACTCACTTTCCCAAAAACTTGAGTCTTTTTTTCTTATTGATGTATACTAACTATACAGAATAGTGGGTGTCATTTTGGCATATTTTACATGTTTATAACATAATGGGATTAATTTCTCTCCATAATATCTCCTCTGGCTTCTCCTACTCCCCCTAAAAGAGCCTGAATCTTGAAACCACAGAGATGCTGAGTCATTCCAAAAAGAGCCTTGGGAGAGGCTACCCTTTAGTGCCAGGTATAGTTCTGAGTGGCAAAGACAACTAGGCTCCTGTGCACTTATCTTTGCTTGAGCATGGAGAAAGCCTTGATCCACAGAGCAAGCAAATGCAGAAAATGAAGGACACAGAGGCAGGTTGAGCTTACCAAAGCAAGAAGGGATGCTGTATAGGTAAATCCTGAAATAAGCGTTGGCCCCAATTGCTCAATTTTGTTATTAATTCCCATCTCAGCCTAAGTCTAGGCTAAGACATATCTTATTATTCATTTATTCCAAATAACAATATTTTACCTTGCATTCTTCCCAGGGTGTGTGGTGTGTGTGTGTGTGTGTGTGTGTGTGTGTGTGTGTGTGTGTGTTGCCTCTAAGGGACAGCGATGTTCCCTTGTGATTAAGTACAATGTCTCTGCTTGGAAGAATATAATATTTTCACTTCAAAAATAAAATGTAAATAAAGAAATGACAGTATATCCTAAGATATTAAAATGTGTGTGAATTAATTGTGACTGAAGATTTATGAGAGGGAGGATCTGAGATAAGATAAAGGTGGGTCCCAACAATTGTGGGAATGAGATGGAGGTTTGGAACTGTGAATCCTTCCCATTTCACTAGCCTTACTTCCAATCCTGCATGTTATATAGTCTTCCAATTCAGTTGGTGGATCTGCCATTTTGTATCAACTATCCCAAGAGGTCTTTTTCAATATATTCTATCTCACATGGACTTCCTTTCTCTTTGCCAAGACTACCTTTAACATTCCTTAATCCATTAATACAAAAACCTGGTATTACCTCTAGTGATCCATCTCAGGCTGCTCAATTTGAGATAATTGCATTTTTTTTCATAATTCCCACTTTGTATAAATATTTATTATTGCATTTACTATGTGGTATTATAATTTCTTATTTACATGCTTACCTCTTTTCACTCTTTTATGGTTTATTCTTATTCATACAGAGGGGGAAAATGGTTATAAACAATCACAGGCTAACAAAGTCCCTATTCTGAACAAAACTAGTTTCAGGTAAACTAGTATATGACTACATAGCTGACTCAAGTCATCTACAAAGCCAGACAAAATAGGCCACGTGTGTGATTGCATCAGTAAGAAATATCCAGAATAGGGGCTGGGGATGTGGCTCAAGCGGTATCGCGCTTGCCTCGCATGCGTGCTGCCCGGGTTCGATCCTCAGCACCACATACCAACGAAGATGTTGTGTCGCCGAGAACTAAAAAATAAATATTAAAAAATTCTCTCTCACTCTCTCCTCTCTCACTCTCTCTTTAAAAAAAAAAAAGAAAAAAAAGAAATATCCAGAATAAGTGAATACATAGAAACACAAAATAGATTCCATTGCCAAGAGCTGAAGAAGAGGGGAATAGTGAGTGATCGATTACCTAATAAGTGAGGAGTTTCCATTTGGGGAGAACAAAGGTTCTGGAACTAGAAATAGGTGATGACTAGACAACATTGTAATGGACCTTAGTGTCACTGAATCCTACACTTGGAAGAAGTTACTTAGTGCATTTTGGGTTGCATATTTTTTACTAAAATTAAAAAGCATTTAAAGATTACTATTGACCACTATCACAGCAAAGCAGTAAGGTCTGTTCCCATATGCTCTTGTGTGTTCTTGAAACTTCTCACTAGAGTATCCGGACTTCCTCTGCTCACTTGAATTCTGAGTCCTTCGCCCTCTAGGATGCTCTAGAGTGATTTTATATCCTATAGACTAACCAGTATAATTTTCTACTCTATGAAAATTCCCATCAAGGGGGAAAAGATGATTTGTTTTTCAGAAAAAGTAGGATTAAATACTATCATAATAGGTAACTTATTAAGCACCCCTGGAGATTTTTATAACTATTTTAATTTATAAAGTAATAGTAATGTGCAAAAAATAAATAGAAAGACATATGAATAAATGTAAAAACTAAAAGTTATTTTTTAAAAAAACTAAAAGTTTTATTGTGACTGAAGATTTATGAGAGGTAGGATCTGAGATAAGATAAAGGTGGGTACCAACAATTGTGGGAATGAGATGGAGGTTTGGAACTGTGAATCCTTTCCATTTCACTAGCCTTACTTCCATTAACTTCCATAAAACTCCATTAACCAAACCAGGGTTTTGTTACTCCTTTCCTGTGGGCACACACAGCATTCCCTGGCTTCTTGCAGTTAGTGAAGCAACTGAGAAATCTTCTAACCAACAGGATGTTCGTGGAAGTCATGTAACCCACGTCTAAGACCAGCTGCAAGATCTCTGTGTGGTCATCTTACCCCTTTCCCTTCTGCAATGATTTGAAGGCAATGTGGTTAGATGGGACATCTATTATTTGTTATGTCCATAATTCTTTCTATACTTGTATTTCTGGGTCACAGGATATAAGCATTTATAATACACAGCCTTTCTTTGAATGCTAAACTTGCCAATCTAGATATTATCAATGGTTTTAATTTTACCAATTTGATAGGTAAACGTCTCCTGGTTTCACTCTGTTTTTCTTTTGCTATTAATAGAGTCAAGCACCTTTTCATATGATTAGTGACTACACAGCTTTTATAAGTTGCTTGCTCAGATTTTTGACAAATTTTTCTATTGATTTTTGAATTCTCTTATTGGTTGAGAGCAGCTTTTGACTGTTAACCCTTGCACTGCAAATGTTTTCTTCCAGTCTGTTGTGTGTTTTTGACTTTGCTTTCAACATATGTTCCCACACAGGGATTTCACATTTTATCTCTTCACTTTCATCTCTCTTAAATTGAATGCCTTCCAATTTTTATATCTTAAAATTTGAAGTATTCTTCTTCTCAGCAGTATTTTCAAGGTCCAAGACACTTTTAAGGTGCAAAAATCACTTAAATTTGAAATCATTGAGGTGACTGATTGATTGCAGTGTAGAGGAGGGAACCCAGGGTGCTCTACCACTGAGCCCCATCCTCAGCCCTTTTTATTTGTCTGAGATGATAGTTAGAGGGCTGGGGTGAACAGATAGATACTTGTTAACATATTGTGAGTTACTGCTTTTTGGTGAGAAAGTTGAACGAAAGGGGGTGTGTTTTGTTGAATGCCTACTATGTGCTAGGCATTGTACTAAGGCTTTGCCTGGTTTTTCTTGTTTTAAAATTTTTAATCCTCCTGACAATTCTGTAAATTTGTTTTTATTGTAACTATTTCAAGAAGAGCCAAGTTAATATCTTGCCTGTGGTCACATAGCCAATAGAGTGCATCTGTGTTGAGTTCATGTCTCCTTTGCTTCTCAGCGTTGCTTTAAGTACTGTACTAAGGTTCTGTACAGCCTCTGAAAGATGCTGATATGGATAAGTACATAGAACAAATAAAACTTGTACTTTGCCCTTTCACACTTCTCTTTTATCTTGCGGTGGGTGGGGGAACCTATATGACTCAAGCATTATTCCTTTTCCATTATACTATGATGTGTTCTTTTGAGCTTTAAGAAAAAAAAAAGTAGAACATTAAAAAATTTTAGCTGTTCATAATAAGCAATTTTCTTTTAAAAAACTGAATTAATCATCAATATTATCAGGAAAACTGCTCCTGATGTTCATGGGCTGGATTCAGGCACCTTTGGAGATATTGATCCATTGGGTAATGGCTCTGCCCCATTTATCTCCAGGGCTTATTTGCTAGGGACTTACCTTGTTGAATCCCTCCCTGTTTGAACAGTCACTTCCTCTGTCTCAGCTGGCTGGCTTTGATGTCTAGTACTGTCTGGTATTATTTTTAAGATGAGAGTGTGGGAAGGAAAGAGGAAATGAGCTGTGTTTTGCACCAACTTCTGATCCAGGAGAACGTTTCTACTTCTGAATTTTCAGATCTGCTCTACCAGAGGTTTAAATTTCTTTGCGTTCTAATCCCAGTTTGAGCCTTGTCTGATAACCTTTTCTTGGGCAAATATTCATAATAGCCAAAATAAAAGAATTTTTAATCAAAGACTAAAAAAATAGGATCTGGAAAAACCCTAACCAAAGAAACTTGACGGCAGCGACTTTTTAATTTTTATTTTTTAATTTAGTAAATTAGGTGGAGAGTTGGGAATCTAGATTTTTGACTTTTATTCCTGCTGAATGGACATGAGCAAGTCATTTAAATGCACGGGACAATGATTTCTCTACACACAAAGTAGAGGAATTCAAGCAGACTTTACCGAGACCCCTTCTAGTTGTTTGCTCTAATTCTGGAACACAGAGCAATCCTAGATGGAATGGACCATTGCCAGAGTTGGTCTCATCTGCCCTTCCTTTCATATTCCTTTCTGTGCTCTAAAAATTCCACAAGCAGCTACATATTCTTCTCTGCCAATGAACATTTTATTCTCTGATTCTGTGGGTATTTTTTTCACAGTTTTCCCAAATATTATTTCTTGCTCTAAAACCTTTCATAGTTATAGACTCTTAAAACTTTTCTCTGTGGTATGAGAATAATGTTATACATTATTAAATAATATTAATATGGTATAATCCATGCTGATCAGTTAAGGGACTGCTTCTTGCATGCTAACAAGGAACATATTTATTCCATAGAAGTGACACAAACAGATAAAATTATGACCATTTAGTTGGGGCCACTGAGAAAGTTCTAGGTGGGTCAGGTCCTCTTCATAATCTCTAAAAAACAAACAAACAAACAAACAAAAAAACAGCCATTTGGTCTGTTTTGTTGAACAGAACACAAATGTTTTAAATATCATATTCTAATTCCCTTGAGGAGACTAAATGACCTTGGCATTCTTTTCCTGCTTTTAAAACCTGACAAATAGACATAGACTTCATATGTGGACTGTGTTGTCTATTAATTCAGAGATGCCTAAAAGCCAGTCGATGTTAGCTGATTCCTAGACCCCTTGAGGGAGTTGGACCTAAGGGACATGACAAAAATCACTGAGATCCTTCTCTTAAATTTAAGGACCTATTGTGAACATACTTTCTATACAGAGATACGAAAAATTGTGCTCTACATGTGTAATAAGGGTTGTAATGCATTCCACTGTTGTCGTGTATTTAAAAAAAATAATAAAATCAATAAAAAAAATTTAAGGACCTAGCACTCTACTTGTCATTTTTGGAGACATGTTCTGTTCCTAAACAAAATTCTGAGTCCTGTGTAGTCAAAGCTTGGTTGTTTTATTTGTGTGTGTGTTCCATGGTGCCTAGCCTACGCGGCAGATGTGAAATTTTTAAATGAATATTGTTGACATGTCATGTTCTATGGAAATGTGATCTTCTAACTTTGTTACCTCCTGTTTCTGGCATACAACCACCTTTGAAAATCTTGTAGAACCCTTAATTTTGCAGAAAGACTAAAACAAAGACACCTAAGGAGCTCATCTTCCATCACAAGTAGAGTGTGTGGCAGAGCTTGATTAGAACCAACTTCTGACAAGTGGCTAAAACAGAGCACGAGCAGGCTGATCCCTTCTGTGATGACTCTGCTAGCTCTTGGGCTCCCAATGGCAAGTTTTGAGTAAAGGGAGAGAGAAGAATGCCTGAGAATGGCAGTAGTTTTTTACAAGGCTTGGAACCCAACAAATGCAAGTAATCCTGAAAGCTAGTGCAGTTGAAGAGAAAAATAGAAGTGTGTGCTTAGATATGCCACCCAGTGCCTTTGTCTGTTCAGCCAGGGGCTCCTCATAATGTGTCATCATCTTGGATTTTGAATTTGAAGATTCAAATTGTGTCCCAGAACTGCCACTTACTAGCTGAGTGTTCTTTGGCAAGGATTGCAGTAAAGGTTCCAAAGCTTTTCAAGTTACCTACCAGGCCCTGCATTATGAAGCTCTGGGCTACTTCTGCCTTGGCCTGGTGGGCCACATTTCCGTTTCCTCACTGAACCAAGCATGCTCTACTTCAGGGCCTTTGTACCGGCTGCCTCTCTCCCTGGAATGTTCCTCCTTCAGAGCTGCTTTGGTAATTCCTAGCTTTCCTTAGTCTGTGCCTCCTCATCCGAGAAGCTTTTCCTGATAGCTGAATAGTTCTTCATCTGATTGCAGATCCTAGTTCTGAAAAATTATATTACAATGCAAGAACTTAATGGAACATAATATGGAACATAAAATGAATAGATTGTCAATGTTCTTAGCACAAAAAATTGAATAAATAAGTTGGTGCAGGGATAGATATATTCATTAGCTTGATTTAATTTTTCTAAAATATATACATAGATCAAAACATTCAATTGTTCCCCATAGGTAATTAAATTATTATTTGTCAATTAAAAATATATATATATAGGGTTAAAAAGATATATAAGGAATAGACTTCTGGATCATTCACTGTTTTAATCCTAGAATAGAAAAATATGTTAAATGAGAAAATAAACTCACTTAATTTCCTTATTTCTGTCTTATTTTATATAAAGCAAAGTAATAATTCTACTGCCTTTTTAAGAGTTAATATATGTGAAAGGACTTAAAAAATTTTGGTGCTTTTAATAACTCCAAGTGACCTACGAGAAATATAAGAAAGGCTTTACATTTACATATTGGTTAACTCTTTTTCTAAATTGGATTGACCTTTTGCAAAATTATTCACTGATTTATTTCTTCACATTTTAGAGAATATGGTCATGATCTATAGTATAACCAGTAATGATGATCAGATTATCTACTTATGTAAATATGAAATATATATATATATATATATATATATATATATATGTATATATATAAACATTTATATGTAGAGATAAATAGATAGAATTAGATAAATGTGTCTGGAGAAGGACAATGCCCTGTTCATTGATTCTGTTTTGCAATTTCCTTAGTTTTTAATAGGATTAAGTCAGATTAATAAATCTGGTTATCTTTGAGATCATGGAAAATTTTCCAGATTCACAGTAATTAGTGAGTCAGGAGGAAGAAAGCCTATTGGATAGAGTATAAACTTGACTTCAGGACCAACAACTATGATTTGTTGATGTAGCTTCCACATGAACGTCTCTAGTGGCTGTTGAATATCAGCAACTGGCAGGGCAGAAAGAAGTTAGTAAAGGGTAGGCATTTGGATTTCTTCTGATGAAGGCTATAGGGTTAAATGTGGAAGCTGGTCATTCCCCAGGGCAAGTTCAATATGAAAACAGCAACTTCAAGTGACAAAGCAGTGTTGAGTGCTTAGTATATGTTGGACTTCATACTTTGTGTTTTTCATGCAATATTTCATGTAATTCTCATGAAGCTGATATTCTTCCTATGTTCAGTTGAGGGGATCAAGGTTTAATGAGATGAATTCATTTTCAAAAGCTCACAGAGCTTTAGTGAGGATAGGAGCAATTATTCATACCCAGGTCTGTCTAACTTGGAAGCCAAAGCTTTTAGTCACTCTATGAAATTACATAGTGTATAATTTATGAAATAAAAATATAAACCCATATTTTAGTAAGGAAGGCTGTGCCCTTATAATGTATCACATGAGAAGCCCATGAGGCCCTGACAGGACTCCAGCTTTTCAGTTACTTGTTTGTTTCAGAATAGAGTCCAATATGAGACCCCAGGGTTTCATGCTTTCTGTTTATAAATGTCCACCATCATAACATGTCCTTTAGGGAAATACTACCCATCTTTTTTAAAGTGCTGGTACAATTGCAGGTGACACAGGCCTTTGTGTGGAGTTCACTTTTAACTCTGAAAGTATTAGAATATGTGTCATGCGAATTTTTGTATTAAGTATAATGTGCATATTACAACTAAACTGAAATAATTTGTGGCATGAAAGCAAAGAATGATAAAACCTGTTGTGACTTATCTATAATTGTGCTCCTTTCTGTCTGCCTTGTGTCCTTTCTTTTATTTCATTCCAATCAGATCTAACACAGAACAGCCATGCTTAACCATACTAAATAATTCAATACAGCACTTGGTGGATGTTTGTGAGATATGTATATTAAAGATGATGGTAATCTTAGTAGGGAGGAGAAAGACCAAAGAAATATTCAGGAAATGGGTTTAGACATGCACTTATTTTCTCTGCTTTTTTTCTTTTAAAGGTTTAGTTTCTTTCAAGCTTTTATAAGTGTATTATGGGGGAGCTGGCAGATGATCCTTCTTTATTGATTTTCTCTGTCAAATAACTGGGTATAGATAGCACACCAATGGGTTTAGCAATAGAGGAACTGGTGTGAGTAGACAGTGGTACTAGGGTTCAAAATAAACACACACACACTTGGACACACACACACACACACACACACACACACACACACACGTAGTGGATTTAAGAATGATTCTAGAAATCCAGACAGGTCATCAGCAACAGACAAGCCCTTGCACCTGGTAAGGATTTTTTGTCATCTCCAGGTCTTGGCAGCAGGGACTGGCAAGTTAAAGCAATTGTGAGTCACTAGGTAGATTATCATTATGGCAATGGAGACCCAGAAAGAAGCAATAAGAACTGTGGCTTTCAGAACCAGGGTAAAAGGGCAGAGTGAAGCCAAGCTGGTGCTAAATTCCTAGAGAAATTCAAGTATCTCCTTCCTCTACCAGGGCTAGTGCAAGAGATTAGGAATGAGACCACTCCTGTAGGCAGGGTCAAATAGATCAGGCACAAAGCATAGACTTTTACTCTGTGGTTTGCATTTTGCTGTATCTTCAGTGACCACAACATACACGTGATGTTGAATTAGATGAAGAATTCAATTCATTAATCACAATGCTATTGATTAACAGGCGACAGAGCAATTTGGTGAGCACCTGAAAGATGTTTATTTAACTAACTCATAAATGCCTTTATCAATGAAGTTCCCAATATGAGATGGATGATATATTCAATTGGGAATAATTCAAAAGAATTTCATGAAGTTATATATACAGGTGTAGGCAGGGCTGAGGAAAACCAGCCACAGATGGTGAAGTACCCTGTGGCTACTGACAGAGGGGACTTAGTGCCATCCCCAGGCTACATGGATGGGAACTGAGAACACAAAACCATCCACATGGTCTATATACCTGACTTTGCTATTTTAGACAGCTCTTTACTATGAAGATGCAATTTCAAATAATTTTATTGTTTGTTTTAAATGTTATCTAAAACAAAACACTAAGTAACTTGCCACCATTTGACTATATCATCATCTCACAACACTGGATGGCTCAACCAAGCTTATCAAGCAATTGTTTATTCTTAAACTTGGAAACCCCTATCTTTGTGTGTTCTACAATCCTAAACTATTTTATCAAAAGCTTTGCCCACTTCTAAGCAAGCTCAGACATTGAAAATTCCATCTTGAAATACAACCTTCCAACATCACATACACCCTGACTTTGTTCTCCTGATGCAAGATGCTGCTAAGACTCAGTAATGTAGTGATCAGCCCAACTGCGATAAGCAAAACATCCAGCTTTGCCTCATTAACACATCATTATTATTCTGGTAATATTTTCCAGAGCCAGCATTTGACAGAACAGTTACTAGAAACTGGGACAAATGCTATAGGTAGAAAATGGCCACCCAACAGGAACTGTGCTCTTCACAGAGGAATGAAGCACTTATTGGCCAGGTAAGGAGTAGGCCCAGAAATAAACTACCCCATAACTCAGCTCCTATCCTCTAGTATCTTCCTGGGGTCTCCTGTTATCCACATCTACCTGGAAACCAAAGGGTGTGGAGTTCTGGATATAGCCACTAGAGACAAGAAAAGGGAAAATATCTAGCACATTGTGACAGAAGGAAAGATCAATACACCCAAAATGGTCCAGACTGTGTCCTTAAAAATTTAGATCTCCAAAAATTGATCTAGACAAACTGGACTTTCTAGAAATATATTGAAGTAGCACTTTAGAAACTGGCTTTAAGATTGAAGATTAAGTTGAAAATCACATGTAGTAAAAATTACACTGGAAAATCCCTAAATTGCCCATAAATATAGAGTACAAGGTACTTGGTAAATATCCCTGTACACTAATATGTATGTATAACTGGATAATATACAGAACATGCAATTCCATAGAAGGACCATAATCAGCAAGCAAATAATTTGAGGGTTTTTGCAACACTTTCACCATTTTGTGGAAATTCCAAATTGCTGGCTCTGGCATTATCGTCATTTTCTACATTAGATTTTAGCAATTTTCCCAATTTTGGTTAGTGTTTCTCAAAGGCCTTCCAGTAATTCTTATATTAAAAGAATTTTGACCATGAAATGAGTTCCAACTGAAAGAAAAGTTTTCATGAAAGGACAAAGAACAACTGTACCTCTTTTGTACAGTTTCATTAACTGAATGTTTTGCTACATTGTTTTTTTATTCTCTCAATGTGCATACACACCCACACCACACATACATAAACACATAGAGTTTTGCTGGACCATTTGGGAATAGATGTATACTTCATTATTTTTTATCCCTTAATATTTTAATGTATGTTTCCCAAGGGTATTTGCATATAAAACCACAAATTCAGGAAATATCACATTCAGGAAATTTAATATTGCTTCACCAATCTTACATAATGTATAGTGCATATTTCTGTTTCATCAACTATCCCAATGATATCTTTCACAATAATTTTTCTGTGATACAGAATCTAGCCCAGGATCACATTTTGTACTTAGTTACCCTATTGCTTCATTCTCACTTAATTTGGAGTATTTCCTTAGATTTTTTTTGTCTTTCCTGACCTTGAGATTTTTAAAGATTATAGGTAACATGTTATTGATTGTGCTTTAATCTAGTTCACCTGTTTCATTGTCATTTGATTCAGATGCAGGATTTACTGGCTGGATTTCTAAATAGGTGATTTTGTGTCCCTCTTAGGCTACCATCCCTGAAGGCACATTATGTGTGCAAACCCTTTGTTCACAATGTTAACTTTGATCATTTGGTTAAAGCATCATTTGATTTTTTCATTACACAGTAAATTATAATTATCCTTATGAATTATAACTTATAAAATTATAAGTTATGAGAACATATTTTCATATTGTGTTAATAATCTGCTTTTCATCAACACCCCCTCCCATTAATTCCTGAAGTTCCTCCTGGAGGAATTGCTGCCCAATTTTCACCTTACTCTGTATAAAATCTTTCAATGTTTGATAATCCCTGGAGTGTGGGTTTGGGAATTCATTGAAAGTCTTAGATATATTTTAATTTTGGGCCAAGCTGATTGAATTCATGTAAATTAAATGTGGGTGTGCTGAAACTCTATTACAATAACCATAAAAGAAAAGTCCTGTGAGTGGAAACTATAATCAGTCACATTCGATATAGACAAAATGACTTAACCAATAAATCTGGCATTCAGTGCATGGTTTACAGAAAAATGATTCTGATAAATACAATTTCAATAAAGTAAACATAAAAAGTAAGCATTTAACTGTACTGAATAGAAAATTCAATAATAAATTAAAAGGGCCTAATGAAATTTGCTCTGCAATGTGCTTGCTTGGCAAAAATGTTTTTACTGGTGTTTTGATTCAGGATAAAATCTTTGCATTCACAAAGATGGAATCCAGATGTTCAGGCATCAAAAACAGGGTAAAAGTTGCAGGGTGTAGCAGGATAGCTCGGTGCTTTGGCACATGGATGTTGGAACCTGGACTCCAGGGTTTAAACTTCACATCTGCCCCTTAATAGATGGACCCACAGGCAAGTTATTTGATATTTTCCTCAGTTTCTCTATCTGTAAAACGAGTGACTGATAACGTGTGACCTTACGTGATTGTTATGGGGACTGAAGGATTTAAGCCATATAAAATGTTAAGCACAGTGCTGGTTAATTTCAGAAGGAGTTGCCTTCTTCATCATCTTCCCCTCATTCTGTGTTTTTCTGAGATAGGGAGAGGATTTTTTCAACATTGGGAAACTCATCTAACCTGAGACTAATAGAGAACATAAGAAAATAACCCAGGGTGCTGCTTATCATTCTTTGATAGTTTAATAGTGCTGGGTCAATTTGTAAACTGAGTAAAGTGGCACTATGAATTTTTCTTTGTGAAGGTCACCAACAGAGTCATTTTTAAAATATCTGGAATATACCTCTCAGTTGAAGTTTCATTCTGGAAATCCTCATTTCCACATCATGGCTACAATTAGAGCTGTCAGGTTGTCAGCTGTCATGCCTATGGCATGCTGTAAGTTTAAACAAAGTTATCTCAATTAATTCTAGCATCAATATATGAGGGAGATATGATTATTAGCCTCACTTAAAAAGAAATAAGGCTTTAAGCTCATAGATCTAAGAAGAGAAAGAACCAGAATTTGAACCCTGATATCAAGAGCCATGTGTGGATCCACTACACCATACTGCTGTCTGGAAATCCATCCCCTGGAGTGAGGGATTGTGGCCACTGCAGTTTGCATTCGCTTTCCTGAGACATGAGGCTCCTTGGATTCTGTAGAACAGTAAATGCAATCTCTTTACAGCTTTACTAGTCAGAGTCCTGGAAGGAAAGGAAGAGTACATATACGAATTATTTAAGTAAATATAATAAAGAGTCTCTTTACCAAGACATGCATGGAGCTAAGGGTTTCATAGAGCTTAGTAAAGCCTTCCGAGACTAGCAATGGCTGGAAACTTCTCCTACCACGGGGCCAACCCAGACAAAAGGAGGAGCTGCTTCTAGAATCTAAATGTCCAGGCATCAAAAAGCTGGAGAGAGTTGTAGCTTTGTGACAGGGGCTGCCTGATATGTCCACTACATCTAGCCCCTGCTAATGTGCCACTCAGCTGGGAGAGAATACAGGTAATAGTACCCCCCCCCACCTCTTTCTCTTCTGGTTATCTGATTTCCTATCAGTACCTCTTCCTAGTCAGTAGGTGAGGGGACTGAGGTGACAATGTTGGTGGATGTCATTTTCCCTGGGGACAGGTTAAGGTTATGTGGGCAGAAAATAAATGAAGCTGTGAGCAGGGAATGGAGACTTTCCGTCACAGAAAGCATACCTGAGACATTATTTTAAATCATGATCACTAAGTACAATATCAGTGGAGAAAATCGAGAGTTCAGAAGAAAAAAAAAAAAAAAAAACAAGACACAAATACACATAAGTGACAAATGGAGTACTTTTCTGAGTCTAAAAGGGAAAAAAATGACTTTACAATAAAAAAAGGAAGGACATCTTCAAGCAGTGCTATTGTGTAGGCAGAAGGAACATAGAATGTTCAAATGTGATCAGCACTCTTCTCCAAGTTGCTGATAAATTAAATCTGTCTTTTGAAGGGTGACTAAGTCTGGCAAATCTTGTAAGTTTGTCACTTTGCTTTCAAATTGGCTTAGCATCGTGGTGCCAGTGGAGTGGTTTGAGTTTTCAGTTTCAGATTTTCAGACCTCCAAAGTCTACTGCTGTTTGAGACTTTTTACACTCTTGTCAATTGATACATAGTGAATGCAGGCTCCTTGGTGCCCTGACAGGTCACTGGGCTAGGCCTAGCTCAGAGAAACCTCACAACGAATAGTAATCAGCTGAGACTAAAATCTGTTTGTTATTTGCAAAACTTGGTCTTTGCCCATCTCGAACAGGGTGGTGTGATTGAGGCAGTATATGAATCCTTTCCAGCAATTCTTTCAACTAATATCACATTGCCACCTGGGAAGGAATCCTCAGTGCCAATCTAGAACAATGCAAAGTTGTGAGTTTAAATATTAAAGTTAAAAAAAAAAGCAGCAAAAGACTCAGCTAAACAGAGTTGAGGGAGGAAAAAGGAAGTCCTGGGATTTTCTTTCTATTTTGATGCTAAAATTCCCCCATTTTCAATTCCTCTTATTTTAATTTTTCCAATGATTGAAGCACTTTATTTAGGGCACAGAAATATAAATCGATATTGAATTACTTAACTAGGAAATGCAAATCAATAGTAACTTCCTTATGCAGGAACTTTTGGTCTGAACTCTTTGCAATATGCTATTTGTTCTAAAAATATGGCTTTAATAAGTGATAGCTTATAGTGACCCTATTTACATATCAAATCACTGTACAATAATCTTATCTTAGGGCACAACAAACTAGCACTTTTGTACATTTTATATCTATGATAAAGGGACAATGAAAAAATAAATCAAAATAGCTGTTCAAAGGGCGATTTCTAGTATAATGTAATATATAATACATGCTTAATCCATATGTTCTATATTTTCTATTAACAAATTGAGAATTCATGCACACATTAATCACTTAGAAGAATTTTAAGTGGACTTTGAATGAAAAAAAAAGTTAAAATCATTTTGTGTTTCATCTTGTTTGATTTTGGCATTCTGATAATTTTCTGTGACAGTAAAACAAAAATGCTGAACCAGGAAAATGAAATTGTTGAGTATCTGCTGTTACTTTTAGAGGGAACACTTTATACTGGAACACGAACCTTTGGTTTCTGATGCTGAGTCTCCCACTCATTACGTGGAATAAATCACTTATGGCATGGTTGTTTTGTCTTTCCAGATTCATCTTGGCAAAGATCCTCTCCTGCACTGTGTGCCAGGGTTGCTCCCATATTTTTACAAGGCTCTCCTCTTCTAACAAGACTTGACTTGGACCAACTAAGGTCCTTCCCTAGAATTTGGGTTGGCCCAGAGGGAGCTTCTCTGTGTTGGTTAAAGCATCATGATGTGTGACTCATGGAGCCTTAGTGGCTAGTTCCCTGATCTGAAGAACACTTCTGAGGAAAGTCAACATGTAGAGAAAAAGACAGAAGCCATCCTGGTGAGGTTCACGTCTCTGGTTCCAGTTGTTACTGATGCTTCTCTGCTTCCCTGCTCTTCCCACAACCGGGTCATTCAACAAATGCTTGGCTTTCCTTTATTGAAGTTAGGATTTATCTCACTCAGTTTTGATTGGACGACCAACCCCTCAGTTTCACAGTCATAATCCCGTATGTGATTTTATGTTACATTTTTAAAAGATGATTCTCAAAATGGTGTAAGGTTAGTGCCCCTGTAAAACCAAGACCCACTTTGGATCCTAATTATTGCAAACTAACTTCTCTGGTTTCCAGTTGAAATGTTTATAAAATATAGGAAATCAATTCTGAAGGTCACTAAAATTCTATGACTCTTCCTGTAAAAAGCATGAGTCCCTTTCATATTTCATTCCTTTCAACAACCCATTGAGAAATGGATCCTTTTGTTCCAACTTACACTGGGGCCATAATGAGGTGCCTCTGATTACTAACAGGAAGAATTTTGAGGAGGAAGTGACTAGGAGAACTGGAAACTTGAGGGGATTTTAGGTGAAATTCTACCTGTCATTATCCGTCTGGAGCAGACAAAGGGTCTTAATATTGAAGGGGTAATTACAGAAATGAAAATTCTAGGTGTTATACGTGGGGGACTTTTTTCATTAAAATATCATACCTCCTCCCTGGTGCTTAGATGATTCTTGGAAGTTTTGTGGTCTGGTGTTTGATGCTTTCTTTAGCATTCCCCTCCCCCCATTTTATTCATCTTGACACATTAAAAATGTTCCACATTACAGGTGCATGAAATACACTATAATAGTTTATTATTAGGAAAGCACTTCTTGTCAAGAAACAAAAATTTTCACCACTGTTTTTTGTTGCTGCCATCCAGCTGTCAGAAGCCTTATCATATGGTTCTGGTTCCTTCTTTTTTTTCTTAGTTTTCTTACTATATAATGCACCTCCGCATTTTTGTTTGTAAAGTCTTTTACCATTTTTCCATTAAGCTGATTATGGCTTCATACATTTTTAAAGACGAGCTTAGGGTCACAGGATGGTAGCTAGCCAAAGGTTTTCTTTAACTGCAAGGAATTAACAATATAGTTGATATATAGGATTTTAAAAAGTAGTTTTAATTAGATATGATTTTTTTTCTTTGTTTTCATTACCCATGTTCACTAATAAAATTATAAGACCAGAATTATATTCGGAAATACAGTTAAGTAGGGCCACTCTATACATATTATGTATACATGTTTTATATATATATATATCCATGTACATATATATTATATATACATATAGATAATATGGAAAATATTGCATATATATGGATATAATATTGGATAATTGGATAGTTGGATATTGGATAATATTAAGAGGCAGTGGAGAAAAATATCTGCATAACCCTTGAAATCATAACTAACTTAGAGGGGCTGGAGTAGAGGAAGTGGATAATGATTGGTATTATGGAGCCAAAAAGATCCACAAAGACAGCATAGTCAGTCATGGAGACCCAACTAGTAACCTACATGGTGTTTTGTGGGGGAAGAAAGGGCATGACCCAAATATCTGGCAGTGATGATGATAAAATAGAGAACTTACACAGTATATCCAAATAGACATTTGATATAGGGTGCAATTGATGGAGCATCAGGAATGGTATAGACAGGAGGGGTGGTGTGCTAGTAATCTCAACCAGCTCAGGATTGAATGAACATAAACCACTCCAGGTCAATTTTAATCCTCCTTCCAAATTATTTCTTATCCAGATGTCAGACCTATACATTTAATTATAGTATTTCTCTGTGTAAACATTTTTAATAAGTCCCATTTTCCTCAGGATAAAAGTCCAAATTCTATATCATGATGCAAATACTATTTCTTTGACCATTTTATGCTTCCTCCACCAGCCCCACTGCCCAGGCTCCCATCTCATTCTCTATATTCCAACTAAAGCTGTTATAATTCCAAATAAATTAACTCTATTTTATGCCACTATCATTTTGCATATGCTATTACTTCTGACTATAATATTTTCCCCTTGGAAAAAATCTTCCTTGTCCTTCAAACCTTAACTCAAGTAGAACTTTTATGAAGCCTACCGTATTCTCTCTCCCAGTAGAGTTGGTCCTTCCTGTCCTTGTACATTCTCATTTTATAGTAGTGCTGTTTCTTGTTAAAATTTTATTTTACATGACTATCTCTTGTATTTGTACTAGAAATATCATCTCATTGTGGACACATTCCATGCATTATTCATTAACTCTTATGTTTCCCATTATGTCTGGCCAACATTGTGCCCTCAATGCTTATAGAATGAATCACATGACAGATTTTTGGTTCATCTTGGGCATAGGGTGAAGGTTTGATCTAAAATAAATAAAAGTAGGCCTGGTTATAGAAAATAGAAGAGAAAATAATAGTACACCAACATCAACAAGGATCTCTGCTGAGCTCTGAAGTATGGGCCTTCATACTCAAGAGCTCCATACTCTGTCTAGATTTCTTCAGGATAGATAGAAGATTCCTTTTTCAGTACAGAGGTGAAGTAAACCTATTCATGTATCTGGAATTAAATAGTAGCAAAGTCAGAGGATTGAAAGTTGAAGACAGAGGATGGAAGGTTGAAGACTGACCAACCTTCAGAAATGTGAGCTTTCCTTTCCTTGAAGAAGGAGTAGAGAGCTTGAGCTTTGAGTCATAGGGATCTTGGTTCACAGGCATTTATTCAGTGTCAGGTGCTGAATTTCAGTTTTCTGAGTCTACATTTCCTCCAATTTTAGAATAGGTATCATACTAATCATCGAGAGTTTGTGAGAATTCACCAAAATCATATAATGCAAATGCAAAAACATGGGCTCCAGAAATGCTCTCTCTGTCCTTTCCTTATGTACCAGACCCCAACTACTTGGAATTGTTTGAGAAGAAAAATCAGGCCATAATGAAAATGTGCACCAAAAGTTGTCACAAAGCAAAATCTTAAGTGGTAGAGCATCAGTACTAAAAAAAATTATATCATTTAGACAATGTCTAACGTTGAATGTATTTGAAATGTTGTCCATAAATATCCAGTGGTCTCTTAGCTATTGTGTTTTATTTAAAAGTGTGTGACTAATAACTTCAATAATATAGACAAAGTTATATAGAGATAATGAAAATCTGGAAATAATTCATCAGTAAATTGTTTTATCTTCTACCTGGAGTTCTTAAATATGGCAGAATGGACTTTTAATTAAGCAGTCTGGAGAAAATTGCAGCAACAGGAGCTGAAAATCATTGTCCTTCTATGAAGTTAAAGATGTTTTATCCAAAAGTCTTCCTATTTTTTTTTCTTTGCTATTCTTATAACTTCACCCTGTGTTTCAGTCAAGGTTTAAAATGTACATTAATATCTAAATAAGTTGTTTACCGAGTTGCTTGGCTTTACACAGCTGTGGATGTGGTTCAAAGATATGGTGAGGTATTTTTATCAGGTTTGGTGGTGGAGACAGAAGTTTGCGTGGCAGGAGTAGAGTAGGAGAATGGATGTGAAGTGATAGAAGCCAGGAAACTGACGGGTGCCTATGACGATAGACTAAAGTCCATGAGGGTTCCTCAGTGTCTTTATGCATCAATGGCAGAGGTATTCTGAGGAGAATCCAGTGCCCTTCATTAAAGAGCTAAAGCACAAGAGCCCTCAAAGATGAATGAAAATCTGACACGAATCAGTAGTAGGGTACTGTAAGGCAAATGCTCCCCCAGGGTGGTGAGCCAGCAGCAACCAACAATCCGCAGGATGTTCATTGTCTGCTTTGGTCTGATGCAAAAAGAATGGATGATAATTCAAGTTAACCAAGAACTATGCAGGGAAGGAATTTTGAGAAGCATGGTTAACAGTTGAGATAAACTGACATACTCTGAATCCACCATGTTCAAAAATGATTGTATAAAAGTCCTACTCTGTACTTTATACTGTACTTTCTTAGCCTGACTTTCTCTCACTTTTTTTCTTGGGATAACCTCAGATATCCCAGCTCTCATTACTAAAATTGAGTTCTATTTGCTACTCAATGGACAAATGAATCCAATTCAATGCATCCATTTTCCAGGGCAATGTTTAACTTTATCTGTTTCTTAATGGATTCCCAGAAAAATAATCACTCTCAACCAACACTGTCCAGCAGCACCTTGTTTAAAATGAATTCTGGTTTAATGGGTTTTCCATATTTCTCTGAAATGAGACCCTTGCTTTCCCCTCATTTTTCTTTTAGCTAAGTCTTTCATTTTGCAGATGTAGGCAGATCTGTATTATACTAAAAACCGGAAATGGATTAGTGATGTATCCTGGATAACAGAAAGTGAAATTATTGCTTAAAATGAGAGCAATTTTTTCCTGGTTCAGCTTTAATGAAGAATATGAAAGGCCATGCCATTAGCAATAATTTATTCATTTGTATATTTTATAGATTTAATAAGTTTTGCTTTAAACATTGGCTTCCATCTGGAGCTTATGAGGAACTCTGTCAACTTTTCAAATAAGGGCTGAAAGCTTAAACTTGACCAACATACCACACTGTTTTT
Organism: Spermophilus citellus; assembly: GCF_964194105.1. Taxonomy (NCBI): domain Eukaryota; kingdom Metazoa; phylum Chordata; class Mammalia; order Rodentia; family Sciuridae; genus Spermophilus; species Spermophilus citellus. The sequence continues at coordinate 84,821,725 of NC_138194.1, forward strand.
TCCCCTTCTCCCTTCTTGTACATGATAGAAGCAGGAATTGAACACATAGAATTGAAGCACTTGAATAGCTGTGATCATGAAGAGTTGAGATGAGGGACTAAGGAAAAGGTAGACCCCAAGCCTGTAAATCAGCATGATGCAACATCAGCAGGTCAGGTTATTACTTGTAAACTCTCGACACTGCTGCTTCCTAAAGTTTAGAGCTTTCTACAAAGCAGATCACCAAAACTTATGGGTATTGGCAGCCATTGCTGGCAGGATGAGACAGTTTTCTGTAGCTTTAGTAGAGACTGCTTATGAGGAGTGGGTAAGACAGGGAGTACCAAGAAGCTCTGGGTAAGGAGTTTGAGGAATAGTTCAGAGGAAGCACCTGTGAGACTCCGGCTCTTGGAGATAGAAAGTAAGGGTGAGCCAGTCACTTGTAGAAGACAGAGTAGCAGCAGCTGTGGCTATCAGGGTCCCTGAAAGACTCCAGGTTCATCTATGCACCATATCTCATAACTCTCCTGATAACTTCACCATCACCACAACATTCTGGGTAGGTGGCCTGAACTTGGGTTATACTAGTCGTCTCCAAGTTCATCTTTTTACCTTTACTCTCCCTTTGGTAGTCATTTTATCCAGACCAACTTCATAAAGACTATCTAGGTGGCATTATGGGCTCAACACCTCATAATGACATAGAGATGATATGGGTGAGATGTCAACAATTTCACTGTAATATTGTCAGTGGGACTTATTTACAAAATGTTATCGTGGATACTCCCACTTATAAAATTAATAATAGAATTTCTTCTGAGGTTTATCTACCCACACATATTTGTTGAGCACATACTAGTTGCCAAATACTAAGGTAAGACAAGGAATATAAACTCCTTGATTTCATGGAGTTTATATTCTAGCAATCCTGTCATCTGTCAGTCCTTTCTCTCATTCCCCAAGACAGTGAATCCCAATCCTTTTAATTTTTACAACTCTTTTCGAGTCTCCCCATCTTTGTCTTACATCCTAGCCACAGCAGGGTCTTAGATGACTTTGTACCACACTGAACAAAGAAAATAGAGCACATAGCTCAATATCTTCCCACTTTTGTAGAGAGTACAATGCAGCCTCAATTTCTTTTTTCCTGACTCCGAGGGCCAGGCAGTCATTTTGGAACTTCCCCAGGGTTTGGAAGGTCATGGAGCTATGAACATGCCTAAGTCAGCTTTGGGCATTTGGCAGCAAATTTAAAAGTATCCAGTATTTTGCTTTATCCCAACATTTAATTTGCTGATATATTCCAAATATTAAGTATGCCCTGAAAGTATCCACTACATTTTGCTAACTCATTTCACTAACTTTTTAAAAGACTGCATTTATGCTTGGGGTGCAGGATTCACTTCTAAACAAGTCTTTTAGTAGTTATTAGGTTGTCAGGTAATAATAGCTAGAAAGCCCTGGGGATTATGATATTGGTTTAATTTAAAAAGAGAATGTATTAGTCCATTTTTTGCTGCTACAACAGAATATCTGAGACCAGGTAGTTTAGAAAGAACAGAGAATTATTTGGCTCATAGCTCTGGAGGCTAGGAATTTTAAGAGAATGGCACCAGTATGTGGTCTTCAAATACTGAGGGCCTTCACACTGTGTCATCCCATGCCAGGAGGTGGAAGGGCAAGAGGGGCCAAGAGTAAGATTTAAGCAAAAGCCAGAACGGGAGGAAGGGTCCCAGACTCATCCTTTTCTTAGGAGATCCATTCCTGTGATAGCATACTGTTAATTCATTCCTTAGAGAAGAGCCCTTAGGAATTTCTTAAACATCCCACCTCTCAACACTCTCGCACTGGGGAACACAAAACAACACATGCATTTTGGGGAATGCATTTAAATCATAGCAGGCAGACGTCTGCAAAAACTTCCCTATAAGTTTCTGAGTCCCAGAGGTTAGGAGCTCATTAGAAAACAGACCCCTTAGTTAATAGCTATCCTGGTATAGTTATGGAGTAAAAGCATGATAATAGACAGCAGTTGGTGTGAATTCCAGCTCTTACATTTAGCAGCCATATATTTTTAAAATTTATTTGGTATCTGTAAAATCAAGTTTTATCACCTAGAAAATGAAGATAAAAATATATTCCTCTCAAGGTTATCATAAGGAGTAGTGCAATGAACTAAATGTTTATGTCTCACCAACATTATGTTTAAACCCCAACCTCAATGTTATAGTATTTAGAGATGGAGTCTTTGGGAGGTATTTAGGTCATGAGAGTGGAACTCTCATGAATGTGGTCAGAGATTTTACAAGAAGAGACACCAGAAAGTTGCACTTTCTCTTGGCCATGTGAGGACACAGCAAAAAGAAAGTTGTCTCTTAATATATATCGGACCTTCTGGAACCTTCTTCTGGACTCTAGATTCATGACAAATAAATATTTGTTGTTTAATAAGATATCCAGTCTATGGCACTTTGTTGTAGCAGCCTGAACTTATGAATACAAGTAGTTGAGATTACTAAACGTACCCAGCACCTTCTGCCAAGTGGCAACTGATTCAAGATTAAACACCAGTTTCCTAAAGATGATTTCTTGTCCTCTCACACCCTCACCTCCCCACCACACTAGTTTTGTTTATAACTGTTTATAACAGTCGATGCCTGAAAGTTCCCAGAGGCGCCAACCAATGACAAATGTTCCCAAACAGCTAATCCTCTTAGAGACAGTGGTTGAGTTATGTTGTGATTTTGTTGAGGGGTGGATCTTGCCTACTCGACAAAAGTTTGAGTAATAGAAACCTAATGAGCCTTTCTCATCAAAAGGCCATCTCTACCCTAAAACAAAATTTATTTGTGAAAAGTCGATTATCTTTATGCTTTCCTGGCCAAATTTTTGGGATGATCAGTTAATAGCAGGAATAATAATTAGAATACCGAGAGCAATGTTCCATTTGTTTATCATGGAAATCCCACAACTGAATTCATGAAATATAGCAGAAGCAGAAACACTGAGGAGAAACTTGTGCCTTCGTATTAATTTAGATATATCACATGCTTTTGATTAATGTAGGAGTTCTTGTTCTTCTAGAAGAATTTGTTAATTCAAGTGGTGGGATCTGATCTATCTTCCTTAGTGAAGAGAGATAGGGTCATTTGCAATAGATACAGTAGAAACCTGCACCCCACATTTGTTTTAATCTCTGGTGATATAATGTGCTACAATAGAGAAAAGACCCTTTCTTGATTTGCTAGAGTTGGCTTGATATTTACCAACCTAATGCTGATTTAGTACAGAGTAGGTTGGATGTAAAAAATGGAAAATATTCTCTGGGAAAGTTAGAAAAGAGCAAATAAGAAAACTGAGTTTGGGTAGATGGCCCTTAACTACTATTAATGACTCTCTCAATCGAGATAACATTGATAATTATCTGCACTGTGTAAGCATAGGAGATGGGAGAGGTCCTCTTTCTTATCCCTGTTTCAGACTTTACTACATCAAGCAAGAATTCATGTTCTTTTGGTCTTGGAGAGGTTTGGTATTAAATGATAATGACAACAATAATCCTTAAATTCATTTTTTTCTTTTTCTGGGGTTTATCTATTCAGTGATAAGATGAGAATAAAGAATGAAGTAGCTAGAGTTGCACAATCATTCAGATTTAGAAATACATTATGAGTGATTTCTATTTGCCAGGCAAGAGATAGGATGATATGAAGAGATACATTAGTCTTCCTTTTGTTCTTTGGATTCTCATAGTTTGATAGGAGAAAACAGAATATTTCTCATAAAAAATCAGTGGACTTACGCTTTCTTAGGTTGTCTGAAAGCCCTGTCTGAGGCAGGAGTCTTGTGCAGGTAGTTTACTGATGAAGCATTTTGGGGAGAAGTCTGCAAGATAGTGAGGGAAGGAGAGTAGAGCAGGAGAAGAAGCTAAGCAGAGACATGGGTTCAGCTAACAGTGAGGGCTCATCTCCTAGGGACCTGCAGAGTGTGAATGCCACCACAGACCTCTCTCCTGGAGTCAAGAGGCTGGGCCCTGGACTCACCCAGTCACTTAGACAGTGCTCCCCTCTCAAACATCCCTGGACTCCTGTTGGCTAAAGGAAGATCAAGCTCACAACAGCTAGGAGACAAGTTCACTGGCTCAGTAAAGGGGACCAGGCTGAGGCAGCAGCTATTACCAGATAGAAAAATGATGACATTTTACATCCAGGTTTCAGAGTCTCATTGGGTGGACTGATATTAAATAAGCAACTACAATACAACACAACAAGCATAGCACTAATTGTTTTTGAAGGTGGCATGGGGAGAGAGTGATTGCCCAGTTATACCTTCATTGGCTCTTTATCTCATTGCACAAAATCCTAAAGTTTTTAAAACTAGCTTTGATGGTAAGGAGTATGAGCATGTAAATTGTTTCAGAGAAGTGTTTAGTGAGGTATATTTACAAGGCCAGGCTCTGGGAATGAGACACTGGTGAACAGGAAGTTACTGAGTGTACTGTTTATTCCATGACACACACACAGACACTCTCTCTCATTTATATATGTAATATATGCCATGTATCTATGTCTTTACCTCCCTATCTACTCTATATTTGCCTCCATATCTTTATGTAAGTGAGGCTTTAAGAAAAGAGTAAGATCAGCGTAGTGGCACACACCTGTAATCCCAGGGTCTCTGGAGGCTGAGACAGGAGGAGTATGAATTCAAAACCAGCCTCAGCAAAAAGCAAGGCACTAAGCAACTCAGTGAGACACTGTCTCTAAATAAAATACAAAAAATGGGCTGGGGATGTGACTCAGTGTTCAAGTGCCCCTGAGTTCAATCCCTGGTACCAAAAAAAAAAAAAGAGAGAGAGAGAGAGAGAAAGAGAGAGAGAAAGAGAGAGAGAGAACGATTACATTTTAGGGAAATAGTCCACTGGTAAACAAATAAACAATTCTTTCTGGGATAACACTCATGGTGATAGTTTCTTCTTTGGAACTAGGAAGGAACTATAAACATGACTCAAGTGCTACAAGTATGAGTCAAGATTTTTTGAGAGATAGATATATTTTTCAATGAGGGAGTTGGTCTGTCAAGTTCAATGATTGAGGTGTGTTTTCATAAAGCATTTTTCAAAAAGTATTCCTTAATATCCAGTGATATTTTCATTTAATGCTACATTGTTTGATTTGACATATCTTGGAAGTAATGTTGGCTGTTGACTCAGAGACACTCCAGAGAAAACAGAAGTAACCCCAAACTGGGAACCTGTCTAATTGGCACCAGGTTTCCATTTCTTGTCATGTCCAGAGTTTAATTCTGTTGGTAATAAATTAAAGTCATGTTTTAAGGCACTTATCTGATTCATTTCCCATTCAGATATCCATGTTTTAAGAATCCAATAAAATTAAGCAAGATTTTCTTCTATGTGTAGCACAGTATCAGTTTCTATGGTTTCCTTATTAATTTTAAATCCCAGATTTAGCACTTGGCTGAAAGGCTGAGAAAATGACTGACCATATATCTAATTCTATTCATTATTTATTACTTGAGATTTTCATATTTCATGTCTTTTTTGATGGTCTTCTTTGTGTCTTTTCATAATGTTCTTTTAATTTATAATCTGAAAAATGTATATTTCTTTTAAAAACAAGAGAAAGGAAACTTTTGGTAACCTCCATAATTACTTTCCACGTTTTCTTATTCTTTCTTTTCATATGAACATTTATAAAAACTTGTCTGTATATGTGATAATTCATTTAAGCACAATTACATTGTCGTGAGTTTTGTATTCATTCCTCCATTTTTTTATGACTTGGGTGGTAGATAAACCACAGAGAGAGAAAATTCCTTATGAAGAGAAATATAAGAGAGAAAAAAGAAAAGCACACACATGCATACACTCTCTCTTACTCTCTCGTGGTAAATGATTCTATGACAAAACAGCCTCCTTTAAACAATATCTGGAGCTCACCATCAATGGGACTTTGTTCCACATTTACAGAGGCTTATGGAGCAAAGCTGGATTAGAAAGTATTGGGCAATTTGTGTCTTTTTATTGTTGTTATTTTTACACATTCTTTCCCAAGACAGGAGAATGCATGAGGTCCTATTCAAATATGGAAAGGACAGACAGGCTCAGGAAAATACATTTTTATTTGTATAACTTGTTCTTTTATTTGCATAACCTGTCCTTTTTATTTGCATGTTTCCCCTGGGAGTAAGTAAATAGTTTAAATTTGGGAAGATATGCCTTTCAAAGCTGTTTATATGTAGGAAAAGTAGAAAGCTTGAAGTAAGCCTTTGGATAATTTATGAGGGAGGCTAGAAAGACTCTCTTATAAAGCAAGTCTCAGTCAAATTATCTAATAAAGGAAAACCTGATCCACCTCCTTTGGTATCTGCTTCTTTCTCTTTCACAACAATGCCTAGATCCAAGCTCATGTCCTTTAGAGCACAAATTCTCCCTTTGCTGTTCCGATTAAAGGAAGTCAGAATAGGCCTCAAATGCTCCCTTTTCTCCTTTTGATCTCCACATTCTGGTTTGGAAGAAGAGAAAGCAAGCACCAGGTGCTTTCATTTCTCTTGGTTAGCAGTAGCACCCTCCACTGGCTTTCCAGTGTGGGTTGAGTCTTTTAGGGATTCACAGCAGCTTTTAAAACTCTTTCTGGTAGCAGCACTCTGGGTTTCCTTTAGCACATTCTTCTCTTTCATTGTCACTCCTTGTGGTTTGGGTGAGGCTGACCACTACCCTCCCCACGTCCCCACCCACCCAGCCCCTTGAGGGGGGTCACGTGACCCAGGCTGACAACCCAAACATCACATCCTCGTTGCCAGGATGGGCACAGGATCTAAAGTCAGGCCAAACTGTGAATGTGCCTATCTGCTTAACCAGACCACTCAATTCATACTTTCTTAGGAGGATAAAAAGGGTTTTTCTTTTCTCCTGGTTTTAATTCATAAATAGTTGTAAGCTGAAGAACAAATGAAAAAAAATATTCACTCTCATTCTAGCCTATGAAACCCAGCATGTTAGGACCTATGCTCACTGCATTTGGTATATCATCCAACTATTATCCCTACTATAACTCAGACACAGGTACCTCTGCTGTGACTATTTTACACAGGAGAAGCTGAGACACAGACATACCAAGCACCTTTGTGAAGATCGCATGCTAATAAGTAAATAGCGTGCTGACTTGTCTAATTAGTTTTCTAATCTGAAACTTCTGCTCTTAACCATTTCATAGTGCCTGCAGGTGTTCTTGAGAGGAGAGGGAAAGCCCACATTTGACAATTTTGCAAAGATTAAAGTAAAATGTGTGTTTAGAAGGGAGGAATGAAGGAAAAGTGAGGGGAAATAGGCAATAGAGAATCACAAGTCAGAGCAGCCCTCTGCAAATGGAGACCAGTGTGTGAACATATTCAACAGTAGTGGGACAGAGATGGGTAAGGCTCAACTGTGTTGAATCCTAACTAAGTACCTGCCATGCTAAATCCACAACTCGAGGCTGTCTGGAGGTATCTCATCACCATCAGTGTGAGGGTCATGTTAGGGTGTATCCTGAAGTTTGCTAAAACTAAAGTAATGAGCCTGGCTTAGTAACCTGTTGTTAAACGAGTTCATTCATTCACTCATCTCTGGTTTTTATGATGCAACAATAAACTTTAAATGATTTTAGTTTAAAAATAAATAAATAAATTTGAGTAGAGTAGATATGGTGATTGGGTCTACATTGTAACTTACAGTTGAGCCAAGCAAAGTGCCTCTAACATTTAGTCCATTGATTTTATTTATTTACTTACAGGCAAGTTTAATTCTAGAGTCGTTCTTAGATGTCTTTCCTAGCTGGGTAACATAACAGTTTTATAAACAGCAGTTTTCCCCTCTTGTGATGGCAGGAAGCCATCTGAATTTGCAGTGTCTCTGCTACAGGCTACATTTAAAGAATTTTATGCTGAGCACCATGATATCACTGGGGAAGATAAAAGGAATCAGATGTACATGGGTTCCAATTCAACTTACCTTCTTACTAGGTATATGATCGTGTGCTAATTATTTAGTATCTGTAAGTTTTTTAAAAGTATAACATGGGGTGGATATTTGTAAAGTTTAAATGGATTTGTAAATTTGAAGTGCACCCTTGTTAGTACTTACTTGCTCAACAAATGTGCTTTCTTCCCTTTTGTAGATTTTCTGTTTTATTTTTCTCATTTGTCAAATTGAGATAATAGTAGTTACTTGCAAAACTGATCATTCGGTGAAAGATGTGTTAAAAATGGCTGGTATATAGTTAGATGTCCAATAGATGTTTAAGTCTGCTGCCTTTCCACTTAGATTCTTAGAACGATCAATGACTTCATATTTTCACCAGAAAAAGTGTTTAATAATCTAAGAAAAACATTCTACATATTTGAATAATGACATTTTTGACTCAGGGTCAATTGTATCTCCCTACTCACCTGGGAGACACAATAGAAACTTGAAGACTAAATAGGAGGTAGAACACAAAGACATGTAATGTGTAAAGAAATTAATCAAAACTTCAAGAAATCCATACATATACATTCAATGGTTTGATCAATATTATCCTAATACTTAAAAAAGTAAAAGGAATACTTAGGAATCATAGACAATACAAAGAAAAACTCAATTACCTTATTTGTACTGTGGGAGAAAGTGATTTGGTAATAAAATTTTACCCATTTTTCACATTTTGTAATATTTGGTCCAAGCTTTGTGGTTGACAGTTTAGTCAGACATAAGCCCTCTTTCTGCTGAAAAGTAGTTTTCTATTCTAAGTTCATTCTATTTTCATTTACACTGCACTGCTGAATAATATAGAGTGCACTTAATTTTTTCTAAAATTAAATACTAGCAAAGGAACACCTCTTTTGAATAATATCCAATTAAAATTCACTGTGGCAGATGCAAGTTGTGGACCTGGTCAAAAGGCAAAAACTCCCAACCCACCCAATAATTGTTTAAGCAGAGAATTTCCAGGCGTTACTTCAAATGATCTCAGCCACACCTTGCAGGCACTTGGGGAGGCTCAGTTCTGTGCCCACGCCTCATCTCCTTGACTGCTGCCGAATGTGGCTTTATTTTCCATTTGTTGGGCTGGAACATCCCCTCAGATTAGAGAAAAGGCAGTCCTTTGCAGTTTGTAAGCACAGTTCTGTTAGGAATGAGTAATAATGGCATGAATTCTGATTTTTTACAGTCAATTTCGTTTCAACTTCAAAGAACCAATTCTTCATTACATTTTTAAACACAGGCAGAATGGTTCTTGGTAAAAGTTGGAACATGAGCAAGTATTAGCAAGGATAATTGAAATCTACACATTTAAATCTAATTCTATTTGACTTATTTCCAGATGGGTGTGAAAGCCCCTACCATATGCAAAAATAGTATGCTGAATGCCTATCTGTTGAATTAAGTGTGTCAATATCTATTATTTAGATTGGTCCACCTACATTTACTATAATCTCAATTTTATGCAGCTATGCAATTCAATCAATCAGTCATGGATAAGTTGGGTTACCTTTTTGTCTTTTTATTGTTACCCATGAAGTTTTAGAGTCATCTTACATTCTTGAAATACATTTGTCAAATAAAAGCTACTTCATTGAAGGAAATCTCCTGTAAAGATTCCAAGACAACATTTTAAAAAGTGTAAAAGAATGTTTCCAGTTTATCCAGACTCTTTTTTTTTTTTAAATCAGGATAACTAAGATTGACCCAAGTGGTGACCAGCTGCTAATATTTCTTTTAATTGTCTCCATCCTCTGGTATTCACATCCTCATATATTCTTCTCATTGAGTGTAGGATTGCCTAGTGACTTGCTTTTAAAACCCTGGAATGGGGAAAGGGGATAGGATTCTTGTCCTGTGACCAGATTGCATAAAACTATGACTGCCATCTTGCTCACAGGTCTTCTCAGTTTGAAAGCCGTTGAAGCCAGCTGCCATGTTAACAGACAGCTGGGAAAATAAGCCCTCAGTCCAGTCACACTTAGACTGGATTTCACAAATATGTCTATGGGATCAGAAGAAGAGTTGTCCCAGTCAAGCTTTCAGATGCGATCACAGCCTATTCAACACAGACATTTTAGTCTCTGAAAGATCCTCAAGCAAACAACCCAGCTAAACTGTGTCTGAATTTATAGCCTAAAGAAACCATAATATAGTAAATATGTGCTGTTTTAAGCTTATCAGTTTGTTGTAATTTGCAGCAATAAATAAATAGCACTATTAGATAATTCCTAAAACTTTGAGTTCTCATCTGGATTCACTACTAATAAACTATTTTTACTGTCTCTTTATTTGCTCTTTTGGGAGCATCAATAAATAGTAAAATGGTCACAAGACTAAAGAAGCATACGGTTGTTCCTGGAGTCTCTGATGTCTTTTGTCTCAGGCCAACCATTGGAGAAGTTTGGTTATCTAATGATACACCATAGATGGCATAGTGGGAAAGATTATGCTGCCTATTTTATATTTAACTCTTTTCACCCTTAGTTCATATATATATATATATATATATATATATATATATATATATATATATATAATACTAAGAGTAAAAATAGCTAACCTCTGCTGAGATCTGTGTTGTATTGTGCATTTTATGTCACCCTGACCTTTAATGATCAGAATAAATCTTAATTTATGTTCCCAGAATCTCTGACACAAAGATTTAAGGAAGAATTTTTGAATAAAGGGAATATTTTGAAAGTTATAATAAAGAGTATGTGATCAATAAATAGTATATTATCAAAGTGATATTAGCAAGGTGGTAGAATAAGAAATCCTGGATTCGCCTTTCCCCATAGACACATGGACAAGTCAATAAAATGTGGACAAATTCCCCTTGGGAGAGATCCAGAAAGTAATTGAGACAGTCTCATATCCCAATAAGCATGAAATCAGCCACATGAAGGAAAAAATATTTCAAACTATATATCTGATGATAGGCTAATTTCTGTAATACATAAGGAACTTCTACACCTTTCTAGCAAAAATTAAACTAAAACTAAAACAAAATCCCTAATAATCCAATTAAAGTTGGACTTAAAAACTTAAATAGACATTTCTCCAAAGATGAGATATGAATGGACAACAGGTATAAGAAAGATGCTCATAAATTAAAATCAAAACCACAATGAGAGACATCACCTCACAGCTGTTAGGATGACTTGTATCAACAAAACAAAATAAGACAACTGGTGTTGGGAAGAATATGGAGAAATTGATCCCTGTGCACTGTTGATGGAAATGCAAAATTGTGCAGCCTCTATGGAAAACAGTATGGATGCTTCTCAAAATATTAAAATAGAACTACCATATGATCCAGTAATTCTACTTTTGAGATTTATCCAAGAGAAAATAAATCAAAATCTTGAAGAAATGTTAACACTCTGATGTTCATTGCAGTTCTATTCATAGAAGCCAAGATGCACATACAACCTAAATGTCCATCAACAGATGAATGGATAAAATAATATGGTTTATACATACACTGTAATATTATTCCACCTTTATAAAAGGAAATTTTGCAACACGCAACAACTTGGATGAACCTGGGAGACATATGCTAAGCGAGTCACAGGAGGACAAATACATGATTCTACTATGTGAGGTATTAAATTAGCCAAATTCAGAAGCAAAGAGTAGAGTTGTTGCCAGGGAGCTGGAGGTGAGAAGAGGAGAATGGAGAGTTAATCTACAAATGAAATAAAGTTTCAGTTATAAAAAAATGAATAAATTCTAGAGCTCTGATTTTCAACATGGTGCCTAGAGTTAAGCAAATGTATTACACACTTAAAATTTGTAAAAAAGGAAGAGATCATACTAAATTCCCTTAATACAAAATTTTTTAAAATAGTATACTATCAAGTGAATTACTCCTAATAGTAAATGGAACTTAATGTTGCTGGGATGAGTGGGAGACTTCTCAGAATATACACATCACTTCTCTTGCCCCAGAGACTAGGTGGTTCAGTGATGATCTATGCATTCCTGAGGTGCGCATTGAGTAAGGGTGTTGGAGGAAGGTAAAGGGTATTCATTATCACTAAACTTCCAGAGGTGAACATAGGGGATTCCCTGGCCAGATGAAATCTTCAGGGAACCAAAAGTGCTGGCAATTGGAAGTTGGAGGAAGCTTGTGCTGATGTGATCAAGTGCTGAACAGTTATAGGCAGGATATCAATGGTATCTCCAGATCTGCTACATCTTACTTCCTACTGTTATTCCATTTTGCAAGACAGGAAAGTAGGGGAAAAGGGGTTGAACCCTTGTCTCTGAATTTGTCTGGAGCAGAGCTTAGACAAACTTAAAATTCAGTGAGATTGTGAAATAATACATACCCTATACGATGGTTATAGGAATTAACTATACATTAAATGTACCTAGAGAGAGTAGTGAGCTCTCAGTCAATGTCAAGTATTTTGTTTTTGTCTTGCTCTAGTATTCCCAGAGTTTTCTAACAGGAGACCAGAAAAGGTGGCACATAAAAGGTCCAGGCTTGGGGACCTTGTATCTTAACAATGATAGGAGGTACTGAAATAAATCTACCCATTTCTTTGTGCTGTGTTAAAAGGAAAAATGTAGAAAAATTATTCTTCTTTCTCTTTAAATATTTTAACGATACAAGAAAATAGAAATCTTACTAAAAAAAAAATTCTCAAGATTATGGAAAAATAAAATGACAAATTCTCTTACATTACTTTTACCACTTTTGCAAATTCCCTTCCAATCGCTTTCACATGCACATATTTTTATCTGGTTGCCCCCGAATTCTATATACATTACTGTATGCAACATTTTAATGTTAAGCTTGAATAATGTCAGAAAGAGACTGTTTATATAGATGGGCAGAAAATCCACTGTTACCAAATTTTATTTTTTTTTCTGACAGATGAAAATGGAACCTCGCTGTAATTACTCTTGCTACAGTAGAAAGATTGAATACTTTCACATTCTTTTAAGGGCCATTTGTATATTCTGTCTTTAATAATATGTGTTTTTCTTTGAAGTAGACAGAATTCTAAGATGAGAACTCAGTCCAACTGACAATTTGATTTTAGCCTTTGAAACTCTGGGCAGAGAACCCAGCAGAGACTCCTGATCTACAGAACTATGAGAAAATAAATATGTTTTAAACTACTGAGTTGTGGCAATTTGTTATGCAGCAATAGAAAATAGTGCATCCCTGTTTCCTACCTGACTTTCACATTTATTCTAAACATTGTCATAGATTGTACCAGCACTTGCATCTCTTCTAATCAACCATTTCCTTACAATTGAACACTCAGTATTATACATGCTGCAGTGATCAACATATTCATGCATATAGTGTTACCTATTGTATTTAGCTTTTATTATTTTGTTTTCATTTTTAAAAGGTGATATATTTCATATTCCAAACTCCAAATGTACAAAATGAGAAAGAAAAATGATAAAGAGTGGGTGGTTTTCTTTCACTTTTAAACGATGACTACACAATTTTCTACCCCCCAAACAATCCCAGATTTAAATTATTTTGAATACTTCTAGAGACTTTTTATGCCTAAATAATGGTATATCATGCCCACTGTTCTGCTCATTCGTTCTGTTAAGCAGTTTTAAGATTGCTCTTTATTTATATCTGAGGGTTGTCGTTTCTATGACTAAACAATGTTCCATCCTATAAATGAACTATAATTATTTAACCATTGCTATTTAATTATACTGCTATTAAAATATAAATATACCAAAAATTATTCTTTCCACAAAGGTACTATAATTTATTGATTGTTAAGCATTTAGGATATTTTAGAATTTTGTTCCTTGTCATGATGGACTAGATAATATGGACAAAATTCCCATAAGCCAACCAAAATTACTGGATAGATAAATTATAAAAAAGATGCCTGCATTTCTTTTTTGAGAAGTGTCTATTCAGCTCATTCCCCATTTTTTTTAAACTGGATTGCTTATTCTTTTTGTTGTTGAGTGTTTTGAGTACCTTATGTAAAATGAACATTAATCAATATCCTTAGCCTTCATGCAAATGCAAATAAAAACTACAACAAGACATTCTCTCATTCCAGTTCAAATGGCTATTATCTCAAAAGCAAAAATTAACAAATGCTGATGAGGATGTGGAGAAAAAGAAACTCTTGGTGGGAATGTAAATTAATACAGCCACTATGGAGTACACTCTGGAAGTTCTTCAAAAGCCTAAAAATAGATTTACCATCTGATACAATTATCCCACTTCTGGGTGTAAATACAGGGGACAAAACCAGCATACCAAAGAGATACCTGTATACCCATGTTTACTGCAACACTATTCATAATACCCAAAATATGGGATCGCTATAGCTGCCCGTGAATGGATAAAGAAAATGTCGTGTGTATACACAATGGGATATGATTTAGACATAAAGAAAAATTAAATCTTATCATTTGCAGCAGAATTTCATTTTATTAAGTGAAATAAATCAGACATAGAACATAGAAAGAAAACTTGCATGCTCTCTCTTACATGTGGAAATTTATATATATATATATATATATATATATATATATATATATATATATCTGAAAGTAGAATAGTGATTAATAGAGGTTGGGAAGGAGCCAGGAAATTTGGATAATGGAGACTTTGTGCCTCTATTGAAATGTCACACTGAATCCCACTGGCATGTACAATTAATGTACACTAAAAAATAAAATAAAATAAAAAATAGTATGCCTGCCTAAAGATGTCAGGAGGCCAAAAACAGTGAGAATTTACCTGTTCAGGAGATTTATCTGGATGGAAATCCAGAACTCAAAGTCCAGCATTTGAGGCTGCTTGGATCTGGACAATGAGATGATTAGAGGACTAGGTAACAGCCCGTTGGGCTAAGAGCAGCCATGGTCTCTTCCAAGCAGGAATGCTGGTGATGCCCCATGCAGACTTTGGGCTGGTGTTTCACTGAATCCTAAGGGTGACAGTAAATCCTAGCCACACATCCTTTTAATTCCTGTACTTGAATTGAGATGACCCAAGATTGCCAGTGTATGCTGTTGGAGGCAAATGCAAATCTTCTCTGGGGCAGAAAACAGCAAACTAGACTTCACGTTATTTTTAGAAACAATTTTGCAAATACCAAGTCCCAACCACAAAAACCAACCAAGCAAAACAACAGGTAAATGAAGACACATGACAACCAGGAAAAAAAAATTAATGGAAACAATAGAAAACAGACACAAATCCACAGGGGTCCCCAAATGCAGAAACCAAGTTAAAAATAAGCATTTTTACAGTGCCCAAGGCAGTAATAAGGAGAGAATAAAATTTCACTCAATCGGAAACTACGTTATTTTCCATCTTTTGCTCTTAGGAACAGGGCAGCTCTGAGTATACTTACGCAAATGTATTTGTAGAAGGGATATGGTGATGTGGAAATTCTGTCAAAAATATCTGCAACTGTAATTTTGGTAGGTACCAAAGAATAAATTGTTCTCTCTGGAGGTGTTACTGACTTACATTCTCACCAGCAATGTAGCAAAGTGCATATTTCCCCACCCCTTGACAACTCATGTGCCAACAATTTTGAGTTTTTCTTATATTGCCTTTGAATATTCTCATTTTGGTTATTGTGGGCTCTGCCATGCCCAATTTTTGAGATTCAATTTTTCACACTTATTTTTTCCTCACTTATGTTTTTTATATCATGTCTAGGAAGAACTTTGCCACTCTGACATTATGGATGAAAAATCGTTACCATGGTTACTTGTACTTTTATGAATTTGTTTTTTAAATTATGTCATTGGACCAACTATACTTTTCTTTCAGTTGGCCATCTAGTTATTCTGATACCATTTATAAAATTAGCCTTCTTTTTTTTCACTGACTCCAAAATACCACCTTCATCATATATTTAATTTCCAAGTACATTTAGGACTATTCACATTATTTTTCTCTGCCATTGACTTGTCTATTTTTGTATCTGTAATGAATCCTGTAAATTACATTTATACAATATTCTAACATCTGCTAAGTCTTGTCCCATCTCAACATTCTTCTCTCTTGGAGATGCCCTGAATATATTTATTTATTCTTTTGCATTGACTTTAAAATCAGCTATTTTAAAAAAATAAATCTGTGAGTATCTTTAGAGGAATTAAACTTAACATAGATTGATTTGCGGATTGGGGTTGTGTGGCTCAGTGGGAGAGCACTCGCCTAGCACGTTGGAGGCCCTGGGTTTGATCCTCAGCACCATGTAACAATAAATAAATAAAACAAAAAGGTATTGTGTCCAACTACAACTAAAAAATAAATATATATATAAAACAGATTGATTTGGAAAGACATGGCTTGTTTATGATGTTGTTTCTTCCCATCCACGCTCTTGTCCAAGTCATTTTTCAGGCACATCTTACGTTTTTCTTTATCTGGATAGTTAATACAAGCTTTTTTATTTTAAAAATACATTTTTCTTAAATATGCTTTTTTTTCAAATACGAATGGGGTTTTGTTCCCTTATACCTATAAACTAGGTTTTTTGGGGGGCTGGGGGAAGGCGGAGTGGGTACCGGGGATTGAACTCAAGGGCACTTGATTACTGAGCCACATCCTCAGCCCTATTTTGTATTTTATTTAGAGACAGGGCCTCACTGAGTTGCTAAGCACCTCACTAAATTGCTGAGGCTGGCTTTGCATTTCTGATCCTCCTGCCTTTGCCTCCTGAGCTACTGGGATTACAGGTGAGTGCCAGTGTGTCTGGCCTATAAACAGACTAGTTTTTGTTTCTACCTTTGAAGGCTATGAATTTATGGATATTAAATGTGTACCCAGAGTTTGTGCTAAATTTGCTTATTTTTGTAACAATCTATTCTCTTTAACTTTAAAATACACAGTAAAACTCTAAATATTTCTTCTAAGTTTTATACTTTTAAATTTCTTTGTTTGCTTAATTACAATGTATTATGCCTCCAAAATTAAAATAAGATAGCAGGGCTGGTTGTTACTTATTTATCTTGAATCAATGAAAAAAATAGGACTAACAGTGAAAGTAAAACATATCTTATTATTTTGGTAAGAGGAAAGGTACTCCTTGTGTTAATTTACATTAACTTGATGACTAACAAGTTGGAAATTCTGCTTCATTTTTTCTTTTGGATGTCCAATATCAGGTTTTGAGTTGATCACAGTGCTCAGCTCATGGAACATTACAATCTACAGATTATGAGAATCTCTTCTTTTATTCAAAGCAAAAAGCCTTTAACAAATATATATATATATATTTTTTTAAAGCAAAAGCCTTTTCCACTATATATATATATTCCCCTTTACCACTCTACTCCATTTCTTTCTCTCCTCTTCCCATTATAAGTTACCATCACCTTTTGGGGTTCAAGTGTGCAGAGTTTAGCTCCCTCAGGCCTGACAGGTTGCAAGAGCTGTGGTTGTGATTTAGGTCAGCTGAGGCAAACCTCAGTTAGGAGGAGAAAAAGTTCTCTTCCCCTTATCGCAAGTCACAAGTTCTGCATGGTTTGGCTAGGAGGAAGAAGCTTCTTGCATACTTGTCCTGGGAATGGTACATTCTAAAGAAACAAATGCATCCTCAGAGGATTAGATAATGTTTACAAAGAACTTTGGGAGGGTACTTATCATATGAACAGGAAGGATCTGAATTTAGCTCTGTGTACCCCGCTGAGGCATGATATTTGGGCAATGTGGGTAAGGTGTTAATTGCTTGCTTTGTTAGAAGAAGAATATAAAAGGAACTTGCAAATAAACCTCAGCATGCAGTTGCAATTGCTGCCTTGGCTCTGCATCCCCTGTGTCCCGGTTATTTCGCGACCCTTACCCAGGGACCCGAACGCACTAGACATTCACAATCACCATGTATTAATGTGGTTGATTTGTTTTGGTTATGTATGCTATTGCAAAATTTGTTTTCTGTGCAGGTATTATTAATTTACATAAGTGGTTTGGGGCCTTTTTTTGCTAAGCATTATGTTTCTATAACCTTTTATATTTTTATATGAAGATTGGATTTGTAACTTCAAGTGTCATAATACATTTCCTGAGATATATACATTATATTTTATCAGTTCGTGATCTCACTAATGGATACCTAAGTTGCCTCTGACTCTCTGCCAAATTATTTTACTTGCTACTACTTAGATTGTGTGAAAAATTGGGGGATTATTCATTAAAGATCTTGGGTTTTATACATACATGGCCAGATGACTCTTTAAAATGATACTTACTGTCAGTATGCATGTCTATCAACAAAACATGAAAACTTTTAAATTCCCATAATCCCTACCATTACTTACATAAAAGCATTCCTAGGAGCTGATTGATTTAATTTTAATTTCTTCTGTGTAAAGCTTATTTATCATTTTTCTAAGTCTTCATTCTTAAATTACATATATTTTTTAAAAATATTTTATTTAGTTGTAGATGGACACAATACCATTATTTTATTTATTTATATTTATGTGGGGCTGATTATGGAACCCAGTGCCTCACACATGTTAGGCAAGTGCTCTACCACTGAGCCTTAGCCCCAGCCCCTACATACAATCTTTATAAAAAGAATATCACACCAGTTTTGTGTTATTGCCAAGAAGGTTTCTCAATATTCTATTTACATTTGAAAGAAAAGTGAGGTTCCTTCAAGCATTACAATTTGATGATTTAAAACGTTTTTGAAGATTATATCAGAAGTCTCTGACTTTTTTGTAATAGGGATTTACTTTTACTTTTCCCGCAAATTTCCTGTCTGAATATGAGAGAGGAGTAGCTAAGAATTCTACGAATTAAAAAAGCATACATCTAGGTGTTATGGACTGAAACTTTATGTTCCCTTGAAATTCATAGATTGGAATCCTAACTCCCCATAATGGTATTATGGATTGGGCCTTTAGTAGGTAGTTCAGACATGCAGGTGGAGCCCTTGTGAATGTGATCAGTGCCCTCATAAAAGAGGCCCCCAGAGAGATCCCTTGCCTCTGAGCTAAGTTAGTAGTCTGCAACCTGAAGAGGGTCCTCCCCAAACCCAACCATGCTAGCTCCCCGATTTGGATTTCCAGCCTCCAGATTGTGAGAAGTAAGTTCCTGTTCTTTATAAGCCACCCTGTTTGTTGCCTGAAGTGACTGAGCCACCTGGGTAGAGATGAAGAGGAGGTAGAAAGTCAACACAGGCACTGCAAACATTTCAAAAACATTTGCTTACACATTCACTAGGAAGGTATTATGTGCTGGGTACCATAATAAATGTTGGTGATACAGAGATGAGTAAGACCAAGTCACCTCTCTTGAAAACACATGGCTAGTGGGGGACAGTCATGTAAAAACAAATGACTGGCAAGAGTTCCTACAAGAACGTTAGCAAAACACAGGGATAGAGGCTTCTTCCATGTTATGCTTAAGACTTTCCAGTGTCCAATTAATGTGTTTGTTATATTGATGGCATATTTTCAGAGTCATATTAGGAGAGAAAGAAAAATTGAAATTAAGCCATTGACTGTTGGGTTCGGTCAACAAAGTATTTACTGAATGACTCATTTTGTCACGGTGCCAGAAGTTAGAGATTTAAAAAAAAAAAAAAAGTGAGCAAGTGTTAAACATTGGACTAACGGCTCACTCCGATCATATCACACAGTGATCCAGAAGATTCAGCATGCTCCTTAATAATCTAAGGTTGGTCACAATGCATATGGGTATACAGCAGTCATCACTTAGGTTGTGTTGTGGTGTTTGCATCATGCTAATTTCATCTATTTTGTCTGAGAAAGAACAGAGATGCACTAAAAAGAGGAAACATTGCATATAAGGCAGGTGGCTCTGCTTGCATAGACAGTGACCTGGATCTCTTCAGGCACTCCCCAGGAAGAGATGCAATGAAGAAGGTCACATATGCACAGTAATCTTCCACTACTCTCCCAGGCAGAGGGACTCTTCCATGCAGACGAGGCTATATATTCAGATTTAATGGTGTGTTACAGCAAAACAGAGGTTGGTTATGAAAAATCTCTGAAGAATCTTAAAAGATAGAGGTGATAAAGATTTTTAAATTAGATAGAGTCATTTTATTCTGTAGGTATTGATGGGGTTCTTGGAAGGCCAGTGATTCTAGGGAAGAGCAATTTTGTACTATTTTGTCTTTACATATACATCAGAAAATATATTAGATGTTGAGGTTTCCTCCTATCATCCATTCTACTCTCCCATCATTATGCATCAGTCAAAGTTTTAGGTGGGACTGACTGTCCCTAAATCAGTTGGAATAATCTCATCCACTTTACCATAGTGATTGGTTCATTGGCAGCCAGAGAAGGCTGCATGGAGAAGGACAGTTGAACTTGACTTTGAAGAGTAAGTTTTGGTAAGTGGGGAGCAAATCACAAGAAAAACTGAAGAGAAAAAGAACATACAAGTTTTGTTCAGGAACTGTGAGCAAATCCTTTAACTAGGGCAAAATGTTATACTGTTTTTATCTCCCAGAGCTGTCCAGGCGATTAAACTCAATTCTTACATTCAGCAAACAATTATTGAACAGTGCATAGTACTGTACTAAGTAGCAGACAGACTTCAAAGGAAGTTGCCTTCAGGTTGAAAAACCCCACTGCAAAAATAAACCCATTGATTTTAGAACTAAGCCTACAAAATAATTTTTTAACACAATCCATTCATTTCCAAGTACAGAAACTAAGGCCCAGATAGCTTAAGTGAATGAAAGCAATAGTGCATGCAGGGAAGAACATGAGTTGTAAGAGTCATTTAAACTCATACATTATAACCCAACTCCTGCAAAGTGGCAGTAATAGCACAGGAAGATGTAGCTGGGATTCAGAGAGATGGCATAAGCAAAGAATTGGGCACATAATATGTACTCAGTAAGTTCCCCTTTCATGTTACTTTATTTATTAATAGTGACAGTAATTTTGTGGCAAAGTTAGAAATAAGAATGTGCTGTTTTGACCACCCCTCCCAAGAGAGCTTTCTCCTGCACAGTACGGAGGCCCATTATTGGAAATCTCACAAAAACTAACATCAAGGCATCCAACTTTCTCCAAAAAGGAGCAGGTACCATTGCAAACTCTTATCTTGTTGT
This sequence comes from Spermophilus citellus, assembly GCF_964194105.1. Lineage (NCBI taxonomy): Eukaryota > Metazoa > Chordata > Mammalia > Rodentia > Sciuridae > Spermophilus > Spermophilus citellus. The sequence goes on from NC_138194.1 coordinate 84,842,800, forward strand.
CTTGTACTATGCTCCTCTGTTCTTTAGATCTGTAGATACCCCCCGAACCCCAAACTCCACTCCTGCAGGACTTTTTTTCTTTTGCCCTTCTTTCCTTCTATACAAATCCTCTTATTCATTCAGCCATTTAAACAGTGAGTCTGAAAGGGTTAGTCAGTCTTCAAACATGTGTTGAGCATTAGCTCTGTAGCAGACACTTGACAAGGGTTTATGATCACAGCTCTGAAGAGTCCAGCCATCAAGGAATGCAGCTCAGACACAGTCAAGTTGGAGAACAGACAAGCTCACTCACTAAATGCAAGAGATAATGTGGAGGTGTGGGCATGGTGTCTTAGGAACAGGGAATGAGGGAAGATTGGGGTCCCCCTGAAGGCAGGTCTACCATATTCTACTCCAGCTACTCATCTATCATTCGGTCTTCTACCTCTGCTATGTATAGAGATGCCCTGCACTTAGATCCCTTAAATGGATATGTTGATTATTATCTTCATATAGATACCAGGATGAAAGTAGAACTAAGATGTATCCAATTAGGAAAACCAGGGCAATGTAACCAAGCAGAATTATCCAGGAGGTACCTCAGGATTATCTAAAAAAGCAATGGCTCATGCCCGGGAGCAAAGGATAAGTAATTCCTTCACCAACAAATTTCACTAAAGCCCTACCACAGTGTTTCTAGATCTTGCTTGCACATCGGAATTATCCAAAGAGTATTTGAAAAATACAGATTCTAAGGCCACATATTCAGTCTCCTGAAGCAAGGTCTTTTGGCATGCATTGCAGGCATATGGGTTGGTTCTGATGATTAACTAGTAAGTCTTGGGAAATATCGGCTTATGTTGTGCCAAAATTTATAGGACCCTGAGAACACAGAAATGGAATGTAATAGAGCCAATCCTCTGCTTGTTTGCTTGCCTTACACAAGACTTCTCTGTCCAGTTGGGGGGCGGGGGAGTGATAGGCAAGGAGAGATACACAACAGATAAGGTCTTAGAGAGAGGTATAAAGTGTAATTGCAACACAGAGAGGGGAAGAAATGACTCACTCTCTGGAAAGATCAACTCACTCTGGGGCAGGGAAAACTTCTTAGAGGACTCTTCTTTCAAAATGAGCCAAAAAGGACTGGGGGGAGTCTCCCAAATGAAGGAAGTGAGCAAGAACATTCCAAGCACAGGGCTCAGCATTCAGCTCCCACTGGACTCAAGTCTAAGAGATGCCAGAGTGAGAAGAATTAGGGCATTCTCACTTTGGAAGCGTTCTTAGGTGTGTGAAATGGAGACTGTCTGATGTTGATCAATCTTGTCACTGATTTATACCTGCTTCATTTACCATTTTTATTTCACTTAACCAGACATTTACTGGGCTTCTTTGTACCTAGGAGACACTCCCAAACAGACTTTGCAACAGAAACAACACAAGAGGAACAATAATTTCTTGGAATTTGAAGCTCAATAAAAGCTTCCTGAGAAAGGAGATAGTGAAGTTAATTTGAAGAATCTGAAAGTGTTTTTGGAAAAGGAGGAACAGCAGAGAAGAGTTGTGTCACTTTGCAAGTGTAAGGCATGGAGGTCACAACAAATTCTTCATATTCAGTTTGGTGAGAGCACAGGATTAGAGGAGAGATGTGACCATGGATCAAGCTGGGGATGAAGATATGTCTAAGCTGTTGAAAGAACTCTTATAATCTGCCGCAGTGTATACTTCATCTTCTAACTGACACTGAGGAAACTTGGTTATTTTATGCGGTGCATTAATAGTTTCTGATTTATTTTTCTAAACCCTCATTTGGAGTATACACATATTTTTTTTCCTCCAATAATAAGCATCCTCTCAACAGGGATTCTATCTTGACTCTTCATCTAGTTTTCACCTGCAGTGTGTAGCAGAGTTAAGGGACATATATTTGAGAGGTCAATAGTTAATGGATTTATTAACTGATTGAGAGGTACAAACCTTCACTTGGGTTAATGTTGTAATATGATGTCTTAATTCATTTCCTGTGGCTAATAAAGCAAGAGCACACACTGGTTAAGTTATATAGAAGTGTATTTTGGCTCACAGATCTGGTCTGAGTTGGAGGGGCTGCATCTGGAGATGGCTTTCTTGTTGCGAGTCCTTTGATAGTGAAGAACTCACATGGCAAAGGATGGGAGTGTATGAGAGGCCTGGCCCAACTGGCTTTTACAGAACAGATCGACTTTCAAGATGATTTATTAATTTATTAATCAAATAAAAAAATCCAACTGTGAGGGCAGAAACTTAATCACCTCTTATAGGTCCCATGTCTTAATATACCATAATGGGGATTAAATTTCAATCTGAGTTTTGGGAAAGAAAGATGGTATTCAAGTTACAACATATGGATATATGGTGACTGATAATTAGACATCTCAAAACAATCCTAAACCATGCTTCTTAATATTAACATATACCCAATTCAACTGGGGAACTTGTTAAAATGGAGATTTTAAATTTTTTTAGAGTAAGGCCTGAGAATCTCCATTTCTAACAAGCTGCTAGATGCTGCTGGTCTTGCAAGTGGTGTGGATTTCAAATTTTAAGAGGCAGGAATCTTAAAACTGGGTAACCTTATTTGGGCAAGTTCTGACACTGGGCTTGTTTATGAACTGTGAAACTTCCTACAGGGATTTTAGGAATGGAGTGGCTTCACCATGTGAGACTCCTCCCTAAGATTTCACACACTCTTTTGGGACTAGTTTTGAAGGCAATAGTTTGTCTTTGATGCTCTGTGGGTAGACATTAATATTATTTGTCTTTTAGGGAATTTCTGAAGTTGCTGCCAGTTTCTTCCTTGAGCTGCCAAGTATTGAGTTCCACCAGAAAATCTATTAGTAACTGTGGAGTAGATAATGGAACAGTAAATTGAGTCAGAGGACTCTAAAAACAGCACTCTATCAGCGTGTAATTTGTTCAAGCCTGTGTAGAATGATGTCTTTTCTTGGGAATTTTCAAGTTTGAAATTTGATTGTGGGACAGTTTATAATTTTTATTGGTTTGCTTTAATATGTCATCGTCCTATAATGGAAATTTAGATGTTCCTTGGATCTCAGGAGCCCATAGGAGGAAAGACAGTTCTATGGGTTAGGCTGAAGTCCACTGGCATGATGCTCTCATTACTTTCAACAGGAGCTGGGTCTTCATTTCGAGATTCTGTGGCTCTAAGAGAAGCTTTAGATCACATTTTCTATTATCCTCCATGTGAATGTAGGTTGTTGTTTACACTTCTTCCATCATTCAGCAAAGGGCTCACAGTGGATTCTCCATCCTTATACAACTCCCCACAATATGGCTGCTCTCCTTGGTGTTCACTGCATGTATGGGTGAGGCCATCCACCTCTTGGACTGAAACTGCCACCTTTTTTTTTTTTTTTTTTTTTTTTTTTGGTACCAGTGATTGAACTCAGGGGCACTTGGCCATTGAGCCACATCCCTAGCCCTATTTCTTACTTTGTTTAAAGACAAGGTCTCAACGATTTGCATAGTGCCTTGTCATTGCTGAGGCTGGCTTTGAACTCACAATCCTCCTGTCTCAGCCTCCTGAGCCACAAGGAGAAATTGCCACCATTTAGGGAGCCTCAACCAGGAGACAGTCTAGTGCAACAGAAAAGGGAACAGTCTCAGGAGGCAGAGTATCTTAGCTATGTGATTTTTGTCAACTTATTAGCCACTCTATACCTAGTATTTCTTACCTCTAAAATGAAAATCACCAGAGTTCTATAATTTCAAAATTGCTGAAAGAATAAGGTAATCCATGTAAGCCCCTAATGCTTCATCTGGCACACAGAAAGTGCTCAACAAAGGTTCACCATGACTCAGTGCTTTTCTGTTTATCACCATGGGCATTTCATTTGTGTTTCACCACAGCACAGCTGAGGTCAGTAAATACAGATTAACGTGATATGGCTGATGCTCAAAGATAAGAAGGGTGGATCAAATTCAGGGGGAAGTACAACTGCTATTTAATAAGGTACTCTCAGTCACAAGAGCCTTGTGTGTGTGTGTGTGTGTGTGTGTGTGTGTGTGTGTGTGTCCTTGGGTCCCCATTGGGGGCCTATTGCCTCCCTAGAGGCCTTTCTATGTCAGAAGGCTCAGAGATGAGGACGGCCAGCCTGGGTTCATCTCCAGGTATGGCATCAGTTCCTCCTCAGGGTGATTGACACAGGAATCTCCACTCCCTTCAAAGAAGAGCTACTCTGCCTTGCCCTGGAACGAAGGCGATGGTCCTTTCTCTTTTCCAATCTTGCTGCACAGGACAACCAAACTCTTCATCCGTTCATACACAATCTCTTTTCAGGTCCATGTAAGAGATAAACTCTCACAATAATAAAAAGTTTTCTGATGTTTTTCTCTTGCCCCAGGACTTCTGCAATGAAATTTCTAGAACACGTTTCTTATTTCACTTCTTGCTTAAGCTACTTGTTGCCTTCTGGCACTTGGGAGTCCAAATTCACAGTAGCCCAAGAGGCTCTTCAGGAGTCCATCCCCTTCTCCTTGAGATGGACTCTCCTCCCTGGTTTCCTGTGAAAATGCCCACTCTAACTCTGTGACCCACCTCCAATTGGATTTCCTCCAATTGGATTTTTCTCTGAAAACTGACTGGCACCAAGGGAGCCAAGCTCCCTCCTCCAGGCCCCATAGCACTGCACATTACTCCAGCAGCCCCGTAGCTTGTCATGATTGGCTTCCAGTTCTGCCTCCCCCATGAAAAGGAATCTGTGAGAAAAGATGTTTTATCTTATTACCTATCGTGCCCAGTTTCTTAAAAGTGTCTGGTGATAGGAGTGGCCAGTGAATGAACTAATATTTATTTTGCATTGTATGGAGTATGTATTCAGTGACTCTGACCCTTACAATAGATTTGTGAGATAAGTACAATATGTATTACTGGAGTCTCTACTTTATATATGAGAACAGGAAGTTCAGAGAGTCGGGTAAACTCATCCATAGTCACTTTGTCAGCTAAGGGAGGGAAGGGAAATAAATTCAGACTTAGTTCTTTGGAATTTAATGCCAACACACCCTATTCCTACTTTTTCTTGCTTCCTTTGGACAGAAACTAAAGGGTAAGGACTCAAGGAAGACAAGACATGGGGTTAAGGAAGACATAGGGAAGATAAATCCCAGGTAAAGCTGTTTGGGTATGATATGCCCCAAGCATGTTGCTGACAGATTTCTAGACTTCAGGGAAGATGTTCTTTGATTACAACAATGAAGATGGGGATGAAGGTGGGAAGGGAGAAATTCCATGATAAATTGTCATGCTTAGCCTGATGACATTAAAACTCTAGCCCCAAGTAGACTTCTGAGAGCACCCTTCTTTTTCAGGCGCCCTCTGGGTTGCTCCAAGTGATGGTGAATACATTTATAAAAGTCCTAAACTGTTGTTAAGAGTCGCTTTTTAAAGCTGAAAACAAAACAAACAAACATGAATTCCTAACAGAGCCGAGAATAAGCCCTGGAGAGAGTGAGGGCAGTGGAAATAGTCACTGGAATGGAGGAGAAGATCACAATGTACCTTGTTTTAAGCCCCATGAGTGCTGTCACCTCACCCACTTGCAAGTCCTGTGGGCAGTCTGAGCTCGGCTGGGGGGAGACAGGGGAGACGGCCTCAGAGCTATTTCAGACTGCAGGCCAATATCCACGGAGACCTTGAGTTATGTCATCGAAACTGTCTGGATTTTGGTCCCTTCATGCCAAATGCGGTTTCCAGAAAAAGGATCCGCTGCGTATTTGGAAGCCCATCAACTGCAAGTTGTCTCGTCACTTTACTGCATGATATCTTTTCATTTGTGAAGGGCATATTATTTTGCTTAATTATGGGCTTTGAGGAGATGGCATAGAACAGTGGAAAGAGCATTGTGCTGGAGTCAGAGAGTCCTGGGTCTGAATCATGGCTCTGCCATCCAACAGCTCTGGGGCACTGGTCTGGTGGCCTCTGTGTCCTTGTCCATGAACTTAGAATAACCTTATAATCATTAACTATGTTGTAGGGAAGTTGTTAGGATTAGGTGGTCAATGCATGTCAAGAATTTCGTATTATTTTATGACTTAGATATTTAATGATTAGTAGCCATTACTAACAAACTATCTTTTAACAGTAACATTCGGCAAGTAAGATCTCATTTGTACTCTGAGTGTGTGTCCTAGCAGGTATAGTCTCCTTTTGATTTCAAGATATTGATTACACTAAATTTTCATTTTCCTTAGCGGTTTAGATATATGAATGCTAACTGAGGCTGATTTTTCAGCACCATAATAATTTATTATTTTTAAATACTTTTTGTTCATTTTGGAATCATCTATGCCACAATGAACTTTACTTTTCTTAAGGAAGAATGCATCCAGAAAAAAGAAAACCAGAAGCTTTTACCTCTATCATTTGGTCACCAACTACCTAAGTATTACCTTCCTCATCTGAGGTATGGGGGAAAATATTTGATCTATATATTTTACAAGGTCTTTGTTTCATTCTCCCTGAAACAAAAATCAGGTAAGAGTTTTGTAAATTAAAAAGGAGTTTTTAAATTAAAAAAGAAATGTAAATATAAGATCTGATGACTTGTCCCAGCCACTCTGTGGTAGACAGGAAATCCTTTGTGCTGTGTCTACCTGCCTGATGCTATTGACTGGCTGGTGTCATCTGCCTAGGAGTCACCTTGAGGTGACTTACAGCCTCTTTCCACCACCGGATGGAAGGAGATTGGGCAACTTTATTGAGCAATTAGCTCTTCTGACTCATATTTCTGCAGTACCCATTTTGACCCATGTGCTACTCAGGATGAGCAAGGAATTTCCTCTCTGGGGATGTTTAAGGAATGTTTTATCTTTTTAAAATCTTCTAGTACTGTCTATATTAGTATTCACAGAACAAGTATTGACTGCTACTAGTTTCAGATCTGCTGAGATATACTCTGGGACGGGTTCAGAATCCACTTCTTTAATGAGATTCTATTCATGGATTCCCATCCCTCCCTACAGACCTAGTTGGGATGGAGAAGTCCAGTTAACACACAATGTGAGTGGCCACAAGTGGCCAAGAGATAGATACCTTTTAGTTGTGTGTCAGCATCTTTTTTTCCTTTGCTTTCTGTCTCTGGTTTCTCCTTCAGCTTCCCTTTTCCCCCCTTTCTTTTCTTTCACTGCTTTTTCTTGATCAATAGACCTGTCACGGCATACCTAGGCAGAAGTCGGCATACCTAGGCAGAAGCTGGCATACCTAGGCAGAAGCCGTTAGCCTCATGGGAAGTACTCAGAACATGAACAGTTGTGGCCATTTTGTCCAAGTCTGATATTCTCACCCCTTTCCGTGCATTACAATTACCTGGGGAGCTTAATAGATACATGGTGGGAGAGACCCTAGGGTGGCCTGATGGAGTAATTATCTTCAAGGTTGGAGGGAGTGGACCAGATGTTTTAAAAAAGCTTCAGAATGATTCTAATATGCATCCAGGTTGAAGATACTCAGAAAACAAAGAGAACAAAACTACCCTAAAAATAAAATAAGGTTTCTGGCTCAAAGAGTTGCAATCCTGTGGTTTTGCTCTACTTGCTTATTTCCTATCCATCAAATAACAAGTGTTTTTTGAGAACCACAGAAAGAAAAAAAGTTGTTCATACCCATACACATCATCTTGGTGTGTCTCAAAGATAAGGCGAATGACCATGAAACACTCTGAGGTCATATTGGTTGAGAGCCTTCTCTGAGCCATGTGCTGTGTCAAACACTGACCCCACATTATCTCATTTAATCCTCTTAGCAACTCTCAACAAATGGAGAAACAGACGCACCGAATGATTGCTCAGCCATGGTGTATGACCCGCCCACTATCAGAAGTGAAGCTGAGAGATTTGAATAGTGGAAATTAGATTGCTTTATTTATTATATATATTTATTATAAATAATATATTATTTATTATATATAATATATATATTATTTATTATATATAATGTATATATAATAAATAAATAAATATTTATTATATATTATATATATACATTACACATATTATTATATATATTATTTATATATTAGAGATTGAACCCATGATACTCTATAATGGAGCTACATCCCCATCCCTTTTTAGTTTTTATCTTGAAATAGGCTCTTGCTAACGGGCCTCAAACTTATGATCCTCCTACCTCCTGCTCTTCCAAGTTGCTGAGATGGCAGGCATGTGCCACTGTGCCCTTGATCATCTCCATTTTAATCATTATATTATAGACTTTCTACAGTATCAGATAACACAAAATAACAAACAGTTACCAAAACAGTGTTTTTCAATCTTGGCTGTGTGATAGAATCATTGAGAGAGACTTTAAAAAACTTCTTTGCTCAGCATATAGCCTGGAACATTTTCATTCTATGCCTCAAGAATGAGACCCAGGCATTTGAAAATGCCCTGGTAACTCTAATATACAGTGAAGTACTGGATTAGAGGAATGAAGACAATACAGGTGAGAGGCATTAGGAAATCTTAACAGGCAAAAGCTTACCTGAACTTGGCCTGTTTAAGCAGAATAAAGCCCTCCCCAGTGGAACTCTGATAACCTTACATGATAAGGGGGAACTAGCCCTGACGATGGAATGAAGTTATTAATTGGGTAAACTTAAAATGGAGAATTTGTTTGGATTTCCCAGGCAAGACCCAATAGAATCACAATGGTCTTTAAGAGTGGAAGAAGGTGAGAGAATCAGATGGCAGCCTGAGGGGCACTTGGTCCAATATTTCAGGCTCTGAAGATGATGAATGGTCTCAAGGAATGCAGTCAGTCAAGGAGAAGATTGAGACACAGACTCTCTCCCCAGCATCCAGAATGAGCCTAGCCTTGCCAACATCTTGATTGTACCCAGTGAGACCCATTTAGGGCTTCTTATCTCCAGAACTGTAAGAAAATTAATTTGCATTGTTAAAGCCACTGCTCAGGATAATTGGACTTGACAGAAAATTAATATAGTATCTTAAGAAAAATATAGAATTTCTAGAAATATATGGTAAGAATAGAAAATACCAGTTAGCTACAGATTCAATTTTCTGTTGGAGCATAATATATAATAATTTGGAGAAATACACGTGGACCTGGCTGGCTAAGCCAAAAAATATGGTTATAATAAATAATAGAGGCAAATATGCTAAAGTTTAAGAAAAATAAGCCAAAGTGTATTGTGATTATCTATATGGCACACATTTTCCATATCTGCTACACACAAGGTCTGTACAGGTAGACATTTGTATTTGTAGTTGTTCCAGGATTCAAACTTGAGCCTTCCGGACTCCAGAACAAGTGACCCATCACAGTTTCCATACTGTGTTTTATCTCTTTGCTAAGATCCTTTGAAATTTTAGTGGTTTTTCTGAGATTTCTTGAGTGCAAGGCAAGAAAGTGTGATGTCTTTGAGGACCTTAAGATGCAGAGAAAAAAGGATTCTCCAAAGGCCTCTTAGAGAAACAAATTGCTGCTAATTCCTGGAATGTTTAAAGATTGATCTGATCTTTGTGTGTGAGAAGGGCTAAAGCAGGTAAAGCTGGAAGCAGGCAGATCAGTCAGGAAGTTAGAGTAACAAGTTCCTGGGGCAGAGCCTAACAGAGGCTCTGCCTGACAGTCACCATGGGAATGGAGAGGAGAAAATAAATCCAGGAAACCTTCAGAAGAAAGTCAACCCAAAGAAATTACCTTACTTAAGAATGACAAATGAAGGCAGAGTCAGGAGGACTGGAGATTTTCTAGTCTGGCAGGATCAAAGTGGGATTGATGGTGCTCCAGACAGAATCTGAGATGCCACAAAAGATATCAAGTTGGAGGGGTGGGATGGGGTAGGATGATGTGGTATAATAAAGAATTTGACAGTGGGCAAAACAGAGTTGTGCAAGACCTCCATCCTGGGGTAGGAAGAAAATGCAGAGAACATTAATATAACTTTTCAACATCCACTTTTGGTTCTTGAGTGACCTCTCTGGATTCCCCAGTGACTTTGGGCCAGTATCATGGAATCAAATATCAGGGCTATTAAAGACAGAACTGAGTTCAAATTCTGTCTATATTTCGTACTTGCTATGGAATGCTGGGTATGTAACTTATTCTTTAAGGGTGATAGCCCTTTATCTTAAAATGGGAATATTAATGCCTAATTTGTAAAGCTACTAAGAAGATGAACATAAAAAAGGTAAGATCTTGGCAGAGGAGAGACGCTCAATGAACACAATTTTCTGCTGTCCTTTAAGATTAATTGCAGTTGAAATGGTTCTTTTTGAGAGAGTTTTTCCTTTTATCCAGATTTATCAAAAGGAAGTCAAAGTGAGTGATGTGGCTTCACTGAGCATTCAAGGAACTGTCTGACGTTGGGGGATATGCTGACTCATTTTCCCAAATGCCAGTGGCTGTTCCAGTTTTGTCTCAAGGAAAGTTTGTCACAATTGAAAAATTCACCGTCTCTTCTCTGCTTGGGGAAGGGAGACATCTAGACAGTACTGCTCTCTGAGTACAGGAGCACTGAGGGGCTCTGAGCAGCACCCTGCAATAGGCACACTGTAAGCTTATGTGACTTTTCCAGGGAAACCAAGCAAGTCTGGAGGCCAGAGTGAAAGCCAGGCCAATGGACACCTCCTTAGATCTTCAACCGTCCTCTTCTGATTCGCCTCTCTTCCATTTTGTGGTGATATGGTTTCAGCTCTGAACCATATAACTGGCATAATTAACAAGAAGAATGCCCCGATAATCATTGTCCTAAAAATGATTTGCATAAGATGTCTAGACACTACACCCGTGTGAATTCACCCCTTCGGAAGGAATACATGTAAACATTTGTTTACTATGTAAAATACTAAGATAGAAATGGATAGGGACCTCCATTGGTTCCATAGCTTGGCTATTGTGAATTGAGCTGCTATAAACATTGATGTGGCTGTGTCATTGTAGTATGCTGATTTTAAGTTCTTTGGGTAGAAGTCAAGGAGTGAGATAACTGGTTCAAATGGTGATTCCATTCCAAGTTTTCTAAGGAAACTCCATATTGCTTTCCATAGCACTTATACCAATTTGCAGTCCACCAGCAATGTGTGAGTGAACATTTTTCCCCACATCCTCATCAACATTTATTGTTATTTGTATTCATTTTTTAAAATTTTTTTTAGTTATAGGTGGACACAATATTTTTATTTTATTTTCATGTGGTACTGAGGATTGAACCCAGTGCCTCATGCATGCAAGGCAAGCTCTTTACCTCTGAGCCACAATCCCAGCCCCTGTTATTTGTATTCTTGATTGCCATTCTGACTGGAGTGAGATGGAATCTCAGTGTAGTTTTAATTTGCATTTCTCTAATTGCTAGAGATGTCAAACATTTTTTCATAAATTTTTTGACCATTCATATTTCTTTTCCTGTTAAATGCCTGTATAATTCCTTTGCCCATTTATTGATTGGGTTATTTGGTTTTGTTGTGTTAAGTTTTGTGTTTTTTTTAGTTATTTGCATATTCCGGAGCTTAATGTTCTGTTTGAGGTGCAGTAGGTAAAATTTCTCCCATTCTATAAGCTCTCTGTCACATTCTTGATTGTTTACTTTGCTGTGAAGAAGCATCTTAGTTTGATGCCATCCTATTTATTGATTCACAATTTTACTTCTTTTGCTTAGAAATCTTCTTTTACTGAGGAAGTCCTTTCCTGAGCCAACATGAAGGAGAGATGTGGTATATAAACACGATGGAATCTTACTCAGCCTTAACGAAGAATGAAATTATGGCATTCACCAGTAAATAGATGAAACTGGAGAATATCATTTTAAGTGAAATAAGTCAGTCCCAAAAAAACAAAGGCTGAATGTTCTCTCTGATATGTGGATGCTAACCCACAACAAGGGAGGGGAAATATAGAAGTTCATTGGGGAATGAAGGGAAGAGGGAGGAGAAGGAAATAAGAAAGGAAGTAGAATGAATTGGACATAACTTTCCTTTGCTCATGTATGAATACATGACCAGTGTAACTCCATATCATGTACAACCACAAGAAAATGGTATGCAAATGGGAATGGGTTGCACTCCATGTATGTCAAAATACACCATACACTCATGTATATCTAAAACCAATAAATTTTTTAAAATAGCATTTAAATGGTTTAACCAGAGAATCATCTCAGATTTTCCACTTAGGCATCCCTTTTATTATATGAAAGACTTGTTACATCAAAAATAAATCTTTTAATTTTAGAAATGATTATTAAAATTAATATTTAGCAATGTGTGTTTCAAATAAAGATAAAATGCTTGTTATGAAAAAATAAATCGATAGGGAATGAAGTTTCTGGGATCATATTCCATTCATTATGAACAGAGAGAGGCTGAGCCCTTAAATGATCACTCAAAGTTACACTATCTAGAAGAGCCAAGATTTCAAACCTGCTATGACAAATTCCAAAGTCATTTTCCCTTTGCCCAGTTTCTATTAGCCAATAAACACAGGGCTGCTTTTAAGAAAGACTTGTTTATTTCTAGATCGAACCTGCTCTTATTTTTCTTTCTTTTTATTCTCAAGACTTTACCAGACTTTATTTTTTCTAGAAAATTTATGACATTCCTTATTCTCTATATGTGGCTTAGTCAACAGTTTATTTACAAATTATTGGGAAATAATATAACGTCAACTATACCCAAGTGCCAGTCTGCTTCTTTTATATTTTGTTTTATAACCAGTCTCAACTTCAGGGTTTGGGTTTTACAGAAATTTATTCTGGAGGCTTTAGAAAAGTTTGCTTCTTTTGCCATCTCCTCTTTAGTAAACAAATCCTTTCCTTGCCAAGAGTGCTTCATAGCAGAGTACATCTTGTCACCATCCCAGGTGACATATTCTACTGACTGGAGAGGAAAATCTGATCCAGAACCCACAAAGAGCAGACAAAGTTTTCCATGAAAAACTATTACCATCGCTGGCTAGCGAATTTCTCATTTCCCAGAAATGTGACTTTTTCTTTCTGATTCTTGATGCCATTCCTAATTCAGGGGGTGATGTTTGACTTCTCAAGCTTAAATCTAAAGGTAGAATCAGAATTTCTCCTTGGTTAGATGTGACATACTTGGTATAGTTGGGGCTATGAGATAAAGCACAGTTTGTTCTCAGTCTGGGCAGTAGGTAGGAGTAGAGATCCCAACAGAAAGGTGGTTCACATCAGGGGAAGTAGCTGCTAAAGCTGTTAAGATTTAATAAAGTGATGATGATAAAATAAACGAGTATCGGAGGTCAGGGGGAGTGAGATAATTGGATCATTGGGATTTAATGAGACGATGCCTGTAATGGTCTTAAGTACAGGGCTGTGCTCTTTGCAATTTCTCAACAAATGTCTTTTGCTGTAAGCAGCAAGGTCACGGTAGAAGCAGCAGCAAATCAGAGCAAGATGAATTGGGGATCTCCTGGGTTTTGGCTTTGTGAAACTTTGCTTTCTAGGAACATGAATAGATCCAGTGTCTGGAAAGGGGAAGTTCTTTAATAAATAATAGTGATTATCATTATTATCGTTGGAATTAAAGAGGACAGGTAAACCGACTATTACAAAGTCAGATGACAAAGTGCATCAATAGTTGCATCCATCCCAATAGAAGAATTGTTCTCATCTGCACTAAAAGAAACACAAAGTTAAACAAGAGTCTTAGTAAGACCAACGAGTACTGAGCTCTACCACAAGCTGAGTAATTTCTCACATCCTTGTTTAGACGCTTAAAGAGAAGGGAAGACTATATTTCCTTAGACTTCCCAATAACAATTCCAGTGCCTTACCCTCTGATTAGCATGGAAGTGTGCTAGAAAGTACTAGGAAAACTCATTTTGAACAAGTAATCTTAGGATCAGGTAAATTTGAAGTACACTGGGCTACAACCATCCATAAAGCCCCCTTACCATCTGCTCTAAAATTCTGAGAAAGTGGGTGGTACTAATAGTTAGGAAACCATTTTTTCCCACTCCCAATTACAGAATGAGAGTATTAAAATTCTGGAATTGTGTTCCACTGGTTCTGTGTCAGTGTGTATATGTGTGTGTGGAGGGGGGATCATTATAGTGATAAGATATTTTCAAAGTGGTTGATTCCCAAGTCACCGCTCTCCAGGATGGCTAAGGTATAGTTGGACCAGAGCAGGAGCTATGACCAGGTGACCTTGTATTGTCTCTTAGAAACCTATGATTCCTTCCACTTGCCTGAAGTCAGTGAGTCATGAAAAGCCAAAATTGCAATAGAAATGTCAAATTGGAAGATGGCTTTGTTTTAGTTAGAAGAATTTTTGTGGAACTATGACTTAAGCTTTTGTGTCTCAAAAGATGAGGTGGATTTCCCTCGGAAAAGACTCAAGAAACCCCAAGGAAATGGAAGATTTTTTTGTACTCAATACTTGGAAAAAGACAGAAGTCTCAATCCATTAGTCATAACCAAATATCCGTGATAATGTTCCACTTCTTATGACTCTTCTGGAATGGTTCTTTAATCTGACCCATCCTTTCCACATGAGACTCCCTCCACCCCCATCCAAGCTGAGTTGTCTACTTATCTCAAGATGGTTCTGGTATTCAACCAACTGCTTTAATTGTCTCTAGCCCAATTTTGCTCCAATTCATTCAATACTCTTGTGCCAAAATAGTTCTTCCAGTATCCTCTTGGAAAATAATAATACCATTCTTAAGATTCCAATGACTGCCATTGTGCTAATAGAAAATATAAAATTAGGGCTGGGGTTGTGGCTCCATGGTAGAGCACTTGCCTAGCATGTGTGAGGCACTGGGTTTGATTCTCAGCACCACACATAAATATATGAATGAAACAAAGGCCCATCAACATCTAAAAAATTTTTAAAAAGAAAATATAAATTAAAGATTCTGAATCTCAAGTGGACAGTCAGCTCCTGTAACCCAAATATCTTCATTTGGCATTCAAGGCCCTCTTACTTACTTCACATATTAGTCAGGATTCATGTTTATGAATCATAGAAACTGACATAGGAAATTCAGTGATTCACAAAGCTAAATAACAAGAAGAAAACAAGAGAATAGAATCAGGGGCTCGAACATCAAAATTCTTTGTTCATCTCTTCTCCTAGTTCTTCTATTCGGTCTCTTTCCCTGGGGCCTCTGGAGGCTTTAGGTTTACACCTATATGGCTTTAATCATAGAGAAAAATAGTCCTTTTTAAGTAATTCCAAATGTTCAGATCCTAAGAAAGATCTTTGACTGAATGCCTTCTTTTGTGGATGAGGAGAGTTTGGGGGTTATCAGACCCAATTGTAACCACATGGTTGAGTTACGGTAGGGTGTGTGAAGCAGCTCCTTAAAAGAAAGAGGTATTGTAGATTAAAATGAAGGGTTCTGAGTAGATAAAGCAATTACAGTGTCTTAGTAATCAACTTCTATTAGTGTACTTTATGCTATTCACATTTTATATACAAACCACAGGGGTCTCACCAATGTTTCCTCAACATTTATATATATCCATTTTAATCTTTGAGGATTTTCCAATACAATTCCCTGTGTCTAAAATTTGCCACCTATTTCTCTCTGCCTATAGTCTCCTATAAGACCTATCTGAAGTTTCTGCTTCTTGATCTGTCCTGGGGTTCAGAGATATCATTTCATCAAGGTACCATGTTTATTGGACTCAACTGATACTAGGCACATACTATATAATATCAGCAATTACTCTTTCATGTTTGTACTCTGTTTTCCCAAAGAGAGTAAACCATCTTCAGGAAGATATATATGAAATTTAGTTATAGTCATAATTGCTGCTGGAAAAGCATTGTGGGTAAATTCCTCTTTTATAACTTATTAGATGTAGGAAGAGAAATTTGGAAAACTACAGTAAGAGAGCCATAAAGAATTAGATCATAACTAGATTTGACACTACCAATCATAATTACCCTGATTCAATGGATAGTAGCCACTGGAAATTCTGATCAAGAGAACAGAGTTCATCCCTCAGATTGTATTTGGGCATCAGTTCAGGAAGCAGCTTCAACAGGACTAAGTATGTTAGAAAGGACCCAGTCTAGGGCCAGAGGACCCACTGGAAAGAAAGGGCTTACAGTTCTCTTTTCTTTGTGTTTTTCCTTTTTCTCACACTCATCTCTATACCAAAGCACAAACACCTTGTGTTTGTCAAGGATGGCTTCACAAATAGCAAAGAAAAACAACCAAATACTTGATGCTCTTGAGGGCAATGCTGGTTTACAACTGTGTCCCTTGCTTAAAAATGGTCATTAAGTGCATGGTCTTGAGTCCTCTAAATTTGTTACTTGAAATATTTTTTTCAAATAATTGTCAATTAAGATTTTTAACATATAAATAAAAATTGAAGATAATGTGTTGAATAAGACATTTACAATATATAGAACAGAAAACAGTGATTATACAAACAAAGGCTTCATGGAATGTTTTTGCTGACACATTTAGGAAAAGTCTTTTTCAAAATTAGCTCTTTTTAATGTTTTTATTAGTTCACTATAGTTATGCATCACAGTAGGGTTTGTTTTGATATATTCACACCTGCATGGAGTGTAATTTGCTCCATTTCAATCCCCAGTATTTCCACTTCCCTCCCTTGCTTCCTCTCCCTGCCCCCTTTCTTCTATTTGACTGGGCTTCCTTCTATTTATTTATTTTTTAATTGATGCTTTATAGATATACAAAAATGTGGAATTCACTGTGATATAGTCAGATATGCACATGGTATAATTTAATCAATTTAATTTCACAGTTACTCTCTTTTCTCATCCCTCGTCTCCCCTTCAGTGTCATTCCTCTGCTCCACCAATCTCCCTTCTATTTTCATGGAATTTCCACAGTTTAAAAATTATTTTATTCTAGCTTCCTCACATGAGAGAAAATACTCAACCTTTGACTTTTTGAGTCTGGCTTATTTTACTTAGTGTGATGTTCTCCAGTTCTATATGATTTCCAGCAAAAGACATCATTTGATTCTTTTTTATGGTTGAGTCAAACTCCATTGTGTCTATATCCATTTCCTTTGTCCATTTGTTGATAAGCACCTGAGTTCCTTCCATACCTTGGCTATTGTGATGTGCCTGTATCACTACAGTATGCTGCTTTTTAGTTATTTTGGATAAATACTGAGGAGAGGGATAGCTGCATCATATGGTGATTCTGTTCCTAGTCTTTTGAGGAATCTCCTTACTGCTTTCTAGGGTGGTTGTACTAATTTGCAGTCCCACCAACAATGTATAAGCATGCTTCCCCCTCCACATCTTTGGCAGCATTTATTATTATTTGCATTCTTGATGATTGTTAACTGGAGTAAGATAAAACCTCAGTGTAGTTTTGATTTGCATTTTCCTTATTCCTAGGGATGTTGAATTATGTTGAATATTTTGCATTTATTTTTTGGCCATTTGGATTTCTTCTTTTGTGAAGTGTCTGTTTAGTTCTTTTGCACATTTATTGATTTGGTTGTTGGGGTTTTGGTGTGAAACTTGTGAGTTCATTATATATTCTGAATATTAATCTGTTGAAGAAGCAGCTGGCAAATATAGCCTACTATTCTGTAGGCTTCCTCCTTATGTTTTTTAATTGTTTCCTTTGCTTTGAAGAAGCTTTTTAATTTGATGTCATCATGATTATTGATTCTTGGTTTTATTTTTGTGCTTTAGGAATCTTGATAAGGAAATTGGTGCCTGTACCAATATGTTGGTTGACTGTATGTTTTCAACTAGCAGTTGCAAAGTTTATGATCTAATTCTTAGATCTTTGATCTACTTTGAGTTGAAAGTAGCGCAGGGTTAGAAGTAGAGATCGAGTTTCTCTCTTCTACATACAGACATTCAGTTTTTCCAGCAGCATTTGTTAACAAGACTATCTTTTCTCCAACATGTTTCTGGTACCTTTGTTCAGTAACCGTTGACTATATGTATGTGGGTTTGTCTCTGTGTCTTATAGCCAATTCAGTTTGTCTTCATATCTGTTTTGATGGAATTCTGTACTGTTTGTTATTATAGCTCTGTAGTATAATTTGATATCAGGTACTGTGATGCCCCCAGTGTCACTTTTCTTCCTCAGTATTGCTTTGGCTATACTGGATCTTTTATTCTTCCACAGGAATTTAGGATTCCTTTCTCTAGTTCTGTGAAGAATGTCCACTCTCACCACTCCTATTCAATATAGTTCCTGAAACTCTAGCCAGAGCAATGAGGCAAGGGAAGGAAATTAAAGAAACACAGATAGGAAAAGAAGAAGTCAAACTATTTTTGTTTGCTGGTGACATAATCCTCCATGTAGAAAATTCCCCTCTCCATCACAAAACAAAGCAAAACAAAACTTCCACCAGAAGACTTGTAGAGAAAATAAACAAGTTCAGCAAAGTAGCAGCCTATGAGATCAATATGAAAAATTGATAGATTTCCTGTATGACAATAATGAATCTGCTGAAAAAGAAATCAGGAAAACTATTCCATTCACAATAACCTGAAAGTAAAATAACTTTAGAATAAATCTAACCAAGGAGGTGAAAAATTCTATAATGAAAATTACAAAACACTGAAGAAAGAAATTGAAGATGACCTTAAAAGATGGAAAGACCTCTCATGTTCTTGGATACGCAGAATTAACAAGATCAAAATGTCCAAAAGTGATGTACAGATTCAATGCAATCCTCATTAAAATTATTTCTTAACATTTTAGTCCATAATACTAACCCATCGAAATTACAACTTCTAAATGCTTCTGGATGGACACAAAATGACAGCGAATACAGACTCATGGTGACAGTTTTAACTCCAATTTAATTTAATTGTTTACATCACTTTTTAATGCAAGATTAACTGAAAACTTTGGCTTTCACTTTGGTATGCACAGAACTGGAGGAAGCTGAATTAAGTTCAAATTCATGACCTTTAAAAACCCACTGGAGACCTGAGATCACAAGACAAATAATTGGCCCCAAATCTAAGAAGAGACAGTGACTCCAAGGAAAGAAAACACACAAGTGCATGCTCACCTGGACTGCTGGCATCTGGAACACTAGGAAGAATTCAGCTGGATAAGTCAGTGGAGGATCAGCGTAGGCTAGTGGCAGAGTGAAGACCTCTGGAGGCTATGGAAATTGAGGGAGCCTACCCCTTTATGGAGGTTCTTTCTCCATGAACTCCACTGAGTGGCCAACAGAATAGTGCTCAGAAAGAGCCATAGAACATTAAAGACAGAAGAGCAATGGCCCTGTTGACAGGTCAAGAAACCTCACTGGAGAAACAGAAGGGGGCTAATCTATTAGGGAAAGGCCAACCTGCTGGCTTTAGGACATCTGTGACACTCATTGCAGTTTAGGGAAGGAAGCAGGAGGGAGTAAAAGCCTAGTCTTGGGAAGGGAGGCAGGATTCAGTGCTGAGCCCATAATTGCTGTCAGAAGGAGAATTAAAAAGGCCAGGTATGTACCTAAGACAGCCTTCATCAGAATATCAGCGCTAGACCTCCACCCCCACTGTGAGGCTAAGAAGCTTCAGGTAACATCTGCAGCAAAATAGTGCAGAGAGGGATGGTGAACATCAAATATGTGGAAAGAGAAACTCTAGGAGGCACAGCTGAAAGACCTAGGCTCAGATAGACATTGCTGTAGTAACCATCCATGACCCTCAACACTGCTATCTGTAGGAGTTTGAAATCAGTGCTGCACTGAAAGTAACTATCACAACCACAACAAAAATCAAAAAATAGTCCAACTACTAATTGGATTAATACAAAGTTTCTATTAAGGTTCTTATAGAAGGAAAGAGAGGCATGTTCATTGATTGATCTAAAAAACTTTACTTATTTTTACTAAACTTTACAACCTATGTGGATTTTAACAAACCAAATTATGAACTGCAATAAGAAGTAAGAAAAAATATTATTTCCCCAAAGGACAGAACAATTTTCAGAAACAATCTCAAGATTGTAAAGTGACAGTAATTAATAGTGTAAGGCATTGGTGAAAGAATAGACTTTAAAAATTAATGGAATAGAATAGAAAGCCCAGAAATGTGGCACACAAATATTATCAGCTAGTTCTTGACAAAGAGAAGACAATTCAATGGAGAAATGCTAGTCTCTTATTAGTCTTCACAAATTATGCTGGAACAATTGGACATCCATATGCAAAACAAAAACAAAAACAAAAAAAAAACTTCAACATATTACACACTGTACAAAAATTAAAGTAGTTCAGGAAACTAAATTTGTAATATAAATCTGTGAAAAAAGACAATCTGTGTGGCTTTGGATCTGGTGATGAATATTTAGATATGACACTGAGAGCACAATTCTTTTTAAAAAATGCTAAACTATATTAACACCTAAAACTTTTGCTTTGTGAAACACACAGTATGCCATAGATTGAATAACTGTTTGTAAAGCACATACTGATAAAGGGCTTGCACCCAGAATAGGTAAAGTACTCTTAAAATTCAATAGTTAGAAAGTATGCAATATGATTTTTTAAAATGGACAGAAACTTCCCCAAAGAAGATAGACATGCCAATAAATAAGTGAAAAGATGCTCAACATCATTAGAGTTATGGACTCACTTGTGTCCTCCCTGATTCATATGCTAATCACTACCCGACACCCCTTGTGTGCACAACCCCCTCTCTGTCCCAGGTATTTGGAGACAAGGCCTGTAGGAAGATAATTAAGGCTAAGTGGAGTCCTAAGGTGGTTTCCTTATCTGGAGAGGAAGAGACACTGGAGCACTCTCTGCATCTGCACAGAGGAAGAACCTGTGAGGACACAAGGATGAGATAGTCATCTATCTATATATGAGCAAGAGAGGCCACACCAGAAACCAACCCTGACAACACCTTGATCTTGGACTTCTGGCCACCACAACTGTGAGAAATAAATTTCTGTTGTTTAAGCCATCCCAGCCTGTGGCATTTTGTTATGACAACCTTAGAAGGACTAATATAATTAGTCATAAATCATTAGTCAAATGCAAATTAAAACACAGTGAGATACCGCCATACAATACAGAAATGGATGATACATGAAAAATTAAACCTGACAATATGAGGCACTAGCCAAGATGTAAAACAGTAAGAACTCTCCCTCAGGGTTGATGTGGTGGTGCACACCTATAATCCCAGCAACTCTAGAGGTTGGGGCAGGAGGGTCACAAATGCAAGGCCAACCTCAACAACTTAGGGAGACCCTATCTCAACATACATGCATACATACATACATAAATAAACAGATAAATAAGAAAAGAAGGAAGAATGAACAAAACTAAAAGGTCTGGGAATGTATCACAATGGCAAAGCATGCCTGGGTTCAGGTCCCAGTACCAACAAACAAACAAACAAACATATAAGCAAACAAAAAAACATCTCTTGGAGGGAATGCAAAGTGGTACAGCTATCATGGAAGCATTTGGTAGTTTCTTACAAAGTTATACAAGCACTACTAAGACCTAACAGTCCTACTCCTTGGTATTTGCCTAAGTTAATTGAATATACAAACATTTATAGCAACTTTATACATTATTACCCCCAAACAAGACAACTACAGTGTACTTCAAGAGGTGAATGAATAACCAAGAGTTTGGAATATTTTTTTGATGAAGTGCTACTGAGAATTATAAAGCAGCAAACTATTGATTCACACAGGATTATGAATAGATTCTTTAATGCATTTTGTTAAGTTTAAAAAGTCACAAAAAAGCAATATATTATGTGAATTGGTTCTCATGAACTTTTGGTAAAGGCAAAATTATAGGGATGGGGAAGAGTTCAGTGGTTAACAAGAGTTGGTAGAAGCAGGGAGGACTGATGATGAAGGAGGCACACAACACTGTCAGATGATAGAACTGGTAGGTATGACACTAGCTGTGGATGCCAGGTACTGTGTTCTTGTCAAATGCTTTAGTTTGCCACCAAAAAAAAAAAAAGTTTAAATGTATATAAATTCAAAACATCCAAGATGTAGGGGAAATCCCAGGATGGAATTTAGTGGTAACAAATAAGTGTAACTGTATTTCATATAATGTCATATAAGTGGATGAGGACAAAAAGACCTAGCCTAAGTCACTTTGGAAACCAGTGTTTTGAATGGATACTATAGAATTAGAGACAAAGGATCTGTATAATAATACTGCATTCTAATGGATAAATTTGTTTCTCATATGGGTAAATCTCAGCAATTCTGAAGATACTTGATATGCATCTATGGTGAAACAAACAAATGTTATATATCATGTCAGGAATGTTTCTCACTCCGAGAAAGAAATTCAAATAATCAGGGAGAAGGAGGATAAAAGCTAGAATGAACTTAGTGAGGTGTGTATGTGTGGTTTATACTAAACACACACATATATACAAACACATATCCATGTATGTGTATACATATATAGACACACATGCATATACACATGTACATTACACAAATATGCACACACTGATGCACACCTATTTGCACATAGACTCACATATGCATATGTATGCATACAAATACACTCATACATGCATGCACACGTATACACACATGTGCATAAACACATGTTGCACACGTGCTGTTATGGTTTAGATGTGGTGTCCCCCCAAAGCTCACAGTTAATACAAGAAAGTTTAGAGGAGAGATGATTGTATTATAGCCTTAGCCTAATCAGGGAATTAATCCCGGATGGGATTAACTCTACTGGAAGAGTGTGGCTGGAGGAGATGGGAATTTGGGTGTGGCTATGGGGTATACATTTTGTATCTGAAGAGTGAAATCTCTCTCTCTGTTTGCTTTCTGATCAACATGTGATCTATTTCCCTTTGCCACACTCTTCCGATATGATGTTCTGCCTTACCTGGAGCCCTGAGGAATGGAGCTGGCCTTCTATGGACCTCAAATAAGCTCTTCCTGCCCTAAAATTGTTCTGGTCAGATCTTTTAGTCGAAACATCAAAAAAGCTGACTAAAAACACTGCATATGCACACATGTGCACATAGAAATGCATGCATACACACACAGTCATGCATGCAAGTGTATATATGCACGCACATGTGTATTCACATGTATGCACATACAACATACACATGTATGTACAAACATGTATACACACATGCATATGTGTGTGTGCTTATATGTACCTGTATTCACACATAGATATTTGCACACATACATCATATTTACACACTTATACATATATGTGTTCATACATATGCATCTATGAATTAATATAGATGCATATTTTCATAGCTTTTTTCACTAAGAAGGCCTAGAAGGAATGATACTTCAGTAGCAAAGATCTTGGTTTTTAAATACTATTTTCTAATGAAGTGAAAAATATCTCATTAGGGGGCTGTAGGAAGAAAAATTATTTCATATTAAAAGTTTTAAAAAGTGAGACATGTCTTTTGTGTATTTTATCTCCCTTGAAGAGAAGCTTGAGATCCCAAATGAGTCTATAGAGAGGCCAAATAAGTAAGAATTTGAGAAATTTAGCCTTGTTGCTATGAACTTTCACACATTTCTTAAATCTTGCTAACAGGTATAGTCATTGCAGTTTCTGAAAAGGGAAACTTTAGTGGACGAACTGGGGCTTCTGCAGGGAAACTGTGAGGAAGCCCCTGGCCTCCTGCTTAAACCTTCGGCATTTAATGGACACACCTTCTCCCCATCAAGGATGGTGACCCTGGAATGCTGGTTCCCAGGTTTGAGTCTCTTGACTACACCTTTGCTTTTTATTTCCCCAGCATGATGCCCTTCTGTGAAGGTGGCCATAACTGATCTGATTTCATAAACAGGGTTGATCTGCATCATACCTATATCCTAAGGTCATGGTAAAGTGAGAGAAGAGGAGACAGAGCAGGAAAGGGCAGGATGTAGTGGACTCTGATCACAGGGGAATCTCCTTCTTGGGAATTGAAACTTAAAGACAGACTCCTTGTCTTTACAACAAACCCAACCTAAAATAATCCAAGTCTGTCTCCTAGGAATTTGAAACTTCAAAGTGAAGGATATAGAGATATGAAATTAGGAGAAAGAGTGGGAAATTTGGCCTCCAAGGGACCCAGGGTTGTCTTTCATCTGTGCCTTCTGAAGCTTGGATGCCACCTACATTGGTTTCCTGTGGCTGTTGTAGAAATTTCCCATGAACTGGATGGCTTGAAACATAGTAATTTATACTCACAGTTGGAGGCCAGAAATCCCAAAATCAAGGGGTCAGCAGGGCTCTGCTCCCTATAGAGGTGCTGAGGGTCAACCCACCTCTGACCCCTTGACTTTGGAAGTCACTTCCAATTCTGTCTCCATCTACATCATCTCTTCCTCTTCTGTCTGTCCACTATTTGTCTCTTATAAAGACAACTGTCATTGGATTCACGGCCCACTTGGATAAAAGAGGATGATTTCTTCATCTTAAAAATGCATATATTAATTCATCTACAGAATCTTTTTTTTTTTTGATAAAGTAACATTCACAGGTTCTTGTGATGACATAAATTTAGGGGACCATTATTCAACCCAAACAACAAACCATCCTTCCAATTAATTTCTTCTTTTTCTCAAATTAATTAGTGCCAGTTTCTATTATTTTCAACTGGAAGAACTTACTAGTTTGGCCCCTCAAAGTTTGTAGCAGCAATTATAAGTAGCTTGTACCACCTGTTTACTAAGCCTGACTTCTGAAATTATCCAATTGTAGTGTTAAAAAAAAATTACTTTGGAGCTCCTTAAAAACACAGGCTTCTGCCCTCATCCCCTGAAATTTTCAGCAGATTGACCTGGAATCTCCATTTTTAACAATTCCCAAATATTCCTGTGATGAAAGAGAAATAGAGAAATCAAGAGTTCAGGCCCCATTATAAGGTCCCATTCAAATACAAACAAGAGGAAAAGCAGTAAAAAATACTTGGAAAACTTTAATGATGTTTATATAGTAAAACCATAAAATCTCTTAAATAAGGTACATTCAATTTCTCAGAGCTTCTAATATTCAGATCATTTATAATTCACACACTTCCCAACATTAAACAATTGACTAAGTAATACATTTTCGATAAAATGATATTACAGCTTATACAGATAAAATTATATCACAAAAACACTCCACACAGGAAAAAATGGCAACACCTATTAGAAAACCCTACAAACTTTCCATTAAAAATATATATTTTATCTCTTTCATCTTTCATAATAATAAACAGAATATAGTTTTTTATTTCTAAATTAAGTCTTATACCATTTCTTTCTAGGACGATAATATGTACAAATCTTATATCTGAATGAATATAAATAGCAATACTGGAATAGTGTTACAGATATATTAGTAACTTTTGCAAATGAAACAAAATAAAACAACAATAATGTGGCTTTCTAATAAAAGCCCATAGCACAGCTGAAATCTCAAAGCTACTTAAGTTAGACATTCCCATATTTAGAAAGGCACAGTGGAGTCTAGTTTTTATTATTATTTCCAGTTAAATTACTGTAAGCAGTAACATGGGAACATACAGTCAGTGGACACTGGGCCAGTCCTGACAGTTGGATCAATTATTTGGGGTTTATTGGGGAAGTTTTCAGGAGACATTAGTTCTTTCTTTACATCATAGTTGCTTTTAGTGCCCTGTGGCAAAATTAGCCATTAGTGATGAGAAAGAAATCACTGTACCCCTTCAATGCCTGAGAAACAGTCTACTTATCCATCAGATCTGGCCCATTGTGAGTCCGGTTATAAGCAGCTTATTTTTCCTGATTGGACTTGGTTGCCTATCATTTCTAAAAATAGCTTCTGGTATAATCTGTACATCGTGAAGCTGTGAAGGAACCGGATGGACTTCTTCAGGCTGTGTGTGACAGTTTTGGGGAAGTGGTATGTTTTCAAGAGCTTGAGCGCATGCATCAGGCCCTTCAAGGTGTCCTGGTCGCCATTTTTTATTCGCCATAAGCTGAGCAGCTTCAGGAGTTGCTCACTTGATTTGCATGTCTTTCTTGTTCTTTCGATGTCTTCTATTCCAACTTTCTTCCCCGGTAAGCTTTCCATCAAGCTGCGAAGCTGCTCAAAGGTGAGGTTTGCGTGCCCAATGTGCCGCTGCACACCATTTTCACAGAGGTCAATATCTGCATAAAGCAAAAGCCCAAAGGGATCTTCACATCATTTATATTCATATAATGCCATCAAAAAAAAAAAAACAGACTGAGGCAAAAGGTTCTTGCAGAATTTCATAATTTTTAAACTTTCCCCCCCCCTTTATTTTCAGGTGACTTAAGTGACACTAGTTATTTCTGAGAACTAAGATAAATATTATTTCATGCTATAATAAGATGCTATATATTTTAGGCACCCAATACAACTTTGTGAGAGCCCCTAATTTTGAAAATTAATAGAGAATTAAAGACACATCGCTCTCAGTTTTCTATGATCAGTTTGAGATCATAACAGTTCAGAAAATAAAGAAAGCCAGGTTCGCTGTGTTGTAACATAAATTTCTCTAGTCAATCACTGATATGGGCACTCTTTGAAGAGTGTGAGTCCAAAGAACTGGAGGATACACACATCCAGAGGATATTTCAGCAGGGAGTTGGGCATAAACATAAGGCAGTAACTAATATTCCTATTAATGACATTCCTCATTTATTATCTGTGAGCCTGAAGGCAAGAAAACTCAGTTCATCTTTTGGGAGTTGAAATATACTCATTTATAAAATAGGGAATTTGGTCCCTTCCAATTCTAACAGTTTCTAATTCTCTATTTCCTGTTCTTTCGACTTCAGGGCTAATTATATGTTCAAAGAACACTTTTGTTTTGCCAAAAACAGAAGAAAAGATAGCTCTTTGCCTAAGCAAAAGTATTCAACTCTCAAATGTGTTAGTCTCCTAAAATCCACTGCTCTGGTTCCAGATGTTTGAGGTTTTCAGGATGGTGTAGGAAAGCTCAGTCATTTGACTATGAGTGAAGACAGAATGAATTTCTTATTGGCATTGTCTGCTTTAGGAAAACCACCCTCATTTTTCTGACATGTCCTCCCAATGATAGTTGAAGATGAAACTCTTTCCTTGTATATCCTAAGGCTGACAGTCCACACAAGGTTATAGTCCACAGAGATTTCCTCTCTTTGCATTTTCTATCACATTCTTTGTGTTTTCCATCACATAACAGGTTCTTTCTCTCTCCTCCTTTATCTCAATTTCTCTCTCTCTCTCTCTCTCTCTCTCTCTCTCTCTCTCTCTCCCCCCCCCTCTCTCTTTCTCTAACACAGCATTCATTTCTAAAGGAGATTCTTTGGAAACCTCTAAAATAACATTAGAGTATGTGGTCTTAACCATTTTTTTCCCAAGGAAAAAAAAAAGTGCTCAAGCACTTTTCACACTATCTTATGAATCCTCGCTATACATGCCATTTAAATGGCGATTTTAATACAGGCCACGTGGTGAGAATGAATGGGAGGGTCCACAGAAGACAGTAGCATCTCTCTGGAGAGAACTGCCAAATACACAGAGCATAGCTTCTTGGTGGAAATGTGAGACAAGATCCAAAGTGGCTAAAGACCTTCTCCTAGGCATGCAGGGAAGCTAATAGCTAAAGGATCTGCAAGCAGATTCCCTAAGGTCTGGTCCTTTTGGAGTATCCCATGCACTTTAAAGAGAAATTGGGAGCAGGGGCAAGAATAAAACCTTACACAACTGCTATAGGAATAGCATCTACATTGTCACTTGAAAACCTGTTCAGTCCAACTCTGATTCTTTAAAGGAAACATCATGCACAACTATGCAGGCATGTGATCTTGCTCCTGTTTTATGACAACTCAATATCTTTGATTTCTGACTGAGCTCCCATCTCAGGTGTACACACCTTGGATGATCTTCTTGACCATATCTTGGTCTTTGTTTTGATGCTTCCATAACTTCAGCAGTTGGAAAGTTTGTTCTTGTGAGCTGTGCCGCCGCTTTATCCTCTCAACGCTTTCCGCATTTACTTTGGTTCCTGGCAAATTGTCTACTAGGATGCTGAGCCAATTAGGGGTAAATTTCGTAGGAACAGCAAACCTGAAGAATGCCTCTTCACACAGGGTGACATCTAAAGAAGGTAAGGAAACCAAAAAGCTTTACTCAAAGATTTGGTTTCTGGAAGTATTTTGAATAAAAACAAACAAACAAAAAGCAGCAAATGGTGTTTTCCAAGATACAATATGCTAGAATGCAAAGTTTGATGCTCTTAGAGATAGAGTCTTACTGAAATTACGTGCTCTCTAATGTTTTTTTATGGGCATTTGGGGTGAGGGGAGGTTTAATAAATGTTAAATAAGAATGTAAATAGCTACAAATAAATTGCATATTTTGACAAGATTCTATAATTTGATATAAATATTAACATTCAAAGGTTTATTTCCTTCAAGATCAGTGTCAAAACCAATATGATCACTGACTGTAAGGAGCATGAATATATACATATATAAACATGCAGTTTACCTGTGGAAACAAGACCAGAGATAGATTTCTAAGTATGCATTGAGGGATATGGGTGTGGCTCAAGTGGTAAAGCACTTGCCTAGTATGTTCAGGACCCTGAGCTCAATCCCCAGTCTGACACATATAAAATAGCATGCATTAACTGAAAAAAAATAATCAAACCTAAAAAAAATATGTCATTCAGTAAAGGGTTGTGATGGCCTAAGTATTTGGTTAGGGTCAATATATTAAAGGGATTGGGAACTTGTTTTTAGATTCATCAGACCTACATCTGAACCTGACTCTGATATTCACACCTATCATTCACTAAGTTTCTGTAAATCTTAAAGTCTATATAGCAAAGTACTTAGCAAATAGTAAGTGCTCCATTAATGACAAAAATAAAATTAAAATGAACTAAATAAATTAAAGAGATTGCTTAAGTTAGGAGTCAATCTTTTTATTATCTCTTGCCTTATTTCAATTATTAGATGAGAAAGCAGAGAGGTTAGAGAACTTGTCTAAGAAATCAACAACATAGTGAAGAAATGTGGAAACTTGGTTGGAATGGTGAATGCATCAACCCACATTCCTATGCTTTAAATACTTCTATGCATTTCAGAAAGACATTTGGGGACAGTCAAGCTGGTTCATGCTATTGTTTGATTAATGCACAAAGACAGATCACCCTTGGTTTGACATATCCTCCAGGGAAGGTCTGATTGTAGTCTAGGGGTTGGGTGACAGGGTGAGGGCATACTCCAGTCCGATTAATGTCATCAACAACATGAGGCAGGCTCAAAGAGTTTAGAACCACCAGAGGAATTTGGAACTTCATGAACTAAACTGTCTAAATCCATTGGTGACAAAGCCAAGTATACGTTCTAATTTGTTGTCAGCTTATGTCATCTTGCTTCTTGGTTGCCAATTATAATTTAGCTAATAAAACAGTCATTCTAGAACGTGATAAAATGTCCATAAATTCTACAATTTGAACTCTGCTAATTTGACCTCAAGTAACAAACTTGACACCACCCATGAATAACACTGAATTTGAATGTGAAAAGAAGTGGAGAAAGTCAGGGTTTGGGGTGTTATCTGTGAGAAGATGAGGACTTTTTCAGAGATTCTGAGTTGTGGCTTTAGCAGATGTTAAACTGGTTAAGAATCAAGACAGGGAAAATGTGACTAAGAACTTGGCCAGAGTCTGTTGTGTTCCATTCAGAGAGAGATGACAGCGAAAATGAGACAAAGGCAGAGTTTGGAATGTCATTACCTATTCCACATTTTTGAGTCGATTCCTTGTTTGCAGAACATACATTGTCATGCGTCGCGTTTCCTTTCTGAGTTAGCAAGAGATCAAATATGCTGCAGTTTGTGTGTTTTCTACAGGGAGCTTTAGAGGACGTCTCATTGGAGAAGAACCCATCTGGACATCTTTTGCAAACCGTATTTTGCTCCGGGGTTCCTAGAAAAAAACACCAAGCGATTTAGCACCTTCTTCTCAAATACTTTCACAGCAGATACTCTCTTAAAACAGTTCTGGAAAGACTTCTCACTTGGTTTTTACTGCTACTATTATGTATTATGTTGCATAAAACTTTAGGCATTTTCATTTTTCACTTCATTAGACAGAGAGAACAAAACTTCTACAGTCAGCCCCTTAGGCAGGCTCCCCTTCTCCTAATACAAATGCAAGTTTGTTTTGCTGTTACCTACAAAATGATCCTGAAATGTGAGAGGAAAGGAGAGGAGGGAAGGGTGTTCATTAGTCCTGCCTCTGCTGGATGGCAGGAAGGTGGGCTGTCAACTGCATTCTTCACACAATTATTCCTGGAATATCATCAAGGTAACTGCCATGTGTCTGCTGTAACACCATCCTTCGAAATCAGCACCCACTGAAGGTTGCCTCATTAAATTCCAATCAGTTCCTACTGAAGTTCTTTCTTTCCTGAATCCTAATTGCAAAGCAACTCGTAAGCGTACTAACCTTGAGAAGTAAAAATTTACAATGTTACAATAAACTTCTGAAAGTGGCAGTAAAGTTGGCCGCTGACTCAAAAACGTAAGCCTGCAGCGAATCACAAGAGTAATCTGACTTTATTGTGGTGAGGTATTTGATAAATTTGGAGACATGGCTAATCAGAGTATATGAACCAGTCAGCAACCAAAGTAGCTGTGAAAGCTAAGTAACTTCAAACCCTTGACTCTATTATGCATGGATAGATCTGACATTATAGTGTATTTGCATATGAAAATATCTCCATCTAGTGTAAGCTAGTTGAACAATTTAGACGTGGGTATTCAAATGTAGATTTTACAGGCCAATTCTGGCTTATGGGAGATAACAAATGCAAAAGAGACAAATGAAAGCTACAGAAAGTTATTAAACTTCATTTATTAAAAATTTCAACCTCTTACTTCATTATATTTTGTTTACCAAACGAAAGGAAAAAAAAAAAAGAGGAGCCAAATGGATTGGTTCTAGTTTTATCTCTTGTCCCTTTCTAAAAGATTGATG